>NC_135787.1:100058750-100671666 GCF_051106095.1 Pogona vitticeps | reverse complement strand
AGTATGATTTTTCAGGATGCTCATAATATAAGCCTTACCCCAAAAATAAGCCCTAATTAAGTGAAACCCCACCTTCTGCCATTGTGCACCAATCAGAACAAGATGACATTACTATATTTGAAAAAATGTAGATTGTTGTACATGAAAAAAATAAAATAAAACATCCCCTGAAAATAAGCCCTAATGCATTTTTGGAGCAAAACATAATATAAGACCCTGTTTTATTTTCAGGGAAACACAGTATTTTCAAGGTGCCATATCAGGCTTGGGAACTGTAGGGAAGCAAAAAGTATCTCCCTATTTAAGTTATTTATTATTTTAGTGTGTTGGCAAGGGCAGTGCAATGAACAGAGGACTGATAATGATCAATCCTACTGCCTCATAGTATTTATATATTAAATTATTATGCAGTCTTTCTCTCAAAGAAAGGACTCGAGGCTGCTCTGAGTAACCAATGAGCTTTTTTTTTCTTCCAAAATTCATATTCCAAACTCTGGTTTGGCATGCTGTACAAAACCCTAAACCAGGGGTGTCCAACCTTTCACCTTCCCTGGGCCACATTAGAAGATGAAAATTTGGTTTGGGACGCACATAAATTTGGTTTGGGCCGCATGGGGGGGCAGCCCTAGCTGTCCTCCGCAGCCCCACTCCAAGCGCCCTTACCGGCAGCTGCGATCTCAGACAGCAGAGGCTGCCAGCTTCGACTCCAGTGGCTTTATGGGGCCAGGATGGGGTCCAACTATTGACGGGAATGGCGCAATGCACTCACGCAGCCCCCCCTCCCCTCCCCTCCCGCTCCTTCCTTCCTTCCCTCCCCCCCACCGTTGTGACGTGCCCTGGCCGCATTCCGGCCACAAGTGCCGGCAGTGTAACTTGAAACTTTGGAATTTCTTTAAAAATAAAAACATTGCACTGGGCTGCATTACAAGCTGACCTGGGCTGCGTGCGGCCCACAGGCCGCAGGTTGGACAAGCCTGCCCTAAACAGTGGGTTAACTGTGGTTTGTCGAAACAAGTAAGCTTTCTAAACTAATGTTTTGAAGTACGTTTCAACAAATCTCAGTTAACATTTAGGCTCTGGCAGTCATGACAGTGTGTCTCATCTAAAATGTAAGGAAAAACTTTTGAAGTCTTCTGCAAGGGTTTGCTCAGAAGAACAGCAGCAAATACAGGAGGTCAAGGTTTGCTGCAGTTCATCCTCCCAACAAACCTTCTCTAAGCTAGTGCCCGGACAACATTTTAAATTACAACTCACAGCAGTCCGACCCAATAATTAGCACTGTAATTCAAAACTTCAGGAGCAGTCATGACGATATAGTTAATATACAGGGGAAAGGAGGAAGAAAGGGAATGTATAGACGTTGATGCATGTGGAATTATCTGTTTGACAATGAAAAAGCCATTAAAGAACATCAACATAGAAGCAGACTCTTGATTTAAAATAATTAAACAACACTGCTCAAACCTCTGTACCTCAAAACTCTGCCATCACATGACTTTATCTGAGAGGAGTGCCCTACAATTCATGTAATCCTGAGATACCTCCTGTTCTTCCCCATGTCACATATTAATGCCCCTACCCTCTTCTGAGTTAACCATGGTGCCAAGTCAACACTTCAACAGGCAATTTGCAAACTGGCTATCCATCAAGTTCCTTCTTCAATTGTTAACTGCCTGAAGCACTCAATTCAAATTGATCTCCCATCTCCAGCCTTCCTTCTCTTAAGCATGGATGAAAGTGAAGGGGAGACTTCACTTGTGTGGGGGGGGGGGAGAGGGAGAGGCCCAGGGGACTGAAACCCCCCTAACATATGCCAAAATTACCCCATGCCCCCTGGAGGGCCCAAAGAGAAACTTCGGAGGAATTTTTTAAAAAATTAGTCTGGGGAGGCAGTAATACCAAGAGTTGTGTTCCGCTCCCAGAGCCCACATATGGTCTCAAAGTCACATTTAGCGCATCTTTGGGTGAATGTTGGTAAATCCAGGTAACTGATCCTCCAGCATCCCTTTCATCACTTTCCTACACATGGAGGGCAACAAGTCTGAAGTAAAAATGCTCCACAGGAGATCCACAAGAAAAACAGGGTTCTAACTCACATGGAGAGCCTCTGTGGATAACAGAGCTCCTCTCCGCAGAGCTGTCCACCCTTCATGTGTGAAAGTGTAGACAATCTGCTCTCTTCTATGCATGATGAGTATGTACCTGAACAGACTGGCAGAAAGTTCACTGGGTGACCTGAGCCAGTTACTCTCCGACAGGCTGGCCTACTTGACAAGATTGTTGTAGGGAGGAGGACATGCCATGTACACTGCCTTGTGCACATTGGAGGAGAGGCGGGATTGAAATGAAATGATGGAATGAAACCTGTGCCTTGACTGTGACATTGGCCTGCCAGCAAATTCCTCTGCTACAGAGACTATGTCTTCACATCAGCTTCACCAGGAGAACCAAACAGCACTTCTCAGAGGTCCAGATTTTGTACAGGCCCCTCAACATAAAACAGACACAAAATCCCAAAGGCTGGGGAAGAATAGGATGGCAGGCAAATTTTTCTATAGATATGCTATTTTCCAGTCTCAAGACTTTTTTAAAATTAAAAAACAAAAACAAAAAACAACCGAAGAACATTTGCAGTACGATATAATAGATAAATGTATCCATTATATCATTGGTTCTTAACCTTTGTTACTCAGATGTTTTTGGACTGCAACTCCCAGAAGCCTTCACCACCAGCTGTGCTGGCTGGGGTTTCTGGGAGTTGCAGTTCAAAAACACCTGAGTAACAAAGGTTAAGAACTACTGCATTATATCGTACTGCCTATTTTTTGGAACACCATCCTTTTGCAAATTAACAGATGCAGCTGCATATCCAAACATGGGGTTATGTAAAAGACAGAGACTATCCTCTGTGCCTTTTGTTAGCTTACAAAATGGAGAGGATTTTCATCAATGGGACTTGAGAATGTCAGTTAACAGATACCCAGCTGTTTTATTTACTTGGTGGTTTCTGGATATTTCCCCATGTTAATACAGCATGCAACTTTTCCAGTGCTGGCTTGTTCAGTTTATTACTTGTGGCTACAATCCTCAGATGGGAGTTTCTATGAAACCAACTGAAGGCGCCAAAAGCCGTTTGTGGTTGAGAGAGCCCAAATTGCTTTTGTTTTACAGAAACCAAATACCTCCCATCTCTTTGCTCACAAAAACCAGGCTCTCTCCCGCTTCCAGTCACAGAAGCTTGCCAAAAGCCAACACCATATTTAATTATCCAACTGCTACGCGTAGTATAAAAATGTGGTGGTTGGTTTCAAAGCCTCTTTGATCAAAGCGCAACCAAGTTCCTCAGACTGTATTGTATTATATTTATATATTAATGGCTTTCCTTCAAGGTATTCTGAAGACCAAGAAAGTGGCAATGCTTTCTTTTCCTTCTTTTTTTAGCTAAGGAACAGCAAGAGGGGAGAGAGGGAAGGGGAGAACTAGATTTGTGTTGTTGATAGTGGTTGTAGTAGTAGTAGTTTTGGTTTTTAAATAGGGCCAATTAATTGTTTCTTGGCCTTTTGGCTAAGATCAAATGTAGGACCAATAGTTAATAGTTAAGACAGGTACATTCATTTTATGCTGACCTGCAGTATGCACCTAGGAATGTTTTTTTTAATTGTTAAATCATACTTTATCAGATTCTTTTTAGCTAATTTTACTAGTTGGACTCTGCTTTGTTGATAAAGGCTGGGTTAGAAATATTTCAATCAGTCTGTCAATCAATCAGTCAATCTATTAAGCTCTTCCTGACATTAAAAATGCCCCAGAAGGCTTTCATCAAAACCTCAGGATGCAATTCGTACGTTTGCTTTTGTTGGCAATCGTTGCACACATTCGTTCATTATGTGGGTGGCACTTCATGCAGGAAGCAAACATCTATTTTGGTATAATTCTGATCAGTCCTAACTGTTTATGCTGGGGCTTCACATAACAGTTTGGACTATAATAAAATAAACATTAGTGTTAAGTCAGTTATGTACTAACCAGTCTATCAATCATTTAAATTAGAAGGGGACATTTTAATCCTTCAAAGTAAAATTTTGTTGCAAATCCACACAGAACTAGACTTACCATGTAGGTATTCTGTGGCACTGACACCTGAAGAATTGTGTTACAAAAATGTCCCCAAATTTCAGCCACTTGCCAGTTAAAAAAAACGTAGGCGGAAAACTCCATTCTGATAGGTCTAAAAAAATTTTGCCATTGGATTTTTTTTCACCCTAGCCAATGTATAAAATATAAAAGACAAAGATGTCCCACACTGTTTTCCAGTATACCATAATGCAGAGAAGCAAACGTGACAAAAACTGGCTGGCTGTCACTTGATCCCATGTGAGGTCAGAGGAGAGAGCGACGTTCGAATTTTCAGTGGAGTTAGGAAATACAGAAAGCAAACAGGGAATCTCATCCCTAACCCAGACCCCACTGCTAACTCTCCATACCTTGGAATTCTCCCTGGGGTCAGAAAATACAGAATCCTACAACTCATTCAGTGAAAGTGAGTTTTTTTTGGGGGGGGGAAAGAACCCTGGTGAAAGTAACAATGTGCCAATGAGTCTCCATGAAGCCAATGAAGCTAAAATCAGCTTCAAATTCTAGAGTATGAGCGAACAAATTACAGCCCATGGGGTGCATATGACCCCAAAGGGCCCCACTCTGCATACTCAGGTGGTCACCTCTGGTTTCAAACAAACAAACAAACAAACAAATAAATAAATAAATAAATAAATAAATAGGCCTAAAACAAGCAAAGGAATGGATGGTTTTTTTTTGGGGGGGTTAACTATATCCCTCAAAGACTTCTTAGGGCATGATTTCTGATTTTAGTGACTCATATTGTTTTCAGGGTGTCAGTGACAATGGTATCAGACCAGGAAGGGCAAAAAGGGCCCTAGACCATGGAAAAAGTGCTCCCTCTACCGCATTAAAGGTTCCATCCTGTCTGTCACAGATGCCCACAGGACATAGAGAGCTCTGTTTTTCCCTTCTGTTTTTGGCATACAGGCACAGGCGCTCTCCCCTGCACTTCGATCACATGAAGTGAGTTCAGAGTTCACATATTCTCTGACTTTATTGAGTGCCATTCATGTAACTGGAAAGTATAATGGCACCTGCACCACATGAATACTGCATTATGACTTGTCCCTGAAAGACAGTAAGATTTCCATAGCACTGTGCAGCACTTCAGCCAAGGACTCTGTACCATTAGGGGTAGGGTCACTCCCCTTTACATCATCCAGCCCATAGTGGTCTTGGGAAGCAGGCCTCCAATGTCCCCACCTGTCCTGAGACAATGGCTGAAATCCTGCTGTGCAGTTATGCATATAGACAACTTCCATAAGTTAAGAAACCTCTGTAAGCATTATCCATTTCATCCTGAATCGCTGGACTGAATATGCAACCGATAAAGTCTAAAGAGATTTTTTAATTCTAAAAGTTATGCCATTTGCATAACTACACAACAGGATTTCAGCCACTGGATTTATTTATTATTTTATATTTCACTTTATTACAAACATTTAAAAGTCATATGCAAAATCACAGTGTCCAATAAAACCACATGTACAAAACTTACAAAATGGGACAGCAACAGGGGAATAAAACTGTCATTCTAAGCACAAAAGCAACAGTCAATAAAAGCATAGTAAAGTAATTTTTTGAAAGCCAGGGTGGTGTAGTGGACAGAGTGACAGATAAGGATTTGGGATATCTTGGTTCTAGTATCATAATCTGCTTGATTATGGAAACTCACTGGGCATAGTAAAACTGCTCATTAAATAATTCATATGCCCTGAGAGCCCTAACTAGGGTCACTGTAATTTGGATGGAACTTGACAACAAATCATCATCATCATTGCTATCTTAGAACTACAGAAATAGAAATGACACAAAATAGATTTAAAGGCTTTTGCTAAATAATGCATTTTTTGCCTCATCCAAAAATTGTAAACAGATGGACCTAGGGAGGGCCATCTAATGCAAGTAATAAATGCTATGTCCTAGTAAACTGTATTTGTGGTGTCAGACATATGAATCAACACGAACCTCTGAACTGAGATTCGTGCAATAATATACAGAAGAAATAAACAACTCCATGAATCACATTTAATATTTCCAGTCTGTACCTGACTCCAAGCAGCTGGCTTCCACAGCAATTCTGAGCACACTTTTATTTATATTCACCTGCTAATAATAATTTAAATAATTGCATTATGAATTCTGTACAATTGTTATTGTGCCATCAAGTAGGAACTTTGAACTGTTGTAACTGCCTCATTCCCGCAGCGTGTCATCATGGTATACTTCTGCCAAACAAAAAGTAGACAGCTCTGCTTTCTTCTACTAAGAATCTGCTTTGGACTATAAGTGACTTAGTGAAGGGACCCATCTTATTACAGCCAGCAGGAACAGAGGCCACACGAGCCTCTACAACTCCCATTATTTCTCATGATTTACTAGGTCCAATATTCTCCATCACCCTGCAGTAAAGAACTGTATACACAAAACGTATTATATATACAAAAATACTCTTCTGCCACCACATATTTTGTGGTTTTTACAGAATGCACAGCATCATGACACTTAAAGTGGGGCAAACACCCACATCAGCATTGCTCATTGCTGTGGTTCCTTATACAGTACTGTCACAATCAGCTGCTAATATAGATAATGGAGGAGCCCGTATTTTATTTCTCTCTCTGTAGCTAACCCAGAGGACAAAGGAAAACTTGGGAGAGAATGATTATTGAAGACTTTGACAACAGTCTATTTTGACTAGTCAAATTATAATCTTGAGAAATTGCTATAACTCCCTCCTAATGTCACCAGTAAACTTGGATATTGACCCAGTTTGTACGTACAATGCAGTGCTCAGAAGAAGGAACAAAAATTAAAACTTTGTCCTTATGTAAATTATGTTATATATTATGCATAAATAATACAATAAATGTTTCATAGTTGCTTGCTTGCCTGCTTGTTTTAAAATCACTTACTCTGGTTGTGCAAGCTAGCACAAAGGATAAAGATTATGGAGGAAAATTAAATTCTCTTCATTCCCAGAGCATTGGAGATCTTTTTCATTCTCATCTCCAATACTGAATATGTTGGAGTTTTATTTGCAACCTCGCATGCTGTCAATGGTTTGAGTGACTTGGAGGGACTTTTTCTGAGCTGGGGTGATTGTCCAGCATTAATCAATCATTCCTTCCAGCCTTTGAATTCAAAGAGAGTCTTCCTTCTATGCTAAGTGTTTTCCCCTCTTTTTAGTTTGTTAGAGAGAGTTGTTTGCTGTTGATCAGTTCCGTTGCTAAGTATGAAAGAAAGCAACATATACACATATGTGATTTCAAGTAACTGTAAGTAATTTTAAAAAATTCTTTCTCCAACAAATATCTCAGAATCTGTTATTGAGACTTTAAGTGCCTATTAATGAGAAAGGAGTGGATTCAGGGAAATGTGCAGCTATTTCACCTCTGTAAGTCTCTTTATTTCCACTATGTATTTATTTATTGAATAAATAAAAAGGAATTTTACCAGAAATTCAAAACTCTGCAACAGAATATTTCAGCAAGCTTTGGCCACATGCTTGCAAGCACATTATAAATCTATAGTACTCTTTAAAAAGGGCAAACCTCTAAGAAAGCTGAATCCTGTGTTCGTACATGCCCTCATAATTGTCTCAGAATTTACTTTTCCATTGTAAAGGTCTGAAGTGAACGCCTTTATATGCCAGTACAGAAGCATGAGTAACTTCCATATAAATGTACACAGAGTTGCATTTTGACAATACTACCCTATGCATGTTTACACAAAGGTAATCCCTCTTACTTCCGGTTATAAATTTAAATATTTTTAAATCAAAAGTAGTATCCTCCTCGTTCTCAAAACATATATTTTCAACTTCAAGAAGGAAAGAATTTTTCCTGACTGATGCTTTCTTACATTAATCCATCAAGCTTCCAGTCTGTTCATGTAAACTACAGATTTGTACACAAATCATCACAGCTCACCGTTCACCTCGACAACGATGTATGCCATTTTCCATTACATAAACTGTTCATGCAACAGTGGCCTTCTAAAAAACAGCACCACCCATTGCAACAGACCGCTTCATCCTCAAATCTTTTCTAGGCTAATTGTTCCGCACTGACAAATACTGGATCCACACTGGACACTTCTTTGATTATACTGGAGGAATTTAGTGCATCTTGAAGATTAATTAATTAAAGTGTACCCATCTGTCCACGTCACTCTAATCTCAAGAGTTCTTATATGGGTTTAAGAGCCCAAATTCAAAGGAGCCCCTAACAGGTAAACTAAAAGTGATGCAACACAAATGCTTTGATAAATCTGGAGACTCCATAGGGGATGGGTATCTGCTAGAACCTCCTGCAGGGTCTGTATACTGTTTCCTTTCTGGCCTTGGAGAGATGAACAACAGTCCCAAGGTTCTTCATTTCTTGTACTTGCTTCTTCAGATGTTTTCTAGTTTTCTCACTATTGGGAGAAAGAGTTTACCAACATTCTGGGACCTTGGGTTTATCTGAATATGCAGTCTTCTATGATGGTTTTATCTCCCAGGGCTCAAGAGAACTCACTCAGTCAAATAACCAAGCAATCTCTCAATTTAGTTGCTGATTTCTAATCCTTAAATGCTAGGAAAAGGAATTCGCTGACTGGTCTGCCATATCATGGAGTGGCATTTTAAACAGATCTTTGTTTGCCCTTGGTGGCACTTCAGGGTTCTTAAATGTCTTGATGTTCAAACTCCCACATTCACTGGGCAGAATCTGGGAGCTCACCAATTATTCCCTCCAACTCCACCTCAGCTTCCTTGTTCCTTTCTGTTGGATGACATCATTCTGACTTTGGACTTGATTAGTTTAAGGCAGCATTTCAGAGACACCATTATGTGAATTTTAATCTAGCCTGGTGAGGAGAAAACGTCTGGCTCGGCCTGCTACCTGCTCTGCAACGTTTCTTCACATAAAAGAGTGTTTATACAGAGGAAGCAGTCAAAATTGATATCCTACACTGGCTATCTGGAGTTGCAGTTGAGCTTCCAAAGTCTTTTCTTTTAAAGACCAGACATCATTAAAAAGACCATTCAAAGCTTATAGAACGATGCTAGAGAATATGCAGTCTAGAAACCGGAGCCCAAAAACACAAAAATCCCATTCACTAACATGGGAAAAATTACTTGGCAAAACATCCTCCCCTATCTTCTGTGCTCCTGAACTACTCTGTGGCAGTATTGTAAATAAAACAGAGGCTGCTTTGGATAAGTCTTTGGACCTCTCCCACCACTTTTATTTCTTATAGTGCACACCAACCCCTGAACTCAAACATTTTAATCTGCCATCAATTTGCTGAGATAGGGTTACCCAGTCCAGTTCTCCAAAGAGAAGACGGCAAGCACCACTCTGCACAAAGCCCCATTCACAGGCTTCAGTTACGCTGTGCCTTTAAAAAACAACAAAACAAAACAAGGGAAGGGAGGGGTAGAAAACACTTACAAGAGAATAAGCTCGCGCTTTTAGGTCATTTCAGGGAGGAAATGGAATGTTACTGATATTTAATTTCTTGCTGCACTTTATGCACCACTGTATCACTTGGCTTGCGTAAGAGCAGTTCCTTTTTACTTACGAACCTTGTGTTAAAAAGATAACCAAACTGTTGACTCTGCAAGTCAATTTTCTTACGTAAGAAAACCAAGTTCAATGGAACTGAAGATTTTAAAAAAAACACCCTAGAATTAAAGATCTGCACTGAGTTATACATTAAACGTTAGATATCTTTCCTTTAATGGCTCACCCAATATTTCAAAAAAGGAGTTCAGCCACTAACTCAATCGACAAGTTCAAAGGTAGCTGCGGTTATTTTTCTCTCTTATCTTTCCTCCCAGCAGCCACATTTTCACAGGTCCCATTTCCACAACATTGAACACTGGGCTCCTTTGCTTAGTTAAGGAAGCCATGGGAAAGGAGGATGAGCCAGACTTACGAGGTCAATGCATGTTCATTCAAAAAAGAATAACAATGAGTATTCCAACAGCAAGATCTGACCTTTTCCAAGACACCAACTGGCCTAAGGAGCTGGCAAGGCACTGCACTTTGTACACTTATATTTCAGCACAGAATCATATAGGATGTGGCACTAGATACAGCTTCCTGAAGATTTCAGCTTTCAGTAGCAGCCTCCCCTACTCAACACACCAAGTGTCTAGCCCTTAATGCAAAATAATATTTCTAGGATTTGGGTGGGCTTTTAATGCCATATGCAACTCCTTGTTCCTCGTCACCACGAACTGAAGAAAGACTATGCCTCAGCTATGGAAACTGCTCTCTGTGGAGGCTCATTTAGATTCTCCATGATATTCTGTTCCTGCAAAGCAACAAGTTTTATTCTGGTCAGGCTCTACCCTTCCTCCTTTACTGCTCAGGATGTTTCGTCAACAGTTTTATTCATGTTATGTATCATCAAGTTGGAAGTGATTTACTGTCACCCTAACAGGGTTTTCAAGGTAAGTAAGATATTTAAGGAGTGGATTTACCAGTTTTACCCCACCCTCATGAATTTTGATGGCTGAGCAGGGACTTGAACCCAGTTTGACTGAGTCCTAGTCTAACAGACTACCCATTACACCACACACCAGTGTTCTTATTTCTATCATTTTGACAGCTTCAGTCCATCTGACATGCTCCTCCCATTTATATTGTGAAATATTTTTTACTGTTTTTAACGATCTTGAGAAACCTGTATAAAAACGGGGTATGAATTGAAATAATATGTCTTCAGTGTGGAAGGGATTGCCACTCTCGAATCGGCCTCCTCAGCCACACTAGACGCTGTTCCAAGCATACAGAGCATGTTACCATAGTATTTCGAGACTGAAGGATGCCTAACATAACAAATAGAATAAACTAGAAAAAAAAAGAGTTAACTTCTTGATAGCTCAGTGAGTTAGAGGCTGGGAGGTCAATTCCTCGCTGTGCCTGCTGGACTCATTGATCCATAGGGTCCCTTCCAGCTCTGAAGTCCTAAGATTATGATGACATCTCAATATATCAGACACCCACATTTACACTTCCATACGCGCTGCTTGAAGAATTCAACTTTTCTTTGTATAAAGTCTAAATTGTCTATACAACAATCGTTAACATCAGTGTCAGCTTCCTTAATACTTCCTTTAATACTGTGCGCTCACTGGGTCATGGGGAAACTGGCCTCCTCTCAGGACTGGATGTTCTACTATGGCAACATCTCCTTCTGCCAGTGGGTCAAACTAGACATTAAGGGGCATAATATTCTCTGCAATTAACACATTTCCACCTCAAAATAGGATCTCAAAAATAATAATAATCTTTTAGAAATGCATGTCTTATCAATCAGACTTGCAAATTAAGCCTGTGTTTACTTTTCCATGGCCAATCAGAAAAAAACATGCTAAATATAAGATATGTAGGTGAAAAAAGATCATGTGAAGTGGAGGCAAACAGATACCTGCACTTGAGGGAGCACCATTTTTGAATATATGCTAAGCATATTTAGTTTTCTGCTCACAGATTTGCATTTTTAACATAATTATTGTTCCAGCTTTCCCATTTCTCCTCCCAGAGTTTTGATAATCATAGAGAAGGTATATTAGAAATCACACCCAAGGTAGGAATCACACCAAATAGGAAAATTCTAAATTATTAATGCAACTCCTCCATAAGAACTCCCCAACTTTTTCAGTGCTGACTCTGAGTACATTTTCAGGCTACATGATGGAGTAAAATTCAGGAGATTTAGATACAAGATTTTCCTTATGTTAACTTATGTACTTCCTTTGATTTGGAAAAGAAAGAGCAACATGTGCAGGTGAAATAGCTTTTGATCAACCTAATTTTGCTTATCTTTTTTTTCTTTTTTGTCTTATACACAATATATGGGTATTTAAATATGTGAAAGGATCACATTCCAAAGGTTTCCAAGGACCCTACCTGCAAGCAGGTAAACAGAGCTGAAATTCTTCTCCAGTTTTCCCAGCAGGACATTTAGAAAAGAATCAGGGGAGACAGAGGTAACGTTTTTTGAGCTCTGATCGTAAACCACCACATCTTGTTTGCTGTCAATTTCAACCTGGAACAAATAATTGGGGAGAGAATATAAGACACAGTGACACATTTTTTCAGGGTAAGGTTGCAACACTCTGTGCCCTTGGAGGGTTTTCCAAGAGCTGTGGGATTTTTCCAGCGTCCCCCTCTGATAGTGAACCTATTGGTAATGGATGGGGACACCGGACCGCAGACATATTCACAAGGAGAAACGTGCAATACTCGTGCTGGCTCAGAGGACTTGCTGGGGAAAAGCTATACGTTTGTAGCATCCCCTGCCCTCTAAGCACCCAGACCTGTCTTGAAATCAGCTGTTGATCAAACCAGTCATACCAACTGGAGCTGGTGAAAATTAGATCCCAGCAACTGGTTTCAAATGGATTGGGGGAGAGGGAGGGGTCAGAATGCTTCTCCTCTCTTCTCTTCTCTTCTCTTCTCTTCTCTTCTCTTCTCTCCTCTCCTCTCCTGCCCTGCAGGCTCATCCTGGCAGCATTCTGGATTAATCAAAACCATCACTGTTTGCTCTCTCTGAAAGAATAGGCAAGATAGCTCTGTGTAGTTCCTTGTTTATTTCCAACATTCTTATGTATCATCATCTTTTTCATACCGCGTCACTTCCAAACAAGGCTTTTATTTTGCAGCAACCTCTTCCTCGAACATGAAATGTTATTGGGGGGGGGGTGTTAGGTAGCAGATAGCAACTTCCACATGTGATCAACTTCCTTCCCCCTTATTTTCTTACTACCCCCCATGTATTAAGGAAGGAAATAAAGAATAGCAACACCTTTTTACTGGTAATGCTAGAAGCCTTCTGTCTGGACCAGAGATAGTCTAAAACCTTTTTTGGACTAGAACTCCTATTCTGGCCACTGACCAAAAATGCAAGTCTAAAAATGCAAGTTTTCCTCTGTTATTTTGTTGTATCAACATGGCAAAATTACTGTTGTGGATTATTGGTTTTATCCTCTCTTTCCGCCTTTGGTATTTGTACACTTGCATTTGAAGATACAATAACACTGCAAAAAAGAAAAAGTACATCATTTTCTTCAGATTTCTGAATCACAGAGCATTGTGATGCTTTTTGCCTAGCATTTATATGGCTCTTTGGGGGGGATGGGACAGAAGCTAACCTTTAAACTATAGAAGCTACTGAAGGCCTTCAAAAGCCCTCATTTACAGGGCAATCCCACACACATTTATTTAGAAGTAAATCTCACTGTTTTAAATAACGTTCACCCCAAGGTAAGTCTGTAGTCTGCAACTTTAAACCACTGTCCACAAAACTGACTGAGGTTTGCAACCCTCTTAGATCTTAGTCCTGGTTTTTAATTTTGCACAGATATACATTTATTTAAACAGCAGATGCATAGCAAAATCTACGTAAGAAATGAGGAAAGCAAACTGAATCAATAAAATGGTGTGATTTAGGAATTTACTGGAATAGCAGAAAGAGTGCAAGAGTCGGTCAGACAGATTCAACTCACAGCAGCCAATGGTCCAAAGGTAAAAGTAAAATGTATATGTTGTTGTTCAGAAGAGTTTTTAAAAACACTGTCAAATATTCTAATTTTAGAGTTCCAAACATACAGAATGTATCTTTAAAGATAAGTAAAAGTAAAAGTTCCCCCTGACAAATTCTCCAGTCATGTCTGACTCTAGGGGCAGTACTCATCCCCATTTCCAAGCCGTAGAGCCAGCGTTTGTCCATAGACAGTTTCCGTGGTCATGTGGCCAATGTGACTAGACACGGAACGCCATTACCTACTTTACTGCTTTCAAACTGCTAGGTTGGCAGGAACTGGGACAAGCGACGAGAGCTCACTCCGTCACGTGGATTCGAACTGCTGATATTTCGACCTTGCAGCCCAAAGGCTTTGGGGTTTAACCCACAGTGCCACCACGTCCCACTTCTTTAAAGATAGTAGCTATCTATTTATAGTATCTGCACGTTATAAATGAAAAAGGCATAATTATAAAGTGTTGTTCATTTTTGCAAAATTAAAAGTCAAAAATACCATATTTGCAATTAAAGGGTGTTGTTTTTTTTTAAATGACAGCCACAATTGTAATGCCTGTCTTCTGTCATTTGTTGGTAAGTATGTTTGATGATACAACTAGTGAAGTAACGCATCTAGAACTAGTACACACGAAATACTCCTGATTTCTTAACCACAGCTGAGAAAACTGCAACTGGGCTGCAAGAACATGTACTCTATCTGGTACCAACTTCTTCCATCAGTGTTAGCTACAGTTAAAAGGTCATCCAGAAAGTTTCAAGACTGAGTGAGGACTAGAATCCAGAACTCCCAAGTCACAGTGGAAAGGAAGAACTACCCACCTCTTAAAATGGATGGAACACCAGGAAAGCTAGTCCCTAGTCATGCAAAGAACTGAGTTACTTGGAAGGCATTTACTAGGCTATCGAGCTGAGTTTGCAGAACCAAGGCAAACCAAAGAAAATGAGGGTTTGTGCCAACACAATTGTCTGCAAGTGCAGGGAAGAGCAGATAACTTCACACCCACGTCAGTTTATGCCCTTAATCATGTACCATGGAAGACAGGATGGTAACTGCCTGAAAAGCTCTTGATGTTGCCTGTTACAAGGGTGGTGGAGGAATTATCTGATATATTTATTAATTGCACTGTGGTGCTTCTGACACAAACTAAGAAAGAATCATCCTAACTGCTACCTCATACTGGCTCTATATCACTTGCAGTATAACTTTATTTCTGAAAACAAGAAACAATTCATGCCAAAGTATTGTAGTTTTTCCAGCTAACAAAACATCAAACTACCTCCTTATCCTCAACTACTCTCATGTTTCGATGATATCATCCCAGAATATTCATTATTAAAAGCAAACAACTGTGAGCAATAACCTTTATGAAAGTCAGTTGCAAACACACCCCTAACAAGGGTTAAGAGTGGGATCAAGAGATCTCCTTCAGAAAGCTAAAGGTACACCTGGTTCAGTGACTAATCATAATGAATGAGCCTGGAGTGTTTTATGTGTACTTTGGCTGCTGATCTTTTATGACCTCGAAATCTCTGCTCTGTGTAGCATGGCACTGTCTGAAAAAAAAGAGAGCTCCTGCCAGCAACTCCCAACACTTTACCTTGTGCTTTGCAGAATGCTGAATGAGCTCAGTGATCAACACTTTATCCTGCTGCAGCCTCCGCTTCATGAGCTTGGAGCAGTTGATGTTGATGGCCTCCAAGATGTGCGACGTATTGTATTCCACAAAGGGGCGACTGTCAATCAGCAGCAATTTTTCTGTGCCACTTTCAAGCAAAGCCACCAGCCGTTCGCTGACAATGAGCCGAGTACCATTCATCTCCTCAGCCATGACAACAACAGAGGCCCTTCTTGAGCCACTGCCTTCCTCTCCAATTTGCAGCAATGATGAAGAAGATGATGTAATGGCTCTGCACTTAAAGGCTTAACCATTCCGTTGTACTCAAAGTGTATGAGGTCATACTGGTGGTGACTGGCAAGCAAAAAGTTAGACCCATTTTTCTCTTGAGAGGGTCCTCCAGAGATGAATGCCTTCTCTGCTTCACAGTCAATGTGTGCTGGTTGTACAGGACTTTTTCTACAAAGCAGCCCCTCACACCCAATTCATCCTGGGCTATAGAGTAGCCATTTCACAACTCAAACAAAAGATGCTTTTCGGCTGGTCCTGCCATTACATCATTCTTCACCTTTGTTCCCCCATCACCAGCTTTAGAGCGGACTAGGAGCCTGTTGGGATATTGGAAGAGGCTGCAAGAGGCAGAAAGAAAGAAAATGAAAAACAAACAAGACAGACTATGAGAGTTTGCAAACTATAATCCCATCCTGCCTTTAATTCTCCATATTGTCACAATACAGATTTCACATGCTATGCATTGTGCCCCCTTATGAATAAATACATCATTAATTCCCTCACTCCATCCATTTCCCTGCTATAAGAGGCAAATTAGATATTCGATGGGGACCTAGAACCAAGAACCTTCAAACAATAACAACAGAAATTACTGGTAGTTGTCAAGGAGAAGGTGCAATTTGGAAGTGGGGAGAAAAATGACAAACTTCAATAAAAACCGTAAACAATGAGATATGTATTCTACTGACTTTTGGGATACTAAGCCTTCCTGATCAGCAAATCCTTATATGTTATCATGACGTATCTCTTGCCAGAGTTAGGCCAGTTTACAGGCCAGACGCTTTTTAGCATCCCTAAAATACAGCAGCTGGAAGTTAGGAAATGGATCACAGCAACTGTGGATTCAGATCCCTGCTCAGTCACGTTACTGCTCACTGAGTGACTTCGAGAATCATTACCGCTGGGTCCAACCTACATCGCAGCCTAGTTATTATACTACCTCAGATCCTTGGAAGACCTCCCCACCTGGTATTTCCCAGAACTCTATCACACTCTGGTATAACCAAGGAACTGAAATCAGAATAAACCCTGCAGATGAACAAGTGAGGCCAAACAGAGATGGGCAGGCTATATTCCTAGGGGTCCCTAGGCCAAGGAGAAGATTGAGGTCCAGCCCCCAAGGCATCCCCCCCCCAAATTCCTTTGCTTTGTCATACATTGGATAAAGCTTGCCATTCATTCCTATTAAGGGGTAGTAGTGTGCTGTATTTGGACATCTTAGCAATCAAGGCAAATATACCTCTCTTTAATAACGGATGGCCCAACCTCTACTGACAGGATTTTGAGGGAAAGGGCAATGTGCCCCTATGCATAAAAGGGGCCAAGATTTCCTGCTCACTCCAGAGTTTTTTGCAGTAGACCAGCCTCTCCTCTGCAATATCATAAAGATGGACATTTTACCAGTAAGAGAAGCATCAGGAATACTGCAAAGAGCTTTCAAAATAATCCTCTTTAAATAAACAAAACATGGAGACTAATCCAAAGATCATGGAGGGAGATTTCATTCACATTTCATACACTGCTGTCTAGGACAGATTAAACTACCACATTCAAAGATTCATTAAGCTCTAATTACCACCCTGAAACCCTAATAGAAGCAGCTCTGTTGGCTTCAATGAGCAGAAGATTTGACCCATTTATGAGACAACCAGACTGCCTGCTTTGATGTAGATAAAGAACTGTAGTTTTCACCTGGCCAGTAGAAGCAGAAAAGGGCAGGGAGGTTGGGAGTAATTTAGCAAACTTTCAAAAAAGATGTTAGTTTTTTAAAATGATTTGGAAACATCTAAACAAGCATATAAAAACAAGACACTCTTCTGATTGTCATTTGCTCATAATACTGTAAAAGTTTTCTAGCTGACATTTGTTTACAACAGCGTGGGAGGCTGATTTTTTTTTTAATTTCTAAAAAGAGAGGTACCATCGTTTTAATTTGTATGGGTGACACACAAACATACCCATTATGTAAACCCTGCTACTTACTTTAAAATGTTGTCTTGTTAAGAATTCTGAATGGCATTAAACACAACACAGTGTGCACACATGAATTACATAATATTTACTTATTATCTGATTGCTATTTTAGATGCACTTAAATATTAGTGATTTATTTGACCTTGGATGACATTGGCTCGCCACTGTCAATTAGGCCACATTGCTGGGCTCCCAGTTTGCCCCTATTCAGTTTCACACAGCCATGCACAGAAGCATCCCCATTTTCTTCTGTGAATGGTCAGGGGTTGTCCATATTCTAGTTTTCTGCATTGCACAATGACTTGTCTTCGTCAAACAGACAAATGCAGAATCAGTTCTCTGGACTGGGAGTCTGAATACCACAATCAGGAAGCATTCGACAATATGATCCCCCAAGTTTAATCTCAAACAGGAATTGTATGGCTACGTGACATGCTATTCATGCACACCAGCCAAAGTCTGAAAGCCTTTACATTAGAATTACATTTCTGAACATTAGTCTTGGACTATCACCTCGCAGTTCCAAAAATACCAGAACCATTCTATAATTACCTTTATTTGTGCTTAAATCTGTATCTGTATAGAAACCATGTTATTTCATTTTAATATCAAAGCCTTTTTCAATATTTATTAGAGCTGCTAGCCTCCATTGCTCTGTCTGAGGTCATGAGAAACAGGATGGCACACTGCTGCTAATTCACAGCATCACTCACACATTGTTTCTTTTCTTTTCTTCAGCTTCAATCTTTCTGCACACTGAGGCAATTAATTATGTTTAGGTGCAATCACTTCCCTCTATTTGTTCAGTTTCCAATACTGTTAGCAAATAAAAGTTTTCCTAACTTCTGCCAACAGCAGATGCCATAAGCAAACTTTTATTTATTTAAAACTGAATCCTGTTTTCAAGGCGGTGGCAGCCACACTATTTTTAAAAATTCAGAGTTCACTAGTCTAAACTCAATCTCTACATAAAAAGGAAATCCAGACTTCCATCATTCCGGATACTTCTGTACTACTAGTGCCAGTAGCCAGCTCATGTTTAATCAAGCAACATGTTTGTGCATTGAACGTAATGTATTGAACAAACAAACACACACAGATCTCCCTTCACCTACACTCAAGGGCTTTGTGAAGCAATTCCAGGAGTGGTCAACAGTGCCCTAACCACCAACAAAACAAACAGTAACCACAACAGCATAAAATAAAATAAAATTGCAAAATAGCCCCCAGATGTACACTTCTGACACACTAAAATCTTTTGGCTATGAATCCTCTGAGGCAAGTATTACCTGGGAGATTGATTATGGAAGCAAAATCAGGGAATCTCAGGAGTATCTTGTTGATAAATCCTGCCCTTTTCTTTGAAGACCTATCAAAGACTTAGTAGAATTGTTAACATTCACACTTTGGAAGGAGAGGAACTCAAAAGTCCAGTGAAACCATGTGCTGGCCCATGTACACAACTACTTCAGTGCTTGGAATGAATCCCAGTTCACTTCCAGGTGGACTTCCTCAGTTGTTGATGATTTTAAGCCCTATTCAGAACAGGCCCATGCAAGCTGTGAACAAGATAGTCTGTCAACAGACTTTCCTCCTGAATTAAACAGATTTTGGGGGCAGATTTTTTGTGGAGCACAGTTGAAGGGGAAGGGTTAATCCCTCATCATGGCTACTTCAAAACAGCATTTTAAGATAACATTTCATGTAAGATATTATTAAAATATGCCAGAAAGAGGAAATGATTAATCTTTTGCAAGCCCCTCCTCAAAGTGTTCTGTTCCTCCAAGAATGCAGGTGAAAAATGGAAAAGAATCACCAAACTCTCCCAATTTCTTCTAGAAATTAAAAAAAATCAGTCAGCTCCATGAATTCAGCAATAATGATAATCAGTAATGACATCACAGATGATTTTCCTGTTGCAAGAAATGACTCTTAATTGTGTGAAAGGTGGGGAAGTAAATCCTCCTGCAGCTTGTCTTGGCATGCAAGATGGAAGAACCACAAAGTCATTATTCTCACTGCATGAGAGGGTAAGAATACTGTGTGGCATTCTCAACAAGCACAAATAATTTTAAAAAGTCAATGTTATAAATTGCACTTACAACTGAGAATAGGAACAAGATGTATAGTAGTATGCAAGTACACACTACATATATAGAACAAGTATTTGATAAAGAGTAAGTTGTATAACCTTAAGAAAATGGCATGAAAGAGAACCCCAGGAGGCCTTTCACTTTAACTCTCCTGTGCTTAAAATTTATGAGTACTGTCTGTACTTTGAAAAGGGAGCCATGCCTCATACTTACATACTTCCTCTCTTATCCTCTGTTGCTTCCTTCCCTTTCAGATTATGCTGAAGGATCCTGCCTAGGCTAGATTCAAATGCAGGAAATGACCATAAATTCACCTAAAAATGGGATTTCCCTGTCCAGATATTCACTGCTGAAGTGGGGATTGAGAGAGGGAAAGGCTCCTTGTCCTATTGACAAGGAGAAAAACTCCAACACTCCCTCAGAACTAGGAGGACATCTAGAATATTGGGTGTTCCATTTCTGAAACATTCATGAAGCGGATTTCTCCCTCTCACCATTACTTAATTACTATTATCCTTATTTAATTACTATTTTCCTGCATCATCAAAATTGTACTCAGTAACATCAGCAGCAACTTCACAGCGCTCCTCCATCCTCTAGAAAAATGCCCCACCCCAGCCATATTCTATAAGAAGAAAAAGAATCAGGAATCCCTCTCTCTCTCATTGTCTTTTTAGGGTAGAAGGGGAAGGGTTAAGATATCCATTTCCTGGCAGGGACAAGAGGGCACAATATTCCAAAGAGTAGCTGGGATCTCTGCCTCCCCACCCTCGCAACATACCTTCTAGATTTGGGAGTGGAAAACTGTTTTCATATCTGTGCCACATAGGAAACTTAGGAATTGCTGTGTGGAATCTCCCACCCACAATTATTCAACCCTTTTGTATTTTAACACTAAAACTGAAGCAAATGAAACAACTGTGTACTTAATTAGAAACTAACTGATGCCTATAGACATTCACTGATATTACATCAGATTCAATAGAAGACAATATATGCTTCACTTCAGTTTTTGTTCCCTTTGCTGCATGTTGCAGAATTGTTGTCAAATCATGAAATTATTTCCTATCAACTAGAAAACCCAGGATACCTCACAAATGATTATACTTTACATACTGTTAACAGTGGTGTTTGTGTTTTATGTTTTGTTGTGTGTTTGGCTAACTGTGATTAAACAGGTAAGTTCTTTGAGAAACCTGAGGAAGTGACTAAGCCAACCTGAAAGCAGGAAGGTACATCCAGTACACATTTTTTTTTTAAAAAAAAAATCAGACCTTGAGAAAATTTAAGAGAGGAATTAGTATTTCTTTTGAACAATGTTTGTTTAAACTGCTTGTTTCTACCTGTCTGTTTGCAAATGCAATATGCAGTACCACAGCAGAGTATAAATTATCTATTACACTTTTATGATTTTGTTTTCCGTTCGGCTTTGCAGTTTTACAGAAACACTAAGCTTGCTTTCAGCAACTTACAGTGAAGGAGCTGTTCTGTACTATACAGTACTTCAATCAGGATTTCTTTGTGAGTGGCCCCAGCCTCTGTATCCATGATGAGGCAGCAGGTACTGGTGATCAGTTAAGCTTTATTGGACTCAGCATACAGGAAAAGAAAAGAAAAGAAAGTGTCTCTGTAGTGCTTTGCAGGATGGGGCCTGTAGCCCCAAGCAGCATGGATGGAATGGGTAGCTTTCTATCCTTCCTGTCCTTCCAGGGCTGAGAGAATATTCCATCCCAGCCCCCAGCTCCAAGGGAGCTACTTCACTTCTGTGGCAGCTCGTCTTGGCTGAAAGGTCCAGGCTGTTCAACAGTCTTTGCTAGCCGAGTCCCCCAACACGGCATCCAGCAAGCAGAGGAGGCTGTGCAGCACCGGCTGACCCTGGGAGCTGCTATCTTTCAGCTTTCAACTTGCCTTCAGATAAGCCAGCCGTCCTCTGGAGATGCAGGCCTCTTAGAAGCTCCTTTCAGCGTCTCCTGGCAGACTGTTTTTTCTCCAAAGGGGATGGACACTCCCAGACTTCGAAATGTCCAGTTCCTCTTCTCCTTGCTCACTCGCCTCTATATCTTCCTCACCTACAGCTACAGCTGTTTCTCTGGGGGTGGGTTTAGGACCTCCACCCTCGCCTGCCTCAGGTGTTTCCTTCAAGGCCAACAACCCTTCTGCTGTTGCTGAGGGGGCCTGCCCACGCTGGCACTTAGCTCCTTCCCCTCAGCCAGCTGTAGCTGGCTCACATTCTTTTAATACACTAGTAATCCTACTAGCCCACTACACAAAAATAATAATTACCATTGTAATTGCTAGCATAATTGACAATGAACAAGTTCTAAATGCAAGTATATCTGAAATTATATATTTAGCATATTTCAATATCCTATTTTCATTTTTTTAAAATAATGGGAAACATATTTCAAATTTCTAAAAGGTAATTTTAAAATTGGATTCCTGAGGCTCAGAGGAAAGAACAGGAACAGAACCACCACCACCCTTTTAGTTCCTTCCAACCAATACAATGGATGACTGGATCATAAACTACAGGAGGTCTTAGGAGACATAGTTGAGAATGCAAGACAACTGGAAATATAGAAGAAACAGAAGTGGGGATAAGCCATGTTGGCACACAAAAAATTCCAAAATTAATACTGAGGTGATACTTTTTAAATTAATAACATGATTGTGAGTCATTAAGCCAATTAAGAGTTGGCACAATCCCTGCCTGGGTTTTATACCTAGGATACAACGTTGTTTGTCACTTCCTTCTTCTGGGGACACTTTGGGACTGTATAGTTTGCTCAGGAGGCACTATCAGGAAATCAAACTTCCAACTCAAGATACTCCAACTCACTGAGTATAGGCCAACCAAAAAGGCACCAAAGGTGTGTGTGTGTGGGGAACCCCACAAGTATCTGTGCAAGGTTTCAAGAAAACCCTCTCTTCATCCAGCAGACGTAGAAAGAAAGCAGAATGGGAGAATGGAAAGGGTAAGGGTGAGAAGGCTGGATTTTCCTCTTTCCTTTCATCCATCTTGCCTATTTTGTAAACCTGCCTAATTAAGAGAGTGCTCTTTCTTGCTCAAATATTTGTGCTTTTTACACACTTCCTTTTTGGTTAGCCTAACAAAGGTAACATTCATCATAATACATATTTTAGATGTGCAGAAGGCATATGTTCCTCTCAAAAGTTTCACTATTCCCATCACCCATAGCCCCTCAAAAAACCCTGTAAATTCAGGCTTCTTTTGAACACATAAAAATGTCATTATTTAATTCTATCCTGAGTTTTCAAGGTTACCCAAAAATACAGATGATGATGATGCTGAGCAGTAACTATTTAGCAGCTTCAAAAAATAAGGGGGGGGGGGCTGTTTCCTCTCCTGGCCATCCCACCATGAAAAGGCAGGAACAGTAGAGGAAAATGAAGCATAATTTAGCAAAGAAACAAACAAAAAAAGACATAATCCATCCAAAGTTAATCAAGTATATTTCAGCAGTACAGCTGAACTAAACTCTCTCAGTGAAATGCAAGTTTTAAAACATGTTTAACTTTGGTTGGACTGTATGACTGCTGTTCTCATAAATGTTCAAAACTTTACAGGGGGAAAAAGTTAATGTCATTTCCAGTTTATACTGCTTTGTTCTTTCAAAGCTATGATGTCATCCTCATGCTTAAACATGCCTCACTTCATGTTCCTTCTCAATTTTCTCAAGGAAGAGGGGCTCTTCTCATTCCCTTGGGATCTTAGCACACTATACTCTGGTGTGCTTTAAGGAAATTACACTGGCTTCCTGTCGTGCAATTCAGCATCAGGTGTAGAACAGGGGCTTCTGTTGTTGTTGTTGCTTTAGATGATTCTAGATCCAAAGTCCATGTCTTTATCAAGGCTGAAGAGACAGGAGCTGTAGGGAGAAATTGAGGCAACTCTTCATGTGTGTAGTATGTGGAAAGCAAAAGGCTTGAGTTATAGTTGTGTTTTGACAAATTAACTCCCCCTATGCCCATGTACTTGTATCTTGGCTCCAATTTCAATATTACTTTAGACATGGGTTCATGTTCACAGCAACATTGCATGTGGGGGAAAGTAATAAGTGCCTTATTAAGGCACCATGCAGACCCAGATTCCTATAATCTTCAAATAGGAGAAGCAAGGAAAATGTGGCCGTTTGACCAACAAAGAACAAACGGAACCAAAGTTATATTCCATTAAACTAATGATTAACCTGTAAAAGTATCAGTTAAGAGATATTTGCTTGATTGACTATGACCTATTAGCGTATGGCGGCACCTTTCTTATCTCTCTGCATTTGTTTTCCTCTGTGTCTGCCCAGTGGATGCCTGGTCTCCATCTAGCAAGAGGCCATGAAATTCAGACAAAATTCACAGATGGCCTTTATTGTCGGCAGCATTTGGGAATTTAAATTCTCAATTCCTCCTCCTTAACCAGAAGAACAACTACCGTATGTTTTCCTGGAAGTCAGCATCAGCTGTAGCTCAGATGAGTCATTTGAATGTCTGCTGTTTCTCCTCTCTCCATCACAACTGGGACAGGATGGGAACATTAAGATTTTAAGATTTGGTCTGTTGTTGCTTGTTTGCCCTCACCTTTTCCCATCCCTCTTTCATTGTGCCATTTATAAGACAGTGCATGAAGAAGGGTTACTGACTCTAAATTATGTTTGGAGCATGTTTGAAGGAGGAAGTCGATGCATGAATGTAAGTGAAATGAGACATTTAAGCTTGCCAGGAATTTCCCTTTATGTATAGAATGACAAGTGCTTTTTTTAAAAGGTTGACCTAATAAAGATATCACTGTGATACAAAATTTGGTTTTTTGGACTTTGTTTATTGGTTGACATAGATGCCTAGGCATTCTACCTGGCCAAGGGTTAGTGTTTATTTTCTTCATTCATTCATTCATTCATTCATTCATTCATTCATTCATTCATTCATTCATTCATTCATTCATTCATTCTATTTAAAATATTTCTATCCTGACTTTCTCCTCCAAAAGACCCAAGGCAGCTTACATAATTAAAATAGTATTTAAAAGCTAAAAACGGAAAGTTTACAAATATCAGAAAAGAATCAAACAAGTATATTAAAATGGTAACTAAGATCAATAAAAAGCACATTTAAACAACAAAGCACAACAATCCATTTAAAACCCCTCAGACCACCAGTTACTGAGAAAATCCTGCCTGAAGAAAAAGGTATTTGCCTGCCTGTGGAAGGACAACAAACCTGGGGCCAGCCTAGCTTCCCATGGGAGGGGGTTCCAGAGTCTGGGAGCAGCGTCAGAGAAGGCCCTCTCCCGTGTCCCCACCAAGTGCACCTGTAAAGGTGGTGGGGCCAAGAGAAATGCCTCCCCTGATAATGCCTGGGCAGGCTCACAGAGGGAGATGCAGTCTTTTAGATAGGTTGGGCCCAAGCCATTTAGGGCTTTAAAGGTTAAAACCAACACTTTGAATTGCTCCCGGAAACAGATCATCAGCCAGTGGAATTGTTGCAACAGGGGAGTTGCATATTACCTGTAACCAGCCCCAGTTAACAATCTGGCTGTGGCATTTTGGACTCTTTGGAGTTTCCAAACACTTTCCAAAGGCAGCCCCACTCTGATTTGCTTTCAGATGTCATCATGCAGCCAAATCTTACAGTCAGGGAAATAAAATCAGAGTGAGGGAAACTCCCTCCTGCTTATTTTCTATGTGTCTTGATGGCAAAAGGATAATTAATGCCAGGAAAGAGTGAGAAGCAGAGTTTGAGAAAGTTACTTCTCAGTACTACTGCTTCCAGAATCATTGTGCCTGTGTGGCCAGTTGTATTTCAGAAAAGTAACTTTTCCACACTCTGTTGGGGGAATAGGACCACAATCACTGTTCATCCCTGTCCACAGGACCATCAAGAATCAACCAAAAGGAAGGAGCTCTTTGAAGTCTGTGATAAACTTAGGGGATATTTTGACTTGACTGAATCTACATTTGATATTGTCAGATTGCTAGTTAAAGAGACCCATTGCATGATAAATCCTGACATGTACATGACCATGAGGAAAAAGTGGCTTATAATGATATTAAGCACTTTCAGAATGAAGTGCTTAGACAATGCTTACAAGTTCTAATGGACAAAGAATAATAGGAAGGAACACAGCAAGGCTAAGCAAATGAATGTGTCTTTCAGCACTGTCTGAAAACCAAAAATCATGGAGATATCCTTGGAAGAGATGATAGACTAAAGGTGGAAACAACAGCACCAAGATTTTGTTGTCTTCAGATTTTTGAGAATCATCTGTTCAGTTCACCTGCACTCCAATCCATTTCTCCCCAGTTGTTTTTCTCACACCATATCTCAAAAGGTGCAAGTAATTTCTACCATTTAAAGACAAACAGGAGGGACAAAACTCATGACCCTTCTCCCACTATGTTGTACCTAACACCATCCCCATCAATCCATTCTCTAGGAGCTGCTCTCAGTCACATTCTACAGCATGGCCCCACACCACATCAGCATGTCTTGAGAAGCACCTGGTATGTGCTCAAGCCAAATAATCATTTTCAATATAGGAGGCAATGAGGGGGGCAACATAATCTCTTGCACCTGGAAAGCAGCACACAGATATAAACTTGCTGGGAACATGGCTTTCACTCCTGGTTTGGTCAACAAACCAGACGTTCCACCAGCTGTATCTCAGTTTCAGCTCACACTCTCTTGCTGGTTTCATCTTCCATTTCTAACAACTATCCTCCAGTTCTCCCAGTTGAGATTTTGACAGTTTTACATTTTAACAGATTTTTTTTAAATTAACCAC
Source organism: Pogona vitticeps (assembly GCF_051106095.1). NCBI lineage: Eukaryota > Metazoa > Chordata > Lepidosauria > Squamata > Agamidae > Pogona > Pogona vitticeps. The sequence goes on along the minus strand of NC_135787.1, from coordinate 100,645,237 downwards.
TTGCAAAAACAGGCTGGAAGAAATAACTCAGAGAGCTGAGAGAGAAGAAAATTTGTGAAAATTCCAGACTTCCAAATATACATAAGCATGTTTGAAGGAGGAAGTTGATGCATGAATGTAAGTGAAATAAGACATTTAAGCTTGCCAGGAATTTCCCTTTATGTATAGAATGACAAGTGGCAGAAGGAGGGCCTGGAAATTACCCTTCCATTACAAAACATACGCATTTCTTCGGGATTTTTAGTTATCCATTTTACAGTGATAATACGAAGGTGATGACAGAAAAACAGGATTGAGTGCCCAGGGCAAATGAAAGGAATGATTTCACACTGAAATGACATCACCACTTATCTCTCAAGGTCATGTCACAGTTATGTCATTAAATGGGCCATTAGGCCTGTTTTCAATCTTACAACATTCCATTCCCAGAATGACTGCTGAATGAGGAAAAAATAAATAAATTGCAAAATAGGAGAGTGTATTACTTGGTAGCCAATGAGTATGAAGCAAATTATCACCAGCCTATGTGCATAGGAAGAACAACTCTTATTAAAGAAAACTGCAAGTGAGTTACTGAAAAGAACAGAGAAAGTGAGAGTGCACTTCCAAATGGGCTTTTGGAAATAACAATAAAAATCCATTGAACCTGGACGTCTTCTTTGTTTCTGCTCAGTTTGGCTCAGATCCTTCCCTGCCTTCACCTTTTAACTGTAACTTTTACCCTGATGGTTAACGTTGACCACCCTTCCCCTCTTAAGGTCTGAAGGTGACCAGTTCTCCTGGTATTCCCCTATACCTTTGGATGAGTTCTACCCCTTTGCAGACTTAGAAAAGCTCCCCAGTGATCCACAGAGGCGTGCCAGCGGTGTGCCTCTTGCTGTACCTGACTGCAGACCAGCATGACAATTTCCCTAGCATTTCTACATATCTTCAAGTGTGATGTAGTGCTTTCTGTTTTCCATGCTTCAGATGAAAAGCATCTTTCTCTTCCTTTCTGAAAACTAAGGGGCAAGCTCACATGTGCATATATTCTTTTTTTTAACCAAAAATTTAGAAGAAAAAGCTGTGAAACTGTATGCCCTGGGAAGAGCAGGTGTGTGGAAGAATTTTGGTGCGAATTTGGTACTATTCAGGCAGCTTCTCTCATTCAAATGAGAACACTCTGAAAAACTAGAGAACATACTCTCCCTCCCCCACAGACATTACCTGTTGGAGGGTATTCTTAGGCTGAGTGTGTCAAAGATGATTCCAAACTATATCCAATGCTCTTTTTGTTTTGTTTGTTTAAATTAACAACTAATTTCAACAATGCATGCAGAAGGCTGACAACAGCATATGATGATTAGCAACAAGTATAACCAAGATACTGGTGCAAAATTCCCACAGAAAAGAGACAAAAACATCCTTATTGCTTTTCTGTAGAACATAATCCCCTATTAAACTACAGATAACAAAAGATGGTGAGCATTTCTTCATATCCGAATTTGTCATGATTTAATTCTACTGAGTAATCCCACCACACCAATATGGGTACAAGGAGAATTAGATCTAGGCATTGTTCAAAGAGAACACCTAATCAGGTAGCTTAGGCTAAAAAACTATTTTAGCATAACCAGTTTCTTAAGCAAATATGACTAACTGTGTGTTACAAAAGAATGACTCTTCTACAGTATGCACTCTGTAGGACAGTATTGTTCATATCAGCACAGACATTGCTTGATGGTTGCTCAATTGCCGCACATTTGGTGACAGAAGGCTGAATGTGTGATCTGAATGTCCCTGAGTGAGGATGGAGGGAAATAGATTACTCAACTATCATTTTTGAACTACAGTTCAGCATTTTGCAATGGAGGTTTGTTTGCTTCTTGGCCAAACAAAATTCCTTTGCCAAGTCTGATCCAAGGGGTGAGGGCATGGCTGTGTCAATGGGCAGCCATAGGCTGTTAAGGAAAAAAAAAAGACATGGTATCCAAATAACATAGGACATTTGACCTCAGACATTAAGGATGACTAGTGCTGTTGGGGGATCCTAGCCAAGGAAGCTGGGACAGAAGTGAGCCCCAGTAACAGAAGTGATTGTGACTGCGTCAGAGTCCTGTGGATCTTCACTTCCGACCTCCTCCCATTTTGAACACCAAAGGCTTTGCAGCAGCCTTCTCTTATCATTCAGGATGAGGTAGAGGTAAAGCTTGATCTTCCCTTGCATGGCAAACAGTAGCAGAAGTTCTATCATCATTTCCTCTTCAACACCACAGCTATTAAGTTGTCAAATCTGAGTGGCTGAAACACATAAGTGGAAAAATCTGAGAGAATTCTGCTAATCACCCTGTGAGAAAGGGAAAAGGGAGGGTGGGTGGGATTAAAGAGCTATGTCCCTGTGGCACACGTAAAAGTTACCTCAGCATCCATGCTTCTGGGAGATGCCATGGGAAGCAAAAGAGAAATCTGCCTCTTTACCTCAACCCGCCTGGCTAGCACTGTGGCCTGTCCTGGCAAGTAGGCATTGAATAACATCCTGAAGCACCCTGTAATCCCAAGTATCGCAGGAGTCCCCAAGTTCCAAATCTGGCAGGAAGCCAAATGTCAGGCAAGTGGGCAGATGAACAGGTAAGCATTACAACCCTCCCTCCTGCCCTCAATGCCCTATCACTCCACATATACTGTAGTTGTTAGTACCTGGAAGTAAGGAGATACAAATAACTTTGTTACTTGTAAATTGTTACTTGTAACAAATACACAGAAAGGCCAGATTTTAAGAGCTACATAAAGAACAGGGTCAGTTACCTTTTTGATGTTACATTATTAACCACACATTCTTGTTACTAATATTGCACTTAAAGGACATTTTAGAGGGTTTTTATAGGGCAAATATGGATATTTTTCTCCAATAACTTTTTTCCAAAACAGTGAAGGAAATTAATAAACAATGCAAAAGTGACTAGAAAGCTATTATGGAATACTAATGCTAATAAATGTGAGGGAACTCCTATAACAAGTTACATTAACTGGTTTTAAAAATTAATTTTCTGAACTATGGGTTGGTGGCAAAAAATGGTCCCTGGTGGGGGCAATGAGGAAACTGACTGGACTTGAGACACCAGGAGTCAAGCATTTTGAATGTGAAGGGCAGAAGAGAGAAAGCTGCAAAACTTATCAAAACAAGTAGAAAATAAGCTTGTCTTGGTTCTGTCCCCTCCACCTCATTCTAAAGTTTTGTTCCTCTCCTAGAAATTCTAAGATCCTGAAGCTTCACAACAAATCATGGCAATCCTATTTTACTTGCAATTAAATAGCAATTTCAGCTCTTGTGGTGGGGACAGCAAGAAAAAACAACAGTAAATATTTCTTTGCAAAATGAGGTCTATGTTTGTCTGTTTTAAATAGAACTCTTTATTTATTTAACATATTTATGACAGCCTTCAAAGTAAAGACAAAATACCAAAGAAAGCCTCAGACAATCATTATGCATGCTCTACATTTGCTTTTAAACCTTGCTTCTTCTAAAAGCCCCTCTTCAAAAATATGTATTCTAGAAATTGAAGGCAATATTGACTGAAATTTGTTCACAGGCTAACTCACAGAAAATACAAGTACCACACATCTTATTTTAGGCAGGAAAAAAATGAATAATCTATAACAATTACAAATGCATAAAAATCTTGGCTTTAGACTAAATATGTAAGAAATGAGAACTCACCTTAAAGTAACTTTGGGCCAAAACAACTTTGTAAAGAAATATCTCCTGAAAGGATGAAATTATTTCATCATGTTTCGACTACATTTTCATATAGTGAAACTACAGTGCCAAATTTTAATATAAAATGGGGCTGGAGCATGGAGTTGATTTATGAACATGAAAAATCCAAGACTGCATTGCATGATGATGGGTTTCCCCAAAGCTGTCAGTCAAACAAAAAGCAACAGTACACTCCAGATTTTCCACACTCAGGGTAATTAGGTCCATTGAACAGGCTTTTTACTTAGTAAGAGGAATGACTGTATTCTTAATTTTTGAAATCATTTCTAGCATACATTTGTTTAAGGCCACAGATTATTTATATGTATGGCAGCATGAAAATTACTTTATTATTATAGTTCTATAATTTGTTTAGAAAATATTTCAAATACAGATCAAAGTCCAGGAATCTAATTCTTAACAATACTAGAAACATTTTCAAATACTCTTTTATAGACCGGTTAATTTGATATACTGTATCTTTTGGATGAGATCTGTGGCCAGGCAGTTTTAGAGTGAATGATACTCAGTGACAGAGATAGAGGTGATACATCTTAAGAGGCCAAACATGCTCTACAACATTTAACAGAGTAGAACAAAAAGGGGACAAGTCACTTTGGTAACTAGTTGCAATTTTTATTTCCTCTTCCCTCTCGTCTTCAGTCTCAACTCAGTTATTAAAACATACAAGAGTATTTCACAGAGAGACAAAATGGAAGCTTGCCAGTTTGTTCAGAGCCAACTCTGAGTAGGTCACTCTTGGCTCAGCCACAAACCACAAATGGAGCACAAGGAAAACACCAACTGTGTTCTCTTGCACATGCCTCCAACCTAATTTCTATCTCACCTCTTCTCAAACTGTGGACCTGTTACAGTAACTGAGCAAAGACTAATATACAGAGACCCCAAAGGTTTTACACCAGGGAGCTCTAGCAACAGCAGCCAATGAGCCATCTCCACAAAGCAAACACATGGCGAGAAGGGCTGAGCAGAAGAAATGTCCTTCGGAGTATTTTGTTTTTCACATTTTCAGCTCAGAAACTTTTCAGAATAGGCGTGAATGTCCAAAGAAAGCTTCTCTGTCCACTCACAGTCTGTCAAGGAGTGTACTTGCATGTTGTGACAGATTGGTACATCTGCCCTTCGAAGCCTGTGAGGTAGTACATGTGGCACATCAGCACAGCAATTTTGTTTCCCTGTGATGCATCTCCTTTACATGGTTGGTCATGTACAGTTTTGAAATTGGTGCTTATGAAGGTGAAGAAGAGCCTACCAGAGGAGGAGAAACAAAAAATTCTAGCCTCTTTGCCTATTCCTTCAGGACTGGTGCCATTGCCAAATTAATTTTTAAAAAGACTGTTAACCTCAGAGATACTCAAGAATTCAGGTTCATTTACGTGTAAAGAAGCATGTGAATCCTTTTCAGATTTTTTTGCAAATTCCTTAATCGTTAGGAAGCATATGCGTGAAGCAAACCCAAAGACGAGACAAGAAGTAAAATCAACTGTTTCAAATTCAATAGATTATAAAAGAGCCAAGCAGAGAGAAGTTCAGAAATTGCCTATCGCTTTTGTGATAAAATTAGTACATCAGCCATTAACTAACTGAACTCACCAGTATCCAAAGGACAGGTCCCCAAAGCAGCTTTCTAGGGGACCACCTTGGCCCTTCTGGCAGAGCTCTGAGGCTCCTCTCAGTTATTTGCTTTTTATGGGAAGACAATTGAGAGCATTCCCCTAGAGCAGCTGGACAACCTCCTGAGAAGAAAGTTCAGACTGACCCATCAACAGCTGCAGATAACCTGATTATATATCTTTCAGGTGTCTTCTGTCAAAATTAGTTAATCTGGATCAGCATAGAACTACAAAGTGGGATGTGCAGCTGCCTGGCCATTCAATTATATTTCCAGAAAGAAAGCTTGAATTTGTTGCACACATGCATTGCAAAACATATCATGTTCTAGGTGAGATTTTTTTTTTAAGCAAACACTTGAAGTGGGCGTTAATGAAAACTGCCACCAGCAGAATGGCTCTATACCAGCCATACTCATTGAGGGCCATATGGCCCCCTTGAGAGTGCTGGCACAGCTGAAGGGAGTCACAGATTGGAGACAATTCTTCACATACCACTTTATAAGGTTTGTTATGCAACTTATAGAATCCTGATTCAGCCTATCATTGTTTCTTATTGTGTTTAGGGCCATGGCCAAAAAAATGTTGAGGATGGCCAACTTTCACAGTGTAAAATTACGGAATAGGATTCCAGCCATTGCATTTTAATAACTTTAATGCTTTTTAAACTGTGTTCTTCTGAGCTGCAGCAGCCAGAGTCAGGGAAGAGGAGAAGAGCAGACAGCAAGCGGCAGGCTGGCCCAGGAGGAGCCTTCTGAGCCAAGCTCCATAAAGAAGCTAGACAGCTCCCAAGGAGAAGAAGGTGAAGGAGCCCCTGCTGAGGCTGCAGGAATCTTGGTGCTCACAAAGATACATCCACTGTCCTCAAAGCAGCTACTGGGCAGCTGTGGTAGCTGAAGGTGACGCTGATGGAGGAGGCAACAGCACTGATGTGCAAACTAATTTTTGTTAGTACTGCACAGAAGGCAACAACTCATTATCATAAAAACCCTATGATAAGATTGTCCAAAATTAAACAAGAGATGGTGCTGGAAGATGAGACTCCCAGATGAGAAAGCACTCAATCAGCTACTGGGGAAGAACAAAGGACAAGTATGAATAGCTGTGCTGCAAATTATGCACTAGATTAAAGCTGAAAGGACATCTAGTGTCTGCGGTGCACGGAAGTGAAAAGAAAGTCAGATGTTGCACAACACATACAACTGAAACATGAGAAATCTGAATAAAAAGTAATATGTTGTTTATATACTACCCCCTAGTGCTTAATGTCCTGTCTGGGTGGTTTACAATTCAATTATGCAGACTACACATTGCACACAGCCAGCAAGTTGGGTACTCAATTTACCGGCCTTGGAAGGCTGGAAGGCTGAGTCAACCTTGAACTGGCTATCAGAGCCCATTAGGATTGAACTCAGGTTATGAGAAGTCTTGACTGCAGTATTGCAGTTTAACCACCTTGCCATGAAGCTCCTTCAAGGTAAACTGGAAGCCGTAAACAAGAAATGGAATTATAAACACTGCAGTTGCTTCTTCTCACACTGTGAGATGAACAAGATTGTTTAGATCTCTAGGACAAGCTACCCAATACAGTCTCTGAGGGAACATGGGAAACATCACTTGATTAGGATTATAAGCAGACCATACCTAAATTCAAAATGTTTCTTAATCTTCTCTTTACTGAAGCGGGTGTAATGCGGTGGCTAAGAATGTGTCGTACTATCTCTACAACAGATTTTGCCCTACCTATCTATTGTCTAAATAGGCCTCTACAAGTCACTCTTCTCTCAGTTTAATCCTAACATCTCTCCTACTGACACATTAGTACTGGCCTACCTTACAGTACTGTTGGAAGGATGATTGGTAGATGAACAGGAAGTACTTTGAACACTAGAAATTAGCTGCAGAAAATGCTGACTGGAGTTTTAATTGCTCCCAGTTATACATTCTGAATTCTGTTTATGAAAGACAACCAAAACACCAGGGTAAGCTTGTGAAGGGTGTCCCATTAATTTGTGCAAAACAGCCACAATCACTTATGAGGCACAGCTGCAGAGCAGACAATCCTGAAAAGAGTAAATAGTGAAGCTGTATGGTGTTATGCTTGCCTTGTCACAGAAAAAAAAAACCTGAGTGGCAACTTCAAGGTGCAGTTACTGTTTGTTGTTGTTTAGTCGTTTAGTCATGTCCGACTCTTCATGACCCCACGGACCAGAGCACGCCAGGCCCTCCTGTCTTCCACTGCCTCCCGGAGTTTGGTCAAATTCATGTTGGTCGCTTCAATGACACTGTCCAACCACCTCATCCTCTGTCATCCCCTTCTCCTCTTGCCTTCACACTTTCCTAACAGCAGCATCTTTTCCAGGGAGTCTTCTCTTCTCATGAGATGGCCAAAGTTAGTAAATTGTTTAGTAACAGCTAATTCAGAACTATTATTTTTTTTCACGATCAGATATTCTTCCATGCCTCATGCTCTTTAGTTTCCATACAAAAATGAAAAACAGGATTTTATCTGTGGCATCATAGTTGATTATCTCCAATGACACATTTATGTAATAATTCATACTCAAATAATGCAATACCTTTTCTAAAGTGGCTACTCACATCTATACAGGACAGACCAAGGACTTGGAAATGTATAAAGAATCAGCACAGTGAACTTGCTGCCATTTCTTCTGAGGTTACTGTATTCCTAAAATCCTAGCAGAAACCTGCCTTGCAAATAAATTAATAGATGTTAGTACCCAATTAATATACCCAACTCCCACCCTGCAAAAGGGAGGGGGAGGAGAGAAGAGAAAAAGAAACGTATAGGCCTACATGCAGCCAGTGTTCATCATTTGCTCTCCTTGTACAGACCTGACAGAACAATCTCTAGGTTTATGTCTTAAAGCCCCTTGGTGCCTGAAGACCTGGAAGGAATTCTTGCTTGCCACAAGCGACCAGACAAGTCAAGTGGCTATTTTGGAAACTGGCTGAATGTACAAGTAGAGACATGGTAATGAAAATGCAGATGATATTATTTCATATTGGATTAAAATATAATATTTACCTACAGCATTTGCTAATGTGCAAGACTTTAAGAAGGGACGTGGTAGTGCTGTGGGTTAAACCGCAGAAGCCTCTGTGCTGCAAGGTCAGAAGACCAAGTAGTTGTAAGATCGAATCCACGTGACGGAGTGAGCTCCCATCGCTTGTCCCAGCTCCTGCCAACCTAGCAGTCCGAAAGCATGTAAAAATGCAAATAGATAAATAGGTACCACCACAGTGGGAAGGTAACAGTGTTCCGTGTCTAGTTGCGCTGGCCACATGACCACGGAAACTGTTTACGGACAAACGCTGGCTCTACGGCTTGGAAACGGGGATGAACACTGCCCCCTAGAGTCAGACACGACTGGACTAAATGTCAAGGGGAACCTTTACCTTTACCTAAGACTTTAAGAAGTTCTTTTGATTGCCACTTTGCTATGAAGATGCTCACAGGAATCAGTTTAGAAGCATTCCTGGTAACAATGCAGTGATTAGTAGACAGTGGCAATGATTTATCAAGAACAAATCCTACCAGCTAAAAATGTCATCTATTTTTAAATTCAGGTTGCCAGTTTAGTGGACTATGGGAATGCTATGGAAGTAATTCATCTATTTTAGTAATACATTTGACAGACTCTGAACGCATTAGCTAACTGGCTGAATTCAGCTAGATAAAATCACTGAATGGATGAAAAGTTGGCTAGAGTGCTCACAAGTAACTCCTCATAAAACCATAGTGTTGTCAGAGTTTGTCCTGGCCCTTATACTATTTATTGGTATAAATGAGTCAGAATACCAAAGGGGTAGGGGAAACCATTTTCAAATTTGGAAGTGACACTGAAAGTAGGAGGCATAGCTAACACTTCAAAAAGGGGAAACAGAATTCAAAATTACTTTGGCAAAATGAAAAACAGGGGTGAAATTCAGCAGGGTCAAATACAAACTTCTGCATTAATCTTTCGCCAAAATAAATGAGAGATAACTGGGTTGTCAACAGCACCCATGAAAAGAATATCAAGATTAAGTTATCATAGTCTGAACAGTGTTGAATTGGCAGTGTTCGGTGAGTGAAAAAAGTCGAATGGATTTCTGAGGTGCATAATTAGAACTTGTCTCCAAGTGACAAGAAGTAATGTTTTCCTTTTTCTGCACAGGTTGGACTTAGAACACTGGTTCTCAACCAGTGGGTGACACACAGAGGTAACTTAGGTAAGACACTGATTTTTGTAACACTGTGAATCTCCACACATCATGTCCTGCAACCATGTTGTTATATGTATTGTAATGTGCACTATACCTAAAACACACAAAATTGTTGTGTTTACAAGCATTGCAACAAATTTTAAAAAATCTGTATTCAAGAATACTGTTACTATTAATTGTTATTATTTTTGTTTGTATTTAATTTTAACAATAAGGTAAAGGTTCCCATCGACATTTAGTCCAGTCGTGCCCAACTCCAGGGCATGGTGCTCATCCCTGTCTCCAAGTCATAGAGCCAGCGGTTGTCCGTAGACAGTTTCTATGGTCACGTGGCCAGCGCGACTAGACACGGCATGCTGTTACCTTCCCACCTACGTGGTACCTATTTATCTGCTGGTCTTCTGACCTTGCAGCACAGAGGATTCTGCGGTTTAACCCTCAAGCGCCATCACGTCCCTACTTTTAACAATACTATTGTAATTTTATTTTCCTAAAATGCATATTAAATGATGAATTTAATTAAATAATGTCTGTAAACATATATAGATCTTTCTTAGGGAAGGGGACAAATACAATGTCACAATGAGACACACATTTTCACAGAGTAGCTAGTGGAACCTAAGATATGGAAGTTTGAGGTCCACTAATAGAGTACAATATTTCATGGCGCACATTGCATTTTAAGAGCATACAGATAAAAGGGGACTGGTTAAAAGGTGGCAACAAAGATGGTCAAAAGTATGGGAAAGACATCCTATGAGAAAAAGCTGAAATACCTAAGTATCCTTAGCCAAGAGAAGACAAGATCATTAAGGAATAGAGGCCCAGGATATGACAACACTCTTTAAACATCTAAACTCAGACTTATTCTCTGTTATCCTGGAGGGCAGGGCTGGTTCTAAGCGGATATTACAGCACAGTCTAGTAAATATTGATTCAGGAGTAAATCCTATTAAGAACTCAGTAGAGATTATTCCCCCAAAAAGTGAGTATAGGATTGCAACCCAAGTTAAAGGAGAGGCAATGCCAGCTGAATATTGAGACATTTAAGAATAAGTGCAGTATCATAAGTGAACTAATTCCTGGGACATGGGAAGATGTCTTCCTTGATGGAGATGTGTGAACAGAGAAGGGACACCCATCTATTGGAGATTTCCAGCTCTGGCATCAGCATTAATCAGTACTGGATGGAACAGATGGCCTATATAAGACCTCGTCCAACTCTATGAAACTTGTCCTGTTGTTTCTGAAGAAGTATTTTCCCACCTAAAAATTGTCAGACCTTGGAAAATAGACTATTACAGATGCATATCTGTAAGCAATTCTCTCTTTGTACCAATATCTTCTCTCCCTGGTTATAATCACCACATAAACTAGAAACGAAATCAAGTGCTAGTTCACACAGTCAGCTCACAATTACTTTGGACATGAGCAAACCCTGATACAGTATCATAAAGAGACCAGTCACATACTCAGCTGTTTTGATCACGTATCTTTCTCAGTCAAAACCATCTACACAGACTAAATTCACTGCTGCATTTGGACTATACCAGTGAAGAGCTGAAGCAATATATATAGATAATATGAAAATTAACACTGTAGAATGCACTACATTGGCTTCCATCAATGCTACTGCATAAGATCTGTGAACACATTAGTTAATTGCTCAACATACCTACAGATACTAATAAATCACATCTTCCCCCTATATTAACTATTCATAATGTAATTTTGATTGTGCTACTAAGCCAGCATTTTCAGAAAAAAATAATGCATCAATACTCATTTCAAATATTCATACATGCCTTTTTAAAGTTTAATCAGAGTTGTTAACATCTTCGTAGGCATTAAGGTGAACACTCACACTTCTGCAAGATTGTTTTCTCAGCCCTTAATTTATCTACATCATCAGGTAACTGGCACGTATCAGTATAAATATTAATTATTAGAAATAACATTTTTTGCAAAGGCTGCAATTCTGACTGCACCAATATGGACGTAAAGAGTAGTCAAATTCAATGAAGTACACACAAATACACTGAGAAACTTTAGAAATGTCACAATCTTAATTTTAAACTAATTTGATCAGGACTGCAAAACCAAACCCTTGCTCAGATTATGTAATAGCACTGTCATATATACCTTACTCAGCAAAATGTCAATAGGCCAAAGCAATTATCTTTCCATCAGAAAGAGTTCAGGGAGGCTATAAATATTTTAAAAATATTAATCAATCCCTTAGAAACCCCCTCCCAAATCATCTCAAGTTGAACAGTGTCGATGGCAAGAACTTTCCTTAAGTATTCCTTTCCACACAGTGGTATTGATATATATATTTTTCTAAAATATGGTAGATTTCTGGCTGGTATCTTAAGGGAACAAGATATATGTAGTGTTTCATTTAAATTACTCAAAACTCTCTTTGTTTACAAGGAAAGGTGGACAGCCAGAATCACGTAGGTTGCACAAGAGGGGTGAAGGTTAGAAAGACTTATTTTTTGACAGGCAGAAAACTGAGGTAGTTTCAGCAACACAAAGATGAGGGTGTTATCTGTCAAGGCAGGAGGAGGTGGGGAGGGAAGCAACACTACTTATACACTCCACAACATGTCACTATAATGACCAATGAAATATAATTTTATTAATGTTAAAGCAGTAAGAACCAAGTAATTGTGCATTTTTAAAGTATATTCGTTCTCCTGCCCCCCCTCTTTTTCTAAAAGAGTTTGTACTGCACATGACTACATGTTTCCTACTCTGTGAATAACCTTTGAAGCATAACATGTAAAACCGGAGTGACAGGTGGTTGGGAAAGTGTAAAAAGGCAACAGTTCTTCCCCCAACAAAGTCTACAAGGTATGCCATTTAAATGTGGAAGTGTCTTACACCTTACTAGTTAATTCTATATAACAGTGGACAGAACGGCTGTGTATAAACAACCCTGTTTGATAGATGTACATGGAGCCTAAGAAAAACAAAGTTTGGAGGCTAGTAAAGAAGAGAAGGTAGGAAAGTGAAATTAGAAACACAGCAATAGCGGCAGCAACCAGGGGAAAAATTCTGTCAGCGACTCCCTCCCACCAGATCTTTTTATATAACTAGTTTCTAATCTCCCCCCATGCCTACTCTTCGGGGATAATAATAATAATAATAATAATAATAATAATAATAATAATAATAATAATAATAATAATAATAATAATAATAATAATAATAATAATAATAATCTATCTTACAGCAATCTTAAAAGGAGGAAGAGGGGAAGTTCAGTCCAAGTCAACAATGGAGAAGCATGGAGTGGACAAAATACTAAGAAAGCCGGAACCGGGTTTTTGTGTTTTACCACGGGCTGGATAATCTTTTATTTCGTTCACATTTTCTTTTTCTTTTTTTTAAAGAGAGAGAAACTGTTCCCCCCCCCCCCCAACCCACTCCCATGTGGCGTCCAGGTCCTACCCTGGAAGAGGACTTTTATCCTGGTTGGGGAAGAAGAGAAAACTCTCCCCACATCCTTCTTGCCAACCCCCTTGTCTCGTTGCGTTTTCCTTTCCCAAACACTTACTTTTTCCCCTCTAAATTGTCTTGGCTTTAAAAGGACTAGGAGTTGCCACCAGCCTCTTCTCACTCTGCCAGACTCTCCCAAGAGTCTCCCCTTCTTCAACGCCGCTGGGAAATTTTTCTGCGCTTCGGATTCTCCGGGAGGGAGGGCATTTTTTTTTTTTTTAATTTCAGGGAGGGTTGGAAGACTGAGAGAGAAAGAAAGAGAGAGAGAGAGAGAGAGAGGGAGAAAGGGAGGGAAGGGGGGGCGTTTCTAGCTTTTTCTCCCTCACTGAAGATGACCTGGAGCTGGGGAAAGGAAAGGAGAGAAAAGAAAAGGGGAAAAATATTATCTCGATAGAGAGCTGAGGTGTAATTGAAGAAAGGCAGAACAGGCTTAATTATTAAATGTAAGGAACAAAACAAGCGAGGAGGAGAAAGAGGGAGAAAAGAGTTTTTGCTGGTCAGTAAACTTGCAGGCTGCTGCCGCTGCTGGGATTAGGTCATTGGTGTAAAAATAAAGAGATGGCGTCATTTGAAACCAATCCCAGTGAATGAACTCAGCCTGAGGGAAGTGGGGGCAGAAGAGGAGGAGGAGGAGGAGGAGGAAGAGGCGGCGGCGGCGGCAAGGGGGATAGGAGACGAGGCAGAGAGCCGTCGGCGAGCCTCCCTCGCCTTCTCCCAGCACCCGCTGCCCCTCCTGTTTGGACTCCTGCAGCCCTTGTACACACGCGACATTCAGCTGTGGGCACTCGGACCTCTCAAGCCGCGGGCCTGACAGGGGCGGGAGACAGAGAGAAGTGCCCATTAAGTTCCTGTGTGACGAGTACTTTAAATATCTCTCTCTCCCCCCTTCACGGATTGCTGCCTTGTGGTGGCGAAGGGCCTTGAGTAATTCCAAGAAGCTATAGGCTATGGGCTATGCCGTGCAGGGACACCCAAGACGGACAGGTCATCGTGGAGAGTTCTGACTAAACGCGATCCACCTGGAGCAGGAACTGGCAAGACACTCCAGTATCTTAAGAAAACTCCATGGACAGAAACAAAAGGCTAAAAGATATGACACTGGAAGATGAACCCCTCAGGTCGGAAGGCATCCAACATGCTACTGAGGAAGAGTGGAAGACATGGACAAGTAGCTCCAGAGCTAATGAAGTGGTTGGGCCAAAGCCGAAAGGACCTTCAGCTGTGGATGGGCCTGGAAGTGAAAGGAAAGTCCAATGCTGCAAGGAAAAATATTGCATAGGAACCTGGAATGGAAGATCTATGGACCATAGTGAGCTGGATGTGGTCAAACAGGAGATGGCAAGGATAAACATTCCTCCCAAAAAGCAGGTGTCTTTTAATTTCGTGGCTGCATAGTCATAGCTATGGTTTTTCCAGCAGTGATGTATGGAAGTGAGAGCTGGACCATAAAGAAGGCTGACTGCCGAAGAATTGACGCTTTTGAATTATGGTGCTGGAGAAGGCTCTTGAGTGTCCCCTGGACTGCAAAGAGAACAAACCTATCCATTCTAAAGGAAATCAACCCTGAGTGCTCACTCGAAGGACAGATCCTGAAGCTGAGGCTCCAATACTCTGGCCATCTCAAGAGAAGAGAAGACTCCCTGGAAAAGACCCTGATGTTGGGAAAGTGTGAAGGCAAGAGGAGACGGGGATGACAGAGGTTGAGATGGATGGACAGTGTCATCGAAGCAACCAACATGAATTTGACCCAACTCCGGGAGGCAATGGAAGACAGGAGGGCCTGACGTGCTCTGGTCCATGGGGTCACGAAGAATCGGACACAACTTAGTTGTATTTAATCTTGTTTCACACAATGCCACCCTCATCTAAAGTATATTGTTGCTGATTTCCCATCAATTCCCCACCCCCTCCACTATCTTTTACTCTTGCAAATCTGGATCCTCTTCCTTTGTTTATTATTCTCATCTCATGGCTTTTCTCTGAAGTTTCTTGCTGACGCAAAAATGTTGCCATTTAAAGGGCCTTCACCCTATTACGCAATAGTGACAAAGTTGGAAGCTACATGCCCGTCCTCTAAGGCTTCAAGAGAGCAGCCCTTCCCTCATGTTTGCTAGACTCAACCATGTTAGCAGTTGTCTGGTCCAGCCTTCCCTTCTCTTGGAGTTGATTGAACTCTGTGGACACAGTACCGAAGCTCTAGACATACAAGTTACATTTGCAGAAGCTCTTTACCTCTGATCGGAAGAGACCCTGTACGCTCTGGAAACAATTCAAAGTGCAGGATTAGACCTAAAGTAATGATGATGATGTGTCATCAGATACTTTACAATGTAGTGATCCTTCCCAGGATTTTCTAGGTATAAAATGCTAGTCTCTCCTTCTGATTCTACACTGGGGCTGCATAGTTTGGCCAAGACTGCACAGATGACATGACATGTTAAGTCCATTAGTTGCCCACACTCTGGTTGACCATGACTATTGCTTAAAAGCCCCCTCTTTAGACCTATAAAGGGGTCACCTTTTAATATAGCAAGGGCTGAGGAATTAGCAGTATTGGTTCCAACCACTTTTGCACTAAAAGAGGTAGCGATATACTGTATTTGCCAGTGTATAAGGTGACTGGGCATATAAGATGACCCCCCAACATTTCCACTCAAAATGTAGAGTTTGCTATATACTTGCTGTATAAGACTGCCCCCTCTTCCACATGTGTGATTCTGGTTCCTTTTGCTGGGAGAGAGCAAGGGTTTCCTGGAAGAAGGACAGCATCAGCGCCGAACAGCAGACTGTCAGGAAGCAGCAGAGAGGTGGCAGCCATTTTGGAGAGGCGGCAGCCATTTTGAGAGGCAGCAGCCATATGGTCGCATCTCAAAATGGTTGCCTCCTCTCTGCTGTTCCCGACAGTCAACTGTTTGGCGCTAGAGTCAGGCTGTTCCCAGGCTAGGAGCGGGGCTGTACTCGGTCTTACTACCAGGTAAGTGACTTCACTGGGAGAGAGGGAGGGTTTGCTGGACATGCACCCGGCATACAAGACGACCCCCCCCCACTTGGAGGCATGTTTTTCAGGGCCAAAAAGTCATCTTGTACGCCAGCAAATACAGTAATACAGATTGTTCACAGGATACATCCATCATGTGTACAATCTGTGTAGATTAGTGTACATGTGGGAGATTTTTTGTACACTAATATAAAAGCTATTTAGCACTTAGAAGAACAAGGATAATCAACATGTACTTGCGGAGCCCTCAGTCTGGACTCCTCACCTCTTCCATTAGTCTCCTTGTGCTAAGAGGAAGTCAGAAGAGGAAAACTTCCTCTCTGCATGGAAACTCTCCATGTGAGGTTGAATGCCAAGGTTCCGAATTGCATCAATAGCTGTCATGTGCAAGAGGCTTGCTCAGACCAACAGTGACAGAGGGTGTGTGGCTAACATGGTCTCCTGCACATGTGTTGGTTTTCAGTAATTTCATAATCACTAAATATCATTAGTTAATTCAGATATCATGGAGCATACCAGGGTTCATACAATGATTTTTGGGTAAAAGTTCTGTATCTATTTGCCTGCTGAAGGTTATCCCTTCACCTAGAACAGCATGCAATGAAAGACTATAACTCTTGCATTGTTGCTGTGTTCAAAGGATTTTGTGGTGTTCGAGTAGATTTGGATTTATTTTTGACAATTTTAAACTATAGCTTACATTTTAAAAGTGGAGGAAGTAGCTGATGCAAAACAAAGGGGGGAGAGTCCTGGAGATTAGGGACTCTTCTGGTGTCTAAATGGGAAACCTCTGGGGATGAAATCTAGGTTTCTTCCTTCTTCATTAGTTTGGGCTCATTATATCATTGGGCCCACCTTGTACTAGCGTAACCAGTGAATCACTTAAGATCAAATTTTGTTCTCCGTAAGTATGAGTTCATCAAAACACATTATTAGTGGTTATATGTAGAAGTCCCATCTCTTAGAGGTCAATCTTTAAAGCATAAGTCCAAAAGATTTGTGGGGGAAAATTATTTCACCCACAAAGCTCCCAAGGCTACCCAGAATCCACTTCATTGTGGGAAAACCATTGGGAGCCATAGAACATGGAGGAGGACTGTCGTGTCCCCCTAGTGTCCCTAGTTTATTTCTCCCCAAACACACGTCCACCCTCAGGATGCGTGGCCTCTTTTTACGCTGCCACCAGTGGATCTAGTCCACAGTATACCAAATATGTCTCAGACATGTGCTGCCAGTATAACAGGTTTATTGATCTTTTAGCTGGTATGTAAATCATAGATGTAAATCACAGTTGTTGAGGACCATTCATTAAACTGGATTTGATTACATGTTTACTTGTATGTGTTTTTATTCTCAGTAACCTCTTTAACAATATTCTTTAATCACCTATCTGTTTTCTCTTCCTTTTAACTCTTTCCTATTCTCTGTAACACTCCAACTTTCCAATCTCTGTCTTAACTCTCTCAATTCAATATCCTAACTCTCCCACTTCCATTCCCTATCTCCTCTCTGTCTCTCTAACTCCCCAACTGTCACTCTAACTCCGCCCTTCCTGTCCTATCATAGGCTCCTGCACTTGAGTTCCATATGATGGACAGGAGTGACGTGGGCATTCCACCACAAGGATCCTTTACTTTCCAAAAATCACTGCCACTGAGATGACTTTGCCAGTGATGGCAATTTTCACAAAGTAAAAACTCTCCTCCTGCAGCCTCTAATGGCTTGCCACCATGAAGGGGGGCCTTGGAATCTTTGGGGGGGGTTGTCAGAATTTTTCTACTTTGGAAAAATTGCTATGTTTTATTACATCCTCAACCTTACACAGTGTAAGTTTCAGAACAGGATTTCAGCCTACATATATTAATAACACAGTTTTTAGCAATATAATATTTGCATAAAATAGGTGCATCCCTTGACATACTCTGCCCTCTGCCTTTCAAACAAAACTACCTATAGCAGACAGATAATCAGTCAGCCTTGGCCCACAAATTTAAGTAATTGTCTATATCATAAATTCATTCCTATGTTAAGGATGCATAGTTATGTTGCCTATTGTCTTTATCCTCACCTAAGCAAGACCTCCACTACCATGGGGGATATATGTAAATACAGGCAGCATAATTTGTGTAATCTGTGTTTCTGATGAAATTAATTTTGAACCTCAAAACCTCTCACAGAAACAAATCCTTTACTCCTTAAGGAGCCACAATATTTTGTCATTTCTCCTCCTCTTTTTTTATTTGGCCAACTTTCCCAAGCTGATATTTAACAGCAGAGCTATGCAGGCACTGAAATCATATGTATTTTATTGTAAATGTTATTGTTGCAGAGTTTTGAATTTCCAGTACAATTCCCTTTGCTGTGCTGTAGAAGTACAGACATCAACAGAGAAGAAATAGCTACAAGTTCTCCATAAATTTCTAGTTAACTTTCTCATTAATTGGCACTTAAAGTTTCAATAACTCACTTTTGTACATTTGTAGGAGAATACATTTTTTTTTACTTACAGTTGTTTGAAATTACAGATTTGTGCATATTGCTTTCCTTACTGCACAAATGCTAGCAACCAATCAAGCAGATCAACAGCAAACAAACAACTGTCTCCAACAGATGAAAGAGGGGGGAAAAGGGAGAGAGACAGGACTCTCTTTGAAATTAAAGGCTGGACGGAATGATTGATGAGTGCTGGTAGATTATCACCCCATCCCAGAAAAGCCTCTCCCAGACATACATATTGCAGACAGAATGAGATGTTGCAAATAAAACGCTAGCAGTTACTTACTTGGAATATTTGGGAAGAAGTAAGATGGAAATGTAAATAGCTTGAGTCACAATCCTATATACCCTTTCTTAGGGGTAAGGACTACTGTATTCAATTGTACTTCAGAATAAACATGTATAGAATTTAACAGCAAATCTTTCCAGCAACTACTGGACAGCCAAATTCTATCCACACAACCATGACACACAGACCAGCATTAATTAATTTAAATGCATCATTTTTTATCTTAGTCAAGTGGGACGTTGAGCAGAAAATACATCAAAAGAGTATTTACTAAATCTACATGTGTTTAGGTTGTACACTAGAGAATATGTAAGAATTACAGTACATGAAAAATAGAGCTTCATATTTAGAATATGTATTCAATACTGTATATGGGAATAGCAAATCGTTTAGGACTAGACTAGGTAAGAGCTGGGGGATCCAGGTTTGGAGTTCACCACATTTCATGCTCTCCCTCACTACAAGGCAGCCAGGAGGTCTGAACTAGACAGGAACAGTGGCATTACACAGTGAGTAAACCATTTCCCTCTGCACTGTTTTCCCAATTCCAAACAGTAGTTTCAGCAAGATAGTATAGATTTCAGGTGGTTTTTGGCTCAACTACACAGACTCTTCAGATAAATGTGACAGGAGGAAGTGCAATTAATGTGTGCTCCTCCTGTCCCATTGGTGAGAATATTTGAAGTCATCATTAAGCAAAACAACTCATTAAGATGTGTCTGCAATATATGCAGTTCTGTGTATAAATCTTACAAGCACTTTTTAGCCTCTTGTGCTGTTTGTATACATGTGTAAAAATACTTAATGCAAAATGGAAAGTGGAATTAGCAAGCTTTGTAAATCAGATGTACATTTTATTACATAGAGATGTTCATTCTGAATTGTTTATAGGGAAAAAACTCACTTTACTATTATGTGAAAATGCTTATGATGCAAGCTGCATCTAAATAAAACCTCTTTTCTTCATTTTAACTAAAATGGGAGAGGAAATATTAATTCATTTGTCTAATCCTTTAAAAACTGCAAGGACAAGTAAAAGCATCCAACTCTGACTGATGTTGCAATATTTGAGTAGGTATTTTCCAAACTGCAATATCCACTCAGTGAGATGGGGTGTGTGTGTGATTGATGGAGCAAGCTAAAAACAACGTGAGTAATGTGGCTTTTCCCTTTTTCCCCTTTTTAAAAGAAAAAGCTAGTAGAAGACAAGCCCAAAAGAGAAAATGACAGAACACCATTACCTATAGTTTCCAGTTGAGACTATTCAAAGGGTTATAACTCATTCTGGACAATGCTGCTTCTGTTTGTGGAATCAACACTTTGAAGTTTCATTTCCTGTGTTAATAATGCTATTATCCCTTCAAAAGTGACAAAACCACCTTCATTACCTGTGCCAACAATGCTACAGTGATCTACTGTATCCTGTAACACTTGGTCTCCAATCCCACAAACATACACACTAGATCTGTTAACTTGTGGCCCAAATATTGACTGAAATCCAGTACTGTAGTAAGTAAGATGCAACTAATGTAGGCCAATTGAATCAATGGAATGTACGTTTTAACTCACAAGTCCTGACTAATTAAAATAGCCTTCTCCAGTTGCATGCTAAATCCATGGAACTTATGGAAGAGTTAACTTACCACATTCCCATTTATTAAATGGGCCTACTTACTACCCTAGGCAGCAGGATTTTGGCCGTTACTTTCTTTGTGTCTCAGGAAGTTGGTGGTAATCCTTCATTATACATGCTGAAAAATACTAATGTGGCTTCTTCATGAGACACTCACATTGTCTCACAGCCAGATCTGGGATTTTTAGAGCAGGTAATAACCAGAAATAAAGAACCAGCGATCTGTCACAGTATAAGGCAACTTATTGTGGCTCTACCATTCTAATAGATTTTACCGTTCTAATAGACTGGCTACTGTGTCTACACTGTGGTAGGTTGCCACACCACAGAAATGGTTGTTTTCTGCCAAATTGTTCAGTCTGAAAGATCAGAAGCTTCTGGTGTAGTCCATTGCTTCTTCGGTTAATGTTTATACACCAGATATTATAGTAACAAGGTCTTTGGTTAATAAGTACCTTGGCTATATAAAAACTGAGGAGGTGGAAGATAGATGTTTTAGAAAAAGGAGCATTTCTGTCTCTGCACATCTTCAATGAAATAAAAAAAATGCATTTGGTAATTATTAACAGCTTGTGTTGGATACTTGAAATAGTATTTATATTTAGCAAAACAAAAACAAAAAACTATCAAATGTTGGAAATATATATGCAAATGTATTCACATAAACTGAAGAATAATTGATATCCATTTAATCTGTAAGCCCATGTTCATTTGTGATCATTTCTTGCCAGATTTCATAAAAACTATAAAGTTCACTCTTTTCCTTAACCACCATGTGTTATCTAAAAGTAATTTTCAGAATGTGTGTGTGTGTGTGTGTGTGTGTGTGTGTGTGTGTGTGTGTGTGTGTGTGTGTGTGTGTGTGTGTGAGAGAGAGAGAGAGAGAGTAAGTGTGTGTGAGAGAGAAAGAGAGAGAGAAGGTGGGAGACAGTGGCTTGCCAAAAGCCAGGAATTGATTTACACGCATGTAATCCAACCAATAAGGATGGAAAAGTAAGGGTGTCAGCTTGATGACCAATTGCAGATGAGTTCGCACCATCATGTTCCCCATAACTACATATATCTGTGAAAGTTGAATGATGAAGAAGATAGAAGGAAAATTGATTATTTTGAGCTATGGTGTTGGAGGAGGCTCTTGCACATTCCATTGCATGGACTCCAAAGAGAACAAAGTGCTGAAGTGCATAAAACTGGACATGTCACTGGAAAGCAAAATAACAAAACTTGGAGTAGTTATTCTTCCCACGTCATGCAATCAACATCATCGGAGAAAGACATGCTTGGAATAGTCAGTGGTAAAATATGATGAGGACACCAAAGAAAGCGTTGGTTGGATCAAAGTAGATAATTCCCAAAATATAAAGCAACTGAAACAAGATCGGAAATCAATGAGAAACAATGTATTTGTATCTGTTTATTAAAACTCTAAAATTAAATCTGTTCGTGAGTTTTGAATCTAACTGAGTAGGCCAGAAGCCTAATTTTACTACTGAGGTACATTGTGGCCAGCAGCCACTTTGCTTACGATTGCTATTGAAGAAAGGCAAAGTTTAAAATACCTTTTTTCCATTGGATGGCTGGGGTGGGGGGCAAAGTTCAACGAATATAATTGGCAGTTAGAAGTTAAGTCAGGAATCTGATTGGACTGGTGTTCTAGACTGAACATTTAAAGAAATTAACAGATTGAAACCTGGCATGCAGAATAAGTGTGACAGATATAGACAATAGACAGAGACCACTGGTAATGGTGTGGCTAAAAAATCTTGTAAATAAATTAAATAAATAAATAAATATTCTAGTTCCTTCTTTACATATCAGCATCAATCAGACTTCTGCTCTTGTTCCTACAACCTCTTATTGTTCAAGTGCAATATAAATCTAGGAGAGTGGCTGACGTGTCACACCCTGACGACTGGCAAGTTTAGTTGGTAGTCGTCTTTGACAATGTTTCTTATCTGAGAGCAATCGCATTCCCTTCTCAATTGTGTTATTCTGTAGGGTATGTATACTTGAACATATCTATCAGATGCATAGAAGTTTAATTCTTGAGTGCATTCCTCTGGATGCTGGAAATTATAGCTTTCTGGTTTCTTTGTAAAATGTATACAGCAACTCTCTTCACAGAACTATGATTTCTAATATTCCCATTAAGTTAAACTATGAGTTAAAGTTGTGGTATGTAGCTATTGCTGGCTGGATAGCTCAGTGAGTTAGGTGAGAGTTAAATTCTCCACTGTGAATCCCAGAAGAGCCAGCCTTGGTGGCTTTGGGTAAGCTGCATGGTCCCAGGATGCCCCCTGAAGAAGGGAAGGGTAAACCACCCCTGATAATTCTCTACCTAAAAAAAGAGTGTGTAGCTACTGAAAATCCCCCTCAGAGTTTTGACTCCAAAAGGAATCACACTGAAGACACATTAATTAAATACACAGGGTATTGCTAATGCCATATATCATAATTCTATTCTCTAAAATATCAGCACAAATACATTCCTAGCACTGTGTCTGAAAGGCCCATTCATAGACCACAGTACATTTTCTGACTGTAATAGGTATGCATACACTGTATTGACATATTTCTCTGTGTAGGCCAAAAGAGTGAAAACATGTCAGGAGAATGTCTCCAGAACAAAACACAAACCCCAGCTCTGAGAGGCAGCACATGTTTTAGTTTTGCATGAGAACAATGTGCTTGTACAGAACAAGTCACACTAAGTGCATGCTATTGAAGAAGTTATTAATACTTCTGCTGTCTGACTTCACCTCAAGTTATTTCATGAATTTCACATGACCCACCCACTTTTCTTCTCTGTACCTCAGCTATTAACATATCAGCAGCAATTCTTCCCCGTTTGAGCCTTAGATATACCATACATATCAGCATGGCCATTACAATCCTGAATGAAATACATGGAAATACATAGCTCTGCTTGTTGACATTGCATTCACAGTCAGGTTTTCATGGAAACTTCACACTGCTTTTCCTTGTAGACAGAAATTACTCTTTTTTGCTGTGTTCCTAATTTCTGGTAAAATGCCTTTGTCAATCCCTATTTTTCCCCAAGGGTTATTTCTGTACACTAAAAATTTTCTGTTAGCATAGTGAACCATCTGAAAGTAACTGGCTGCACTACTTATATGTTAGACTGGAGGGAGAGCAAGCAGAGGGTCTCAGGCTGTCATTAGCTGAACTGGTTTGATCATATTGAAGGGCAGATGTCCACACATTTTGGTTGGGCTTGAACACACTAAGAAAAGCTCTTTTTGCTTTCTGGTCCACAGAAGCAGCATGCTTACAGAAACTCTTCTCTTACAGTCAGATATGAGGAAAATTACTTTTTACATTGTGACTATTAAATAGGCCAGCCAAACAGCCAACTATTGTGGACCAAACAGGGTACTCTCTTTGAGTAGGTTACTTCTCAGAAAGTGCACCCTATGGAGATATTGGGCCATGAAACTTTCCATGTCATGGCAGGTCAGGTGAATGTAACTGCATTGTTGGAAATTACGGTATGATGCATGGGTGCTGTTTCCTCTTGGCATTTGTTTCCACAAGACATTAAAACTGAAATGAGATTATTTAATAAAAGCAATGTACTGAAGATATCCTGCATTAGGACTAGGAACCTGACCAAAACATAGACTTCTAAATCTTCACATAAGCCTACTGCTTATGCTAAATAATTACTTATGGAGAAGCAGGAAGTTTGGCTGGCTAGCTGATTCTTTCATTCACACTATAAATTAATAATGTAGATATGTATGGATATGTTGAATATTTTGCAGAGTTAGTAACTTGTATTTATCTATTTGTGAGACTGCTCAAATTATTCTGGAACCCCAATCTTCAGGAAAAATTGTCTGTGCCTTTTCACAACCTCAGTGTCTTCACCAGGGCAATCCAAGCTCATATTCCTCCACAGCTTCTGTAATTTTTCAAATATCATGCTGTTACAAGTAATATTACCACTGACAGTTCTGCTGTCATGGGGCATGATTTAATTATAAACCACCTAATCTTCTTAGTTCTGTTAAAAACACTAAATTTCTGTAGGCAGGAAGTTGCTGAGACTGGATAATACTAATAGCTTATTAAATTCTTGTCAGTTGGGGTTAACATATAATTGCATTAATTTTATAGAAACAATTCAGGTGAGCATAAGATCCTTCCTGGCACCAACAATAACTCTTATGTAGCATCAGCATGAAGTTTTGTATCTGCTAAAATAATTTGCCATCCAAATATTGCTAAAAATTTATGTAAGTAATCCAATGCTTAGCCAGAATGTTTCTACAAAACAGTTGACTAACATCTCAGTTTTGTTGATGCTTGCTCAGAGTAACACTTAAAATAAAGCATGTGTTAAAATTTCAGCTGCAAGCTGCAGGAGGTAATACTGCTATTTGAGAGGAAGCTCCATTGAACTTAGAGGAGCATTTCTGCATCCTAATTAGAGCCAATGTCATATAGCAGTTAGGCTGCTGTACCAGGACTGGGGATATCCCAGTTAGAATTCTCAGTCAGTCATGATGTATACTGGATGACCTTGGTCTCATTAGTTTCTCTCAGCCAAATCTACTTTACTACAGTGGTGCCTTGAGTTGCGAACTTAATTCATTCTGGATGTAACTCAAGTTGGGCATAACTCAAAGCACCATTTCCCATAGGAATACACTGAAAAGCAATTAATCCATTCTGGCCATTTTTGGTGGTATTTCAAGACGCTGGTTGTATCTCAAAGCATAGTTCCCATAGGAACTAATGCAAAAGCGGTTAATCCATCCAGTAGGGGGAGACTTTTTAAAATCAAAAATGACCTCTAAGGTTAAAAAAAAGGGCAGGAAAGGAGGGAGGGAGGGAACAATGGGGAAAAGAGGCCTTTTTCTGGTTGTATCTCAAAGCCCCGGTTGCAGGTCAAAGCAAAATGTTGCAACTGGAGCTGGTTGTAACTCGAATTGGTTGCAAGTCAAGACGGTTGTAAGTCAAGGCACCAGAAAAGTACCCAGAAGCAGACATGCAGCTCTGAACTCCTGTGACAAGGTCCGTCTTCAGCCTGGGGGGGGTTGGGTAGTAAAGGCGGGAAAAAGACAAGGAGGAGAGTCCATTTCTTCAGAAGTAACAGCTTTATTTGAATGTACACTAAACTCAATGGGATCAAACTGATCCTTCAACACTTCATCCGTTAACAAGGTACAGTGGTGCCCCGTATAGCGAGGTTAATCCGTTCCGGATTAACCTTCACTATACGAAAACATCGCTGTGCGGGGCAGGAAAACCTATTGGAACGCATTAAACTTAGTTTAATGCGTTCCAATAAGTGTGTAAACTTACCCCTCCAGTGATGTTTTCGCTCCGGCGGCCATTTTGGAGCCGCCGATCAGCTGATGGCCGCGGATGGCCCGAAATGCCCCCCCCGCAGCGTTTTCGCGACCTCCGTAAGCAAGGGGAGGGCGCGAAAACGCTGATAGGGGCCATTTCGGGTCATGCGGCGGCCATTTTGGAGCCGCCGATCAGCTGTTTGGCGGCTCCAAAATGGCCGCCGGAGCCCCAATCGTCGCAAAGCGAGTGCGGCGATTGGGGCTGATCCGTATAGCGATCCCCAAAAAGGGATCGCTATATGGATTTTTCGTTAAACGGTGCACTCGTTAAGCGAGGCACCACTGTATACCTCTTAGCTTTTATGGCGGTTGGGTTTAACTCTTCCCTCACCAGGGAGCCAGGCCGAATCGTTTGCGGTCGTAGTGGGGCACTCCGCATGGCACATATGGTCCCACAGCAGGGATGTCGGGCCCAATCCCCCTCTAGGGGCTTCTGGTGGAATTCTGGGCCCGGACGGATAACTCTCCTGCCCCCACCAGGGTAGTTCACCGGGAAAACCAAGACCCTCCATTCCAAGGGCTCGTAAACACGACCACGTCCGCTAGGTGGTAGAGGCTCTGGTAGCAATCCCCCACCTTTCTGTAAATTAGGGAAGCCTTGAGCAAGGTCAGCCTTGCCTCTCTCATCCGTTATCCAATCGGTCTGCACCCCTCTATTCATGCATCTTCCCAGCTCGCCTTCCCCAAACCAACTAAACTTCCACGCGTTTTTGTCCTCCCCTTTCACCTCCTCCCACATGATCAAGTCCAGTTCAGCTCCTCCCTCATCAACCAAACACACTTCCGTCGGTCTCCTCTGTAATTCTTCCTCTTGTTCTATTTCCACTAAGATCCCCTCTGCACAACCACTCTCTTCCTTCGGGTCTTTCTCTTCTGAGGACGGCACACTCTGACCTACACCTTCACAACTCCTTAAAGGAAGTGCAGCATATTAGTATAATAAAGGGGGTAATAATAGTAACTGTGACATGGAGTGAACTGGGCTGCATAATTGTTGTAGCATGGAGGGTTTATCCTAATGAGAGAAGCAAATGTTCTTATTTAATTTAATATCATATTAAAAAGGATGCACTTTGTCCTACTTTTATGCATAGATTGGTTTCTCAGTGTATATATTGAACATACTTCCTGTTCATCCTGGCAGGGCAGCTGAAGGTGCTGATCCCAAAAGAGGCCTGGAGAAATCAGGCCTTCTCAGCGGTTGCCACCTATGGAATAAACTGCCACTCACCATCTGTCCAGCCCCTTCGCTGGAGATCTTTAAGAGACCCAAACTTGGTCTCTTGGCAGGCTTTTGAAACTATGCCGCCTACAGAGCTTGTTGACATCCAAGCTAACAACTGATTGCCACTGTTTACTGCCAATTTAAACATTCCTAAATGCTTGGTATACAGTATTGAATTTATTTTAAATTGTTTGACTTTGATGTTATATTGTTTCTTCTATATAGTTGTGTAGCACTTTGTGGTTTGATTTCTGGATATTGTTACTTTGTTATTTTGTGTTATAAACTGCCCAGAGTGGCCCTTGGCCAGATGGGCGGTATATAAATTCAACAAACAAACACTATTTTTGTTTACCATAAATAGGCATGGTACATAGAATGTGGAACTGGCTTGAATTTTTACTTACATCTTAAGTTAGGTTCTCAAAAACTGTAGATAATGGAAGTGAACCTGTTTCTAAACATTTATGTTTTGAGTTCAGATTGTAGGTGTGGCCTCACATGACTGAAGGCTCTTCCATAAAAAGTTATTTTAGAATGACCTTTTCTTCTCCTGCTAGTTACCTGTGTGCAGAGTATTTTTAATGCATTGGAGAGCATTTCCATGTGACTAATTCCTGCCTTCAGTCTGAGAGAGAAAAAAGGTTTACTTGATTCCCTTGATTAGTAGTACTATAGGAAGGGCTAAGGGTAGATTTACCCATTCTTGCTACAGCACTATTCTTACTTAGAGTAACTAGTTGTAAAGGGAAATAACTAGTTACAAAAAACATAGTCTCTCTATCTGAATGCAGCAGATAGTTCTAAAGGCAATGTCACACAGACATGAACAACTCTCCCTCCCTCTCAAATTGCAGTGTCTTCCTTTAACTGCACAAGTATCATACTTAGATGCAAGGCAAGGGCAGGGAGAAGACATATTGGTATCTATTGATAGATCTCTGGATCATCAGCAGTAAATTAGCAAGGGTTTCTTCATCTTAAACGTTTTACAATCAAAACTATAATTTCTGGTGGTGTAGTAGTGAACCATCCGACATTAATTATCTGAGTTGATGGTTCTTTTGAAATGAATCTTGATACAATCAGGACTTTTGTCAGAAAAAAAAGAAAGAAAAGGAGACTACAAGGTCATTTCTGTTCTCTTCTGTTAACTGAAAACAAATTCCTTGGCTAAGAATATACTTAAAGCTTAAAGACTTCCTGGCCTTTATCTCTAAGGGCATGTTTGCACCTGTCTCTGGTTCATGACCTTGAAGTTCCAGTTGAAAAATGCAGATGCAGCAAGCCTGATGTCTGTCCACTTCCCTTCTTGAGAAGGTCCTGGGTCCACAATTCAGAGTAGTTTCTGATTATCTCCAGCAAGTTGTGCATGTACTAGGGTGGTCCCAGACAGTAGTGCTCTCTATTTCAGAGGCACGATGAGTTAATGCTGGGTTTTAGTTTGCATCCCACAGGAGTTATCCAAGATGCTGACCGATCTCCAAAATATGTTCAACACCCTGAATAACTCCAGTAAAGTACAACCCATAAGCAAGAATGAATTCACAGCATTCTCAGAACTGGAGGCACTAGCTATCACAAAGGTGGCATATAAATAAAACAAAAAGTTGCATAATTGTCTTGCCTTGTTCAGTGAAATTTTCACAGGGATCTAGAGTTTCACTTGTAACCCTTCAGAGTTATCCCACTGGTCTTTATTCCCTACAAAATAGCTTAACAAAGGAAAGGCAGACGTTCCTTTGAGTAACCGTGCACAGAACCCTCCATCTAGAAGTGTTCCTGGGCAATTAAATACATAAATACAAATGATAAAACACAGTTTTTCCCTCTTTGGACAGTGGGGTGGGTGGGTGGCCAAAGTATGCCACCCTATCCATTGTGATGGTCACTCACATATCAACAAAGGTGATTTTTGTTGTTGTTTAGTCGTTAAGTCGGGAGGGATGTGGTGGCGCTGTGGGCTAAACCGCAGAAGCCTGTGCTGCAGGGTCAGAAGACCAAGCAGTCGTAAGATCGAATCCACGCGATGGAGTGAGCGCCCGTTGCTTGTCCCAGCTCCCGCCAACCTAGCGGTTTGAAAGCATGCAAATGCGAGTAGATAAATAGGTACCATCTCAGTGGGAAGGTAAACAGCGTTCCGTGTCTAAATCACACTGGCCATGTGACCACGGAAAGATTGTCTTCGGACAAACGCTGGCTCTATGGCTTGAAGAGCGGGATGAGCGCTGCCCCCTAGAGTCGGACACGACTGGACAAAAATTGTCAAGGGGAACCTTTACCTTTACCTTAGTCGTTAAGTCATATCTGACTCTTTGTAACCCCATGGACCAGAGCACACCAGGCCCTCCTGTCTTTCACTGCCTCCTGGAGTTGGGTCAATTTCATGCTGGTAGCTTCAGTGACATTGTCCATCCATCTCGTCCTCTGTCGTCCCCTTCTCCTCTTGCCTTCACTCTTTCCCAACATCGGGGTCTTTTCCAGGGGGTCTTCTCTTCTCACAAGATGGCCAAAGTACTGGAGCCTCAGCTTCAGGATCTGTCCTTCCAGTGAGCACTCAGGGTTGATTTCTTTCAAAATGGATAGGTTTGTTCTGTTCCTAGTACAGGGGACTCTCAAGAGTCTGCTCCAGCACCACAATTCAAAAGCATCAATTCTTTGGCAGTCAGTCTTCTTTATGGTCCAGCTCTCACTTCCATACATTGCTAGTGGAAACACCATAGCTTTGACTATGCAGACATTTGTCGGCAAGGTGATGTCTCTGCTTTTTAAGATGCTGCCTAGGTTTGACATCACTTTCCTCCCAAGAAGCAGGTGTCTTTTAATTTCGTGGCTGCTTTCACCATCTGCAGTGATCATGGAGCCCAAGAAAGCAAAATCTGTCACTGCCTCCATATCTTCCCCTTCTATTTGCCAGGAGGTGATGGGACCAATGGCCATGATCTTAGTTTTTTTCATGTTGAGCTTCAGACCATTTTTTGCACACTCCTCTTTCACCCTCATTAAGAGGTTATTTAATTCCTCCTCACTTTCTGCCATCAAAGTGGTATCATCTGCATATCGGAGGTTGTTGATATTTCTTCCGGCCATAACAAAACATCAATTTGCATTATATTTTATAGGTTAATTTATACAAAGTAAAAATTATAATGAATTCTTATAATTTAATATAATTGCAATATATTTTCATAACACAAGTGGGAGAGGATGTGACCAGGTGACCTGTGTGCCTGCTGAGTCAGTTGTTCAGGTGCTAACTGTGGATGAGCAACTGGAAAATCCCAGTGGTGTCTTGTCTGATGATCTCTATGGGATCAAAAGCTAGTTTCTGTAATTTTTTTAAGGGGGTCTAAGGAAGTTAGCATCCACCCTTGCCTTCAGATTGTGTACAACATTTTATGTTTTGATGGACTACAAAATATACAGTATACTGAACCAAGGCACCATCTTCAAGCAAACATGTACATTTAACATCACCCAAGGACTGTGAACTGAAGAGGGCATCTTCCTCCAACTATTAGGTACAGTAACACTGTTAATTGGCTGAAACTGGGCCACCTAGCATGTAGACTACATTTCATTTCAACTTCTCTGCCATTTACATAGTGGCTATTTAGAACTAAATGTTGTTGAAATAAAATCTGGGGCTGCTAAGAAAGTGTGTATAGTCTAGTCTCCTTCTTTAACTATATCCTGCCAGGAAGGAAAACTAGAACAATACAATAACAAAATACCTGTTGCAGTTTTGAATTTCTGGGAAAATTCTGTTTTTGCTACACAGTAGAAGTACAGAGATCCATAGAGAAGAATACTGTACTGCCTCCAGCAGGCCAAGGCAAAGAGGCAGTCCCAAAAGCAGCAAAATCAGGGAGCTGGACAGGGGACAGATTGTATTCATCTCCAGTGTGGAAGGGATTGTCACTCTCGAATTGGCCTTCTCAGCCACACTAGACGCTGTTCCAAGTCCTCCATACAGAGCACGATACCATAGTCTCTTGAGACTGAAGGATGCCTAATATAATCTAACCCCATTCACATTAACTGGTACTTAAAGTTTCAATAACTCCCTCTGAGACATTTATTGAATAATTTCTTGAAATTAGACTTCTGCATGCTACTTTCTTTACTGCACTCAGCACCCAACCATCAACAGCAAACAAACAAATGGCACCAAACCATGGGACACTTAGCAGAGAGACCGGGCTCTCTTTGAAATCAAAAGCTGGAAGGAACTATTGGTTAGTGTTGGACGGACAATCCACACTCCCCGCCCAGTCACACAAACTACTGACAGCATGCAAGGCTGCAAATAAAACTCCAGAAGTACCCATATGAGGCTTCCAGTTTGTTGAACAACGACCAGGTTTATTTAAATGCATAGTATCGCTGGAGAGTGAGGGGACTGGGAAACAGTAAAAACGGGCATTGCCAAAGAACTGGGATTGAAAAGGTCTATATCATTGTATACCCAGAATAATCCTATTAATTAATGGTCCACAATGATAAGAAACCTTGCTATAAGCATGTCGATCACGCTCCTGACGTATCCCTCTGAAATCAAGGTACAGTATAAGCCTCTATATGGGGTCGCTCTGGCCTCCTTCGTCCTCTCTATGATTTCTCGGAGCAAAACTTCTGCGTCATTTTAGAAAGCTTGGTCCCGTTCCGGCAGTTGTGACGCCGGCGCACAAAAATCTCCGTGTTCTTACAACGAGCGGCGCAGAACTACAATTCCCGGCATGCATCGGGCTTTTCCGTCTGACCTCCCTTTGAGTGGTACGCAGCTCAATGCAAAGTGTTCAAAACAAGGAAGTAGCGAGCGGCGTGTAATGGAGGAGGCAGGGAAGGGGTGGTACGGCGGCCCAGTCCTGGTCTAGGGGGAACCGCGGGGGCTGCGGCAAAGATTATTTGGCGCAACATTACCGCTTGCTTCAGGGGCGCACATGGACGAGAGCAAAGTAAGTGAACGGTGCTTGGAGCAACAAAAAGGCTTTATCGCTCAGGTGGGCAGCCGATGGGTCCTCCAGGTGTTTTTCGTTCTGTAACTCCCATCATCCTTCCCCCGGCTTGATCGTGATGGCTAGGACTGATGAATGGGGTGGGTGAGTGGGCGAGCCTAGCAACATCCGGAGGGCTGCAGTTGGCCCACCCTTGCTTTATTGCGCTGCCAGCTAGTTGGTTTGTTATGATTTAAAAGCGGATTAAACCCTTAAGGAACGTGAATACGAAGTTGAGTAGTGTATTGGCTTGTATGACAGTCTTATATATTCGTACTTGACAATACAGCTTATGATGACATCGGTGAGACTTAGTGAGATGAAAGTGAGTATTGCAAACTAAGAGAAGCATTGTAAACGGGGGACGGAGTGAGTGGCTGGGTTGGTTCCCTGGCTGCAATATCGCTTCTGTCCTGAATTTGCTGGGTGGCCAGTGTTGTCTTAGTCTCCTTCCCAGTCTTCCATTGGGAATGTGAGGGATCAGTCTGACTGTTTTTATAGGTTTTTTTTCTTAAAAAAATAAGGATTACCAAAAGTATGTATGAGCAATGGATCGAACAGTTGAAAGAGTACTAGGCGAATGCTAGAATGTGAATATTAGTAGAACCAAAGAGGTTGATCTCAAAAGAAATGTGAAACTTGATTATGTAAAGTTAGCCTAAGGGAACATAAGGAGACAGAATGTAGCTTGACATATTTGTTGTTGTTGTTTAGTTGTTAAGTCCTGTCCATGTCTTCGTGACCCCATGGACAACCAGAGCACGCCAGGCCCTCCTGTCTTCCGCTGCCTCCCGGAGTTGGGCCACATTCATGCTGGTAGTTTCGATGACACTGTCCAACCATCTCATACTCTGTCATCCCCTTCTCCTCTTGCCTTCACTCTTTACCGACATTATTGTCTTTTCCTGGGGTCTTATCTTCTCTCGAGATGGCCAAAGTATTGAAGCCTCAGCTTCAGGATCTGTCTTCCAGTGAGCACTCAGGGTTGATTTCTTTCAAAATGGATAGGTTTGTTCTGTTTGTAGTACAGGGGACTCTCAAGAGTCTCCTCCAGCACCACAATTCAAAAGTGTCAATTTTTGGTGGTCAGCCTTCTTTGTGGTCCAGCTCTTACTTCCATACATCGCTAATGGAAAACCACAGCTTTGACTATGCAGACCTTTGTCGGCAAGGTGATGTCTCTGCTTTTTAAGATGCTGCCTAGGTTTGTCATCACTTTCCTCCTGCTGGAGGAGACTCTTGAGAGTCCCCTGTACTGCAAACAGAACAAACCTATCCATTTTGAAAGAAATCAACCCTGAGTGCTCACTGGAAGGACAGATCCTGAAGCTGCGACTCCAATACTTTGACCATCTCGAGAGAAGATAAGACCCCCTGGAAAAAACGCTGATGTTGGGAAAGAGTGAAGGCAAGAGGAGAAGGGGACGACAGAGGATGAGGATGGACAATGTCACTGAAGCTACCAGCATGAATTTGACCAAACTCCGGGAGGCAGTGGAATACAGGAGGGCCTGGCGTGCTGTGGTCTATGGGGTCACAAAGAGTCAGACATGACTTAACGATTAAACAACAAGAGCAGACCTATTGTTATTCTGGGCACCCTAAATCAATCCTGAAGTGCGGAAGCTTCATGCAATTTACTGGAATTATGATTCTATATAATAGAGGCTTCTGTAGATCTTCAGGGATAATGGTTTTCATTCACTAAGCCTGGTTGGGAGGAGGTCCCCTAATGCCTCCCAGAGAAAATGAAAAACAAAACCAGAAGTGTCCATACATACCTTCTGTTTACACATGTTTTTAAAAAAGGATGAAAACAATAATTTCCAGGTTCCTTGTGGCCTTTGTGGTGACACAAATTTAGGCTCAAGCACTCCTGGTTTCTAGTAATAAGGATACCAGTTATGGTGCAAGGGACTTTACTCTTTGAGTATTGGACAGTAATAGCAGAAGCGTTTGTCAAAATCTCCCTAAAGTATGAAATAGTACATGCTTGGAAGGAAGTTACCACTAGACAGATTTGTGGTTGGTGTCTCTCTCAATCTCAGTTCTGATTGCTACTTTAAGACTTGGGGTAAAGTTCATACCAGACTTTCCATGGAAGTCTTGCTTCTCCTCTCTTCACTGATGTGAAACTTAACTGTGATTTCTCTAGGTGGCTGGAGGCAAAGTGAAGAAGCCAGGGAAACGGGGCCGTAAACCAGCGAAGATAGATTTGAAAGCCAAACTTGAGAGGAGCCGGCAGAGTGCCAGGGAATGTAGGGCCAGGAAGAAGTTACGGTACCAATATCTGGAAGAACTGGTTTCAAGCAGAGAGAGAGCAATCTGTGCTCTTAGAGAAGAGTTGGAAATGGTAATCTTCTTTCTTTCCATTTCTTTATTTTTACATTGCACTGATGTTGTCTTGGTACCAGTTTGTTTTGATTAGAACCTTTAACTCAAGGAATGGGAAACCTATGCAAGTTCATGCAGCTATGTCCAACAGCTGGGCTACTTGACTGCATGCCGTTCTTCTCTCTACCTGGGAAGATAACTGAAGGCACTGTAAGGGGTACCCAAACAGCTCCCAGGGCAAACATTCTCACTGAAGCATAACGGGTTGCTTGCTTTGTCATAGGAAGCAGCAGCAGAGGGTTTTGTCAGCCCATGTGTGGTAAAATGCTTGGTGAAGTGTTCATGTGTATGCATGGAAGGCAGTCAACTTACAAGTGGTTACATAGAGATTGTCTAGTTACCACTTCGTAAATGCTTGGTTGTGCTCTCCCTCTTCTGTCTTGGATATTAATAGATGATGGAACAGCAGGATTCCTTTGCTTATGCCACCAACCCCATCTGAATTTTCTGTGGTGTGTCGGTGAATGCTACCTAAGGTCCTGTGTAAACTCCATGAATTGCAGGGAGCTGACTTTTGCATTAACATGCAGGAGATGAGACTGAACCCTAAAGTAGGCTTCTTGCAATAGAAGGGGGAGGGGGGAAGGCAACCTTTTGCACTGAGACACCTTTTAAAAACACAGCTGTGAAAGTTCAGTAATCTTTTGGGGCATAAAGGCCCTCAAAGATGCAGTAGTGGCCACACATTTGGGAAATTACTCCCTTGAATGGAGTGGTTCGACAAGAAGCCACTGTTTAGCAGGGGTAGCTTCAGCCCTAACAAAACTACAGAGATCTTTCTGTGAGATCTTTCACAAGCAATCAGCTTTGAAAGGCACAGAAACATCCTTTAAGGCTAGGTTTGAGCGTTGGGGGAAGCGTCACCTGCTCCATAACAATATCTTGGGCAACCCAGGCCTATTATTCAATAAGGCACTTTTGAGTTCATGTTTGTGTGCACGTGCTGTTTTGCTCCCATAGTCAACTTGTACCTCCATGCCTCAAACAGCTCCTGCTTGGAATAGATGTCCAAGAGCAGAGATATCAGTCTGCCTGAAGACCTTTACCTCCTCAGACATGAGGGTTACAATTAGAGATGGAGGTATTTGTATTCCTACATGAATATCCCGGTGCAGCTGGAGTTAACGAGGGGCTGGCCCCTGGGCATGGACTGTCCACTCACATGCCCGGTGGCGGCCCATCTCTTCCTTTCAATCGTTCTGGAGCACCGCTGGGCTAGCCACTTGGCAGTCTTTCAAGGAGACTCATCCTCCCTCCCTTTGCCAGGAGTGGCTAG
Source organism: Pogona vitticeps (assembly GCF_051106095.1). Classification (NCBI taxonomy): domain Eukaryota; kingdom Metazoa; phylum Chordata; class Lepidosauria; order Squamata; family Agamidae; genus Pogona; species Pogona vitticeps. The sequence goes on along the minus strand of NC_135787.1, from coordinate 100,609,450 downwards.
ATGACTGGGAAGAGAACTGTGCTCGGGACTGATTGGAAGGATGAGCGGGGCCAGAGGTGGCAGTGGACGTGTGAGTGGATGGTCAGCCGGACCCTCATTAACTTCAGCTGTGCGGGAATATTTGTATACCAACACCCCCATCTCTAGTTACAATCTATTCCAGGTGTTTTACTTTTTTGTCGTGTGTGTTTCAGTATAAACAGTGGTGCATGGCAATGGACCAAGGAAAAATCCCCTCTGAAATTAAAGCCCTGCTTAGTGGAGAAGAACAAAGCAAGCCCCAGCAGAACACAGCCAAGGTTACCAAAGTTGTGAAGGCTGATGCAAACACTCACAGTTCCTGTAAGTATCAATTTACAGCATTCTTAACTTTGCTAGGACTAAGGGTGTGGGCAGGGACATGTGGACAGTGACTAGCTGAAATGGTAGTTGGGCAGATAAATACCAGGCCTGCTTTTTTTAAAAACTAGCTTGGTGCTTATATTTAAATATAAATGATAGAAGGAGAAAAAGTGTCTTAGAATATTGTAGTTCAGCTTGTTAGCAGAACTACAGTATTTGGTGATTTTATAGCTAGACAAAGGTTTAGCTGTATAAAATCACCAGAACAATGAGAAACATGCATAATGGCTGTTCTCTTTTATCCTTGTAATACGTAGCTCTTTAGATAGGCAAGCCTGATCAAGAATGTCTGGCTCAGGTTTTTCCTCTGGTGCATATCTTGGCTGAACATCTTCTGGTATGTCCTTGAGCTTGTCATGGGCTTTGATCAGGTGTAGCAAATAGGAGAACCTGCTTGGATTGCAGCTTGGCATAATACAATTTTTTGCAGGGCATTCCAGCCTTTTCTGCCAGTTGATCAAATCATTTTCAGGCTAAACAGAAGTGCTGGTATTAACTTGTCAAGCCTAAGTGTTATTCTGGGACTGCAGAGGCATGCTCTCACTCTGCCACTGGCCAAGAGAGAGAGGGCCACTGGGAGGCTGTAGCCCTTCTTCCCATAAAAGCTCTTTTTGGCAACAGGGGCCCTAGCCTGTCCCTTTCCATCTGCCAGTGAAGGAAAAACTGTTCTAGTGTACACTTTTGTAGCCATTCCTTTTTCAATTGTATGGAGTATTTTAAATACCGTATTTTTCGCTCCATAAGATGCACCTTTCCATAAGACACCATTTTTTTAGGAGAAGAAAACAGGAAAATATAATCTGTTTTCTTCGCTCCATAAGACGCAAAGACTTTCCACCCCCCTGTTTTGTGGGGGGAAAGTGTCTTATGGTGCGAAAAATACAGTAATCTTTTTGGAGGTAAGGGACTCTCCTGTCATTAAGTACTTTTACAGTTCATAGAAAAATTGAGGCATTTTCTGAGTTAAAATGATTTGAAGATATGTCATATTAATTTACTCAGCTACTGATATCTGCTTTGGCAACACTTCTGCAACCCCTTCCCTTATTCTAGTTGAGTTGGGCAGTCAACCATAATATGACCCAAACTTTGCAGTACTTTCCTCAGGAAAAAAATTGCATATGACCGATACGTACGTGGCTTGCTGAAGACCATTCTCTTTCCCCATACCTTTTCAAAGATCCTGTTTGTTTGTTTGTTTGTTTATACTGTCCTTCCATCCTTCAATTTATATCTTGCTCCCATTAGTGCCAAGACACTACTCTGGGTGGTTACAACAAATACAATACAAAACAAAAAATAAAAAGCATTAAAAGCAGGTGCAGTTTATCTGGCTGCTGGTGTCATTCTGGTTTCTTTAAGGATTATCATTTTATTGTGCTATTTTTGTTAAGCAGCAGGGGAAGTTTCTCTCTGAAGAACGGGGGAAGAAATTATCTAAATTGCAAAAACAAGCATTTCTGTGGTGGAAGAGGACTGTGTGTCACAGTGTGAAAAGGTATAACTAAGTTATGAAACAGCCCAGAAGTTACTCAGGGAAATCTGTTTATGCATTCAGCAAAAAGATCTTGGTATGCACAAGCCCTTTTACTTATGCATTTAAGGCCATTGTTTTAAGATCTTGTGCTTGTGTGTTAACTATCACTTGTGTTCGGATGCATCAGTCAGAAGGGCTGGATCTAAAAATCTTTTCTCAACCAAAAGATTTTGGTTGACACGGGGGCGCTCACTACCTTGGTGCATGCGCTCGTAATCTCAAGATTAGATCACTGTAATGCGCTCTACGTGGGGCTGCCTTTGAGGCTGACACGGAAACTTCAGATGGTGCAGAATGAGGCAGCCAGGCTCCTTACAGGAGTGAGGAAATCCCAACACATCTCTCCTATTCTGGCCATGCTGCATTGGCTGCCCATTCGTTTCCGCGTCGACTTCAAAGTGTTAATGCTTACATACAAGGCCCTAAACGGTTTAGGACCTCGATATTTGGCGGAAGGCCTGCTCCCACCTAGATCTACCCGGATCACCCGCACGAGCCAGGAGGTGAGGCTGGAGAGCCTAACGCTGAGGGAGGCCCGGAAGGAGCGAACACGAAATCGGGCCTTCTCGGCCGTGGCTCCTCACCTCTGGAACAACCTTCCTCCAGCGATTCGTGCAGCCCCTACGCTGGGCACATTTAAGAACCAGCTAAAAACATGGTTATATGTTCAGGCCTTCCCTCCTGTCAATACTTAATTTCCTTTCTCTTTCTAGCTATTTGTTTTATTATATGTGGTGTTGTTTACTTGTAATAATTTTTATGCTTTATTGTATATTTTTTATGGAAGCCGCTCAGAGTGGTCAATCTGACCAGATGAGCGGGATATAAATCAATCAATCAATCAATCAATCAAACAAACAAACAAACAACAACAACAACAACAACAACAACCAAGAGTTCTCTTAAGGCAGAAAGGCATATATTTGTACATTATCAGCTCAACTAGGTTTTGATGATGTGTATGTTTGTGGGAGGGCTTTGGACAATGGTGTGAAGACTTCTGGTCAATAACTAGATTTTCAGAGCTTGAAAAATCCACTCATCGGTAACTAGTGAAAAAATGCTGCTTGAGGAGCCACAGCTCCCTCCCTCCTTACCCTCAGTCCATCTGTCTCTGATCCTGCAGTCCTCCCCTCCCCTTTCCCATTGCAAAAGGAAAAACAGCCCTCTTCTCTTGAGAAGAGAGTTCTAGCGGCACATAGATATATATCCTAAGGAGAATGTAGAGTAGTCCCATGCTGGAGAATTTGGAGATTCCCTGCTCCCAATTTCAACCGAACAACCTGGCTCCTTAAGAAGCCGGGCGCTTTTGCTTTCAGTTTTATTTTTGCTGGAGACATTCAAAAGAAAGGCATTCAAAATACAAGCTTCATGACCCCCACAGGCACACAGGTAATAAAGCAACCCAAGTTTGAGGGTATATTTATTTTGGGTCTATATGCATTGTTGTGTGGAAAGTGCCTAGTTTAAATTTAAGTTTAAACATAAATTGCAAGGCTATAGTCCGGTCATGCTGACTGGTGAAATTTTTGACTGACTAGAGAGACATTCTAAATTTTTTCAAGCCCTGTAGATTTTTAAAAAGCCATGTTTTAAGCTGAGCAAAGGCCTGTCAACTTGTATCACAACTTGAGGTATAAGCTCTTTAAACTCCTCTTCACTCCTACTATTTCCTCACCCTCAGCATGAGCAATAGCTAATAGATGTCATATATTTCAGAGTTCCCCATACTAGGTGTATGCTACATATCATAAAAACATTAACTTTAATTTACTGCTATGTTTGATTTATTTTTCAGGGTGAAAGTCCATCAGCTAAGAGTGAAGTCTTTTTCATAGACAAGTTGGAAGATTTTTAAAATGTCATTTGTGATCTTTAATGTAAGCCTTCACCTCTCTACTGCATTGTTAATGAATATGCTGCAAAGAATTTGATTGTCAAGATGAAGTGTTAAAAGAACTTGATGGTAAATTGGCAGGATTAAATCTGCAAAGTTTTAACCCAAATTGTTTTATATATCATAACTTATGTGTATTTTGAAATTTTGCTGTAACAAGGAAAAAGCATCTAGACTTGCATTGTAATTGCTTTTACGGGCTATGGTTTGTGTTTTGATTTCTTGTTCAATCATAGTATTTTATGGACTGTGCAGTCAAGTCTGAGATTATATCAGTGCTGAATATTGCTTTTATGCTTACGATACATTGTTCTGGTGCATGTTCTGATGTTAATTGCCATATCCCATCCTATATTGACTTGTGTAATTGCCATTGCTTTCCACATTTTTTCTTTTGAGTTAATAGATGACTTTTCAATCCAAAAGTGCTCAGATCACACATCTTAGTCCATTGAGCTTAGTCAGGGGTGCTAGGGAAGCCCGTGCCATCCCACCAGCCATTCAGGATGTTAATACTGGCATTCTCTTACAAAGTTGTCCCATGAAAGCCTGCAGTTGTATGTGCGAGATGCCTTGAGTCACAAAAGCAAGCAGTTGTTGGTGTGCTCCCATGTGAAACACCTGGAAACAGACACATAGCTAGAAATGGGGGTAGAGTTCTTCCTCCCAAAGGTGCTGGAATATCTGTGGGTGTATGGAGAAAGACTGTGCATGTGGTTATGTGTGTAAGCCAGGGATGGGCATCTCTGCTCTGAATGTTATTGGACTTTGATTCCCATATCACTTGTGATTTGTGGAAACTGATTGGAATTGAATCTAACAATACTTGAAGGGTCCCAGTTCCCCAGCCCTCATGTAACAAAAGAAACTGTTCAATAACTGCTTTTCCTTCCTACTGTCTGAACTGTTGCATTCCACTCAGTTTACGATATATGTAGATCAGACCCTTACTGATTTCCCAAACTTGATAGCGAGAGAACTAACTGTGTGTTCATTCTTTCTTGCCTCCCTGCACACAGTGGGTCAAAATTAGAGGAACTCGAAAATGACTGTCTTTCTCGAATTCAGCTTGCAGAACAACATGTGGATGTTCTCCTTATAATTTCATGACAGCCCAATTTTGTGTGATTGTTCATGGTACAGTTTTCTGGGATTCTCATATAGCCGGTAGCTATGGTGCAAACTATACCAATGATCTGGATACAGCCTTCCTCTTTTCGTGTGAAGTCACTATCCACATAACTAGCTGATTGTCTGACTGCCTTGCATTGTCAGCATAACTAGCACTTCTGCATGAAACTGAAAGGTACAAGAAGAGGGATGCACCCAGTACAGTGGCTTAAAATATGTCTTGAGAAGTTCAGCCCTCATACAGAGGGGAATTATTGGCAAGTCATGTCACAATCACCTGCTAGCTGTGGTAATGCTAGGTTCCTATTATGCAGGTTAGTTGGCTTTCAATTAATTTGATTATCTGCATACATTGTTTTTCATTGCTATAATTCAAGAGTTTATCATCTTATAATGAGCCGGTGCACTTAAGCATAATGAAATAACTCTTTGACAATAAATTGCTAGGGTGGTTTTTTAGGAATAGACAACTTTTGTTTTCCTTTGCTAAAATTTTTATAGTTATGTCTATATAGAAATTGCTTATAAATGTCATTCATTCAAAGCCCAGTAGAGTTCATCTTGCTTGCTGACATCTGGAGAAACAGTATATAGACTTGGTTTCTTCAGTGCTCCTAATGCTGACTTCTCTCTTGCTAAACTGAGCACATTTGCCATTTGCTCAAGGAGGGACGGGGTGCATTTAGGAAGCATGAATGGATGTGGGTAGGAGGTTCACTCCATGTAGGAGTCTTGAAGTCTTGTGGAGCCTTTGTATAGCCTGCTTGTAACAGTGTTTCAGAAGAAGAAAATCTTCATTTCTCACAACTCTTTTTATCACATGTGATTGCTCCTGGAGAAAATACATTATTGCAAGCCTCTGATCTGTTCTTATTGTTTGGTCTTAAAGTAGATGTAATGTCAAGGGCTTTTGTTTGGTCTTTTTATTAAAAGGTTCAACATGCCAAGGTGGCAAAGAAAAGGACTGTGTCACCTTCAGAACTTAAGCAGACATGACACAAAAGTCTACATACATGCATGTACAATCTGTTAATAATGGTATCAATGTGACCTCCTCTCTCAGTATCCCCTTAGGATTGGGGTGGAATTTCAGTAGGACTGTCACATGTGCATGGGAGGGTTGCCCCTAATTTCTAAACCCTAGCACCCCACCCCCACCCCACACACAGCAGCTGCTAATATTAAAGGAAAGAGCAGGCCTATTAAGATATGTTCACTTCACACATATTATGTCATAAGCTGGCTGTGACGTCCCTCTTTCACGTCACAACGGTCAGGACACTCTCTCATTCACACTTTATTTATGCTGCCACCAACCACTCCTTCATAAGACTCTTCAGACAAATTGTATGATTTTAAAAATAAAAACTTGTATTTTATTGATAATAACAGAAGGAATGGTAAATCACTTTATCAACTAAAATAAAAAGGCAATCAGTAATAATCAAGTATCCCCTCATACACACTCTCTCTGACCTTCACTCTAACTCTCCATAACTCTTAACTCCCTAACTCTCAACTCTCTAACTAACTCACATCATTCACTCCCCCCCCCCTATATACACAGCTCCACCTCCTGGAGTCCCACCTCCTGCTCTGCTATAGGCAGATGGGTTCCAGCATAACCATGATAGGCAGATGACGTCATTGCAGTTGTCACACTGGCCTATTCAGCTAAAGGGATGAGAGGCCAAGTTTCTTCCAGCAAAATGGTGCTTTCATGGAAATAATTTTGTTTCCACCCTATACAATTGACGGGGGGATGAATATATCTGGGAGGCTTACCAATTCAAGTTGGTTTGTAACTTATTTACAGTGGTGCCTCGCTTAACGATTACCTCGTTAAACGATGAAACCGCTTTACAATGAAGTTTTTGCGACTGCTATTGCGATCGCAAAATGATGTTCCTATGGGGAAAAATCGCTTAACGATGATTGGTTCCCTGCTTCGGGAACCGATTTTTCGCTAGACGACTTTTAAAACAGCTGATCAGTGGCTCTAAAATGGCTGCCCACTGTGCAAAATGGCTCTGCGCTGTGCTTTAGGATAGATTCCTCGCTTTACAGGCACCAGAAAATGGCCACCCTATGGAGGATCTTTGCAAAACGAGCAGGTATTTTGCCTATTGGAATGCATTGAACCGGATTTCAATGGGTTTTTAAATTTTGCTTGATGAGGGTTTTGCTTAACAGCGATTTGAACGGAATGAATTATCCTCGTCAAGCGAGGCACCACTGTATTCTGTTGAACATAACAGAAGCTATTCAGAATGATACTTAATATTCACCAGTGTATATAAGAGATTCTTGGTGGAGATTTCTTCACAGTAGTTCGCCATCATGAGGTCTTGAAACAAAGATTACAGTTTCTTTTGGCTGTTGCAAAGAAATCTATCAAGTTGGTGCTGGCACATCTATATTGAAATTAATTCTGTGTCTGGACCTAGGAAACACAAGAAAGTCTACTGAGAGACAATTTGTCTATCTAGCTCAGCATTGTCAACTCTTGTGACTCCAGATTTTTCAGGTGGGATTATTTCCCTACCTTAGCTGGGGATGCCTGATATTGCCTATGTTCTCCCATCTGAGTACTAACCAAGCCTAGCCCTGCTGAGCCTAGAAAACGATAATGTACAGAGTAGTATGGAGGTATGTGCCTAACCAGGTTTCCTGCCACCTAGCAAGGTTTCACCTTTCCCAGTACCGAAGTTCTTCAGGCCACTTGTGGCCCTGGGGGTTTTCTTCTCTTCCCATAGCTCCATCACTTATTACTTGTTAGGACTGCTGGCATTGTTAGACCAAAGAAGTCTGAAGGGCTACAGCTGCCAGGTGCTCACCTCTGCCTCAGGGTCTCTGAGGTATAAGTTCTAGTCATATATATCTCCACTTTATGAGAAAGAATGGTAAACCAGATTATGTTCTGTTAATGGAGGTGATGTCTCTATGACAGTCTCTTATACCAGCTCATCTGGAAATCAGCGGGATAGTTGAAGGCAGAATTTTAGAACTAATTTGCAAAGAGGTTTAGTCATTCCATTTTTCATAATAGCTAAAATTAGGCCAAATTTGCAGAATAGCTTTGAAAAGGAATCGTGAGCAGCCCTATTTTGTTATTGCTGCCGCCGCCAAAATTGATTCACAATATTACACAGCTAGCTCCTGATTTGCCAGAGTTAATGGGGAAATTATTTTCAAAAGCTCTACAATTATTCCTCATTGAGGATCATCTGGGATATCTTTTTCAGTAGCAGGGCAGCTTTATTTTTCAGAAATAGTTGATAAGTGTTAAATATAATTGACATCCTAGCCAGCTAGATCATATATATACATAAAACTCATCCCTTACTCCTATTGTCCTCACTGATCCTTGTGATACATTAATTACATCTCACCCACTTGTTACATTTTGTCCTCCCCTCATTCCCAAATCTGTGTGGTAAGTTGAAGAGAAGGAAAGAGTATATTTAGCCACAAATGAGGGAGGATTTGATTTCCTCACCTGCCAAATTCTGGCAATACTACACTTGGTATGATTGCCTAGCCTTGGTATGGTCAGTGAAACTAAAAAGTCACAACTGACAGAGCTCAATACAGTACTTGATAGTTCCTAAAACTGCACTTGCTATAGCAGTGGTTCCCAACCTTGGGCCTCCAGATGTTCTTGGACTTCAACTCCCAGAAATCCTGGCCAGCTGAGGTGGTGGTGAAGGTTTCGGGAGTTGTAGTCCAAGAACATCTGGAGGCCCAAGGTTGGGGACCACTGTGCTATAAGGAAGTAGGAGGGACTGTAGGGAGTAGGAAGCCTACAGGTTGAGTTCATATGAAATGGAGGGCAGGATTCCAGAATCTCTAATAGATGCATAGAAGACATTTCTGCAGGAGCAGGTTGTCGTTCAAACTACATACAGTGGTGCCTCGCTTAACGATTTTAATTGGTTCCAAAAAATTCATCGCTATGGGAAAACATCGCTATGGGAAAACATCGCTAAGCGAAACGCATTTTCCCATAGAGATGCATTGAAAACCGGATAATCTGTTCCAATGGGAACAGATTGCTGTCCTTAAGCGAAAATCGCCATAGGAAACATCGCTAAGCGAAACGCGGTTCCCCCATTGGAATGCATTGAAACCTTTTCAATGCATTTCAATGGGGGAGAAAAAAAATCACCAAAAATTCAAAAAGAGTCAGAACAAAGACATATTTGGTTAACAAAGGGTTTATTAAGTGTACTAACGATTTCAAGCACTCTAAACCCTTTTTAAACAATTTAACACCTTTTAAAAATAGAGAAAACGGAGCTGTCAAAAACATCGCTAAGCGAAACGGGGACCTAAACTGTCATCGCTAAGCAAAGCAAGGTCCCGAACATCGCTATGCAAATCCCCCCATTGGAAACATTGCTAAACGGAGCGCAAGATCACTCCTAAAACCTCATCGCTAAGCAAATACATCGTTAAACGAGGCAATCACTAAGCGAGTCACCACTGTATGCTTCAGTTTTCTTTCCCATACGGCTATTAAAGGTAGAAAAGACCTGTCCTCCTTTTTATGATGCCAACATACCTCCAAGAGATGATGGCAAATAGGAAGAAGGGGAAGGAGAGGTTTTCTGAGAAGAGGGGCTGAGGTCTTGATTCAGAATTGACACCACTGTTTGGTATTAAAATCACAGCACTGCAGACAATGTCACATGCAGACAGAGTATTCTTATTTTAGTTGGCAAGTAAAGTCATTCACAGGGTGTTAAGAATCCAGGTTTTCTTACAGCAGGTCACCAAACCTAATTCTTCCACCATATGCTCTGTTTGTAACTTCGTGAGATTACTCAGTTATTCTTGTGTCCGCCTTTAAATATTCTTGTCTGTGGAATGGAAGTTGGCGTATGAGATCCATAGCTGGGGTCACATCTGCCCAGTTCCAACCACACCATCTAGTGGGGAAAATGGAAAAATTTCAGTTGCTTGGCTGATGGAAGAATAAAAAATTATAGAAGGCTGGGCTCTAAGTACGTTGAATTACAAGCTCTTTACTACTGAAAAACCAAGTTAGCTATGGCCAGACCAAGGCATTCTGCTGCCTGAAAACCAGAGGACAAAATGAAGGGTTCTCTACATTCAGAATCAATTGGACTGACAGCTGCACCCTCAGTGCCATTGACAGAATAGTATCCTCCATTGAGCTTGAGAGAACAGGTAGATTTGGATAGCTCAGTGGTTTAGGCATCTAGCTGTGGAACCAGAGGTTAGAAGTTTGATTCCCCAGTGTGCCTCCTGGGAGAAAAGCCAGGCTAGGCAAGCTGCACAGCCCCAGGGCACCTCAAGAAGAAAGGAATGGTAAAACACTTCTGTACCTTGAAAATCCTGAAAAAAGTCACCATAAGTCAGAATTGACTTGAAGGCACATGATATGATGATGATGATGATGGGATCCCAGGAGAACAGGCTTATGTGGCTCATATCCCTCTCTCTTACAAACAGATGTGAATAGCCAGGAGGCTGGTGAGAAACAGCTGAGGGACTGACACCATTGCCCCCCCCCCACTGCTTGAAGTGGTTGCCTCGCTTTGCCTAAAATGGCAGGACCAGCCCTGAGCTTAGATCAGTCGGCAGATTGTCCCAAACTGCATACATTATATATGTGGACATATGGATGTGCTTGTATGCGTGCACACGGTCAAGGGAGGTGACTAGGGCTGTGCCTGCCCTTTATCATAGTACCTTAGCAGCTTCAGCTATGCAGGCTCCTTCACACGGCAACACGCAAGGGCTCCCAGCACCCAGAGATAGGACCCCCAATGAGTGGCAGCTGGAGAGGGCCCCAGAGATGTAGTTCTGGTGCTCATTCACTGATACAAATGTGCACACTTTGGAATCCTCTGCACAAGCTATTGCTAGCTTTTGTCACAGAAGAACAGTCCTCCGAGCCCCCCAAGGAGGGGAAATGGCAAGCTAACTCAATAGAATCTGTACTGCAGATATGCCCACTTATATTGACCAACTTGAACGACGACTCTGCTGCCAGCCTGTGCCTCTAAATATATCCCTTAACCTTCTTCCATGTAAATGAATTATTACAACTGATACTCAGAAGATGGAATCAATAGCAAGGTGCACTGTTGTAGTGGGTGCAAAACTATATTTCACTCTGACAATGTCCCAGTTGTCTGCAAAAGAGATCCAGTGGCGATGGAAGATGCAGAGAGACATTTTGTGTCCACCTAGGGGTTTCCTGAAATAGATGGGACCTCCCTTTACCCATCTATAATAACAAAAGCCATTTAGCTTCTTCATAAATATTTCTCTAGAAATAAGCAAATATAACATGTTGTGATGCATTACAGAAAGTAGACGAGGAAAATAAAGAGAACTGTGTTTTGGATGTGTACAACAGTAGTAAAATGGCAAACTGATGAAAGGTTTTTCATACCCTTCCACACTTCAAAGATTAAATTAGATATCCTGGCATATTTGTGATTTTTACATGCACACTAAGGGTAGTTAATGACAACATATTGCAAGTGGAAAAGTCAAAGGCAAAGGTGTGAGTGTGATACATCTATTAGAGCACCAATGAAACCACAAACAAATGCTAGCTTTTGGACCATACAGGCCTTCATCCATCTTGTCTGTGGATGGTGCAGTAAAAATTAAAGATTTTCCAAAAATCATGGGTAGAAGTCTAGGCCAGATTCAAAAGGGAAGGCTGCAACATTAAGCCAGGAGTGCTGGGCTTAAATTAATTGTTAGAAATAAGACTGCCAGCCACTCTGCATTCCCCACCCTCTTTGCCTTACATTGAAACAAAAGTTCCTTCTCTTCGGCAACATCAAAACGTAGCAAACCTATCAGAGAAGTCAGGAAAAAATACAGTTTACCCACTAGTTAAGCTAATAACAACCAAATTAAGAACATGACCTAGCGGTTGGAGGAAGAAGGTGACCTCAGTTGGCCCTCATGCTTGCAGGTGTATGGAATGAAAACTACTGGGGGTTTTTGCATTTTTGGGGGGGGGGTGGTCTAATAGATGTATCACACACACCCCTTCCTTCTCCACTTGCCTTGGGATTGTATACAAGGACCACATGGCTTTCCTCCTGTATGTTGCAAGTTGAAGTGTGGGGACTTGGTGTTTTGGGGGGTTATGATTCTTAAAATTCCCTCAGCAGTCCAAAATCATAAATCTGCCTGCCTCCAATTGCAAGGTTCTTGCCCACAAGCTGTCTGCAACATGCCTTTGCGGTCCTGAATTGGGCCATGTTAATAAGCTGATCACAAGGCTGTGCTAAGAATATTCAGTGGGATGTTTGCCTTAACAGGAGATCTGGTTTTACTGAAAGAGGAGCTGAACGTCAAATGTAGTCAGCAGCATTTATTGTCAACAAAGGCAATTATAGGAATGGGAAGCAGGGCATTGGCATTTCACAACTATGTGTGTTAAAGTGAAGAGGTGTCAACTTGCCCTTAGATCTTCAGCTTCAGAAGATCCAGGGAAGGAGGCTGACATTCAGATTGCTCCAATACATGTGTGTGTACACCACCAAAACATTAAAAGGCATTTCTTTAGCAGATTCCCCTGGTGCCATAACAGGGCAAAGGTGGGGCAGTGTTTTACCAAGCTGACCCTGGAAAGAAGAATTTACCTTTGGTAAATAGAAATCGTTGGAGTGTGTCTGTTCACTTTTCCAACTTGGCATTAACAATTGTTCTGCAGCATTGCTCTTGACGGATCTGCTCTTTTCCCTTTTTACATAATTGCCTGATTTATAGATATTCTTCAGTTTTTACAAAATGAACTTAAATACAGAGAGCACACAAAAGTTTGATGTGGTTGTCCATGCCTGCTAGGACAATAGTTCTAACGCAGGCTGTGATTTAAATGGGGGGAAAAATCTAGTATACAATAAAATCAATGCATTTAATAAAATAAAACATTTATTGTCCCTGCTAAATTGCATGCATCTCCCCTGACCTATTCATTTGTTCAGAGTCATGGATGAAGTCTCTTGATCTGATTATACACAACAGTGGTTGAAACTAGAACTAATTGATCAGACAAACGTATTTGGGGGGTTTGAATTAATTGGCCAGGCTAGTTTTTTCTCTTTTGCTTCTCTATCAAATGACTTATATATAGTGTCTTTGGAAAGAGTCTTGGCTGGTGCAGGTAGTTCTGCGATCCCAATGTAATTTTTTTTAGCTATCTTTGAACTGGTGGTGATGGTATAGGCATTGCTTCGGTAGCATTTCATGGAGGACATGCAGAAGATCTCCTTCATCCCTCTCCTGAAGTTGGCATTATACACGGAGTACAAGGTGGGCTTTGAGGCAGAGGAACTAAAGGACAGACATGTGACTGACACAAAAACCAAGGAGCTCTTTCTGTCATTTGTCTCAAGTGGATGCCAAAGTTGGACCACATAAAATGGGAGCCATGACAGCAGAAAAATTAGATTTAACATGAGAAACATCTTGATTGTTTTCACCTTTGTCCTTGGAACAATATTCATTGTTCTTCGAACTGTTCTACCATCTGTTCCTATCCTCCAAATATATTTGATGACCTTTTGATAAAAGAGAATGATAAGAACTGACGGGATCAGAAAAGCCACTGATAAGTGGATGACACTGTAAACAGTCCCTTCCCATGCATGTGGAGGGAAAAAATTACAATGATTGTCCCAGCCTGACCTGAAAAAAAAGAACGCCGGAGATACCAGTGCTGCATTGAAAATCCAGGATGCTGTAATCATTTTCTTGGCTTTTTCCCGAGACACTTTGAAGCTCAGTGGGTAGACTATAGTGTAGAATCTGTCCACACAGATGGAAAGCAACACATAAATCTGAACACCAGGTGTGAGATACTGAAAATATCTGACTAGCTTGCACATCATGTTCCCAAGCATCCATCTCCCAGAAGCCAGCTGAAGGAGCACAAAGGGCATGCTCCCTACACTGATGAGTAAATCCGCACAGGCCATGGATACCACAAAGTAATTGGTAGTAGATTGGGCCCTTCTGCTCCGGTGGATCACCAAGCAAACCAGAGAGTTTCCAAAGACAGAGAGCAACCACAAAGGCCCAAACAGCAGGCTGGTGGCTACAATTTCTCCTGGCATCAACCCAAAAGGTAAGGCTGTGATGTTTTTCCCAAGCCCAGGTTCCTTCATCTCATTGCTTGTCAGAGGATTTAATACTTCTACATGATGGTGTTCTTGTAGGAGCAGACCTGAGGTAGGAGTGAGGAAAGGCGCAGCACTGTTATCCATGTCATGAGCAAGCAACATATTCAAGTCTTTCCTTTAAAGAGCTGCATGGAGAGAGCGAGACAGCCAATCATTAGGCAGAAAGAACACATGCTTTGCTTTTAAATGCATATTCGATTAAGCCCAGCTAATACACAAATCTTTTGCTCCAGTTCAAGAGGGTGTGTGCATAGTAAGTGGAATACAGAAAGAAAGGACCTGCTTATCACCTGCATGATAATGGTGAAGATGGAGCAACACCAGAGTTATTTGTTTTGATCCTTAGCTTCCAGAACATCTGTTTTCATGGTCACTGATTGGGCCACACTGTCTAACAGTAACTGTGCTCACTGTAGAATTCTGGAAGTTTTAGTCCACAAAAGTGATGTGTTTTCAAGCTTTGAGCAGGAATAATCATGGCTCATATGTTTGACATGTAATATACCAGGAAGATGTCCTGGGATTGGGGTTTTCTTGTGTGTACAATCAGAGTGAAATAATACATGTATTGTACCTCTCAAGCTGACCTGCTCCAGAATATGACATTCATTTATATTACAGAATACTCACTACCTGCATACATTTCACAATTTTCATATTTGCTCCTGAATAAAACTTGAATCTTTACATATGTGCTAAAATTGTTTTAATGCAGGATATGTAAGGACAGCTGTCTTTCATCTCCGAACATGGATTTTTGATAAAGAACAAAGAACCTGATCTTCTCTCCTTTTGGTGATATGTTTCAATATGCATGCTGATTAAATGAATAAATATTAACATTTCCTTACATTGGGATGTTGAATTACTTTCTGTGGTTTTATTGTAAATTTAATATTTTAAGTGTGTACTAATGTTTTTATCATCTTATTAACTGTATTGATTTGTAGTGCACCACTAATATTTTTTAAAACAACAGTGGTATGAAAATGAAATAAAATAAAATAGTTATAATTATTATTGTAACATATACCAGTGCTAACCAGTCCATGGCAACTCGTTAGGCTAGGATTAAGCCCCCCAAAATTAAAGAATCACAAGCCTATTAAAAAGCATAACAACAACAACAATAATAATAATAATATTAAAAATCCTAAAAGAATATTTTCATAGTTCTCCTTCAACATCCCCCATCACAAGAAATGTTGCATTGCTAATAATACTGAGACCTGGTTATAGTTCTCTCTCTGGGGATGTGGCAGATGAGATATTAAATCTCATCTGCCACACATGAGTTTTAGATATGGAAGTCCTCAATAATTTCCTTGGCACCTCTTGTTAAAAGGATCTCTGGTAGCCAGGGTGAGATCTTCAGGTGACACATGTCGATGGTAGAGGAGGTTACTGGGCTGAGCCAGGCTTCCACTCAGATGTCTGTCATGGGGCCTTCTCTTCAGCCTACTGGAGGCTTTGGATCAGATGAGCAAGGCCTGACCCCTTATGAGGCCTTTAGCTTGCCAAAGGGCCATGGATACTGCCACTCCTATTGTATACCAGAAGTTTAACTGCCTCCTCATGCCTCTAGCAGGGTACTTACAAAGCCCATGAAATGCTTGACAGGACAAAGATGTCACCAAGTGGCCTTTATCATGCCAAGACATGTCACTGATCTGGTGGTCTGAACATTGAAGAGAGATGACTGGAAAGGCAAAGTTTAAGATGAACAAATACAGTGACATGCTGTAGCAATCCATAAATGAATAATGGCAAGATGATGCTTGGGGGACCCTGTCATTATACTGTATTCATTTCATGTTAAAGTAAGCAGGCTGTGTCTCAGAGCATGCTTACATGGAATCAATAAGACGAAGCCTTTCTGCCTTTGCCTAGAGTGCACTGTGGCAACAGTTTTCCTTGCTCCAATATGCCATAATATCAACTGTCTCTAGGAAAATGCCAGGAGAAATGGTTAGATCCTGAGATACATAGATACTCTATACATAAAACAGGAATTCTGTACATACCACTTGAGAATAAATAAATGTCACCAAATTTAAATAGACTTCTTAGTTATGCACATAATAGCGTTGCACAGTTATTGATAATAACCTAGATTTAAGTTCAGCACAGTTGCTGTATCCTTGAAGTATCTGAACAGGAGACATCCCTTTCTCAGCTCTCTTGGTGTCTGAGCTGAAAGCATAGTGCGCTGACTCATCAAAGATACATCATTTAGCCTTGGCAAAAATGGTCTCCTTTTAGAAGTATGTTCATAGGCATGAGATGCTTTTTCTCCAGAAGAATATAGAGCAAGGTCAAGTTGCATCAACTTTGTCATTGAAATTCAGCATCATTCAGCAGGTTTTAAAAATACATTAACTGAATTAACATAGACTGAATCATGGTTGGCAATATTGTTTTTGGTTCCCAATGTATAAAGGTGATTTGTAGCAAGAAAAAAAAAATCTCCAACAGCCTGCTTAAAATATTGTTATTTATTTAATCATTTGTTGACAGACTCACCCTCTCTGCAGCTAACACCCTTCAAAACCATCTAAACATTTGGAAAGCATCTTGTGTTAATACGTTCCATTCACTGAGTATGTATGCATTGTGTGAAGAAGTACTTTCTTTTAATGAGAGAGAATTCCTAAGTTTCCACTTAATTTGAGGGAAGTTTGTTTCCTTGAATGTTTGAGACTTTTTTTAATGTACTAAAACCAATTCTTTCTGGGCCTGATCAGTACATTTCAGTGTTGCATCATAAACCCGAGGGTGATGACAGGGATGTCTAATGCTAGCTTCAGAACACCATCAACCTATCTTTGAAACAGTGCTGTTTAGCTAATTTTGCTCAGCCTTGTGTGACACCAAAATTTTAAAATCCAAAATGGCTGCTGAAATCAACATAACTCAATTGAAAAATTAAAATTGAAATACATACAGCATTTCATAATAACAATAATGAAGGTTTTACGAGAACAATACAAGCTCTGTTATCTTAGAGCAAATTGCCATAGCTCCTAGTTGATTTTATATCTGTTTTCATGTTAAATAATTATATGAAAGATAGAAGTGAAATAAAGCAATGGGATTCCATATCTATTTTACAGAATACAAAGAGCTCTGAATTAGTTTGAAAGTTTGATGGAATCTGTACCAGCAAAATGTATAGAGGTATATTACTAGCATACAAAAAGAATGAACAAAATGTAAAAACTAAACTCCTAGAGAAAATGTTGACATTGATAAATCCCAACCATTTCTTAGTCATTCTAATAAAAATCTGTCCACTTCATAGCTGTCATGAAGGTATCTGTCTGTAATTTCATGGAGTTGAGATACATAGCTGGATAAGACGGCTTAGGAAGGTAATCGGAGCTTCTTGGATTTCTATTATGTTACTGAGAGCATTCCATCTGAGAGAGATTTAAATCAAAATTGCTTTTTGAATTGGGGTCTATTTTCCTTTTTCTTTTTAGAAATTGCCCCACTCTACTGTGTCAAATATTAAGTTGAATTGGATGGCCGATATTCATCTCTAGGATTATCTTTTACTAGCAAGTGTATGAACAGAGCCTCTGTTTTGTTATGTTTTGTTATTTCAATTTTGCTTTCAAGGAAATCTATCTTTAGTGAAATCTGCAACTGTTTAAGTCAATGTTTTCTAGTAAAATTTATCATATCTGTAAGGGTTCTTACATGTACTCAGGGACTAGTGATTTTATTAAAAAAATTGGGCACATTCATAAGAAATTAACTTTCAGGAGGAAATCAAAGTACAGCATTCTCTATCCTAAACCTGAATACTATTGTCATTGTGTCCTTTTGCTCTCTGCCCCTGGTAGTGCAACATGAATTCTGTGTTATGCACATTGAAACTTGTCCTACATATAGGAGCCATCCACTTAGATGCAGCAATCTTATCTTTGTACACAGCTGTGCATGATGGAATGCTAGCAACAGTGTATGGAGTCATATTATTTATCCATTTGTCCAATATTGTCTACTCTGACTGGCAGCACCTATCCAAGAGTCTACGTATATTAATTGGAGATATCAGGGAGTGAAACCGGGACTCTCTACATGCAAGCTGCACAGAAAAGCAACAGAACAACAGCTGTGAAACATTAAGGCATGTTTCTTGGATAATGGAAGAAGGAAACCTACCTTCGTGTTTGTACTTACAACTATCATTCAGAGTAAGTCTCTGTGTTAGTTATGCCTTAGATTACATTGCTTCAGAAGAAAAATCATTCTTGCATCAATGATATCAATGCAGAATACTGGGGAAACATGACTGTCCTATTGATTTTAAGGATTAATAGCTGTTTATATGGAATAAATATTCCAATGCATTTTCCTTATTTGGATCTACCTTAAAAGCAGCCTAGCAATAGTCACAAAAAATCCCAAACCATAATTAGAAGGAAAATACATTTGTTCCAAATCAGTAAGGAAGCTCTCCTCTATCACAGCATTCACAAGAATGAAGAACAGAAAATTGACCATACCTGCCTCTAATCATAATCCAGAGATGAGGCGAATTTTCCATTAGGAGATCTGGATGATATAACATTCATGATAGTGGTATTCAGAAGCACATTCAGAGTTACTTTGAAATGTCCTACATTTGGGTATTAATTCAGTTTAGGTTTTCATACAGAAGTACAATATATTGTACATTCTTTTCCTGAAAAGAGAAAATGAGAATGTTTTGCTCTGGGCTCACATTTGGCACCCATCCCCCATTATCCTCCTAAAAATGATCACATGGGAGATAGATCATGTGGCTTCCTTCTTTCATGACCTGACAATCAAGCTTTCTTTTCCATTTTATTTAAATGTTAACCTGCGCCTTAGAGTACCCGTTTGTTATGCAACAGAATCAATTCATCCTATGAAAATATTTTGTTTCCAACCCTCTACTTTACTGAATAGTTACTAGCAGTAGTTACATCGGACAGCAGGACTCACGTATTTCAGTGGAGCCTGCTTTTTAATACATGAAGGGCAAGAGAAATCTGTCTTTCCTCCTTGGGTAGTAGAGGACCTTTTAGAATTCATTTTGACAGTTTAAAAAACCCGCAGTACCATGGACAGCAACACAGTTTTTTTGAGGGCAGCTAGTTAATAACCTAGTATTTGCAGCATGTGACTCAAAAGCAATTGCCACCCTGGGGGATCAATAATTTCATTAAGTCTCTGTAGCTGTGTTCCTGCTTTTCCTGTCACCCCTTCTCGGTGCACAGCTGGCAGCAAGAATAAATGTACAGAATGCATCATTTCAGGCTGAGTGCTACAAAGCAAATGAACAATGCTCATATAGACCTCCTTACCTTTGCAGTCGCTCTGCTGGGGAATATTTCTGCTGTTGTTTTTCTCCAGGGTTCTCACTGCTCATGGCACACACATTGCCATCTCACCTCAAATGCTTCAGATCCTGGGGAAAGACAGAAATTAGGATGGTAACCTGCAGCTGTCTCATGCTGACGTCCTGGTTGCTATGGTGCTGTGTGATTGTTGAAGGGGATTATTTTCTTCAGCAACGGTCACCATGGGGCTCCTAGCAATTAGAAGAGGGGAGAGCCAATATATGAAGATGCATATGGTGGGGATAAACAAAAGAAGACATTTCGTTTCAGTGACACTGGATTTCCAAAGCAGACTCTTTTCTTATGGTGAAAACAGAGAAGGCTATAAATTCCATCCTTAAACTCCATAATCTCAGGATATGTACCAGATTCAATCTGATATAGTGTATTCTGAAAATAATGTAGTATATTTATGAAAATCCTTGTTAAACAGTGTTTAAGAGATTGTGGTCCACTAAAATGTCTGTTCTTACCTGATATTTTCTGCCTTGCTATCATTTCAAGTGTCCTCATAACGCATTGACTTTAGAAACCTCCAAGTTGCTCAAAGTGTATCAAGGAAAAGCTTTGACATTTTTCCTTTCTGCCAAGCCGTCACATATACTGCCCTCCTCTTTCCTTACCAGGAAGCAGTTTCCTCTAAAAGCACTTCCAAGTCACTCTAAGTCTCATAGTCCATTTCTCTAACTAGTCTGCAACTCCTGCCATATTTGCTGCCTGGGATTCATGATGCCCAACATATTTGGAGGGCAATGGATTGGGAAATATTATTTTAAATGTTGCCTCTTGTTGTTCATTCCTCACGGTAAAGAAATAATTTAAGGGGAAGGTTGAATGTTTCTTACCCGCACCCAAGCATACCAATTCATGCTGCTGCACAATGTGATTTGAGGCTCAAGATAATTGCTATGCATCAATATTGTACATATGTAAATGAGGTAGCCCCCTCTTGAATGCACACCTTAACATGGTGAGAAGATTTGAGCATGTCAGAGAAGCCGAGTGCAATGCTATGAGAAGGCTAGATTCCATTATGATCCTGGACCCTTAGCAGAGTTACGCAAGGCAGAATGTTCACAGCTGAGGCACCAGGCTATGATGCATCCACCTTCTTCAAGATTAACAGCCACATCAGCAGAAGAGACTGGATAGTTCCAGTGGTGATGGGGTTGGAGAAACTTCTCGAGATCAGCTCCTGGGCAGCAATAGCTGAAGGTGACATTAGAAGAGGATCTTTCACAAACAATACCAATGACACTGAAGGTAACTTCTGCTAGTACTACACAAAAGAAGGTAATGGTAAACCACTGCTGAATCTTTCTAACCTTGAAAATGCTATGATGAGACAAACCAAACAGAAACAAGATATTGTACTGGGAGATGAGATTCGAAGGTCAGAAAGCACTCAATCAGCTACTGGAGAAGAGCAAATGACAAGTACAAATCGCACTGTCACTAATGACACAACTAGTTTAAAGCCGAAAGAATGACTAGTGGCTGACATGCACAGAGGTGAAAGGAAAGTCTGATGCTGCACAACACATAGAATTGGAACATGGAACATGAGAAGCATGAATCAAGGTAAACTGGAAACTGTAAAGCAAGAAATGGAACATTTGAACATTGCAGTGCTTGATGAAAATGAACTAAAGTGACCTGGAGTTGGATATTTTCAGTCAGACAGTTACAAAATGTTTTGCTGTGGGAATGACAAGGTCAGAAGGACCAGAGTGGGTCTAAGACAGTCAAGATGTAGCACAGGCAGTTAGGGGCTGTAATGCAAAGTCTGACTAAATAATATCCATCAGAATTCTTAGAAAGCCTATTAACGTAACCATCATTCCAGTCTATGCTCCAACTAAAAATGCTGAAGAAGATGAAACAGAAAGCTATTGCACAAGTATCAGGGAGGAAATTGTTCATGCACCATAATATGACACGTTTGTAATTATAACTGACTGGAATACAAAGTAAGTAAGTAAGAACCAAATGTTGTTGGAAAACTTGGCTTAGGGGCCAAAAATTAAGCAGGAGAATGACTCATAGAGTTTAGTGAAGCCAACAATTTATTTATTTATTTATTTATTTATTTATTTATTTATTTATTTATTTATTTATTTATTTATTTATTTATTTATTTATTTATTTATTTATTTATTTATTTATTTATTTATTTAATTTATACCCCGCCTATCTGGCCCACCGGACCACTCTAGGCGGCTTCCAAATATAAAATCAAATAATAAAACATAGACAAATACATAATAATCAAACAAGAACAGCAGTAAAGATAAAAAGGAAAAGTAAGAAAAAAATCAAGAGTTGGCTGGAGGGAAGGCCTGAATAAACAGCCATGTTTTTAATTGGGTTTTAAAGGTGCCCAGCGTGGGGGCTGCGCGAATCGCCGGAGGGAGATTGTTCCAGAGGCGAGGAGCCACCGCCGAGAAGGCCTGGTTTCATGTCATCTCCTTCCGGGCCTCTCTCGGCGTCAGGCTCCTCAGCCTCACCTCCTGACTCGCGCGGGTGATCCGGGTAGACCTTGGTGGGAGGAGGCGTTCCGCCAAATATCGAGGTCCTAAACCGTTTAGGGCCTTATAAGTAAGCATTAAAACTTTGAAGTTGACACGGAAACAGATGGGCAGCCAATGCAATGCCAATTTACCTCACATACACGTTTCAAACAACCAAACAGATTACTATTAGAGATGGAGGTATTTGTATATAAATATCCCCACAGAGGTGGAAATAATGAGGGTCTGGCCCATTGGGACCGGACAGTCCAGACACGATTTTTGCCACTGTTGCCACTGTTGCCGGCTCTGCAGAGGCTTCCTATTGCACTGATCTCTGCAATGGATTAGCCACTCTCCAACCTAGCAGAGAGGCTTGTCATCCCGCCTCCTGCCAGGACTGGGTAATCAATTGCAGACAATGGTGCGATAGGAAGTCTGACAAGCTCACATCAGCAGTGAAATCATGAGTGGACAGTCTGTGCCTGAGAAGGAAATAGTTGGACCAGACCACAGATGCTATCTGAGATTCCACTGAATAAAATACCCAAACTATGAACCTCATCCTTCTTGGAAGAATAGCCTTTCCCCCAAAAAAGTTAGGGAAGCACCGAATCCACAGGCAGCAGGAACATTCACCCAGAGGACCTCTGTCTTGTCCAGATTCAATTTCCGCCTGTTGAACCCCATCCATTCCAGAACCGTTACCAGGCAGCACTCAAGGAATGGGACAGCATCCACTGAAGGGTGGAAGGGGAGATAGAGCTTGGTGTCATCTGTGTATTGGTGGCATGAAACTCCAAATCTCTGAATGACCTCTCCCAGCAGTCTCATATAGATGTTAAATAATGGGGGGGGGAATGGTTGATCCACGAGGGACTCCATAATTTAGAGTCCAAGAGGAAGAGATCATCTTACCCAGCTGCACTCTCTGGGGGCAGTCCTCAAGGAAGGACCAGAGCCAGGCCAAGGCCAGACCAGACCACTGATTCCCAGCCCCAACGGCTTCCCCAGGAGGGTACAGTCGACAGTATCAAAGGTTGCTGAGAGATCGAGGAGGACCAGTAAAGACACTTTGCCCCTATTGGTCTTCCTCAGAAGGAACTAGAAAAGATAACTAAATGTAAAGAAATTCCAATTCCCAAGAAAGGAAAACCTGCAATTTTAGAAAATGAAGTAAAAGCTGCTCTGAAAGCACTGGGAAGAAATAAATCATCAGGAATAGATGAAATACAAACAAGAAATTCCAAATAGAACTATTTCAAGTTGGAGATCAAGGCCAGGATCACCCACACTATTCTAATCTCAATTACTATGTATGGGTTTCAAAGCTGAACAGTGAAGAAAGCTGATAGGAAAATATTTTGATTAATTTGAAATATGGTGCTGGAAGAGAGCATTGTAGATGTATTGGACTGTCAGAAAGACAAACAAATGGGTCCTAGATCTAATCAGGCCTGAATTTACAGTAATCCGCCTTGGATTCTTCAGGAGAAAGGCAGTGTAGCGTTCATTCCTTGTTATGCAAAACAAGTCATGTATTATTCATGTACTATGCAAATGTGGTGGAGAGGCAGAGCTGAGAGAGAGGTTAAAAGGCGGAGACTGAGAGGAGGAGTCAGTCAAGAGTGAGCCAGAAGAGTCAAAATCAGAGAGTCAGAGAGAGAAGGAACAGAAATTAATAGAGCTAAGCTGGCTAAGATAAATAGATAGAGAAGGTGGTAATTAATTATATGGCATGAAGAAAATATGTATAGAGAGACCTGTGAATGATTTGCTTGTGTACAATGAAAACTGAAGAACATCTGTGATTATTATTAACTTTGCTACACTTCAATAAATAAGTTCTGTTTGCATTTACCAGACAAGTGTTTGGACAAATGTCTTTTATATTGTGGATAGAGGTAATCCACTGGTGGCAGTGAGGGAAACAAAGACTGGAACCTTTGTGAGGGCACAAAAAGTAAGTGCTTCATAGAGGCGAATGTCACAATTGGTGTCCAGCGGTGGGATCCAAAAGAATCCAGTCAAAGTGAATTTTTTTTGAGTCAAGGATATCTTTTAGTCAAGAGGTCTGTGGTAAACTAGTGGGTTACCTGCTAGAGCTTTAGTGGTAAAGCTTAGTGGCTAGGCTTCTAATCCCAGATCTGAGGGGGGACTAAGACAGGGAATGACTCTGAAGGGAAAATTCCTTTTGAGGTTACCTCAGGATTTGAACAGACCCAGTGGGTTAGCTTAAAATCCAAGACTCTGAGTGTTAAGGGAGCGCTTGTGGATAAAAAGCAGAAGCCAGGGTCAGAAGAGATCTGAGGTGAAAAGGAATATAAAAAACAGAGGCTTGAAAACAGAATTTGTTTAGTGGCTGGAGACAAGAAGGTTGCCTCAGACAAAGAAACTGTCGTGGCTGACGTGATGCCAGAATAAGTGTAGCCATCTTTAGCTGCTGATTGAGAGCTACATAGTACACCAGAAAAATACTGGGAAAAAGAAAACAGCAGTAAAATAGTGTTTTAAAAGAGGCCTGACTAACTCTGCAATAGGAACCAACTCTTATCAATGAAAGTACATATTTAGGCCACCCAAAAGAACTAAAAAGCCAGTACAGTGGGGTCTCTACTTAAGAACTTAATCCGTATTGGAAGGTGGTTCTCAAGCTGAAAAGTTCTTATGTTGAATCTGCATTTCCCATAGGAATGCATTGAAAACCATTTAATCCGTATCTGCTCTTTTCCGTCCATAGAAACTACTGTAATGGAGGTAACTGAACTTCAAGAGGCACAAAGTTTACCTCAGGAAGTGGAGGGAAATGGAGACCCGCTAGCTGTGGAACAGGGGGAAACTCATGAGGGTGCCTCACGGAGAGAAGGTGATCTAAACTCCCAAGATTTTGAAAAATGGAAATTACAACAGGAATTTAAATTGAAGGAATTAGAAATTAGAGAAAAAACCAGAGCTGAAGAAAAAGCTAAAGAGCTACAGCTCAAGGAACTAGAGATTAAGGGGAGAGAAAAAGCTAGAGCTGAAGCTACGGAGCTAGAGCTCAGGGAACTAGAAATCAGAGAAAAGGAGAGAACTGAGGCCAGACAAATGGAATTAAGACAAAGAGAATTGGAATTTCAAATACAAATGAAACAATTAGAATTAACTGCTCAGAATAACAATAATAACGGCACTAATGAGGGAAATCGTTCAAAGATTGATCTAAAGAAATTTCCCCAATATAGGAAAGGAAATTGTCCTGAATCCTTCCTCATTTCATTTGAGAGAGTATGCTGGGACTTTAATGTTAAGAATGATGAAAGGATGATGGTTTTGAGATCCCAAATAAGTGGAAATTTAGCTGAGCTGTATTCTCAGATGCCTTTGGAGCAGGCTAGAGATTTTGAAGCCTATAGAAAAAAATGGTATTTTCTAGATTTGGTATCAATGCAGAACACCTGAGGTGAAAATTTCGTTCCCTGACCAATAAGCCCGAGGAATCTTATTCTCAGATAGGGGCTAAAATGCTGCAATGCTTGGAGAAATGGATGGAACGTGAAAATGTCACTTCTCTTGAGTAGATGAAAAACATGATTGGATTGG
Organism: Pogona vitticeps; assembly: GCF_051106095.1. Taxonomy (NCBI): domain Eukaryota; kingdom Metazoa; phylum Chordata; class Lepidosauria; order Squamata; family Agamidae; genus Pogona; species Pogona vitticeps. The sequence continues at coordinate 100,583,834 of NC_135787.1, read as the reverse complement.
AACAATTTTATTCTATCTTGCCTAGGGAACTGCGTTATTTAGTTAAGGATAAAATCCTAAAAATCTATTAGAACCAGGTGAAACAGCTGATTACATTGGGGAGATTCAAGGCTATAAGTTCTCTGAGGTAGATTTTAAAAAGCAGAACTGGGACAACAATAAGAAACCCTTTAATAAAAATTACCTCAGCAAAACAACAGGAAAAGAAGGCCAGGTTAATACTTCACCTAAATTAGCACAGCCTAGTTCTCAGACCCAAATGAACCCTGAGGAAAAGTTAAAATTGAACAGATCTCCTCAGAATGAGAGAAGGTCTTACAAATGTTATAACTGCGGAGAGTTCGGTCACTTACAATTTAATTGTATGAAGAACAAAAATAAGAGTCAAAATGGGAAGGATGGACAGACCAAAAAAGTGTACTGTTTAAAACAGGGGTCTCAAACTCAATTTACCTGGGGGGCACTGGAGGCAGAGTCTGGGTGAGGCTGGGCTGCATCAGATTTTCTGCTAAGTGGAGCAAGAGCCCGAGGAAGCCGCCCAGGCATTTCCTTAGCCTGGCTGGGGCTCCGAGGAGGAGGAGGGGGTGTGCACACCCTCATCGCCAGCCACGACCCTCTCCGGCTCCTTCTTCACTACCACCACCACCAGCAGCAGCAGCAAGACAAAGACACAGAGAAGGGAAGGAGCGCCAGCGACTGCCTAGCTGGGGGGAGGAGGGCAAGATATATATATATATATTTTAAAACCACAGAATTCGCCTTGCCAAAGGAAAAAAGCCCCCACCATGCCCGCAAAATTAAGCAGAACAGGGCGGGGGCCCCACAGGTGCATGCGCACACATGTGCACAAACACACACACATACAGAGGTCCAGCAACCTTCCTCTGAGGGCCCCCTCAAAAAAGGCACACTCAGCAGCAGCAGCTACCCCCACCACGACAGAGGAGCAAACTTTGTGAGGCGAGCCCAGGCAGCCTCCAGAACCGAGGCAGCTGAAGCAGGAGGAAGAGGAGGAAGCACCGCTGGGTGCTGAGGCGGCCGCTGGCCCGGTTGGTGCTGGGGGTGCTGAGAGAGAAAGAGAGCCAGAGAGCCGCTTCCCTGGAAGAGGCGGTGGAAACTACTGTTGGCGGCTTGGAGGTGCTCTTTGAGGACAGGCCAGCGAACTCCACTCTCAGGCATCATGTGGCGGTGGCTCAGGCGCTCAGGGAAAAGGGCCGGCAGCATGCTTCGCTTGCTGGATCTCCCCCAGACAGTACCTCTTTCACCCTCCATCCGGAATTGTAACCTGACAGCCAGCAGACAGGCGAGCTGGCTGGCAGGCTGCAGTTCCGGATGGAAGGTGCAAGAGGCGCTGTCTTGGGAGAGAGCCAGCAAGCAAGGTGAGGCTTTTTTTGACATTTGACAGCAGAGGATATGTGGGTGCTTCAGGGGGGGAGGCAAGGCAGGGGCCATAAACTATTGTCCAGCAGGCCGCAAATGGCCCGTGGGCTGTGTGTTTGAGACACCTGGTTTAAAACCAGTTGAAGCCACTGAGGGAGGCTGTAACAATGGTAGTTCTATCTCCATGGCAACTTGCAGAACAGAAAATTCTGATCTGCCACTAGCCCAGGTCGTTCATTATTTTCTAGTAAAGGCCGAAGATATTTTAATTCATAACCCTGGGGAAAGGATTTTTATTAATGAAGACTTCTGTAGGAGTGGTTGATACTTGTTCTAACATAAATCTGTCTCATCCTGTTGTGATTCCTAAAGAACAAATTCTCCCAAACCAGACTGTTACAATCAAGGGAATAAGTTCTACTCCAGTGACTTTACCTATGGCTAAAGTAAAGATAAGCTATAGAGATTGGTTTGGAATTCGGGATGTGGCAATCTCTGATCAAATTCCTGCACCTTGTTTAATTGGGCTAGTGAAGCCCCAAGCCAGACTTAAAGCAGACGTCACTAACAAATGACAAACAGAGGACGTCCAGTGACAACTGAGTGGCCGATGAACTCCAGTCGACGGAAGAGAACGCGGAAGGAGCCAGTGATCATCAGAGGGAACCCTGAGTACCAGCAGTCGTGTGAACAGCTGAAAGAGGCAGTAAAGACCGGACCAATCCACGGCACACCTTACTACAATGGGAAGGTGAAAGACTTGGACTGTGCAATCCACAGAGTAAAAGAGACTCAGATCATGCCTCAAAGCGAAATGACTGATTTGGGTGGGGGAGAATAAACCAAGCTGATAATGGTTGTTGTGGGTTTTTCAGGCTCTTTGGCCATGTTCTGAAGGTTGTTCTTCCTGACGTGAATAAATAAATAATAAAAATTTCTCTGGAAGTAAAAATGAAAAAAAAAACCTGAACCTGTCGTACTTTGAGTATATCGCGAGAAGGCCAGATTCACTGGAGAAGATAACAGTGCTGGAAAAGTTCGAGGCAGCAGGAAAAGAGGAAGACCAAATATGAGGTGGATTGACTCCTGAAAGGAAGCTTTAGCCTTACTTTACAAGCACTGAGCAGGGCTATTAAGGACACAACATTTTGGAGGTCATTCATTCACAGAGTCACCCTAAATCTGAGGTGTCTTGATGGTACGTAACAACAACTCTAGTTGTGACTTACTACTGAATTTCAGAACAATAAACAAACAAACAAACTACTGGATTTCAGCAAGTAAGTACATAATATGAGAATTATAATGATAAAACACTTCAGTACCAAACAAATATCTTGGTTTCCACTAGATGAAGCTGTGAGCCTATTTATTACATATGACAAGAGAGACAAAAACATGCCATTATACATTCCTGGTAAAATATATTTTATAAAACTCAGTATGATTTACTGAAAACCCATTTACTCTCTTTGCTAAAGGACCTTTCTTTAGAGTATGGAAAAGTTACCTTTTGGATTATAATGCTCAGTAGCTATTCTGACTGGTGTGTTCTGGGGTTTATAATCTACTCTCCCACCTGTAGTTCTAGTGTCTCCGTGTACAATACACACAAATCATATGATTAACAAAGATAGCACATTGTTTATAAAAATGGTTGTTTCTTTTCTGTGTAAAGAGTGTTCTGATTCTTTCTTATCACAGCTTGTGTTTGGGTCTTTTTAAAAGAGATCACAGTTTATACACACATATTCAATAAGTGTTCATTTTAGTTTTGTGGGTTTTGTGGATATGTGTCAATAATGGAAAATGTTTCTAAGTACTATCCTTCAAGATTATTTTTTTAAAAGCCTGAATTAGTTGCAGTATGTCCACTTTTTCCAAACTGAAACTGAAGATACAGTGGTGCCCCGCATAGCGACGATAATCCGTTCTGGAAAAATCGTCGCTATACGGATTCGTCGCTATGTGGAACAAAAAAGCCCATAGAAACACATTAAAACGTGATTAATGCGTTCCTATGGGCTTCAAACTCACCGTTCAGCGAAGATCCTCCATAGTGTGGCCATTTTCCCTGCTTGGTAAGTGAAGAATCCGTCCCAGAAAACAGCCGGCGGCCATTTTGAAACCGCCAATCAGCTGTTAAAAAAGCATTGCTATGATCAGGAACCGATCATAGCAAAGCAAAATTTCACCAGCCAGCCAGCCCCGGATGACGCCTGGCCTCCTTGCTGGGGCTGTCCTAGGGCACAGACGGGTGGGCTGGAGGGTCTTTCTCCGGCGAGCGAGGGCTTGGAGGAAGGCAGCTACCCGGGGTGGGGAGGAGGGGCGGGAAGGGGCATGCCAGCCACTGCCAGTGAACCAACCCCGGACGCCCGGGCTCCTTGGCGGGCGAAGAGGGGGTCTCTGGTGTGCCGCCCCCCCATCCAGCCACTGCCACCCTGATCCCAGCGGGCTCCTCCTCCTTTGCAGCGCCTCCTGCCGCAACTGCTCTCTGGCTCGGCGCCCCAGGGGGTGCTGCGCGCGGGGATTGGGGCCAGGCGCTTCACCCCTCCTTCCCTCCCTCTTCTCGAGGCGCCGATCAGCTGTTTGCTTTGCCATGATCTGTTCCCCAAGCAGGGAACCAATCATCGCAAAGCGAAATTCCCCCATAGGGAACATTGGAAAGCGATCGCAAAAGCGATTGCAAAATCTTCATTGCAAAGCGATTTCATCGTTATACGATGCAATCGCTATGCGAGGCACCACTGTAGTGTATATGGACTTTCCAGGCAGTCTGTAAAAGGAAGGCCAAAGCTGGACAGAAACAAAGGATGGTGAATGATACTTGAGTCTCTCCTCTCTAGATTATAAAAAAGATTTGGGCTTCCTGTGTCTTTTTCTTCTTTTCCTCAGGCTGGTACAGGGTAGGCAAGATATCTGTTTCTCGTTCTGGGATGGAGCTGATGCACTGGGAGTGGCTGGGAGTGGTTTTGGCGAGCCTGCCCTGAAAGGGCACTGAAATCCTGTTTGTTTCATTTTTATGCTACTTTTTCCCCAGTGAAGGGACTCACCAGTCATCTTAGCCACATGATGTGAACCTAGACTCTTGCTGGGAATAATGCATCCCTGGACTACAACAAGACTTTCTGGAAAAGAACCTCTGAAAGCACAAGGATCTGGTGCAGCTTGCTCAGTGGCAAGCTCTGGATAACCATTCTCTGCCAACACAGTGGAGGCAAGCATGGCAATTAAAAGTTACCCAAATAGAAGCAGAAAGGAATTGTCCCATGCAGTATGCTATGAAATGCCTCGGGTCACCTGTCCTGTTGTCAAGCCATGAATAATTACTTCTCTTTAAGTCCAAGGACAATGGAAGAAGTGAACTGGTACCACATTCTGCTGCACCTGCCCACCTGCTGAGTGTGTCTTGAAATGAATATGACAAGACTGGCTTTGGCTCGGACATCTGCTCCCCTCCCTCTGTTCAACCAATAGTGAGACAGAGCAGCCACATGCTGTAAATAGGTTTTCTAGGGGCGTCCGATCCTCTGCCAAGTGCTTCTGGATGTCTGCCTTGTGTCTATTTACACCCTGCCTGAAGTAGCCACAGCAACAATTGTCAAGGAATTTAGTTCATTTTGTCTTATCTTGAAAAAAATCCAATTGTTTTCCTTGGGCATTATTGCAAATGAAGTGATAGGTAAGGTATACTTATCTGTCACTTGCCCTATCCCAGAGGAACCACAGGAGAGAATGGAGCACCGTCAAGTTATGTTCAATGTGCTATGTGTTCTTTCACCATGCAGTGTACCCAGTCAAAGTCCATGGAGTGAGGACCCTTCTGGCAAAAATGTAACATCCAATCTACATTCAAACTAGCCCCATCCATTCCCAGGATTGTGTGGCTTGTAGGGTTCAAAGATCTGTGGTCTATGGTCAAGGCCAGAGCAATGGATTGTTCTGCTGTTTGAGCAGCCTTTAAAACATTAAGCTCCTTCCTAGTAGGGCAGCCACCCTCCCATCAGTGTTCACTTTGCAGGCTTCTATGAGTGCCATTGGAACTTGAATAAAAAGAGGTTACTTACCTGTAACCATAGTTCTTTGAGTGGTCCTCTGTGAACTGACACATATGGGTATTGTCTGCGCCTGCGCTGACTCTCTCGGAAGATTCTAGAGCTAAAAGTAACAATTTTATGGTGTGATCCTCCAAGAGGTATATGCTCCTCCCACCCACCATCTTCCCCAGTTCCTAAATTTTATCCACTGGATATGAAGGAAAGAATTAATTAATTATATAATCAACCCATGTTGGATAGAGGGGAAGGATGGGTGGGTTGTGTGAATTCACAGAGGACCACTCAAAGAACTATGGTTACAGGTAAGTAACCTCTTTTTTTTTTGTGGCCTCTGTGAATGCACACATATGGGTGACTAGCAAGCTGCACTTACCGGTTGGTAGGTCGTCACAGTAAGAAGGATGACAGGACAGCTCTGCCAAATGCAGCATCTTGGCGTGCTCTGACGTCCAGATGGTAGTGCTTGACAAACGTGGACGGTATGGACCATGTAGCGGCATGACAGATGTCAGGAACCTCGGTGCCACGTTGAAAGGCAGTAGAGGTGAACAGCACCCTGGTGGAATGAGCTGTCAAAATGTTCTGGAGGGGATTTCCCTGACAAGCTGTAAGCAAGGGAGATAGTCTGTACAATCCAACATGCTATGGATTGAGAGGAGGCTGGGGCCCCTTTGTTTGGGCCGTAAAAGCAAAGAAAAAGTTTATTGGACTTTCTAAAAACTTTTGTCCTTTCGACATAGAAAGCCAGGGCACGTCTGACATCGAGATTTTGGAGCATATGTTCTAGGGGTGATGAAGGAGACTTGAAGAAGCAGGGTAGTATGATGGGTTGGTTGAGGTCGAAGTTGGAGACCACCTTCGGGAGAAAGGAAATGTCAAAATAAAGAGTCACTTTATCGAGGTGAAACTGGATAAAGGGAGGATCGGCTCAAAGAGCGGCGAGCTCACTAGCCCATTTGGCTGATGTGACTGCCACAAGGAAGGCCGATTTAAGAGTCAGGAATTTGAGGTCGATGGAGGCCGCATCAAGGCATTAAGAACCAGCTGCAGTGACCACTGGGGGATGATACGTTGTTGAGGAGGGCGAATGTTGTTGAGCCCTTTGAGGAACTTCTTGACAGTTGGGTGAGAAAACAACTTGGAGGAGGGAGAATCATCCGGCTGGTGAGCCATAATGGCTGAAAGATAGACCTTTAATGTGGACTGGGAAAGGCCGAAACTGAAGAGATGCAGGAGGTAAGCGAGCAGAGTCTTCAAAGAGACAGGTATGGCAGGTAAGTTATTGTCATGAGTATATTTTAGAAAAGACTTCCATTTATTTTCGTATAGGAGGGTAGTGGAAGGTTTTCAGGCTTGAAGAAGGACCTGCATCATGTCGGGAGTATCCTCCATGCTGCAAGACTGAGAGAGGCGACGTCTGGGTGAAGAACGAGGCCGTGGTCAAGCAAGAGGAGATCTAGGTGGAGAGGAAGGCGGAGCATGTCCGACGACATCAAGACCAGGTGAGTGAACCATGGCTGGCAGGGCCAGTACGGGGCTATCAGGATCGCATTGGTTCCGTCCTGTCGGAGACGGACAACTACCCTCTGGATTAGAGGCAGAGGGGGAAATACGTAAAGGAGATCTTGAGACCAGTCCATCAGGAATGCGTCTCCTAGAGAGTTGGTGTCCCGTCCCGCTCTGGAGCAGAATTGGGGACATTTCTTGTTGGCATCGGCTGCAAAGAGGTCTAGTGAGGGAGCACCCCATCATCGGCACAGCTACTAAAAAATGACATAGTTCAGAGTCCATTCGTGTGTCCTCGTTGGTAGCCGACTGAGCCAGTCTGCCAAGGTGTTGTCGTCGGTGGAGATGTGGACTGCAATAGGGAAAACATGGTGGGAATAGCACCGCTCCCAGAGGTCGACAGCTAGGTAGAGCAGAGAAGGGGAGTGGGTACCTCCTTGCTTGTTGACATAAAAGAGTGCAGTGGTGTTGTCTGTTGCCAACTGCACTACCTGTTCTTGGATGAGGGGAAGAAAGGCGTGGAGCGCTTTGATGATTGCCAACAGTTCTAGATCGTTTATGTGAAGTGCAGTTCTTGATTTGACCAGAGTCCGTGGACTGTGTGTTGCAGGCAGTGCGCGCCCCATCCCGTGGGGCTGGCGTTGGTTGTGACCTGTATGGAAGGTCTGAGAGGCGAGAAAGGCCTGCCGATGAGAAGGTTGTCTGGGCGAGTCCACCAGTCGAACTGGGAGGCTAGTTCTGGTGTCACCGGCAGTAGGGCAGAAGGAAGATGTGTAACGGGATCGAACAGGGAAAGGAAACATGCCTGTAGGGATCTCATTTTGAGCCTGGCATGATGGACGATAGCCGTCGTCGATGCCATGAGCCCCAGCAGGTGTTGGGAATGATGCGCCGAGACAGAGTGATGTGTTTGGAAAAGGCTGACAGCCTTTTCAATTTTCCTGATCCTGTCTGGAGGCAGGAAAGCTCTTGCACGGAGGGAGTCTACCTCCATGCCTATGAACTTGGCCGTCTGCTTTGGGATCAAGTGCGACTTTTTGAGGTTGATCTTGAGCCCGAGACTGTGAAGCGTATGGAGTGTTGTATCTCATGCTTTTATGGTGTTGTGGTATGATGTCACCACTATCAATCAGTCGTCGATGTAGGGATTCCTCCCTGCAGCCAGAGGAAGGCAGCCATCGGAGCCATGCACTTGGTGAAAGTCCGGGGGGCGGTGGAGAGCCCGAATGGGAGGGCACAGAATTGGAAGGCAGTGCCGTTGAAATGAAACCAGAGGAATTTCTGATGGTCCGGATGAATGGAGATGTGGAAATAGGCGTCCTGCAGGTCAATAATTATGAACCAGTCTCCCTGCAAAAGCAAAGGGATAATAGAGTCCAGCATGCGGAATTTGCAAGGAGATATGAAATGGTTGAGGTGAGTGAGATCAAGGATGGGGCGGAGGCCTCCATCGTTTTTAGGAACAGTAAAGTATTTTGAGTACAAAAACCATTAGGGGAGTCCGAAGTAGGGACTGGAAAAATTGCGTGTTTCTGGAGAAGTTTGGTATCCTCGTCCTGCAGAGCAGAGGAGTAGGGGGTGTATCAAATAAACCCCAACAGAGGTAATTCGGAGAATTCTATGAGGTAGCCAGATGCTATGATGGATAGAACCCATTTGTCTGAGGTAATGGATTGCCAACAATGAAAAAAATGGGGCCAGTCTGGTACAGTTCAGTGGGTAAAGAGGAATGTCAGAAAAGGAAGGCATAGGTAATTGTCAATATTGCTTACCCTTTCGTTGTTCTTTATGAAAGGATTGATGTTGACGAGGTAGGCTTTGAGGTCGGTATGATGCCATCAGAGGTTGAGGGGCAGGTAAGGACCTGTCGGTTTGATGGGGACGATACTGTCTATAAGGTTGGAACCACTGATTCTCGTATTGTTTGGGATGAAACTGGCCTGAACGGTAGAAGGGCCGTTGGTAGGAGGTAGATGGCTGAGCAGAATAAGAGCACACAGTTTCGCGCTTATGAAAGTCCTCCATGGTATCATCGGTTGTGGAATTAAACAGGCTGGCACCATCAAAGGGCAAGTCCTTGATTCTGGATTTGGTATCATCAGAGATCGTGGAGGACTTGAGCCAGGCATGGCGTCGAATAGAGATGGAGGTAACCAAAGTATTAGAAGCGGCCTCAGCGGAGTGTCACGCCACAATCCTCTGATACTTGGCGAGAGAAATGGCTTGCGAATGGATGTTGATGAGATCAGATCTCATGGGTTCAGGAGATGAGTCAATGAGAGAAAAAACTTGATTCCAAAGATGACGCTGACTGGTAACTGATACTCCTGAGCAAAAGGCTTGCAGAGAGTAAATTCGTTTTGCCATTGTGTCAACTTTTCTGCCGTCTTTATTGGCAAGGGTAGGTTTGGACCTAGCCTGGGTTTGGGCCTGACTGGATTTGACGATAACAGAGTTAGGCACTGGATGTTTATTGAGGAATTCGGCATTGACACCGTGGGTCCTATAGAGGCCATCAGTGCGGCGAGAAATCTGCATAGTGGAAGGAGGTTTTCCCCAAGTGTCCTTAATAAGTTGAAGGATGGATTTGTTAAAGGGGAGACTCAACGGAACGGGACGCTCCTGGTTGATGTCATCGAACACCAGGTCGGCATCCGCGGACGAGGGCTGTTCGGTGTCGAGATTCAGGGCTTGTGCCATTTGGAAAATAAGCGTAGAATAGGAGGAGAAGTCATCAGAGGAGGACGAAGCATGGCTGCCCCTCGTATCTGGGACTGGAGGAGGAAGCTCAGGCTCATGGGAGGACTCAGAGTATTGTGCCTCCGAAGATGCAGGGGAGCCTGGAGATGAAGGGTAGTCTGATGGACCGAAGCCCTCTGTCAGGGGAGCTTCGTGCCGTTGGATTGGCAGGCCTTCAAAAGGGCCATGAGATGGTATTGGGTCTGGCATTGATGGTGCGGGACGTAGGGATATGGCTTCATGAACTCTGTCTCGCATTCGAGTTAGAGGAATTGGCTTAGATGGGGCAGGGCATACAGGCGAAGCCGAAACCATCGGGGCCGAAGTGGTTGCGCAGAGGCGATTCGAGTCCATGAAGGGGACGGCATGGGGGAGTTCCAGCGTCATTCGGGGCCGTTTAGCCTGTTCAGGCTGGTACCTTTCATACAGGGTTTGTTGGGTGAAAGGGTCAAAATGGTATGGCACCATTGGAAAAGGGCATAAATCGCCTTGCGATGGAAAAGACCTCGGTGGGGAAAGGTGCTTTCGTTTCTCCTTTCTCTTCCGTGAAGGTGAGGGAAGAACTTCCAGATCGGATGCCGAGCTTTCAGCTGCCCGCCCTGAGTCAGGGTTGGAGTGGGCTGAGGCCGGGCTGGACTGTGGCGCAGCCGCGTTGAGGCCAATGCTCGGGGTTTGGAGCGGCATCGTGTGGGGGGGCGACATCATGGGGTTCATCTCCATCCGAGGCCAAGTCAGGGGCTTCTCTGGATGATTCCTCGGGGATGGGAGAAGGCAGAGAAGGCTGAGGGGGCTCCACTCGGGGAAGTCTGTCCTTTCTAGGCCTCTCAGGGGCAGGTTTGGGTTTTTTCTTCGAACTTGCATCGTGCGCTCGAGATTTCTGAGAGGAGGGCAACTTGTGCTTACCAGACGATTTTGCTTTCTCAGCAGTGTCCTTAGCTGGTAGCACAGAGGTAGAGTCAGAAGTAGACTGGCCCGCTGGAAGTCTTTCGGCTGAAAGGGCAGGAGATCTAGCCACTTCTGAAGACGCAGTAGGAGGATTCATGGCTGTTTGCCAAAGGTAAGACCAAAGTCTTTGGAGCCTCTGTTTAAGTGCCGGCTTGGTTAAGTTTTTACAAGCAGGGCACGAATGGGTCGGATGTTCCTCGCCCAAACAAAAAAGGCACTGACTATGACCGTCAGAAAATGCAATTTTATTTGCACAGGTCGTATGTTTAAAAGGAGACGGCGAGGCCATAAGCAAAGGTCGGGGGGAGGGGAAAGGGAAGGGAATAAAAAGACCGCGGGAAGCCAATTAGGCAAACAAAAGACGCGGAGGATCACTAAGTAGTTAATTAGAGTAAAGATAAACAAACAAAAGCTCAAAAGAGCCTAGAAAAATAGCCAAAAGGCAAATAGCGAAGCGCTCAATCTTTCCTGAGAACCGTTCAGCTCGGCAGAAAAAAGGAACTAGGGAAGATGGTGGGTGGGAGGAGCATATACCTCGTGGAGGATCACACCATAAAATTGTTACTTTTAGCTCTAGAATCTTCTGAGTCAGCGCAGGCGCAGACAATACCCATATGTGTGCATTCACAGAGGCACGAAAAAGAAATTGTAGGCATTTGCCTGAAAAGCTTGGACGTTCCTGGCACAGGACAAAAAGGAAAGGCCAATCAATCATCAAACTCACATACTTGAGCACCAAGGTTTATGCAGTGACTTGCACATCCCAGGCTGTTGTCTGATAAGCTAGCAGCCTTGAGAGACTTAATAGGAAAGGCCAGTCTCCATCCTTCACAAGCTGGAGATTTGCCTGGTCACCTCATTTTTGGCTATGAAATTTCAATTGGGAGGTCCTTTTTGCATTTGCCTGGTGCAAGGCAAGCAGTTTCCTCCCCTACTATATCAGCGAATGAATGAAGAGGTCTGTGCCTTCGAAACATCAGTGTTTTTCTTTCTTTTGGCAAGAGCCGCTCAGGTCCTGGACAACTCAAGACAAGGACAGTTAAACAAATCCACTCATACATCTCCAGCAGCCTCTGCTTTAGGCCTTATTGCTGTGGTTGCTGGTAAGCCAGGAAATGTTTGGAGAAATGGGCTGGGAAGACCATTACTAGAGATCTCCCATTATTTGAATTCCTTCTTTTCCAGTAGCAAAGGGCGTGTCACACAGTCTACCCTTTAACAGCTAAGCTCTACTGAGATGAGTTGGAAGACATGACCATTTACAAGTAAAATTAACTTGCAAATGATTCGAGTTACGAACGGCTCCATTCACAAAAAGTTGCCTCGACTTGCAAACAGAGCCTCGACTTACGAACAAAAAAAAGGAAAGAAAAAAAAAAAACCTTTCCTGCCCTTTTTTTGACCTAAGTTCATCTTAGGTCAAAAGAAGAAAATTTTTTAAAAATCACCTCCTAGTGGTAGAGTACTGATTAACCGGCTTTGCATTAGATCCTATAGGAAGTAATGCATCTACCTACGAACAGCGCCTCGACATACGAACAAAAAACAGCCGGTATGGATTAAATGGTTTTAAATGCATTCCTGTGGAAAGGTTTGTCTCAATTTACTAACTTTCCGACATACGAACGCCATTCCAATACGGATTCAGTTCGTAAATCAAGGTACCATTGTAAATAGCAACAAAAACATGCCAGAGAGAAGAGCTCAATGAAACCCTACTGTTTTTAAACTACATATGTTACATTAAATATATTGATCAACATCATGTTGAAAAATGTGGCGCACGAAGGCTCTGCACTCTTAACACTTTACATTTGTCCTAGTAATCTCATTTTGTAGCTTTGTAAACTTGAGATCACCCCATTTAAGCAAAAGCGATTTATGCGTGCCCCAAGAGGTTCTTGGATTCTTCTGCAAGCAGATGCAAGAGAGGAACTGCACATGGAATGGACAATTTCATGCAGTTTTCATTAAACTGGGTAGCAGCCATTATACATCAAATGACATGCTAAGTCTCCACTAAGAGGCTTGCTGCTGCTGCTGTTCTTTGCTTTGTACAGTGGAACATTCAGTAATGTGAGCACCTAATCCAGATGAAGTTTGCCACCATGCTGAGAAGTAGGCTTAATTTTTCTAGCAATGCCATCAAATGTTCCTTAGTATGAAAGAGCAGGACAAATCAGCTTCTGCTCTGAAGAAACAGGTAAAGAATCTCACAAGACCCATAAACATTCAATAAAGATAATACTTGTAAGGGTGGGGGAATACTGTACATTTCCACTTCTGATAGGTTGTTTGGAGGAGGTGTGGTTTTTGTCCTTTTAGAGGAACACATTAACAGGCAGACAATCATCAGTTTCCTAATCTCTGTTCCACATCTACAGACAAAACAGTTACTTGGCATTACACTGCGGATGTCTGAAACACTCACCAGGACATTTTGAAAAGATGCCAAGAATTTGGGTGGAGTCAGAAGTCAATAGGTTATGTGGGGTTATTGTCATTTCCGACAACCAAACAAACTTCCTAACCATTAAAAACAAGACAGAAATGAATTGCCTTCTCTCTCTCTCTCTCTCTCTCTCACGCACACACATACAGCAAGCTAGAAGCTTTAGCCAAAATATTCCAAGGAGAGGACTTTTCACTTTTATTGCCCCTACTAAACTTGCTGAATGGCTTTCATTGAAAACTAAGAATTGATTTTTACAAGTAAATTTGCATTGGATTATGGTAACTTTTCTTGGGGGCATTGGTGACCCATTTTCAGTGGATACTGCTGTGCAGAAGTCAGATACAGTGGTGCCTCGCTTAACGAGCGCACTGTTTAACGAAGAATCCGTATAGCGATCCCTTTTTGGGGATCGCTATACGGATCTGCCCCAATCGCCGCACTCGCTTTGAGACGATTGGGGCGTCCGGCGGCCATTTTGGAGCCGCCGAACAGCTGATCGGCGGCTCCAAAATGGCCACCGGATGACCCAAAATGGCCCCTATCAGTGTTTTCGCGGATGGCCGCGGATGGCCCGAAATGCCCCCCCGCAGCATTTTCGCGACCTCCGTAAGCAAGGGGGGGGCGCGAAAACACTGATAGGGGCCATTTTGGGTCATCCGGCGGCCATTTTGGAGCCGCCGATCAGCTGATCGGCAGCTCCAAAATGGCCACCGGACGCGAAAACATCGCAGGAGGGGTAAGTTTGGACGCTTATAGGCTTTCCTTACCCGCACAGCGATGTTTTCGTATAGCGAAGGTTAATCCGGAACGGATTAACCTCGCTATACGGGGCATCACTGTACTTTTATCCTGGATTAGGAAGTATGAGTGGCTGCGAGGAGGAAGACACCATCATTGATACCCTGGTAGGCAGGCTGTCTTCCCTTTCCCCCAAGCTGGGAAAATTTAAGACCACCAGCTCCCAGAATTAGTTCTAGACGAACCCAAGACCTGGGAATCTAGGACCCTCACTGACATTCCTGGGGAGGTGACACAAGACTTGGGTGAAAGGGTATGCCCCATATAGGATGAGGGTCAACTGCTCTTCTGGCAGCTAGGGGACATAAAGGGGAGATGCCTTAGAGGAAACCCAGGAAAGCTACCACGTAGAGACAGAACCCCCTGTGACAAACCCAGACCTACTGGGATCTGCCACACGTTAACTAAGCTGCCACCAACCATTCCCTGTAAGAAGTCACACAGACCAGGGATGGATTTTTAAACAAATAAAAGAATAAGGTTTATTTAAAACAACACACAGGCAAAATAAAATGATCAGGTGAATAAGATATAGTAACGTGGCTTAGTTTCACTCATACATACACACAGTTTGGTTCACACAGAACACTTAACTTGAAGCACAGACCCTGAACCTATCAGTTCTGGCTAACCAACAGACACCTGAACCTATCAGGTTGGTACTCTGACACACAGTAGTACCCTGTCTGACACACAGACTCCCACACCAGCTTCTTCTTCCCAGCTGCTGCTTCGTCACATCCCAGCGTCTCCTCACACGCTCCACATATATATACAGTACAGCCCCTCCTCCTGATGTCCCGCCTTCCACTCCTCATAGGATGGAACTCTCCCTCCAAACCCATGACAGACAGGTAACATCAGTGCTGTATGTAACACCTCCCCTCTTTATAAGTTGTTTTGTAGGGGGAAAGTTAAGGTGCTTTTTCCCAAAAAACAACCTGGATAAAACACACAAAAACAGTTATACATACAATATCATACTTACTTATACTTACATTCTAAGTTAACCATATCAATTAGGCATTTAAACATTTACCATATACATTACATCAATTTACCTTTATTCATACAAACCAAGTTCAAAAAACAGGTACATTTAACTTTTTGTCATCAATATATACATAGTCCATGTTCTTTCGCCGTCTTCATTCTTCAGGTCTTCTTGACAAGGCGTCAGCAACACAGTTCACTGACCCTCTGACCACCTTCACTTCAAAGTCATAGTCCTGCAAGTTTAAAGCCCACCTCATAAGTTTGCTATTGTGGGTTTTCATTGTCTTTAACCATTGCAGTGGTGAATGGTCAGTGCACAGAACAAAATGTCTTCCCCAGATGTAAGGCTTGGCCTTCTGGATCGCGTAGACTATGGCCAAACACTCCTTCTCCACGGTTGCCAAATGTCTCTCACCTTTTTGGAGTTTCCTACTCAGGTAGGACACTGGATGCTGGTCACCATTCTCATCCTCCTGGCAAAGAACCGCTCCTACCCCGCTGTTAGACGCATCGGTGTAGATGATGAACTCCCGGTCGAAGTCTGGAGCCCGCAGCACTGGATAGTTGATGAGCGCCTGCTTCAACCTCTGGAACGCCTCCTCACAGTCGCTGGTCCACGGGATGCTGTCATCAGTCTTCTTCCTCGTCAGATCGGTCAGCGGAGCCGCAATCTCGCTAAACCTCGGGATGAACTTTCTATAGTAGCCCACCAACCCAAGAAATGATTTGACCTTTTTCTTGGTGTTGGGTCTAGGCCAATCACGAACAGCTTCTATTTTGGCCTCCAGGGGTTTTATCACTCCTCCCCCTACCATGTGACCCAAGCACTTTACTTCTGGGCTACCCAGCTGCAGTTTGTTCCCTCTGCAAGGCCTAGGCCAAAGCACTTCCTCCCCTGGGTTTAAGTGCCTCTCCCTGGCGTTCTGGTCATCCCAAGCTTTCTTTCTGACCTTTTGAGCTTGCAGGGTCTCTGCTGCTAGCTCTAGGTTTCTCTTTAGGTCAATCCTTAAAGAGTCTATGTATGTCACAACGTCTTGTGGGTCATCCTGGGTGATCTGCTCCCAATTTTGTTTGATCAAATCAAGGGGCCCTTTAACCCTTCTCCCAAATAAAAGTTCAAACGGACTGAACCCGGTACTGGCTTGTGGCACTGATCGATAAGCAAACAAAAGGGATTGCAGCTTCTGGTCCCAATTGTTTGGATTCTCTGCCAAGTAAGCCCTAATCATGCGCATTAGAGTCCCATTGAACTTCTCAGTTAACCCATTACTTTCAGGATGATAGGCAGTAGTTTCCTTGTGCTTAATTCCACAGATTTGCCATAAGCGTTTCATGAGCTTTGATGTGAACGATGTGCCCAAATCTGTGATTATTTCTGAGGCAAATCCCATCCTGGACATATACCCCACCAAGGCATCTGCCACTGTGTTAGTTTCAATGTTAGTCAAGGGTATGGCTTCAGGGTACCTCGTGGCATGGTCCACAATGGTGAGAATGAACCTGTTCCCCCTCTTTGTGGCCCTGGGCAAAGGTCCCACAATATCCACCCCTATGCATTTGAACGGAGTGTCAATCACAGGCAAAGGGCACAACTTTGCTTTGGTCCTGTCGCGGCTATTCCCCTGCCTTTGACACACATCACATTGTTTACAGAACTCCCTGATCTGCTTCCCTATGTCAGGCCAGTAGAAATTCTGTGTGATTCTCTGCTGTGTTTTGTTCACCCCTAAGTGTGCAGCAAACATGTCAGAGTGCCCCCTTTGTAAGATCATGGGGCGATACTTTTCAGGTACCACTAGCTGACTTCTGATCCCATCTCCCCCTTTTGAGATATTCCTCAGGGTCTCTCTATATAAAATCCCCTTTTTCTCCAGAAATCTCACTGGGGTTTCAGGTGTTAGCTGGGCGTCAGTCACCTGTTCAAAACACTTTTGGAGAGTGGCGTCTGCCTTTTGCTCTTGTCCAAATCGGCTGTCTGTGGTTAAGGTTTCCACCACAGCTTCTGAACTCCCCTCTGCTTCCGTCTCTGGCTCATCATTACCCCCTTGAACTGTCCCCGTGGTGGCTTGTGAACGTGTAATCACTAGCACCCGTTTCACATGTTCAGCCAGGTCATTTCCCACGAGCACGGCTGCTGGCAGAGTCGATGAAATCGCTAGCCGCCAAACTCCCCTCCAGCCTTGAAAGTTGACAGGTACCTCCGCGACTGGCAGAGAGATCACCTGCCCCTCAATCCCTGCCACCTTCATGCTCTCATTTGGGATTACATACTCCCTAGGAATAATATCTGGATGGCACAGGGTCACCTGGGAACAAGTGTCCCGCAGCCCCCTATACTGATGGCCAAGTATTCCTACGTCCACCCCTGCTGTTTCAAACAACTGAGAATCTGTTCTCACCAGCAGGCAGCGCCTGACCTCTACAAGAGGACCATTTTCCTCAGCCTGATCAGCAGATGTAGCTGTTTCAGATTGAGTAGCCATGGCAACAGGCTCCCTCAGTGACAATGAGCCTTGCTCTTTCTGGACACAGAACACAGCTTTTGGCTTGGTCCCACTCAAATCCTGAGGCACACTTCCCTTTATCTGCTTCCATTTCTCACACCCTGAGATTAGATGGCCCTTTCCCTGACAGAAATAACATTTTCTGCTGTACTTGGAGTCTTTCTCATCCTGTTTTGGTTTTCCCTCCAAAATCTGAGGTCTTGGTTTCATGTCTGAGGGCTTCCCTTCACCATGGGCCCCTCCCCCTTGCTGCAATTTCTTCCCTTTTATTCTCAAATCCAGCTCCTTTCGCTTAGCCTCAAACTCAGCCCTGATCTGTAAAATTTCTTCCTCAGCCCTAGCTTTTATCTCTTTTACTTTTTCTTCAGTCTTATCTCTGATTTCTTTTAATTTAATGTCTTTTTGCTGAGTATATTTTTCAAGATCTTGCTCACTTTGTCTGGCCTGAGCCTCATACTTTTCTCTTTCCGCAATTTCTTCAACTGATAAGCTGTTATTTTTCTTATTTAGGAATGTTAATTTTAATTGTGCCATTCTAACTCTGTGTTCCAGTTCCATCTCTTCTATCCTCATGGCCATTCCCCTTTTCTTGGCATCTGCCTCTGCCTGACTGATTTCAGCTCTTTCTCTGGCCTCCCTATCCAATTGTCTCATTCTAAATTCATGCTGTTGGGCTAGGAGCATTTTTCTGAGTTCTAAGGTCTGTTCTCCCGTGCTGTCACCCTGCACTGAGCCAAATTCATCCTCAGAACCTTGGTCAACCTGGGGGTCTTTCACTTCACCCATTTCTGCCATCTGGCTTCGAGTCAAGGGCATAATCCCCCCCTCAGAACAGGCTGCTTTAAAAAGTCAAGCCTCAAAATAAAACGACCACTTTTTTTTTTCCCTTTTGCCTCAGAACCAGCTTTCCCTATAGATTGCTGCTGTCCTTCAGCACTACTTGCAACTGTAGCGAGTTAGAGTCTACCCCCCTCTGCTGGGCCTCTCAGCAGGCAGGCTAGATCACTGCTGTTTCACAGTTTTGCCTCAGCTTTTTTCCCGCCAAAAACAGGCTGCCTCAGAGCACCCTAATCTAGTCTCCCCAGTTGGCACGTTCTTCTACTAGCGCACCTCCCCGTGAGGTACACCTAGAAGATTACCTACGCGCCTCAGATTGTCCCTGACTAGACCCCCCTTGCTCTGGGCACACTTGCCAAGGCTTTGCTGGACCGCTGGACAACTGGACCAGTCGTATCCCACACGCTGGACACCAATCAATGTGACAAACCCAGACCTACTGGGATCTGCCACACGTTAACTAAGCTGCCACCAACCATTCCCTGTAAGAAGTCACACAGACCAGGGATGGATTTTTAAACAAATAAAAGAATAAGGTTTATTTAAAACAACACACAGGCAAAATAAAATGATCAGGTGAATAAGATATAGTAACGTGGCTTAGTTTCACTCATACATACACACAGTTTGGTTCACACAGAACACTTAACTTGAAGCACAGACCCTGAACCTATCAGTTCTGGCTAACCAACAGACACCTGAACCTATCAGGTTGGTACTCTGACACACAGTAGTACCCTGTCTGACACACAGACTCCCACACCAGCTTCTTCTTCCCAGCTGCTGCTTCGTCACATCCCAGCGTCTCCTCATACGCTCCACATATATATACAGTACAGCCCCTCCTCCTGATGTCCCGCCTTCCACTCCTCATAGGATGGAACTTTCCCTCCAAACCCATGACAGACAGGTAACATCAGTGCTGTATGTAACACCCCCCAGAAGAACTAGAGCTGCCAGGCGACTGAGAGCATGTTTACAAAGAAGACCCCTAGATTAGGGTTATTGTACAACTGAGTACCCCTAAAAGAGGCAGAGAGGTGCTTAAATCCAGAGATATTACCAACAAGCCCAGACCAATGAACTGGTTACAATACTGCCGGGAGCCGGAGTTAAAAAACAGAGCCGAAAGATAACACCTGGCCAGGGGGCAATAATACACCAGTCAGAACTGGGATTCATATACCTTCATTATGGGCATATGAACCCTCCCAGATGGTGAGGTGAACATCAGGACTTAATCTGCTAAAAATGAAGGGAAACAAAAATGGGCTGGTGGCCCTAACCAGGGGACTTTTGGATTCTAAAATGCACTTAGAGGAAGTGAAGGGAATGATTCCGAAAGGAGCTCCTTGTGCTATATGTTTCACCTATTCCCGTTTCAATAAACCCTGATGTTGTTGTTGAGGCTTTGGTGGAATTTTGGAATTCGAAATGGAGCTCCCTCTGAAGCTGCTGTGAATGGCGGGGCTCACAGTGGGGCATACTACCCACTTATGCATGCAAGGTCAGTGACTTATGGGAAATTAAATTAAAATAGTGGTCAGCTTACAGCCAGCTACTGCAGGTTGCTGCAACTTTGTTGCAGGTTGCTGCAGTTTTTTTGTTTACTACAGCTGGTAATTTTGCAAGGAGAGCCATGTGTGTTTGTATGTTCCCACTAGATGGCATTTTGATGGGAGAAGATGCTTCAAATGGAAGGCTAGTCTTTCGTAGTACATTTGAAGCAAAACCCACATCTAAAATATAGGTACAAAGACTCACTTCTTAACAGACAACAAATCAGTTTCAACCCAGTGCTGTAAAACTTTAAGTAAAAACTCAGTTTTATTAAAAACATAGCAAACATCCACAGTTCATAACCAAATTATACAATAAACTAACATTATGAGCATATCATCTAAATTCTACAACATTAGAACAGTCCAAAGCAAGGCAGAATTAGTTTCTATGGGGACAAAACAACACATCACTGTTTGCATGATAAAGATTTGTCTAAATATTAAGATGAATTTTGCTAACCTCTGCTGTAGGATTCACTAAAAAAGAAACAGTAGTTTGCAACTGTTAGAACAATTCCATAGCCATTAATAAGGGGTGGGGGAGAGAGACTAATAGTATATAGTTTTGAATAGATGCTGTGTCAGCTATAGCCAATATATATAAAAATGCCAAGCAGTATATCAACAAACATGATTGATTATAAAGACTTTGCATAAGCAATTCATAAAATTCTATGCATTTTTAATATAATGAACTTGTATTTGGAATATTTCCAAGACAGATTCCTCTTAGAAGCATGGCTTGCCTAGTTGCAGTCAAGGAATTCAATGGAATGACGTCTATGCCTGAGATTTGATTCTTTATGATGGCAAACAGACAATGAACAAGGCAGAGATAGTCATAATTTTGTCTTCTGCATATGAGATAATCCTGAATATCACATATTGTCTTCAGTCTGGATGCAGGACACCAACCCATGTCAATAGGAAAACAGAGCTGCGAACAGCAGTATTTACATTTGTCAAACTATAAAATAAACAACACTCAGATGAATCAGCAGTCTAGACATTCAGTGTGCTAAGATATGATAGTGTTCTCATTTCAGGAGTTATTCCTAGTGCAGTTTCTTTGCTGCCATTATTTTCAAAGCCAATGATAGCTTTACTAGGCCCTGAACAGCATATATCACTACATTATGCTCTTGGTTTTTTAAAAAAACTTGTACCATTTTCATTTAGTTTGGGAGCAAATATTTGGTTGGGAAGATCTGAGAGGTGGTCCAGGCACTTTTCCACGTGGTCCCAAAAATTACTGCAGGTGTGCTGTACAATCTGTTGAAACCTTTCTAGGCAAAAAAAAACACAACAAAACCACAAAACAAACAAAAAACCCACAAGTGACACTTACTGACCGTCAAATGTTCAATAATCTTCCTATGTTCCATTCTCCGCTTGTAAACAGGCCTCAATACTTTTCTCTTTTGTGACTGCAAACTCTGGTTATGGGAAGTCTTTGGTGAGGTGATATTTTTCACTGATTCTATAGAATGAAGTCATTTAAGAATGTTAAGAGTTTCTCTCATTGCTTTCTGCCATTGAACTCTCATTGAACTTCCTGACCTGAAACAGCCCTTCTCTGGTATTATTCACCTTGCTCTTATGAACCCCACAAGGAATGAAGTTCCTTGCTCCCCTGCTTTATCATTGTTTCCTCCACATTAAATGTGATGCAAATAAAGACCTTGCTTGCATGCATTTTCTAAAAAACTGAGCAAAGACAGATGTTGCAGAAAGCCTGTAATCAGAACTAAATGCAGTTAATAGTAGTAGGGTAATGGTAGCTTTATTCAAACTCAAATTTGACAGGTGCCACGCCCCCTTTTGGACCCCTGCAGCGGAAGGGGAGGGACTTCCGGCGTCCACGCTCGACCCAGGCCCCTTCCGGCGGAAGGGGCTGGTCGAGCGGTGACGTCGGGGGTTGTGGGGATCACCGTGGGCCTATAGGGGTGTATTCCTAGAGTCTGGGGTCCCCCGTGACCCTAGGGTGGCCTGAGGATTGGTCCCCGAGGGGTTGTGCCACCCCCACAGCCCTGTGGACCAATGGGGAGCGGTTGGAGGGGCTTGGCTAGAAAGGGTGGCCCTAGGGCATGCCCCAGCATGCCTTTAGGCCCTGCATGACGTCAGGGGTTGTGGGGGTCACCGTGGGCCTATAGGTGTCTTTTCCTAGAGTCTGGGGTCCCCCGTGACCCTAGGGTGGCCTGAGGATTGGTCCCCGAGGGGTTGTGCCCCCCACGGCCCCTGTGGACCAATGGGGAGCGGGTGGAGGGGGTTTGGCTAGAAAGGTTGGCCCTAGGGCATGCCTCAGCATGCCCTAGGCCCTGCAAGGGTGGGAAAGTCCCAGGGATTTGCAGAGAAGCTATAAACTTGGTTCGGGACCCTTCTGCGCGCTCTTGCGGCTCTTTGCAAAGGTCTTGTGGCTTTAAAGACATGGCTGACAAGGAGAACAAAGCTCCCGAGGCATGCCAAAAGGTAGAGGAGCAAAAGGCCGATGCATCCATGGACGCTGCCAAACCCAGAAAGCGCTACATGAGCACAGATTCTGACAGTGAAAATGGGCCTCCAGTAGCATTAAAAAGTCTTGAAGACCCTGTCAGACCGTGTCATCCTGGGGAATCATCATGTTATAATGAGAAAGCTTCTGAAACGCAGGTAGGTAACCTGTGGGAAAAGGTGGTGGTAGAGGAGTGCTATAGATGGTTATTAGGTGTGCTATAGATGCTTATTCTGTGTGCTAAAACCCTTCTTTGATTTTTAGGAGATGCAGCACTTGCAAGCCGGAGGCGTTTCTCTGAAAAAACACAAGGACATGCAGGCCCTTACAAGGGCCTGTCTCTTCGCAATGCTAAAAGACGCTTTGTCTGAACATCTGATTCAAAGGTGCTATGGATGCCAGGAAGATATTTGTGCACAACAAGCGCACCCGTGCATAGGTTGGAACGAAGCTGACTATTCCAAGATGTTGAACGAGATATGTGAAAAACTCTGCTATAAAAAAGTTATCCTCATTATAACGCTTGCAGCCTTCAGAAATAAGATGCTCTGTATGACAAATCGAAATGTAAATTACATACACAATATTATTAAATGCCTGTCAGTTTCAGGGGATTCCTATAAATTGCTAAAAAGACTTTTGAGGTCAACAGATGAAAAATATCTAGCCATTGCTAAATTAACAATAGAACTACACAATGATCATTATTATTGCAGTCCAAGCATGCATGAATGAATAAAAAACAAAAAACAAAATACTATACATTTTCCTTGTAATAAAATGTGGTTTTTAATAAAGAGCTTTTAATGGAACATACATTGTTCATTTATTCATTTTCCCTTTTTTGCTTAGCATTCTAATATCAAAATAGCATTTTTTCTAACTTTAAATGGTGCTGTTTCCTTAAACTACCCCCACCCCACCCCACACACCTTCAGGATGGGTCACAAAAGGTTCACAGAGAATAAATGTTTGAATTAAAAGCTGGTTTAACTTTAAGTCTACAGAAATTCATCTCCTTAAATGTAATATATTACACAGATTCAGCTCTGTTTGGCTGTGAGGTGAAAAATAAATCATTTATGCTTTTCCCACAATAATTTTTCAAGTCAGATTGAGACTACAAATACTATACATACAAATACTATACAGCTCTGTTCAGCTGAGATACCAAAGGCCTGTCTTATCATTTCCTTTCAAACAGTTATTGATGAGAGAGAGGCTGTTGTTTCACGAGAATTGTGTATCTTTCCAATCAACATCCCCTTATTGTGTATTGGCAATAATTTCCTTTTAAATGACGTGCATCCGTTTAAATGATGTGGTAATGAGGTGATGTTGTTTCACAGTAATTGCGTAGGTTTGCAGATCAACATCCTGCCAGATGTTTGACTGAAACTACCCCCCACCCCACCCCACACACCTTCAGGATGGGTCACAAAAGGTTCACAGAGAATAAATGTTTGAATTAAAAGCTGGTTTAACTTTAAGTCTACAGAATTTCATCTTCTTAAATGTAATATATTACACAGATTCAACTCTGTTTTGGCTGTGAGGTGAAAAATAAATCATTTATTCATTTTCCCTTTTTTGCTTAGCATTCTAATATCAAAATAGCATTTTTTCTAACTTTAAATGGTGTTGCTTCCTTAAACTACCCCCACCCCACCCCACACACCTTCAGGATGGGTCACAAAAGTTTCACAGAGAATAAATGTTTGAATTAAAAGCTGGTTTAACTTTAAGTCTACAGAAATTCATCTTCTTAAATGTAATATATTACACAGATTCAACTCTGTTTTGGCTGTGAGGTGAAAAATAAATCATTTATTCATTTTCCCTTTTTTGCTTAGCATTCTAATATCAAAATAGCATTTTTTCTAACTTTAAATGGTGTTGCTTCCTTAAACTACCCCCACCCCCACCCCACACACCTTCAGGAAGGGTCACAAAAGTTTCACAGAGAATAAATGTTTGAATTAAAAGCTGGTTTAACTTTAAGTCTATAGAAATTCATCTCCTTAAATGTAATATATTACACAGATTCAGCTCTGTTTTGGCTGTGAGGTGAAAAATAAATCATTTATTCATTTTCCCTTTTTTGCTTAGCATTCTAATATCAAAATAGCATTTTTCCTAACTTTAAATGCCCTGAAATGGTAATATGAAAAATGGGGGGGGGGTGGGCCCTCTGTTCAGCTGAGATACCAAAGGCCTGTCTTATCATTTCCTTTCAAACAGTTATTGATGAGAGAGAGGCTGTTGTTTCTCGAGAATTGTGTATCTTTCCAATCAACATCCCCTTATTGTGTATTGGCAATAATTTCCTTTTAAATGACGTGCATCCGTTTAAATGATGTGGTAATGAGGTGATGTTGTTTCACAGTAATTGCGTAGGTTTGCAAATCAACATCCTGCCAGATGTTTTTCTCCTTTAACAGGCTTAAGGAGAGGATCAGAAAAAAACTTTTGCTTCCCTTGAAAAATATATAAAAGTCCCTTTTATCACACCTCCTGAAAACTGCACAGAAGCTGACCAATATACCACAGGTGAGTAACAAATTCAGCTGAATATTATGAGATTTAGCACTTTTTTAAAAATAGGACTGTCCTTTTAAAAATTGTTATTCATTTACGTTTTTTTTTTTCATTCATAGACTTACGCATTAAAAATCAGATTAACCGTGCAAAAATGGGTAAGAGATAGATTAATTTTAAAACCTGTTAAATAAATGTAAATATTCTTTTTAAATAAATGTATAGACACAGCGTAGAGTTTATAAATATATATATTATTTACTGCATGCCAGAGAAATAGTTTTTAGGTAACACAAGTTCCAGCAGCCAGTTCCAAAATATAGCAATTCTTGATCGTGGTTTTAGAAAATTCATTATTTCACCTCTCTGTAAAAATAAAGAGAGAGAGAGAGAGAGAGAAAGAAATGAAACATTTTATAGAATAGAAAAACATAAGATGTTATTACATTAGAATATTGTGTAAATACATACCAGATCACCATTCAGAAAGCTCCAAGACCTGTCTTGCGCAGTTATGCATGTTGTTATTTGTCTTGAGAGAAAATCAATTTCTTTTTGTTCCAAAGGTCTTGTGTTTTTTTCAAGCTTTTTTGCCATGCATGAGGCATAGGCTAATGTTGTAAATATTCTCCCAAAAGTAATTCTTTCTTGAAAAACATATTGTGTAGTTAAAACAAGCGCGGTACAGAGTTCAGTCAGGCTGGAAATCTGCATTTTTCTTAAATGATCTTCGACGGAACCTTCAAAATGTTTTTGAATGAAAGAGTCGATATTTTTCAAATGATTGCTCATTTCTGATTTAGCCCTTGTATTTTCGGCTTCTTTTAAACTAATTTCAAGATAATTACGAACAATAGTATAAAGTTGTGACTCGATAGTATTCATGTTGCAGTCTAAACCCTGGGGTGTCAAATATGCTTTTCTTTGCAATGGTCAAGACTGTTCTAACATGCCTCTGTCTCTGCAGCTGGGGATCACCAGGAAAAGGGGTCATTATCCAGCGAATCACTGGGTAAGAGCATTAACATATGAGTTTTAAGGGGGACTTTTTAATTTTTAGAAACCCCTACTGATTTAGAAATACTATATCTTTTTCAGAGAAATATTTTCGCTATGAGGATGATGAATATTTTGCACAAAATGATCCTATTGTACCATCAACCAGCTATAATATTCCAAGGACGGACAGGTTCCAGTTTCGTGGTTATACTTTTAAAAGAGTAAATGCTGATCAGAGTAAGTTCTGTACATTTTCAGGGAAGACCTTTTTATCTGCCTGCGTTTTTAACGGGGGGGGTCCTCCCTTTAAAACAAATGTGTGTGTGTGTGTGTGTGTGTGTGTGAGAGAGAGAGAGAGAGAGAGAGAGAGCTGAAATGCCCCCCCCTTTAAAAGACCCATTGTTTCTTTTCTAGCTCAGAATATGGCAATTCCCCCAAAAAGATTCAAGGATGGCGAAAGGCCGGGTACCAGCAAATCAGCAACCCCCCCGGCCTTGAAGGGAGCCAAGGCCTCCTGGGGGGATAGGAGCAGAAACTCAGCACAACCGCAGATGACGAAGGGGCCGGATACTGGTGAAAGACCTGGCTGCAGCAAACCGTGGAGTCCCCAGGCCTTTAATGGATCCAAGGCCTCCTGTGGGGATAGGAGCAAAAACTCAGCACAACCGCAGATGACGAAGGGACCGGCTACTGGTGAAAGACCTGGCTGCAGCAAACCGTGGAATCCTCAGGCCTTTAATGGAGCCAAGGCCTCCTGTGGGGATGGTGGAAAAAAATCTGCAAAATCTCAAGCGGTGCAGGGTAGGAAAAAAGAGGGGTTGTTTGAAATTGATGGAAATGCTTTAGCTGTATACACCTCAAAAATTGTTTGTTGGTATAAAAATTTTCAAATGATTTTCAATATGATTAACACAGCCAAAGATTGTCTAGATCAGCTTATGATAGAAATGCCAGAAATGAAGAACATCTGTGATGCTATTAAAAACATGGATCATTTTTCTTGTGCAATGTCCTCTCAAATTCAAATAGGCCTAGGCTATCCTGATGTAAAACAGACAACCAAAAGGGGTACAATGAGAAGGGGTCACCCTGGCCATCAGCCTGGGAAAAAAAAGGGGAGGAAACCAAGCACAGCGAAACTGTACTGGCACAATAGAGTTGTTAAGTTGTTACGAGGGGCTAAGAAAATGCTTGCACGTAGGAAAAGGGCCTATCTGCCTTCTAGTTGTACACAGCCTCAAGAACACCCTCCAGGGTCTGCGTTGCAGACACCTGAGAACTCTGGGGTTGTAGGTATTAACAACCAAGAGTCTCAAGAATATCCACCAGGGGGCTCTCTGCCTTCTAGTTGTACACAGCCTCAAGAATACCCTCCAGGCTCTGCGTTGCAGACACCTGAGAACTCTGGGGTTGTAGGTATTAACAACCAAGAGTCTCAAGAATATCCACCAGGGGGCTCTCTGCCTTCTAGTTGTACACAGTCTCAAGAACACCCTCCAGACTCTTCGCTGCAGACACCTGAACATGATGCAGAAAACCCCCCGGTGTATGCAGAAATCACAAATAGATGGGGGTGGGAAAATGAAAGATTCCACACCATTCATATAGCGCAAGAATTTCGCTTCGTAAATCTGGAACATGTGACAAGCTATGCACAAGCCGTTTCAGCCTTACATATTGCGGTTCAAGATGTTCTTAATGTTGTTAATGAAAGTTTGGAGCCTGGCGATTGTGTGCAGCTGAGATTTGAGGGTGGGAACATGCAGAGGCCTCTCTTTTCAGTGAAAAAGGTCAAGGGTGCTCTAGACGCTGACGAGTTTCTCTCCAACTTAGCAAATCTTTTGCAGAGTAATATGGAACTTTGTTTAGACGGGGTTTTACGATTAGTTGTAACCATTGTGAGACCTCCTAGGGGGGGCAGCCGCCCAAGAGCCTTACGCTCTATCCCCTATAGTGCAATTATAAATAAGAAAAGGAAACATCTAATCGATTTCACTGATGTAAACAGTAAACTATGCTTTGGAGCAAGCTTAGTTCGTGTAATGTCTAAAAAGGTCCCAACAGATGCAGAGTTGGCACATGGAGCTCTGCAATTGTATCAGGCAGTCCACTGGCCTGTAGACAAAGAGGTTTCTTTGTCTGACATCCCTCTTTTTGAGGACCACTTACAGGTCAATATCCAGATTGCACACTATGGCGACAAAGGCTGGGGCTTGTTTAAACCACAAGGACACAAGTATACACAAACGTATACGTTGCTTCTCCATGATAATCACTTTTATGGAGTTCTTAATATAAAGGGACTCTTTGGGGCTCGTAATTACTGTCAATATTGCCACAAATTGTACTCTCATATTCATGACTGTATATTTTTCTGTAGACTCTGTCTAAGAAAAGATTGCGCTTCTAATGTGAACATCATGAAGAAGTGTAAGTGTTGCAAAATGAAATGCAGGTCGAGAGAATGCTTAGAATTACACACCAAGCTGGCGGCAGAGAACAAGGTACCCTGTACTTATAGAAAGTTTTGTGAGGACTGCGGTCGTTTTCAAAATGCAGAGCATTTCACAAAGGACTGTATAGGCAGGGTATGTAATATCTGCTGGGCTCCTAGGGGAGAAGAGGTAAACCACTTCTGTTTCATGCGCCCACTTAAAGAGCCAAAGATCTCAACCCATTATATATTTTATGATATAGAATCAAGACAAGACACGGGGTTACACATCCCCAATTATTGTTACGCCAGATCTTTTTGGGGTGAGACTGTGCGACACTTTAAAAAAGAGGCCTCTGTGAAAAAGGGGGTGCCCGATTGGATAAAGGATATCCTTGAACAGGATGCTGAGGAGGAAGAGGAGGAGGAGGAGAGTGAAGAATATGATGATGATAACAGTTCATATAGCGAGAGCATTGTGGAGCCTGACTCTGGGAACACCAAGAAAAAAGGTGAGAAAAAAAAGGCATGGCCTTATGATAAATCATGGGAATTCAGAGGCGAGTCATGCATCGAGGCTTTTATTCGGACTTTCACAGAAGGGAGGGTTTTTGAGGGCACAACGTTTATAGCCCATAATTCAAAAGGTTATGATGGATATTTCATTCTCAATCAGCTAGTCAAAGAAAAACTAGAGGTAGAACTTATTACTCAAGGTGGAAAACTTATAACAATAGCCGTGCCGGCTCTTGATATAAAATTCATGGATTCTCTATGTCATTTACCAATGGGGTTATCAAAATTACCCAAATGCCTAGGCCTCAGGCAGGAGTCTAAGGGTTATTTCCCTCATTACTTCAACACCCCTGAAAATGAACAGTATGATGGTCCCCTACCACCACCCGAAGCTTATGGAGTGCAACACATGATGCCTTCTGAGCAGAAGGCTTTCTTAAAGTGGCATGAGGAGAATAAGACAAAAACCTTCAACCTGCAGCGAGAATTGGCTGCCTACTGCCAGCAGGATGTTAACATCCTGGTACAGGCCTGCACAAAGTATCGCCATGAAATTATGACCCTGACAAAGAAGATGGTGAAAGGGTACGACGGGGAATATGAATGGTTTGCCATAGACCCTCTTCAATACCCCACCCTAGCTGGCGTGTGTCTTAGCATGTACAAGTTCAAATTTCTGGAGAAAAATAAAATAGCAATCCCACATCCAGACAACTATCACCGCCAGTGCAAACGCTATTCATCTGCATCGATACAGTGGCTGTCTTATATTGCCCATAAAGAAAAAACCAGGGTACAGCACGCCTTGAATGGTGGAGAAATTTGTATCGATTCTCTTTATGTAGATGGTTATATGGTTCTTAACGGCAGGGGCATATGTTTAGAGTTCCTGGGATGTTTTTTCCACGGCTGTGCCCTCTGTTACCATTCTGAGGATTGGAATCCTCTGTTAGGAAAAACCTATGGGGCTCTTTTCAATGCTACACAGGAAAGGACAGCCGTTTTGAGAAGCAAGGGTTTTGAAGTCAGATCAATTTGGGAGCATGAATGGAAAGAGATGGTAAGAAGCGACAGCGCTGTCAAAAATTACCTTGCTTCAGCTGATTTTCCAGAGCCCTTAGTACCTAGGGAAGCTCTCTTTGGGGGTCGTACAAACGCGATCCGTTTGTACTACAGAGCTAAACCAGAAGAGCAGATTCTTTACTATGATTTTACCAGCCTTTACCCCTATGTCAACAAAACTAAAGAGTATCCTCTGGGACACCCCAAAATCATATTTGAGAATTTTGAACATGTGTCTGCATACTTTGGTTTCGTAAAGGCGAAAATATCACCACCAAGAGGTCTCTTTTTTCCAGTGTTGCCCACCAGGGTTGGTGGAAAACTTATGTTTGTGCTGTGTGCCACCTGTGCAGAAAGCCGCCAGAGAGACCCTTGTAAACATACTGATGAGGAGAGAGCCTTGATGGGTACCTGGTGTACTATCGAACTGAACGTTGCCATAAAAAAGGGGTACAAGGTTTTGAAAATCTTTGAGGTGTGGCATTTTGAAAGCAGATCGGCGGACCTGTTTTCAAATTACATAGAGCTACACCTTCGCCACAAACAGGAAGCATCGGGCTATCCCGCATGGTGTGTCAGCGAACGAGATAAAAACAAATATATTGATGATTATAAAAAGAAAGAGGGGATATCCCTACGTAAAGATAAAATTGCTGTAAACCCCGCAAAAAGACAGATAGCCAAACTGTTTCTAAACTCTCTGTGGGGAAAGTTTGGTCAGAGAACGAATCTGCCTAACACTCAGGTGGTCAGAGATCCGGATGAATATTTCAACCTCCTATTTTCAGAGTCTTACACAGTGTCAATGTTTGAATTTTTGGCGGATGATGCTGTCTGTGTGACATGGAAACATGAGGCTGACAGATTAGCCACCAAGGGTAGGAAAAATGAATTCATAGCCTGCTTTACCACTGCTTATGCACGTCTGGAGCTTTACAATCTGCTTGACAAACTGCAGGATAGAGTTCTCTATCACGATACAGACTCTGTCATTTTTGTACAACGGGAGGGTGAATGGAAACCACCCTTAGGGGACTACCTGGGGGACCTCACGAGTGAAGTTCCTGAAGGCTTGCACATTACAGAATATGTGTCCGGAGGCCCTAAAACTTATGGGTATAAACTCAGTGATGGTAGTGCATGCATGAAGGTCAAAGGGATCACACTGAATGTTGCTAACTCTGAAAAAATTAATTTTGATAGTCTCAGGGATTTGGTTTTTACGTACGATTCTGACAACCGAGATGGTTCATCCCGTGAAATAGTGGTAGAGCAACCAGGAATTGTTAGGGATAAGCGCCAGTGGTTGATTCATACAAAGCTTTTAAGAAAAACTCAAAAGGTGGTTTATGACAAAAGAGTTATTGTCGAAGACTTTAAAACCCTGCCTTATGGCTACTGAACTGAAGATGTTGTGGGTTCATCCTTTTTCAGCTATCCTAGCAGGGCCGAGCGGTTGTGGAAAAACGTTTTTTATAAAAAATATGCTGGACAACGCGCGCAATGTATTTTCTGACATGCCTGAAAATATTATCTGGTGTTATGGCTGTTGGCAACCTGTATATAAGACTCTTCTCTGTAAATATCCCTGTATTTGTTTTGTAGAAGGTTTGCCGGAAAAGTTTGATGATGATGTTCTGTTACCCCCAACTACAATAAACTTCTTGGTTTTGGACGATTTGATGCAGTATGCCTCTGATAATAAGGAAGTGGAAAAGTTATTTACACAATATGTGCATCACAGGAACGTAAGTGTTTTTTTAATTACTCAGAACATTTTTTCACAGGGAAGGGCCGCTCGAAGCATTAGTCTGAACGCCAAGTTTTTAGTCCTCTTTAAAAATCCCAGGGATAAGCAGCAAATTGCCACACTAGCCCGTCAGATGTATCCACGAAACGGACAGTTCTTCATGGAAGCATTTGCAGATGCGACAAGACCTCCTCACGGTTATCTGTTGGTAGATTTAAATGCCAATACTCCTGAACCTTACAGACTGAGAACAGGACTTTTCCCTCCTGACTGGCCTGTGGTCTATACATTGAAGAAATCTGCTTCAGGTAACAAAAGACGGTTGCTTTGAGCCCTTTTCTTTATTGACGCCTGTTCGGCAACCAGTTAACATGTCTGAATGTATAAGGCGAAACCTCCCGCTTTTGAAACTCCTTATTAAGGCCCCACTGCGACAGAGAAAAGCCATTTTATGTGCTGCCTCGGATGATCTGGTCACGGCCATTTCAGAAATTGCTCTGAATACTTTAAAAGGAAAGATAGCTCTAACACCTCATCAGGTACGTGTTTTAAAGAAGAAACGAACACTAATTAAAACCTTGAGTAACAAGAGGGTCCCCCTACGGAGGAAAAAATACCTGGTGAAGCAGTCTGGCGGTTTCCTGGGTCCCTTATTGGGCTTTGCTGTACCTCTAATAACCAGTCTTTTAACTAATAAGTAATGGAATATGCTGAAAAGATGTATCTGGTCCCCAGTGCTCAGCTACAAGAGCTGAGGGGCGTACCAGAAAACATCAGGTCCGCCACGGTCAGACGCCTGGATTCTGAGATGAGAGAAATTCTCTTAAGGTCAGACTTGCCAGAGTATGAAAAAGCTAAGCTTTACAATGGCGTTCTACAGAGGTTTTTAGCGCTGACCAGGCAGGAGGATATGGAAAAAACAATGCCACAGCCTCCACAAGCCTCGGCTTCTCTCCCCTCTCCACCTGCCCCTCAAGAGTCCCTACCCTCTGTTATTCAAGAGGTGTTAGACAGCCTTCCCAACCGTTACAAGAAAAATGCAGAGATTTTGCTAAGTAAATTAAGGCAACATCAAGAGATCTCTTCATGGGATGACAAAGGGTCCTTCCAGTACCAGGGAGAGCTCTTACCTGGCTCTAATATTCTGGACCTGGTCAGAGGGATCACCCAGTCTACCGCCCTTTCTGATAAGAGAAAACCCAAAGGGTGGGATGTTTTTCTTAAAGCTCTGGCCGAACTGAATATCCCTACGTCTATCGTGGGGAATTCAACCGCTAGAGAACAATTAGAAGCGATGAAATCAGCAGCAACACCTTCTTCCTCTCCGTCTGCCATGGCGGTTGTTGTCCGGCCCAAGAAACAGTTCAAGAGACCAGAATGGCTGTACGTCAAGGAGCTTCCAACAACACCTGTGAGACCGGTAGTCAAGAAGCCTGAATGGCTCACTTTATAAAACACATTAATAAACACCAAGACAGATAAAACATTTAACTTTTGTCTTTTATTTTATTTATGCACAGCTTACATTTTATGTTTTACACTGGGGGCCGCAGGCTTGAATATGATGAAACGGTTTGCAGGATCGGGGTGCTGTTTGAATTTTCCTGTTCTTGACAAACTCTACAACCATGCGGTCATTTTTGGTCGCATCTTCTGAGTACAACTTTAAAATTTGGTCAAACGGCAGACCTTTTGTTCTGTTCTGTAAAAAGAACACACAGTGATAGCCACAGGTCACTGCCAAAGGGTTTTGTAGCTGTCTCTTCTGGAATATTATTTCTTTGCCCTGACGCCATAAAAAAGCTGTAATTGTTTCAGGGATCCGTGGGTTGTCTGGGTCTACGCCGTATGAGTCAAAAAATTCCCCAGGCCCCTCAGCTGGTAAATAGAGGGCCAGCCAGTGCTCCCCAGGCATCGTGTGGGGATGGGTGTTCACCACTATTCCGGTAGGTCTTTTGGTAATAAGGTTCCTTGGTAACAGGTCGCAGGGGTACACATCTAGAAAGGTCTTATCTCGTTGTAACACGCTTAATAGCTGCAACGTATTCATGTTCACATGTAATCAAAGAGGACGTTTCTGCTATGGCTGATTTCAATCACATTGTCAAATACCCCGTATAAGAGCATGTTAATAGTGGCCGTTAGGGGTTGGGCAAAACGGATCTCAGCTCGAAGGTTTCCAGTCTTGATCAGAGAATAATGTTCTGAGCAGCCATGATCCGGTGTCAGGTCAAAGGCATATAGGGTGTATCCGTGTGGAAATTCGTTAGGGGTGATGAAAATGTCTTGGTCCTTCATGGCTTTCCCTGAGGTTTGTACCAGCTGCATGTACTCTCTGATACATAGTCCGTTTGCATAATCAGGCTGGAGGGGCTTTGCTGGAACTTGTACCCCATCAACGTACAAGGCTATAAAATTAACATTGAAATGTTGGAAATTGAAAGGGTTTTTGTCATATGCACCACTGAAAGCCTCATTGTCGACAAAAGTTATGACGAGCTGTTTAGGCAACTGCCCCAGAAAAAGGTTTTCTTGATTGCACACAAGGCTTCCTGCAGGTATGCTGAATACTTTCATGCCCACGCGTTCAATGGGGTATTTTGCATTAGAGGTGAGAAGGGCCTCTGCGTGTCCTATGCGAACTCCTGGGGACACTTTCACCCTTTTGACAAACAGAGAGGCGTTTAAAATATCCACTTTGTAGTGCTCACCAGCATCACCACTCAGCAGACAGAACATGTCCTTGCTACGGGTAAGTTTGATTTTCACATCTACGCCGTTCAGTAACATTTTCTCCTGAAAAAATAGCTCATTATGCAACGGCCCCATCAGATCCCATTTCTTGCTGGTTCCGGTGTGTTCTGCTCTCATTCGAAAACCCCAGTTTCCGGTATTGGGGGCGACGGTGGTTTGTTCCATGGCTGTATAACCATCTCTATAAAAGCCGCCCGCCGCAAATTGGGTGCTCAAGCTGTCAGCGCCGTAATTCATAAGCAGCTCTATCATCGCTCTATAGGGGTAGCAATTATTACTCTGACTGATGAGCCGATCTCCAAGGGTAACGTCCAGTTGGCTAAAGAGCGAGGCAATGGGATAATTTACAAAGCCCACTTTAGCATCCACAGCGATGTTTGTCCCATTTGCTTTTGTGATCTTACACACCACGTAGAGCAAGGTATTGTTTAAATCGATATAATCTTCACTGTTACCAGTTATATAAAACTCTATTTGGCCGTTGGGTGTTAGCGCTGCTAAGGGAGGGACCTCTATATACATACAGCTTTCCACGCTGGTTTGTGTAGGTGATAGCTGAAAAATATCCAATTCAGATTTGGCACACTCTTCAGAGGAGCCGTGAATGAACGCCATTTTAAAATATGTCTCCCCTGCACCGCTTCAGACCCTTTATCTTACGGCTTGCTTTCTTCTTCCTGTTCTCAAGCTTCTGACGTTTTTTGGGAGGCAATCCGCTGTTTAACCGTTTAGGTGGACCTAGGCGTAGATGACCCGCTTTTCGTTTAACTCCACCCCTTCTTTTCATGTACGTGAGTCCTGAGCCTTCTTGGGGTCTCACTTTTTTCATAACATGACTCGCGACGTCTCCGGCGATATTATGTACGGCCGTCTTAATGTGGGGCTTAATAAACTCAAAGCCTCTCCTCAAGAGGGGGACGGCCTTTCGGAACAATCCACGAAAAATGCCCCCCAGTCCTGCTCCGTACATGTTTACAGATCCGTGAAAACCGGGGAGGCCACGCCCTGCCTGGGCCTTATAGTACGCTCTATAAACATTAACATCCCCGTAGTCTTTCAACACCACCATTTTAGCGTCCTTCTGATCTCTTCCTAAACACAGCCTTTTCTGGGACGTATATGCAACCGCACAACAACTTTCCCCAGAGTGAATGGCACGGGTTGGTTCTGATCCGTCTTTATTTCAATGGTTATAGTGTTGATGTGGTTCTTGCTCATCAACACGTAATGCGGTTTGTCGTAGGTAATTGTAACACATTCGTAGGTTTCTCCCTTGACGGGGATGCAGCGTAACAGAGGCACAGCATGGTCGCCCACGATTTGGTGCTCGATGATATCTGTATAGACGTACAAGGAACTGAATCCCCCAGTAAGGTCTGCAGCATGCGGTATTTTTCTGACGGGCACATCCGGTGGGGCCCCCAAAATGTGGGCTAACTCAGCACCCGCTGAAAATAAGTAATTTTCAGGGCCTGTGAATCTAACTTTCCCCATGACGGGGTCGTAGGCCAACCATGTTTCTTGTAGATCTATAGCTTGTTTTATAGTGTCATTCATGTTGTTCAGAAGATCAGGAATGTCCTTGTAATAGCCCCTGTGTAACTGAAAGATCCATTTATTTGTACCCTCAGAAATTGAAAATGGGGTATTTTTCAGGAGTGTGTACCAGCTCCGAGGATACTGTATCTCTGCTAGACCAACTTCCCAAACACCAATCAAATCTAAGGGCTTGGGCAACATTGTCGTAAAGCTGGCATTTGTATTTTGAGGAAAAACCTTCTTACAGGCGTTGCTGGGTAGTGTGATGTAAAAACCATAATCTCCCATTTTGCTTCTCTGTCCCTATACGACCTCAGAAACCTCTGAGGCTGACACCCAGCTGTTAAACTTACTAGGCCAACCTAACCACTTGACTAGGTGGAGCTTTCTTCGACCTCGGCCTTTTGTGCCCAAAATCTTTTCAATTCTGTACAACCGGTCTTCCCTGTCATTGATCTTCAGCAGTTCTTCAGGATAGAAAGTCCCGATTATGGCATCCCCATCATAATCCGTTAGCTGATATACAGGTCTCTCTGTACCTTTTACAACACGGTCCACAATAAATATCTCGGTGGTGAAATTCTGTTCATAGCCCTTATCAAATACACCCTTCCTTTTAGAAACCCTCACACGGTCCCCTTTTCTGAGTTTTGGAACTTCTTTTTTGGTTCCAACAGAGGGCTCATAGACTCTTTTCCAGACGACCATGTCATTGTGATGATTCACATCTACAGGCCTACATTTAATAGTTCTATGAAGGCTATGGTTATAACTTTTAAGGAACTGCGGTAATACATCCACATACCTGCAGGTGTTATTAGCCGTGAAATACCTCCACATTTTTGTTTTTAATGTTCTGTTAAACCTCTCAACAACCCCTGCTTTGACCTCATTATTGGTGACAAAATGCTGTATTCCACATTTCTTGAATAAACTGCTTACAGGTCTGTTTAGAAATTCACCGCCACGATCCGTCTGTATTTTGTCAGGTTTTCTTCCATCTTGTTTGAAAATGGCTTCAAAGGCTCTGGCCACTTCTTTGCCTGTTTTGCCTTTGAGCGCTTTTACCCAGCCGTACTTAGAAAGAATGTCTATACAGACCAGAATATACTTGCAACCCTTGTTGTGCCGAGCATATTGTTGCATATCAACCAAATCTGCCTGCCATTGATCATCTATTTTGGAAACCACGGTCTTATTTCTTTTAAAATGAATTCTAGCAGGCCTATGCAACGTATAGGCATCCTGGTCGGACAGCCATCGAGAAACATCTCCGAGTTTCAAGGTTTTCACCTGTTTTTTGGCCTCCCTAAAGAGAGGCTTCAGACCTCCAAAACTCCCCGCTGATGAGGGTGTATAATAGATATTGTGCAATAATTTCCCCCGTGCATCCAGCTCAGCCATTAGCACATATATGAGCAATGTATGGTACAATAAAGACTCTTTATTAAAAGACAGTATATTACAAGAATATTGTAAAGCATACATCTAAATCTCAGTGCTAGTAGAAATACAGGGCAGACATTTTAGCTTTTACAGAAGACATAGGTAGAAACACACGCAATACAGCAGAAGTTACAGGTAGAAGCACACACACACACACAATACAGGATATATTTGCAGGTTATATAGTCATTCAGGAAGTATTCTCTCTTGAAGGGCTGCAACCTGCCGCTTTCAGGACCTTTCTGTGCGCCCAATATCCACAGTCACATTCAAGATCATCATCATCATCATCACCACCACCATCATGTTCAGGTCCCTCCTGTGTTTGAGCTTGAAACAAGCTCTCCTGTGATTGAAAATGAAACAAGGTTTTAGTCATTTTTAAAAGGCCCTTTACCGCCCCCCCTCCCCCCCCCAACCCTAGCATAAATCCTTAACTATGGCATTTAAAGCCCTTATAACGGAACCCTTAATAAGACTTTTTAAAAAGAAAATTGGTCTTACCAGGTTGACTTGGTTCTCTTTATCACTCTCAAAGCCTTCGTCTGGAGCCTCTGCCAACATTTGCTGCTCAGCACCATCGTCAATCGCCGCAAAACCCGGCGGCTTCTGTAAATCTCTTTTTATCCCTTGTTCGCCATCAACGCACTGAGGCTCAGCATCTTCATCATCACCCCACATCAGTGTGCAGTCCGGTTTTCTTGTGTTTTTCGGCTTCTGCTTAGGCTTTGCGGTAAATACAAATACGTCTTCTGCAGACTTGCATTTTTTTCTTAACTTTTCTGGGTCTTTGGGAAGGCTAGCCTTTAGTCTTGTAGGAGTTCCTAATGGACACAACGGCATGGAAAATCCCACCGGCCCATAATAGTAGCCTTTGGGACGCAAATGCCTCCCGGGCTTTCCCGTAA
This sequence comes from Pogona vitticeps, assembly GCF_051106095.1. Classification (NCBI taxonomy): domain Eukaryota; kingdom Metazoa; phylum Chordata; class Lepidosauria; order Squamata; family Agamidae; genus Pogona; species Pogona vitticeps. Next base: position 100,545,617 of record NC_135787.1, on the reverse strand, counting down.
GCTTTTGGCCTGCCTCGGGAGCTTTGTTCTCCTTGTCAGCCATGTCTTTAAAGCCACAAGACCTTTGCAAAGAGCCGCAAGAGCGCGCAGAAGGGTCCCGAACCAAGTTTATAGCTTCTCTGCAAATCCCTGGGACTTTCCCACCCTTGCAGGGCCTAGGGCATGCTGAGGCATGCCCTAGGGCCAACCTTTCTAGCCAAACCCCCTCCACCCGCTCCCCATTGGTCCACAGGGGCCGTGGGGGGCACAACCCCTCGGGGACCAATCCTCAGGCCACCCTAGGGTCACGGGGGACCCCAGACTCTAGGAAAAGACACCTATAGGCCCACGGTGACCCCCACAACCCCTGACGTCATGCAGGGCCTAAAGGCATGCTGGGGCATGCCCTAGGGCCACCCTTTCTAGCCAAGCCCCTCCAACCGCTCCCCATTGGTCCACAGGGCCGTGGGGGTGGCACAACCCCTCGGGGACCAATCCTCAGGCCACCCTAGGGTCACGGGGGACCCCAGACTCTAGGAATACACCCCTATAGGCCCACGGTGACCCCCACAACCCCCGACGTCACCGCTCGACCAGCCCCTTCCGCCGGAAGGGGCCTGGGTCGAGCGTGGACGCCGGAAGTCCCTCCCCTTCCGCTGCAGGGGTCCAAAAGGGGGCGTGGCACCTGTCAAATTTGAGTTTGAATAAAGCTACCATTACCCTACTACTGTTAATGCCAGACAGAAGTAACTGATACAGTATTTTCAGTTGTGAAATCAAACTTCACAGAATAACATCCTGAAGACCAATCAGCAAACGAAGGAAGCTAATATGCATAATCTCAAAAGGAGAAAGAAACTTGGTGCAGTAGATGCTTTCATTAGAAGAAGAAAATTCTTAACTAATCACAGGCTATCAGCAACACCTTTTTAGTTTCCAAGAGTCAACAAACAGAAAGATTTCCATTATACAGCATAATATATGTAACTATGGGACGGTGTAATTTTGTTCTTCACCTCCAGAAGCAACATTCATGGGCCATACAGGCCCAAGCATGGCATAATTGGAAACATCAACAGATCATTCCCAAATGAACCAACAGCAGAAGTGAAAACAATAGGACTGGGACTCTATTAATCTAACTAGCAAAAAGGAGAACTACATGTTCAGGAGAATCATGTGCTGCCACTTAAACCTACAGGTGTGAGATCATGTTTTAATGCTTTCCCACAGAAGGAAATCCCCTGCTTGTAGAAAATTAGCAAGGCAAAACGCTAAATTAACATTCTTCTCCTTGAAGAGCTAATTTTCGATGAACTGAGAATTATTTATATGGAGAAACATTCTGATTTATAATTCACCTACAATATGAAGATGTGCAAATTCAACAAGAGCTGCACCATCATCCTTCTGCTGATCACACTGTTCAGGAGAAGATGTTATGCTGAGATCTCATACTAAGAGGCTGTAATTAAACCTTGGTGTAATGCTTCAGTATGGAACAAGTGGGGATAGTTTACTCTTCTATGGCACACTATTCTGAAAAGCCAGTTAGAAAAATAGTCAAGTTGAAACACAGGTGCTGTGTCTTGATGCAAGATTAAGGAACTATATGCATAATAAACTTCTAAGTGCAAAATTATAGGCTCACTGTTACACCAATCAAATTTTGATATGGTGTCTAAACTTTTAACAGCCAAAAATAAGTTCACTTAATTGGTAGAGAACATCATTGATTTTCACAATAAGAAAGCCAATATATTAAATAAGTTTTTTTAAAAAAAACATACAACATGCAAGACCATATAATGGTACTCACAATTTGTTCATACATAGTATTTTGAACATTAACTCTTTATATTGATAAACAGTATCCACTGAGGTGTTACATTGATACAATTAGCCTCTTTCCTGATTACAACCTTTAAAAAAAGTTTGTCTGACCTAACTGCATTCTCATGAAAGAATTTTTTAAAAATGTTCTGAAAGATTCCCATTTTTTATTTTCAGATATGATGCTCTGAGTGAGGCTCCACAAGTTACTCTGTGAATAACACAATTTCAAAATGTTATATTAGTTTGGATACTCTCTTTGAAAAACATCTGGAGGTAGATCCAACGTATGATGATCCATTCTAAATAGCCAGTTTCTTCACAGGAGTTTGCATAGCCACTCTGTTATCTTTCTTCGCTGTGTAGTAATCTGTGCAAAACCAAATGAACAATTAGATACTGCACATTGAATACAGTCTGTATTGTTGCTGCTGAGACCAACTCTATACTGTGCAGAAAAAGGCAATAAGAATCTCTCCTGCATATACAAAAAAATAAAAGGAGGGGGATCCTCCATGGACAAAGCTTTCATACCATACAGATTGATCTAGTGGGCAAAATCCTATTTATGCAGATATAATTCCCGTGTTAATGTACTGGGCATTATGACCGACAACAAGCAATTCCATTATTCAATTGTGGAATTGGTCATGCATCCCCAGTGCAACCAATAGTGCAAAATGTCAGTAGAAGGGCTTCATGGACAGCACTTCTGCTTCAGCACTACTGCAACTACCCTGGATGCACTGTCAAGGTCTACCCATGTAGTTATGCAATGGGATTTTGCCCAGTGCTGTCCTTTCCCTGATGTGTTCATTCATTATGTGCACAGATTTTTTTGACTTGGAAGCATTCAATAAAATGAAGTTTCCTTTGCAGGCTGTGTTTATTTTCTGCATGTAATAAATATGGTGTAGGACAGCACTGCAAACATTCTGAGGGTATGAGAACCATTTGTCCAGCCCTAGCTACATCAGCCAGCCCCTCAAAAGTATGATACCCATGCAGGTGTAAAGAACAACTGCTTCAGTGGACATCTGAATAGTTGTAAACTGTTATTCTACAAATGCATTAAACATTCATTGGCCAAAATCCTGTTGCTTAGTGTAGTAAATTAGTATACCCATAGAATCAATAGGGATTTGGTGAGTCAACTGTTACATAAGTGTCACTGATTCAAACAGGACTACTCTAATTGTAACTTTAACATATAATTTTTTTTAGTGATTTAAAAAAGGCAGGGTGGATCTGATTTAAATTACAATATATATTTAAAAATAGATTTTTAAATTATTTAAATAGAATTTTTAAAATTTAAATTGTACAGTGGTGCCTCTCAAGACGCAAATAATCCGTTCCACGGTTAATGCCGTCTAACGAAAATTTCGTCTTGCGAAGCATGGTTTCCCACAGGAATGCACTGAAATTTAATTAATGCGTTCCTATGGGGGGAAAAGTCCAAACCAAAAAAATAAAATAAAAATAAAAAAACGCACTTACCAGATACTGTAGACTGAGCCCGGCTCCTCACAGTGCCTTGGTAGCCCCAGAAAAGCCGGAAAAAGAGCACCAAACAACTCAGAGCTGGCACCTAGCAGGGAGTCGGCAGCCTTTTTGTGCTCTTCTCCGCTCTAGTCCTTCCCCCTCCCCGCCTCACAGCTGATTGACGCTGGGTCTTAGAAGCTTCCCTGGGCTTGGCCAGCAGGTAAACCGGCAGTGGAAATGCACAGGGGAAGCCTCTGAAGTGGCGCTTTGCTGCGGGGTGGGTGGCAGGCCCGCCACCCCCCCGGCAAAGTGCCGCTTTCAGAAACCTCCTAGGTGCTTTTCCACTGCTGAACAAACCCCGGAAGACTTCTGAAAGCAGCACTTTGCCATGGGGGGTTGGTGCGGGGCGTTGCGGGCCTGTGCCTGCTACCCACCCACCCCCATGGCAAAGCGCCACTTCAGAGGCTTCCCCGGGTGCATTTCCACTGCTTGTTTACCTGCTGGGAAAGCCCAGAGAAGCCTCTGACACCCTGCACCAATCAGCTGTGAGGCAGGCAGGGAACGGAGAACAGCACACACACACCGCCCCCCCCCCAGCAAAGCACTGCTTTCAGAAACCTCCCGGGGCTTTGTCTTGCAAAACTGGGTGTAGCGGGCCACTCTGAAGCCTCTACCAACTCAGGCCCTCAAGGAGTGTGTGTCTTGTATAGATCCCAATAACTAAAAAGCCTAATAAATATGCAAAGTAATTTGCTTTTTTGTAACTGTAATCTATGGAAGATAACACTGAAATCCTTTGCTAAATTTATATTCAATTGATGCACTGGCTTCTACACAATTAATGTAGCAATAAAATGCTTATGAAAACATTTATGCTAAGATGTAAAATGAGAAACCTTGTGTGGCAACAAACTATAAAAGTGACACATTTCTCTAATACTGTGTTTCCTTGAAAATAAGACAGGGACGTGGTGGCACTGCGGGTTAAACTGCAGAAGCCTCTGTGCTGCAAGGTCAGAAGACCTGCAGTCATAAGATTGAATCCACGTGACGGAGTGAGCCCTTGTCGCTTGTCCCAGTTCCTGCCAACCTAGTGGTTTGAAAGCATGCAAAAATGTAAGTAGATAGATAGGTACCACCACGGAGGGAAGGTAATGGCGTTCCGTGTTTAGTCGTGCTGGCCACGTGACCACAGAAGATTGTCTTCAGACAAATGCTAGGTCTATGGGTTGGAAATGGAGATGAGCACTGCCCCCTAGAGTTGGACACAACTGGACAAACTGTCAAGGGGAACCTTTATCTTACCTATATTAATTTTCGCTCCAAATAATGCATTAGGGCTTATTTTCAGGGGATGTTTTTTTTTTCATGCACAACAATCTATATTTATTAAAATACAGTCGTCATCTTCTTCTGGTTGCTGCACAATGGTGGAGGGCGGGGTTTCACTTAACTGAGGCTTATTTTTGGGGTGGGGCTTATATTACGACCATCCTGAAAAATCATACTAGGGCTTATTTTCAGGTTAGGTTTGATTTTCGGGGAAACAGGGTATTCGCGAGCTTAATCCATGTTTTAAGCACTTCATATTCATTATTTTAGTAAGTCTTTCTGATATGGCAAATGGGAATGGCAGGGATGTGAAACTCATTCCTTTATTTCATGTCTCTCGTCCTGCTGAAATTCACATAAGAAGCTTCATGGCTTAAAGGAGCTGTCTTTTTTGCATACTGTATACAAGTACAACATGCCACACATATTGAAGGTGCTATAAAAGGAATGACAACAAAACATAATAACATGAGAAAGGTCTATCTCAGGAAGGGAAGAGCAGTATGTACAATTCTATCCTCAGGTGAATTAAGCCTGAAATAGAGAGTGCCCCACAGGTATAGGGCTTCAATCCAGGATACTATGAGAATAAAATGCCACTGTTCCAGTGGTGTCGAACTGTGGCCCTCCAGACGTTCTTGGCCTTCAACTCCCAGAAATCCTGGCCAGCAGAGGTGGTGGTGAAGGCTTCTGGGAGTTGAAGTCCAAGAACATCTGGAGGGCCACAGTTCGACACCACTGGTAGGCAACAGGGCTGGGATTGAAAGCTGCTGTATCAATGCTAGAAGGGCTTGTATCAGCAAAGAAAACATATTTTAATAAATGTTATCCTTCCCACAGACATTTTCTGTACAGAATAATTATGAATCACATCAGTAAAAATAACATCCTCTACCCAATCAAGAACGAGTGGCAAATTGTCAAAGTAGAAAAGCAGTGCTAAAGGGAATGAGGTGAAGAAATAGTTCTCATGATCATTTAACCTTCAGTATCCCCAACTGGCAATGAATAAAGACCACATTCCTGCCAGCAGCTGATGCCTTGTAATTACTCCAAAGAAACATCTTATTGGCAAGGCCCCTAGAATTCTGTGGGATCTGCAAAGCCCATTTAATTAAGTTATTCCAGCAGCGATTTGTGATGGGGGATAAGGTGTACACTGGTGAACCACGTACTGCTGTGCAGCATAAGAAGCACATTCAATGGAAAAGAAAACCCACAGTTATTGTGAACATTCATAGAAAGGCCTCTGGAAAGAGAAAAGGTATGACTAAAAGAGCTCACATATATCAGTGCTCATTTTGTGAGTTCACAAGAATATGAGCAACTGAAAGAATATAGGTTGAAATACATTTTAGGAGCTTTACTCATAGGTGGCATAGAGATTTATCACTGTTCTCTACCTTCTACTAAGAACAGATGATAGATTTGAGTACAGAACATGCTATGTGCCATCAAGCCAATTACAACTTATAGGGGCGCTAGTAGGGTTTCTATGTGAGATATTTAATAAGTAGCTTTACTATTGACAAACTCACTGAATTCCCACAGTCAAGTGGGGATTTGAACCTAGGTCTCACGAGACACAGTCTGACAGACTATCCACTATACCAGGGATCCCCAACCCCCAGTCCGTGACCCAATGCTGGTCTGTTGGCCTCCTAGGACTGGGCCGCGGAGACGGATCTCCGCCTTCCCGCGTGCACACACAGTGGGCGTGTCACACTCGCGGGCAGGTGCATCGCACTTGTGCAGCGCCCACAAGCACAACATGTCCCTGCAAGCGTGACACGCCCACCTGTGAGCGCAAGGGTGCCCCATGCCCCCGGGCACAGAGCCCCCCCCAACTGGTCCGCGGTTCCAAAAAGGTAGGGGACCGCTGCACTATATCACATCAGCACTCAAAATAACTGAGGCCTAAAGCTTCTTAACTACACTCAGTCATCTTCACCAGAGGTCCCTAACTTTTTTAACCCCACGGACCGGTTGGGGAAGGTGGGGCATCCCCTCACGCCTGTGAGCATGCATGAAGGAGTGTGTGTGCGCTTCTGCGCATGTGCAAAGAGTGGCACAGGGCTTGGGGGCACGTGTGCGCATGTGCGAAGGGGTGGGGGAGCGCTTGTGTGCGCATGCACAAAGGAGCTGTGCGGGGGTGGGAGGTTATGTCTCCGCGGCCGGGGACATCTGATCTATACCACAACATTCATCCACAAGGAGTTCCTCTTTGCATAAGCCTCTGGGACACAGATGGCCCCCTCCTTCATTTACCATGATAAATTTCTCCAAACTGCTTATGGTATTATTTAGTTGACTGTAGTGATTTCAACTGGTGGTTAAGGTCTTGCTTGGTTTTCTTTAAATTTAACAATTCTATCACTTTATTTGTTTTTGATTATTTTATATGTTTTGTGATAGATGATATGCTATTGTGAGCACTACCCAGTAATGGAAATTATCATCATCAAGTGCTGTCAATTCACTTCCGACGCATGGCAACCCTTTTTCAGGATTTTCAGAGTTTTCTAAGTAGAGAGGACTCAGAAGTGGTTTATCATTCCCTTCTTCTGAGGAGTGTCCTGGAACTGTGCATGTTGCCCAAGGCCACCCAGGTTGGCTTTTCTCCCAGGAGGTACAATAGGAAATAAAACTTCCAACCTCTGGCTCCACAGTCAGATGTCTAACTCACTGAGCTATCCAGCCAGCTAGTGCTGGAAAAGTGGGCTAGAAATAGAATAAACAAACAAACATACATTCTACATACCAGTAAAAGATGTCTGCCTTCGCTTCTTCCCTGCCACACCCTTCTTCCTTGCTATCCTTTTGGCAGGCTTTGTTTTCTTCATCACTTTGCCAACATGGGACATTTTGGTCTCCTTTGTTACATCCCAGTTCATGGACTGCAGAGGATAACAACCCTGCCCAATCACAAGATTATGATAAAAAGTGGGAACCTCATGGACTGGCAATTCTTCCCATTGTAGAAGGCCTTCTGTTGGCTTATCTTGCAAGAAGTCAAAGTTCCATCTTTGCATCGCCCTCTCCATGCTAGCCCACAACATGTTCTGGACGTCCTGCTGCAGATTATCATGGTCCACAGGACCAAAAAGATTTCTTCTTGCATGACTTGCTTTTGCAGGTTTTGGCTCCATCTTTCCTCCCTTCAGCTTCTCATTTATGAGAGAACAAAGCCGTAATTCCCTGCCAAGAAGAGGGTACATTTAGATTTCTTAGTGCAAGAAGGAAAACACAAAGTACAGCATCCTGCTGTTAATCTCAATTACAGCAGATCCACTGGCTCAGTGGAATTTACGCAAGTGTTTATTGACAATCCAGCAATTACTTAAATGGGTCTGCACTAGCTAGGACTTGTAGTAGAATACAGTGGTACCTCGACTTACAAACATCTCCATTTGCAAACGATTCAAGTTACGAACGGCTCTGTTTGCAAAAAGTTGCTTTGACTTGCGAACAGTGCCTTGACTTATGAAACAAAGGGAAAAAAACCTTTCCTGCCCTTTTTTTGACTTAAGCTCATCTTAGGCCAAAAGAAGAAAAAAATTTAAAAATTCGTCCCCTAGTGGTAGATATGGATTAACCAGCTTTGCATTAGTTCCTATGGGAACTAATGCTTCGACTTAAGAACAGCGCCTGGATTTAAGAACGAAAAACAGCTGGTACGGATTAAAACAGCTGGTATGGTTTTCAATGCATTCCTATGGAAAAGTTTGCCTCGACTTATGAACTTTTCAACGTACGAACAACGTTCCAATACAGATTAAGTTCGTAAGTCGAGGTACCACTGTATTGACGGCCAAAGTGTCATGCTGTGTTTAGAGATCTGCCACAGGAGGTATGGTCCATGGTAGCTCCTAGGAAATTCCAAACCACTCTAGGTATTTTCCTTAACAATTCATAGTAATAAAAGAGGATTTTGCCAAAATTCTATTGAGGTTTTATGCTGGCATAACACAACTGGTACCAATCTCAGTGGTGAATTTTCCTAGCTTTTGCACACCAAGTAATAGAACTGGCATGCAACAGCAAATGCCTATACCAGTGATGGCAAACCTTTTTGAGCCTGAGTGCCCAAACTACAACACAAACCCAAATTATGTCTTTCAAAGTGCCAACATTGCAATTAAATGTGAATACTGAGATTTTAGTTTAGAAAAAACAACTCATACAGTTGTCTGAAATAATCAACACATTTTCTCTTAAAATAAATACATAACAGAGCTTTCGATGATACAAACTTTTTTTATTGAAAAAAGCCTATCAACTCTACTAAATGGAAAAATATATTAAAGTAATACATTGTACACATGGCCTGAAGCCAGGTAATTTATACAAACTTTTAAAATAATTCTGTGCATGTATTTTTTGATAAGAGATACTCAACTTGTAATATGATTACTTGCCAGACTGAAATTGTATGCCTTACTCCAGTTCCTTTCCCTGCTTCTACAGGTGTTGGATTAGTAAAAGTAAAAGTCAACCTGTATTAGTATGAGCAAGATAAACAAGAAAACTAAACTTACTTAACACACTTTAAACAACTCCTAAACTAGTGTCTTGGATTGCAAAACTGCATTAGGCAAAAGTTTAAATTTTGCATGCTTTTGCACAATACATGTGATTTTTGATGTTGTATGCATGCTGATAATTTGTTGAACCTTGGCTCATACGCTGTTAGTTTGAGAGCAACACATGCAGCACTCACAGCATCTGTCCGTCTGTTTCTGGTATCAGATTTGATATAATTCAAAGCTGAAAACAGCTGCTCAAAAGCATAAAATGCCCCAAACAAAATAGGAAGAGCAATCCTAAGTGCTTTCATTAAATTATTTGGCAGAGAATTCCACACTTTAAGGATTTCATTTTCAGAACTACCAACTGCGCTGTCCTTTATCATCCCTTTGCACTCTGTCTTCTCCAGTGTTGCATGCAGATCATAGAACTTATTTTTCCAGATAGTTTTATTGAAATTCCTAAAATCTAACCAGTGTAAACAGGAAAGATCAAGTTCTTCAAATTTTACTTTATCTGGAGAATTAAGAAAATAGGATTGTCTCCATCTTACAGAACTATAAAAATCTGTTCCTAAAATTCTCCTTTGCAGCTGCTACAGTGCTAGAAAATTCCTTGTAGATTTCCTGATGGCTTGTAGAATTGTCCGTAAATAATGTAGAAATTTCCAAATGCATTTTTAGATTTCAGCTGCCCACTTTCAATTTCTTTCTCAAAAACCTGCAGTTTTCTCTCAAATGTTCTGATGTCACAAAACATCATTTTTGCTGTTTTCCCTAAATCGTGCAGTTTTTTGTTCAGTATATTGAAGTGTGCTGTAAAATCTGTAAAAAAACATGAGATTGGTAAACCAGGCTGTATCAGTGAGCTGTGGATATTCTTACTTTTCAGTCATAAACAACCTAATTTCATCCAAGCAGGGTACAAATCTCTCCAGGACTCATCCTCTGCTCAGCCACCGGACATTATTGTACTTAAGTAAAGTATTATACTGTGCGTGGACCCCATCAAGAAGTTCTTGAAACTGTTGAAAATGAAGAGCACGAGCCATGATGTAATTCACCATTTTTGTGACATCTCTGAGGATATTATCTAATTTTTGCTATTTTCTCTGGCACAAAGAGCTTCTTGATGTATAATACAATGAAACTGAATGACCGGATGTTTTACTGTACTTCTTTAACAAAGAACTGTATGAAACCAGATGTAATCCCCACTATGCAAGGTGCCCCATCACTAGTAACTGAAACTACTTTTTCTGCTCTTATGTCTTGGAACAAAAAAGCCTCCATCACAGCATTGTCGATATCTCTGCCTTATGTTCTTCCCCAGGCAAGGACAATAGTTTCACCAACTCTTCTCTCATGACGATGCCAACAGCATAATGCAAAATTACTGCTGTGTACGTGTAGGCATCCTTCAGTCTCAAGAGACTATGGTCATGTGCTCTAAATAGAGGGAACAGCGTCTAGTGTGGCTGAGAAGGCCAATTCGAGAGTGACAATCCCTTCCACACTGAAGACAAGTGCAATCTTTCCCCTGTCCACCTCCCTGATTTTGCTGGTTTTGGGACTGCCTCGGCCTGCTGGACAAGTGTCTCTTCAAATTGAGAGAGGACATGATGCACCGCCTGCCTCCAGGCTGAATGCTCAAGATGCCAAAGTTTCCTGTCTGTTGAGGTCCATTCCTAAGGCTTCAGATCCTGCTTGCAGATATCCTTGTATCGCAGCTGTGGTCTCCCTCTGGGGCGCTTTCCCTGCACTAATTCTCCATACAGGAGATCTTTTGGAATCTGACCGTCAGCCATTCTCATAGCATGCCCAAGCCAATGTAGACATCGCTGTTTCACTAATGTATACATGCAAAAAATTCCAGCTCATTCTAGGACTACACTATTTGGAACTTTGTCCTGCCAAGTGATACCAAAAATGCATCGGAGACAGTGCATATGGAATATTTTCAACTTCCTCTCCTGCTGTGCACAAAGGGTCCAAGACTCACTGCAGTACAGGAGTGTGCTCAGGACCTGGATCTTGGTATATGCTGTTAGCTTCTTGTTAAGCCATACTCTCTTTGTGAGTCTAGAAAACACGGTAGCTGCTTTACCAATGGATTTATCCACCTCAACATCTAATTAAATGCACCCTATTTATAAAGCTTAATAAGTACATTGAAATCCTGAACTTGTTTCCTTCAAAGTAAACCACCCTCAGAAAAGCAGCTATATCTAGGAGTGCAAGCTTTTAAAGTGTTTACCTACATTTTATACACTACACAAAGTGTATACATACATTTCGCTTATTTGAAATGTAGTGTTGGAAAAGAGTTTTACAGATATCATGACTTATTAGGAAGATAAGTACAGTGGTGCCTCGCATAGCGAGGTTAATCCGTTCCAGATTAACCTTCGCTATGTGAAAACTTGGTTAAACGGAAAGTAAAAAGCCATTGTTTAATGCGTTCCAAATCGGCTGAAAACTCACCATTTAGCGAAGTTTCCTGGGTCTGGAAGCCATTTTCGCGCCCTCGGTAAGCGAGGGGAGGATGCGAAAACGCTGCGTGCGGCCATTTCGGGTGTCTGGCGGCCATTTTGGAGCCACCGAACAGCTGATTTTCGGGCATCGCAAAGCGAAGATCGGTAAGCGAAACGCTTACCGATCTTCGCTATGCGAGTTTCACCCACTGAGGCCGACGCGATGCCTCCGCATTAGCGAATCCGGAAAAGGGATCGCTATGCAGATTCGTCGCTATATGAGGCGCTCATTATGCGAGGCACCACTGTACGGTGGTGCCTCGCATATTGATCGCTCCGTATAGCGATGAAATAGCTTTGCGATGGTCCCTATGGGGAAAATTCGCTTTGCAATTATCGCAGGGAAGTGATCATCACAAAGCCCCCATTTTTGGCCAGCTGATCAGCAGTTTCAAAATGGCTGCCGGGTAAACAAAATGGCCGCCCGCTGTTTTGCCTCGCTTTAGAGGCACCGAAAATGGCTGCCCCTATGGAGGATCTTCGCTTTAAGGTTAGTTTTTAGCCCATAGGAACACATTAATCAGGTTTCAGTGCGTTTCTATGGGCTTTTAAATATCCCTTAGCGATGAAATCGCTTAGCAGCAATTTTTGCTGCACGGATTAACATTGCTAAGCGAGGCACCACTGTAAAGCAAATTAAGTGTGGACTCTCACTAGAAGCTAAAATAAAAAGGGTACTGTATTACAGTGGCATCATGAGAAGACAAGCTCACTGAAAAAGGCAGCAATGCAGAAAAAAGTGAAATGCAGTAGGAAAAGAGGAAGACTGCACATGAGATGGATTAACTCATTAAAGAAAACCACAGTCTTTTGTTTGTAAGACCTTTTGTTTGGTGTTGCAATCAAAGCAAACTTTGGAAGGTTCCTTTTTTCACAGTTTTATGTCAGTCTCACTCACTCATTCACTCTCACAAACACACTTTGGAAGGTACCTTTTTTGTGGTTTTATGAAAGACAGTCTTGTGCGTGCGCGCGTGCACACCCACCATCCCTTCCTCAATTTTCTACAATCAGTTGCTTCAGCTTGCTATGACCCCTTTGCTTCTCATTACATTTTAAAAAGCTTGATGAAATCACCCGTCCCTCTCTTGCACCTTCCTTCCTGCCTTAATTAGAACCTTCCCTCCTGCTTGAAGTCACATCATTTTTCCCACAGTTTTATGAACGTCAGTCTCTCTCTCTCTCTCTCTTTCTCTCTCTCTCTCTCTCTCTCTCTCTCACACACACACACACACACACACACACACACACACACACACACACACACACACACAGACACCCAAAATTTTCTACAATCTTACCCTTCCCTCTCTTGCACCTTCCTCCTGCCTGCAGTCACGTCTGGCAGAAGTAGCAATTCACAAGCCGGATTAACTGCTGTCGACTCTTTTACAGCAGTGAACAATAAAGCAGCTTTATCTATGATTTTCAAAAGAACAGATTTACAAGTGCCTGATTTGCAAGTACCACAAGCAAGGAAGGTAGCAGGGATAGGTGGCTTCCGATCTTGAGGTTCGGTTGTGGTGGGTGGAGGGATAGGGATCCAGCGACTTATGGCTCTCATGCAGACGGAGAGGTCTCTGCGTTCCAGCGGTGGTACACGTGCCATAAGTCCACCATCACTGCCCTGTACTTAACTTCTTAGGTTGCTGCAATTTGCCACTGATATTTGCACCAATTGTATTACATCAGTAGGCATAACTAACAGGATTTTAAACTGTGTATTTCAAATGCTTAGATCCAATCCTATGGTATACAGAAATCTGAAAGCTGGCATGCTCATTAAGGACCACAAGAAATGTGAACATAGCTGCTACTTGTTTTTAAAATGAGTTAATTGTAATTCAAAATGAATTTATAAATAGTCAATAATTTAATCTCCCCATGTAAAGTGGTGCCTTGACTTACGAACTTAATTGGTTCCACAACTCTGGTCGTAACTCGAAATGGTCGTAACTCGAAGAACCATTTCCATAGGAATGCATTGAAATGCAATTAATCCGTTCCAGCCAATGAAAAAGATCACAAAAACAAACAAAAAAACCCACCAACAAACAAACAAAAAAACTTTGCAAGACCCATTGGAAACATGATTAATCCGTTCTGGCAGAGGGGGGGAGGGAGAAAAGCAAACAAACCATGCAAGACACATCGGAAATGCAAAAACAACAAAATAAACAAAGTGCAAGACCCATCAGAAATGCAAAAAAGCAAAGCAGAAAGCAAACAAACCGTGCAAGACCCATTGGAAACGGGGAAACACTCCCAAAAAGCAAACAACCTTGCAAGACCCATCACAGCATAGAAACATAATTCTACCACCCAGCCCAAAACTACACTGAAAAACCCACCCAGAAGTTTTTAAAAAGCAGAAAGCAGCACCTTACCTTACCAGGCAGTTCAAAGCCTTCTCTGATCACACTCACTCTTAAATGCTGAGGCGAAAGAACTACAAAAAAGCAGCCTCTTCACCTACCAATGGTTAGCAATTTGAATTCCCTGCCTTTTTCTGTTCATAACTGGAAGCTCTGGCTGCAAATCTAAGCAAAATTTTGCAGCTGGAGCTGGTCGTACAGTAACTCGAAATGGTCGTATGTCGGGACATTCATAAGTCGAGGCACCACTGTATTCTGAGGATTACAACCTTCAATCACTAGGTGAAACCTCTACAATGCCCCATTGTGAAAAGATCTCTTCTTCATCATTGGTAAAAATGAAAATCTGTTGCATAAGCACTCATTCATGCTAATAGTAGCCAAAATGGACTTAGCAGAAGATTGGAAAATACTGAAGATTTCAAATTGGGGGGGGGGGGGCGGGAGGAAATCACGGGAAATAGCAACTTTGGAGAAATTATTCCAGAAAAGGAAAACAACAACAGGATCTTTGCCTAGAGGTGCCTTCCTGGGACATAATACCCTTTTTACAGATTTTATGACTTCGTCAGAACACGTGCACGGATTACAAAACAACAGTAAATGTTTTGGGAAGACATTCTGTAGAACAATATGACAAAGAAAACGGGGATACAAAGAAAGCCTAAAACTGTTTAGTAATATTATTCTTATTTCTCTCTCTCTTTGTATTTAATGTTTTATCTAACATTACACTGAATAAATAAATGTTTTAAAGAACCAGAACTTACCCAGTGGCAGTTATTTCTGGGTATGTGGATAAAAGATTACAGCTGCAATATTGTTTATATGCAACCGCAACATAATCCTAAATGTATTTACTCTAAAGTGAACCCTGAAAAGTTCAGTCAGGTTCTGTTCTATATTGCTGTACACATGATACTCAGGTCTAATGTCATAAGGATTACCCAGAGCTTGGAAATAAACAGTTAAAATTAATGCAGTTAATTAATCATACTCATACAATGTTTTGTCAATGGTTCTTTCTCAAACTGGGAGAAGGTAACAAGTGGGGTACCATAAGGCCCAGTGCTCTTCAATGTTTTTATTAATGACTTGGATGAGGGAGTGCAGAAAATACTTATCAGACTTGCAGATGACACAAAATTGGGTGGAATAGCTAATAATTTGGAAGATGGGAACAAAATCCAAAAAGATCTTGATAGGCTTGAGCACTGGGCTGAAAACAACAGAATGCAATTTAACAGGAATAGTGCAAAGTTCTGTACCTAGGGGGAAAAAGAAATGCAGGGTTACAAGATTGGGGATGCTTGGCTTAGTAATATTACGAGTGAGAAGGATCTTGGATCTGTAGATAAAAAGCTGAATATGAGCCAACAGTGTGATATGGCTACAAAAAAGGCAAATACAATTTTAGGATGCATTAACAGAAGTATAGTCTGTCTACTGTGTTTCCCCAAAAATAAGACAGGGTCTTATATTAATTTTTGCTCCAAAAAGAGCAGTAGGGCTTATTTTCAGGGGATGTTTTATTTTTTTTCATGTACAAAAATCTACGTTTATTCAAATACAGTCATGCCATCTTCTGGCTGCTGCACAGTGGTGAGGGCTGACTTTCACTTAACTAGGGCTTATTTTTGGGGTAGGGCTTATATTATAAGCATCCTGAAAAATCATACTGGGGTTTATTTTCAGGTTAGGTCTTATTTTCAGGGAAACAGGGTATTAGTTCCCCTCTATTCAGCACTGGTTAAGTCTCATCTTTGAGTACAGTGATGCCTCGCTTAACGAGCACACAGTACAACGACAAAATCGCATAGCGATCCCTTTTTGGGGATCGCTAATGCGATCGCTCAACGAGCTTTAGATAGGGCGAAACTCGCTTTGCGAAGATCGGTAAGCGTTTCGCTTACCAATCTTCACAAAACGAAGTCCCGACGATCAGCTGTTCGGTGGACAAAATGGCCACCGGAAGCCCCAAAATGGCCGCGCGCAGCGTTTTCGCGCCCTCCCCTCGCTTAACGAGGGCGCGAAAATGGCTGCCGGCCATAGGAAACTTCGCTGAACGGTGAGTAAAGGAGCCTTTTGGAACGCATTAAACAATGTTTAATGCGTTCCAACGGCTTTCCCTGTCCCGTTCAGCGATGTTTCGCTATAGCGAAGGTTAATCCGGAACGGATTAACCTCGCTATGCGAGGCACCACTGTACTGTGTCCAGTTCTGGATACCATCACTTCAAGAAGCATACTGACAAATTGGAAAAAGTTTAGACTAGAAGAGGGCAATAAAGATGATCAGGGGACTGGAAACCAAGACCTATGAGGAAAGACTGAAAGAACTGTGCATGTTTAGCCTTGAAAAAATTAGACTGAGGAGAGATATGACAGAAATGTAGTCATACAGAAGGGCAGAGTCTGTTCTTGATCATCTTGGAGTGTAGGACATGTGATAATGGGCTCAAACTACAAGAAGCCAGATTTAGGCTTAATACCAGGTGTGATGATTTGTGTTTTTATGTGTATTAGAATGGGATATGTAGTCCTAAGATTGTCCCAATAGCATCCATCTTGATTTAAAGTCTGTTCTGTAGTAGGAAAGTTTTTCATGCTGTTTCAGAGAAGCTTCGCTCTCTGATTATCTCGTTGCTAAGATGAGTAGAGAGCAGAGACTTTCATAGTCAAAATAATTCTGCTACAAAACTTGATAACAACTCTCAAGCTCTCATGAGAAAGTTAGGCGGGACAACAAGACCCAGGAGGGGGTGTTCCTTATGAAGAATTCTGGGAAGAAGAAGGAAGTTGGTAAGGAGTTGGAAAAAGATGGAGTTGGACTGAGAAAGGTCAGACACGTGCTTTTTCCCATAATGGATTATAACTTTGCTATGGACTATTTTTCCTACCATGGACTGATGGAAGTCAACTGGATTTTATCTAGTGTCAGCCTATGAAGACCCAAGACACGTGAGATGGACTGTGTTATGCTTTTTATTAGTCAGCATAATTCCTTTTCTTTATTTTTATAGCTGGAGTGGGGGAGGGGAGTGTTCCGTTTGTCTTGATATGAAAATGTACCTACTGAACTATTTTACCATCAACTGAAACCTTTTCTAAAGCAATTATTTTCAATAAAGCAGTAATGATTTGATCTGCATGCATTGGTTCTTGTACAGACTAGCTGAATGTCTAATTGGCCATGTGTGTTTGCTACCAAAGATTTAGAGCCAGATTATTCTGAGTATAACTCATGGATTTGTCTGTGTGTGTTGCTTTCTTAATGAAGGAGATTGGCTTTTGAGGAAGAAGTTTAGATAGGACCTTGCTGAGACCTAAGGGCTCTGCTCAGCAGTCAGAGGTTTGTCTGGATTTCGGACTCATCCCAGTCTCCGGCACCCCCGTAAATCTCTTTGGAGATAAGGGGCTGCTTACACCAGGAAAACTTCTTAACTGTTAGAGCAGTGCAACAAAGGAACCAATTACCTTGGGAGGTAGTGAGCACTCTAATCCTGGGGGCATTCAAGAGAGAACTGGACACCCAACCTGTCAGATCTGCTTTGATTTGGATTCCCACATTGAGAAGTGGATTTAGGCCCCTTCCAACTAAATTATACTATGATGCTAATATTTGGGGTAAGAAGGTCTAACTAAGTTATATTCCAAAAGTAGTATGATGGCTAAAGTCCTGTTGTGCAGGTAAGCATGCATAATCTGAAGAAACTGAAATAAAAAATTGCAGCAGGGAAGAATATACACAAACCACTTCCAGATATGAACTATGTGATCAAACTGCACAATTCTGGCTGCCTGGACACAATGCGCTGCAAACTTCAGCAGATGTAAATTTACATGATGCCAACTTAAACAGGAGTTCAATCATTAAGTACTTGCCAAAGAAGTAATTTTTGCTTACTTTTTACCTTTAAAGGGTAGTTTAAGATGCACTTTTCATTTTTCAGCATTCCCTTATCGAATCCTAAGTGGTAAGAGAAGTTTTGTTTCATCTTTTGGATTTTTGCATGTTCAATGTGCAGAATCAAAAGAGGGAGCCAGAGGGGTTTTCTCTATTTCTGGCCTGTTGGCAATGTCAACAGTAAAAATTAACCATCTCCAGAGATAGGCTCTAAATTACTGCACCTCCATCAAGAGAGCAACAGTAGCAAGACCTATCATTGCACTATTTCAAACAATCCCGCAGCAAATTCCTTTGAAAATAATCTTTTAACAGCATCTTCAGTCAAGCTGGCACCACAGAGGGCCAACCACTCTTATCCTGAATTTTGACGTCGAGATTGGGGACCTTAAGTGCAAGACAAAATTATGGAAGCGGTTGATTAGTTAGGTAGGAACTGGGAACCCTTATGCTCACTTTGCTGTTTGGTGGTGATGACATGAGAACGATCTGAAACAACTTGGTAGGAGGTTCTGCTTTCTCTCCTTTCTTCTACGAAAAAAGCCAAACAGGAAAATAGTTTCCCGGTCATTTTCCCGCACCATCTGCTTCCCCCGCTTGAGGCGTTTGCAAACTCCCTTTCGGCCAGGCGAAAGCGGCTCCGTTTTCCCACAACAGCACAAGCTGAAGAGGGCGAGGAGGGCTCCGGCGGAATTGTTCGTTTCTCTTTACCCCTCCCCGGCTCCCGATCCTATATAGATGCATGGCTGTTTCCGTCTAAGCCGCACGCAGAGAAGATCGGGCAGAGCTCCTCCTTTCCAAGCAGACTGGAGGGCGCCGCGCCTCCTTTTCTTTGCACGGCGCGACTGCAAAGTTTTCTCAGCAGGGAGAATGCACAACTCCCCCGGAAAAACGGAGCGCTCGAAATTAAAGCGCGTTAAACGAGGAACAAAAATCGCGGAGCTGCGCAGTGGAGCCCTGAGTATATTTACTCGGGATCCTTCGCTAAGGTCGAAGGGGTTTATTCCCTTCGACCTTAGCGGAGGATCCCGAGGAAATAATATTCAGAGGACGAGGGCATTCCCCGAAAGTTTATCCTAAAAAGGCTTTGAGAAAGTTACCGACCCGAACTCGGGTCTGTGGAGGGTGTCTTCCTCTACATGCGAAGTTAAATCGGGAAGAATCCAGGGAACTTCAATCCTGTACCTAAGACCCGTGAAGATCGCCTGCTTCACGTGATTTACTTCTGAGCAGGCACACGCCAAAGATTGCGCTATAAGGCCGTGATCTAGTTTGTTTCCCTGGCATGAAGTCCTACTGAACCCGGATGAGTCATAATGGTATATAGTTCGAAGGGACCCCTAAGGCCCGTCGAGTCTTGCCGCCCATCGCTGCAGGAAATCCCCAGACGAAGCAACGGGCTGCCCAACCTCCCTATAGAAATCCCTCACGAGTCGCCCACCACCTTTCCCTTGGTAGTCCACTCAACTCTCTTGGGATGTAAAAACTTTTCATCACCACAGTTGTTGTTATGCTTATCTTTCTATACAGCAATGTCCTTGGCCCGTTCCCAGCCAATGTCTGTTAAAACAATGATGGATGTTTGCACCTTTTCGACTTCTATGTTCCTAATTCCCCTCTCCTCAAATTTATGTAAGCATCTGCCTGCTGCTTGAAGCGACACTCCATGTGAGGAAATGGCTGTAGTCCAAGAAAAGTCACCTCAAATAAAGTTTTGCCAGACTTTAATATAACACCATATTCTTTGTTTGTGTTCACATGTTTACTCTTATATGCCTTAGTCCTGCACTTCTGCTTGTCCATTTTGTGTGTGGGGAAAAAAGGGAACGAATTGATAACCACAACAGTTAATTTTTCGTCTCCTGCTTGGTGTTTTCCTTGCATGCACAATTGGGGGGGTATCCCTCAAGGCCAATATCTGATTGGTGGGGCATGTTCAAGGTCAGGGTCTTTGCGGGAAAAGGCTAAGGCTAGGCTGATCATCTTTTCTGGTTGCTGCATCTGTGTTTTAAAGCAGAGCTGCTGGAAGATGAGCTGGTGTCACTACAGTACAGCAATAATGACATCACTGCATGAGACTGCTCCACTGAAGAATACAGTTCCCACCATTTCAGATACAAGCATCCATTTTCCACTATAACAGTGTAATTTAATAGATGTGTATTCGAATACTAATGAAGGCAAGTAGATTCAGCAACTAGCAAGCATCTTTCAGACTAATGTACACTTTCCAATGAACTTGGAAACTGCTTGTACAGTACTTATTGTTGATCCCCAAAGGGCACAGCATTGTAGTTTATAACTGCTCCCATTTGAAATGCATCAGAGATTTGTGCTGTTAAATAAAATTAATATTTATGGTCAGTCTATTCCAATAATTAGACAAAATAAGAAAAACCTTATATCTCACTCCTTTGCATGTTAAGTAGTGACACACAACACTCAACGGAGTTTGTTGCCAGGTGAGTGTACATGGGATGTATTAATTTTTAAGAAAGCCAACTTCTATTCACAATGTGATTTGAGTGGTTGGATTTTAGCAACAGATGACACAACACTGAATCAAGCACTTATGGATGGAATTCAGGAGAAACTATGTACTGAACTTTCTTGGTGTGTGATCATAAGAAACGGTAGCAGCTGACATCTACATAAAAAGCCTCAAGAGGGCAAATTTACTTATCTCCTAATTTACAGGAGCAAATGGGGTGTTCTTTTTCCATTTAAACACCTCCTTTTCTATGCAAGAAAACAGACTTTTCCCATTACAGTATGTCCTGCCTGACAACATGGCAGTGCTGGAAAAAAGACAGACCCTTAGCAACGTGTGCAAAGCCACCCTCACATTTCATCATGAGACTGGCTTTGATCCACAAAAGTTAACAGACTCTAGATATTTTTTTAGTGGTCTAATAAAGGTATTGCCCGTCCAGCACTGTATTTTGTAAGGGCCACACAACTCTTATCTTTTTATACATGAGAAAATGGACACATTTTCAACCATCACTAGGGTGTGTTCAATTACTGCTGGTGTAAATGTAAACACACTAGCTTGCATTCAACAGCTTTATACATTGTCACTGTAACAACGTACACGTATATAGGTAGGTATACACATACATAGCATCATCTTGCATAGGCTACTGAGAAGGACTGGAGAGTCATGCATACATAACAGTCTGTACTTTTTTGCATTTTCTCTTCCTCTGATCTTACCACTTACAGGCCATTTCTCACACCCACTCCACCATACACACGTGTATTATAAACAGAAGCAGCAGGAGTGAAAAATGAAACATACTACCCTAGTTCCTACAAAGCAGCACCTGGAACCCTGCAACAGATACTATGACAGTAAATATTTGTAATATTTCAAAAACATTTCATTAAAAAAAATTCATAATTTTACAATTAGATTTCAGAACTGAGCAGAGAATCCGTCGTTCTACCTCAGGCTGCAAAATGTCTTGGGTCAGCCCTGCCGTGGAGCAACAACATCCATAGTGCCCGGAGGCCTATGTTAACTGCCACGTGGAGTCACAGGATTACAGTAATTCCACGTCCGGCCCCTTTGCTTCAGCAACACCAAGAGCTGTAACGGAACGAACTCAACACTGCTAAGGCCAAACGAATTCACTCCGTTGCTTAAAGCGGCTACGGTTCCGCAAGGCCCGCAGCGCGCCACTTTCCCCCGCGGCTGGGCACTGTTTGGTAGGTGTGTCGTGATAGACGTCACCGGCAGCCTATAGGAACGAGACCTTTGTGTCACCTCATGGCAGGAGGATAAACAAGGCTAGAGGGGCGGACTTTGCCCGGCGAAGCCTTTAGTTGACGGTTTAACGGTTGCAGCTTCTGCAAACAGCAAATCAACTTGAAAAATTAGTAACTAAAAAAAAACACCCCCCCCAAAAAAAAACAGAGGGCTGGCATAGCTTTACTACAAAATCGAGAGTCGTATTAGCCCAAGGAAGGGAGAAAGCATACAACTCTGAGAACATTAAACGTTCATAAGTAATAGGCATCCAACCCAAACATAGGATCTTGTGGCAAAACGAAAACGAGTTGATTTGCTGCAAGCATCCCCACACTACGGCCCACTTCACCAGAGGAATGGAAAGAGGATCTGTCGCGCAAAAGAGACACCCTGGACGCAGCAAATAAAGGGCGGGGGGGCTTAATTCTGTTACGCAGAAAGAAAGTGACAGTTTAACCGGGCAAACTGCTTAGGGAGTAGGCGCATGGTGGCAGCCATGGTCCAGGCAATCCCGGGCCCTTTATACTGTACTAAAAAAATAATCTCTATTCTTAAATCCATCAAATTCCACAGGAGGTAAATCCACAGAAGGGCAGACAGGGCTGAGACTTGAATCTAGTGCGTTCAGTCTGAGATTGCAACGCCTTGAAATTTTCCACCTTCCTACGTTGGCCACGGATCATATTACGTTCTCGAACAAAACTCTGTATTTCCCTCCGAGAGAAAATCTCTCGCCCCCAGTTGACAATAAATGGGAGGGAATGTCAGGCCAAACTCATGAAGTAGGATAATTTACCTTGACTTAAGCGTGTGCAATCTCACATATATCTACTCAAAGGTGAGCACCATGATTTTAATGGGACTTATCCCCACAGAGGAGCGAGTAGAGGATTTCAGCTTTCACTCTGCAGCTGTTTTCACTTGTTTATCCGGTAGTGTTTCTAGAAACAATACAATCGATTTTTCAACACCAGGTTGTCACAACGCAGTACAACAAAACCTGCCAAAAGCGCGCACGCGGTAAACACTAAATGTATCCAGGAATCGATTAGAGATGGCAGGACAATGAGGACTCAGTTCTCTTACAAACAAGGCTGCAGTAATATGGGAATAAATTCCCTTGACATGACTAAACATGAAACTCACTGATGTCCCGTTAGTGCAATCAATTCCTTGCACGCTGATCGATTTCTGTGTCAAACGACTAGTTTTGCACCGGAACTGCTCTAGAGCTTAGTGGGACTGATGCAAGAGGGCTCGCCACGGGCGCCGGGAGACGCTGGCGGGTTGCAAATCGTCTCCTGTGTGGTGGATTGCAAAAGGGAACTCACTTACATGGAAGGCGGGGCTCTCGCCGGCCAAGAAAACTGCCTTTGCGTTGGGCCCAGGGAGCAGCCCCCGTAAGATCCGAGGGGCAAGGCTGCCGATGGCCGTTCGTGTCACTTTTCAAATTTCGCGGGGTGGTTCAGCTGACATTCGGCCGGAGCCGGACTCCTTCAATAATATCGTGCAGCTGTTGTGCTGTGCGGCTCTCTGGAGAGCAAGCCTGGCCAGAACCCTCCCATACGTTGGCTGTCCTCATGGTGTGTCCCTCTCTCACCCCTCTTCCCCACCCGCCTCTTTTCTCTCCCCCCTAACTCCCCCCCCCGCGTCTTCCCTGAAGTTTGCAAATCTGTTGCTTTGCTCCTCGCCTGATTAACTTTCACATTCCGGGCTCTGGGCCAGGCTCCCCCACTGGCACGTGGAACTGCAACGTGACTGGCTCTTTCTCCCCCCCACCCCAAAATCCGCGTACATACACACACAACGGGAAACGGCTTGCCAAAAATAGCAAACGCGGGGGTCTGATAGGCACGCACATGCCGTTTTTCAGAGAGTGACCTAGGGCTGGAGAAAGAGGAGCCAAACAAAGTGGGGATGAAAATATGATTGTTCCCCTCCCCTTGACGTGAGGAAAGACGCATCCCATGCATCCCAATTCTTCGTCCCCCCTTCCTCCTACAAAAAATACCGCCACACGGGCGTCGACGCCAGGGCAGAGGGGGCTGCTTGCCCCTGAATCCTGCATATATTTTATTATTTAAAAACACACAAAAACAGGCGGACTCTTTTGAGGCTCCGTGTGCACAAATTATGCGAACATTCCAGTATGCAGGGAGCCTTTCTGGCGTAGTGGGGTAGTTAGAGGGGCAGGCTGGGGTTGGGGAGACCTGGGTTCAAATTCCTACTCCGCGGTGGAAGGGAACTGCGAGGTGGCAATGGTTAACCTGTTTTTCAACATCTCACGTTCCTCGAAAACTCCGGGAAGGAGAAGTGATTAGATGGCAGGAATGCCAGCACATTTCTGCAGCAGCACACACACACACCCAATTGCTGCAACACATTAAGGGGAACTGGCTTAGTTCACTTGAGATCTTTGGATAAGTTACCGGCCACAGCAATTGCAAACAAGAGTGCAAAAAGCAACAACAACATCACCCCAACATCAACAGCACATGTAAAGGAAATATTGGCAGACTTGAGGGAACTAGGGATTTGCGGAAATTAACAGAAAAGGGGACGGGGTAGGGGAAGCAACATTGTATAGAAAGGTAGCAACAATTACTTGCTGAAGACCGAGTCTGTTCCATAGCCATGGAATTCTGACTCACTGTTGAGATGGGAAATGGGAACCTGGGAGGGGTAACGGAATGTAGTGTAATCCTAGAAAGGGACATAGCTGGCTGGCTGGCTGCACCCTGAGTGGACAGGCCCAATGCTGACTTTTGCTACAGGTTCTATTGCTTTGTATCTCTCTGTCTTGTCCTCCCCTTCAGAGTTTTGCAACTCTGTCCTCTGCTTGAACCTTAGAGATGTTTTGGACTGAAAACAAGACTTGGCCATACCATAAAGTTATCATGCAAATTTATTGTGTGACCACACTTTGAATACTTCATACAGCTTTTCACTGTGCCTTTTCCAGCTGAACAAGAATGCCTTTTCAGATGGAGCAACTAGAATTTTAGACATCATAACATTTCTTTGCAGGGTAATTGTTGTATTACAAAAGCATACAGTAGAAATGAAGCAGCTCTGCTAGAAGGAAAACATTACATTTGTCTGGGTTTTTTTAAAGGCAACTGAGGGGAGCATTAAGGAGGTACATAGAGTATCTAAGCATAGGGGCCTAATTGTTGTAGCAGTATGGATGTCCTACTCCAAAATTTTAGAATGAGGCACTGCTCCTCCTGGCTGGTCCAAATGCTGACAAAAGCATAAAGAAAATTGTGATTGGGTTCGTTAGACGTCTGGAGCAGTTCCTCCTTTTTGGTGGGAAATAACCACTGAACCTCTTTTGAAAGATCAACAGGTTTATTTGCTTTAGCACTTGGTGATTCCACAACAACTTCTATAGGATCAAAACAGCTAAGATCAGGTAATTGTCCATAATGTGATGATGAAAATCCTGACTGTAAATTAGGAAAGTTTATTGAGGGGCTGGTCCAAACCGCTCTCAGGCTGTAGGCTTCCTCAGTGGAGCACTCCGCAGTGTGCATATCGTGCCGCAACAAGGATGTCTGACCCAGTCTCCCTATTGCGTGGGTTGATTGAAGGTGGGATCCGGTCTGATTACCTTCCTCCAATGACCTTGTCCTCAGGGAAAGACCACAACTGTCCATTCTTGCGTCTTCGTTACCTATCCTTTCTCCTTCTTTAACTCCTGGTCTGGCAACAATCCTCCCACCTTTAAGTTAGGACAGTCCTCCAATAACCCACGTTTTCCAGTATCTGAGCTCATCGTCTTTAGTTTCTCTCCTCCCCTCTCGTTGTCTCTTTTCTCCCTATACTGAAAACCCACCTCCCCTTTTGATCTTTTACATTCTCTTCCCGCACCGACAGAATTAACTCCTCCTCCTTTTTCCCTTTTCCTTCCTCTGCCAAAGAGATTTTGACCTTTCCCTCTTTCCCGTTTGAGTGTTTTCCTTCTCTTTCTTCCACCATCAGTTCTTCCCTTTCTATTACTTCTCTTCCTCTTATCTCTCCCTCTTTCTCCCACGTCTTTATTCAAGGGGATGGCTCACTCTGTTCTTTCTCTCTTTTTCCAATCTCTCCTTCGCACGCATGCCCCCCTCACAAGTGGGCCATCCTCTCTTCCAAGGCAGTTTCCCATGCACCCTGTCGGGGAAAATAATCAGCATTAACATGGGTGCTAGCCTTCTTAAATTGAACATTAAATGCAAACTGTTGCAAACATAAATACCATCTAGTTAACCTTGGATTAGTATCTTTCATTCTATTCAACCATTGTAGAGTGCATGATTTGTAACTAAAGTGAAGGGAGCTCCTAATAAGTACCGTAATACTTCAGTGGCTGTATAGTCCATTTTGCTGCTAATGCTTCCTTCTCTATGGTAGCATATCTTTGTTCTCATGGTGACAATTTTTTACTTAAATACTGTACATGATAGGATATTCTATACCTTCTCAAACTTGGGTCAATAGAGCACCGATGCCTCTGTCTGATGCATCAGTCTGTACTATAAAGGGTATATTGAAGTCGGGCATATCTACTGGGTAGGCTATTTAATATCTCCTTCAACTGATATAACACTTTTGGTTCAATAAATCCCCATCTTATTCTACAAGCTACATCCGTCAGACCAGCCACATGTCTATGGTAGGGAGCGAGGGATAGAGTGGCCGAGGAGAGAGCCGACATGGTGACGCTGATGATTTGATGCCTCTTTCTCCTTCCCGGCCATGCTCTTTGCCTGTCATGATGCGGCTGCTGGAAGGACGCTCCTTCCGACTCCGGACAGGACCTGCTGGAGATCCCTCTGCTGCCCTGGCAGGCCTGGCTGCAGGAGCCCTTGGAGACAAAGTGGGTGAGGCAGCTGTACGAGAGCCGCAAGAGGGGCATGCTAGAGAACGGCCTCCTCCTCGGTTTCTTTGCCAAAGAAAAACTGAATCAAATGAATTAAAAAACAGCTGGCCCTTTATGATTGCCTGATAAATGAGCCAAGTAATGATTGGGATATCTATTACTGGGCAACAGTGAACGTCTACACAGGCACTGCACTATGACAGCCCTTACCAGGGCTACTGAACATGGAAATTCAAAGCAAAGCCTGCTCCAGAAATCTTTGAGAATGAAGTGATGGAGATGCTTAGAGGGTTTACTAAAAACAAGAAGAGAGAGAAGAGACTGCGACAACCAGATCTGGAGTACTGTATCTTGAAACTTCATGAGGACCCTGTTCAGCTGTTTCGAGAAGCCCAATTTTGGATATGCTTTGATGACTATTATCCTAAGTGGCATTTGACTTTCCTTTGCATAGTTTCATACTTACTCCAACTTTATGAATTCTTTCAGGAGTCATCATTATTCTCCATGTTTTGTTTTTCTGAGAACATCTAAGAAACTGTTAATATCAACTTGAATGTTTAGCTTCTCTTCACAAAAAGGGGTGAGGAAGGGATTGTATTCTTGGTTACCCAACAAAGAGTTCTACTGGCTACCCTCTTCTTAGTTAAATCAGTGAGGGGTGCTGCAGTCCCCGTAAAGTTAGGAACAAATTGGCAGGAATAACCTGCTTGTACCAGAAATTGTTGAACTTCTTTCTTGTTCCCAGGTGGTGGCCAATCTGATATTTTCTCTATCTTGTACGGGTTGAATTTTCCCTTGTTCTACTTGGGGTCCCAAGAATTTCACTCCCCTCTTTGCAATCTTACATTTAGAAGGATTCACATTGAGTCCTGCTTTCCTCAGCTCAACCAACACCTTTTCTAAATGTTCCACATGTTCTTCCAACTATTACTGTAAATCAAAATATAATCAATATAAGCCCCTGCAAATGCCCGCACAGGTTCCTAAATTCTATCCATTAATCTCTGAAAGGTAGCAGCTGCTCCATGCAAACCAAACGACAGACTAGTAAATTGAAATACCGTAATCCTCTGGGGGTGACAAAAGCAGTCTTTTCTTTATCAATAGAGCTTGACAGAATTTGCCAATATCCCTTTATCAAATCTATACATGACAAGAACTCGGCCCTCCCAAGTCTTTCTAACAGGTCTTCTACCTTAGGCATAGGGTAAGCGGCTTTCCCAGGGTACACCAGGCCTACTGGGCTTTCCCAGGGTGGTAGGCCCAGGCCTACCAGGGGAGGGCTTCCCTTGGTAGACCCAGTCTACCAGGCTTTCCCAGGCAGCTACCATGTTCTCTAGACTCACAAAAAGAGTATGGCTTAATAAGAAGCTGATGACATATACCAAGATCCAGGTCTATAGAGCCTGTCTCCTGAGTACACTCCTCTACTGCAGTGAGTCCTGGACTCTTTGTGCACGGCAGGAGAGGAAGCTGAACAACTTCCATATGTGTTGCCTCCGACGAATTTTTGGTATCACCTGGCAGGACAAAGTCCCAAACAGAGTAGTCCTAGAATGAGCTGGAATTTTTAGCATATATACATTACTGAAACAGTGGCGTCTACGTTGGCTTGGGCATGTCGTGAGAATGGCTGATGGTTGTGAGCACACAGCTCTCCTAAGAGAATGCTGAGGCTGGAACAGAGAGGTTCCGGGGTCCAGTGTACTCCTATAAAAGCTGCAGTGAGTCCTTTTACAGCCAGGCCATCCCACTGACACCCTTTTCCCAAGTCTGTTCCCAATTAACAATTAACTGAGAAACCAAAGATAAAACTATGAGTCTTAGAGTCTGCCAAGACCAGCAAAACTCAGATAATTAAATGGACTCAGTAGCATACTTGTGGCCTAAAAAGTAAAATAATTAAGCAGGTTATCTGCTCAAGAGACCAAACATAAGTTTTTAAGAATTATTGTTTTATTAGAAAAATAAAGAATTCAGAGATTTTCAGTTTGTTGCAAAGCATAGCATTCAAATACATTTCCATAAACTAAGGTAATTAGGAACATAGCAAATCCCAGCTATAAAAATAAAATAAAAATAAAACAAAATAAAAATAAAAATAAAAATAAAATCCAGAGAATTGGAAAATCAGCAAAATCAGGGAGCTGGACAGGGGACAGATTGGATTTGTCTTCAGTGTGGAAGGGATTGTCACTCTCGAATCGGCCTCCTCAGCCACACTAGACGCTGTTCCAAGTCCTCCATACAGAGCATGTTACCATAGTCTTTCGAGACTGAAGGATGCCTAAGAGCTAATTGTAACACGGCCTTTCTCCATTTTCAGGGGTGGCACTGCACCCAAACCATTAATTGTTTTTTCCAATGAATTTTGTCTTCTGATGATGTGCCAAAAGTAGGATAGCCTCAGTTTTTTCCTGTCAGCTTCCTTCACTGTCCAGCTTTCACACTCGTACATATTAATCGGGAATACAATGTTGTGAATGATCTTGGCCTTGGTCTCTAGCAAGGTTCCTGTTAAGCTGGGTGTGTGCATGCATGACTCCACTTCCCCCCACACAGCTGTCTTCCTTCTCCATGTAGCAATCGTGTTAGGTTCCAGTCGTGACAAAATCCAGTGCACAAGGGGGACAGAGTCATGCACGGACATGGGCAAAGCCGCAAGAAAGAAGCAGAGCCCCACCTACAGGGGCTGAAAATTAGAGATTACATTGGTCTCCAGTGGCACATTCTTATACAGTGGTACCTCCTAGACGACGACCCCACTAAATGAAGAATCCGCATAACAATGACTTTGTGCAATCACTATAGTGATTCGCAAAGCAGTCATTCCAATGGCCGATTTTCACTTGATGACGATTTGGTCCGTGCTTCGCAAACTGTTTGTTCGCAAGATGACTATTTTTACAGCTGATCGGCGGCTCCACAAAATGGCTGCCCTGTGTTTTCCAGACCCATGCTTTGCAGGACAGCCATTTTTACAGCTGATCGGCACTCGCAAAATGGCTTCCCTATGGGCGATCTTTGCTGGACGATGAGATATCTTCCCCATTGGAATGCATTAAACAGGTTTCAATGCATTCCAATGGGGAAATGGTTTTCGCGTGATGATGATTTCGCTAAACAGCGATTTCTATGGGACAGATTATAATTGTCATGCGGGGCACCACTGTACTTGATTATTTTTTCTAATTCTTTCATTTCTGCCCTTCCGAATCTCAGCCTTCTGATTTCTTGGGTGTAATATCCATTTGGATTGATGATTGAACCAACATCTTTTAACAATTTCATTTTCTTCATTGTCAACATTAAAGTTGTGTAGTTGTTCACTAGTTGTGATTTTTGTCTTAATGGTCACCTGCACTTTTGGCACTTCTTTCACTTTCATTAGAAGTCATTTCAAGTTATTGTTACTTGCTATCATAAGATGGTGTCATCTGCCTATCTTCTTTCCTTGATTTTCACCCCTCTTTCTGAATCAGCTTTCCATATGATACATTCCGTGTACAGATTAAAGAAATAAGGGGATAACATTCACCCTTTTCCAACACCTTTGCCTATAGGAAACTGCTCTGTCTCTCCATTTTCTGTTTTTCAGGTTATTTGGCTGTGTTCTGAAGGTTGTTCTTCCTGACGTTTCACCAGTCTCTGTGGCCGGCATCTTCAGAGGACTGGAATAGGAACTCTGTCCATGCTCTGTTGCAGAGCCCAAAAAACCCACAACAACCATCAGATCCCGGCCTTCGAGAATCCATTGTCCCATTCTTCCTTTATCTTTTTCTTTATCTTTTTCAGTAAGAATTGTGAAGGACGAGTGAAGTCATCTGTTGGAAGACTGCCTAACAGGATTTGGGCCATGACTTTCTCCATTGCTGGGATGTGGTGCCAGTGTGTTTGCCTGAGATCACTTTAACCCTTGGGTCAAAAGTAGCTGCCCTCTAGGCCCTATATTTCCTCATAGCCTCAGACTGCCATTTAAATTTGGACAAAATTATGTTATCACAGTCCACTGAAGAAATGATAAGCTCCTAAGATAGAAGGTACAAAAAGGGGTAATGGAGACAATAATTCATTATTTCAATCTTGAATATTTCTGGATTAAAACCAAAGTGAAAAACACACACTTTCAGATTACTGTTGACTGATATTTGAATGTTTGGGGAATCTCTCTCCATGCTTTCTGCTCTTTGCCAAATGTCCAAAAAGTAACTCAATGATAGTTATCACTACCAGTTTGTTTTTCCTCTATGATGTAATAATAGGTTTAGCATAAAAACCCTGTACATAGCATAAGACGCCCCCACGTATAAGATGCCCCCACTTTTCTAACCCAAAATTAAGAAATCTAAGTGGGGCTTAGAAAGTGGAGGGGAAAGCAGAGATCGAAGCCCTGCAGGAACAATTTGATCCCTGCTTTCCACTCCACTTGTTTTTGTACTCTCCTCAGCTTACTTCCATGTATAAGACGACCCTCAATTTTTAGTCTAAAAATTTTAGACAAAAGTATAGTCTTATACACGGAAAAATATGGTACATGCATACCCCACATGCTTTGCCAAAGT
The DNA here is from genome assembly GCF_051106095.1 of Pogona vitticeps. Lineage (NCBI taxonomy): Eukaryota > Metazoa > Chordata > Lepidosauria > Squamata > Agamidae > Pogona > Pogona vitticeps. Next base: position 100,514,464 of record NC_135787.1, on the reverse strand, counting down.
CCAAGTCATAGAACTAAACAGATCTCACTCCATATGTATAATTACATATTGAAACTTTACAATCCTGTTAGGCTGTTGTGTTTTACAAATATGGATTACACCATGAAGTATTTAGCATGTTGTTCAAGTCTGAGGTGAACAGTGGCCTTATATGTCTGTGTTCTCACCCTGATCAGCATTGTTAAATTCTTCATTCTCTACCAAATGCATTCACTTGTTATGGGGGAAGAAGGAATAAGCTTCTAAGGTGTTCACATCTAAGAAGAGAAGGGTATTGTAAAATTGGAGGTTTGGACAAGAGAGTGCAGGGAATATGTCTGGACACTGCTTTAATAGTCCTCACAAAATTGCCAGGTAGCTTTCTTGTGTTAGGGAGACTAGTAATTTCTGAAGTCTGGTGCATTCAGGATACTTGAATGCACCAGATATGGGCATAAAATGGGGACAGAAACCATGGCCTGGGCTTATCTGGAGGGACAGACAGGGAGCAAACCATCTAAGCCTAATTTGTTCACATGTGGTGGCTCAGATTGCAAACACCTTTTTCAGGGTAAAAAAAATACAGTAAAAATGAAATCAATAAATAATGTGTGTATGTTACAATGCAAGTACAGTATACATAGCAATAACCCAGTAGCCAGTCCAAATCATCCTTGAAAACATTCGTTTTGCATTACATTACTGAGGGAGGGGGATTGGTGAGGCTGCTTAACCCTCCCTACACTCCCTATTGTAACCCAAAACTCTCCCTCTGTTATGACTGCTAGGTTTCTAGATCTGCAGGAGTATTGTGGGGGTAGAAGCATAAGCACAGAGGAATTGAGTGTTATTTTGCTACCAAGAATGTTTTGCACCAATAAAAGAGCTGTCAAACTTACTATGTGCCTGCAACAGTAGCCCTGGGTTTTGTTTTTATACACCATGAATACAGACAATCAGGAATATAATGGGATATATTTGATGTGAAAGAGGTGTAAAAACAGGGAAGACAACATCATGAATGAAATGTATATATTTCAAGCATATGCTCTCTAAATAATATTTACTTCTTCCTGGGATCTGTATCATTTACTTTGGTGGTATGCAGGCGAGAGACATTGCTTACACTGCTTTGTGCTCAGTGTGGAACTTGAAGTTCAGGCTCTCATGTACTCTGTTTTCAGCTTGGAAAACATTTGGTTGTATGCCACCTGCACCTTTCTTTCCTATAAGACCATCTTTGTGTGGAAGAATTTGCAGTTCCCGCTTCTCTTTTGCTTAGCTGCAATGTGACCACTTTCTCACGTGTTTGAGTTGTTTATTTTAGCTCTGCAAGGCTTTGGAACTCTTTGATTAGTCATCTAGGCAAATCCCTGAATCTCCCTCTCCCTCCCTCCCTCTCTCTCTGTCTTTCTTACTCTCTCTCACACACATACACAGACTGAAAAAAGTTTGGCTAAATTAATTGTGAATAATTTTACAATTTCTATCTATGATTTGGTAGTAAGCAACTGATTAAGCCAAGAAGGGTCTTAATTGAGACTTTGTGTGTGTGCGTGTGTTATGTTTAAGCTTGAACTGTACAGCAGTGGCAAAGACATAAACTTTCTCAATATATGAAACAATTCTATTGTAAAAGAGTTCAGTCTCGGAATCAGCTAGAGGGGAAATGACCCTGCACTTCATTTAAGCTGTACTGTCTTGGACATAGAGCTATGTCTCAGACTATCTACCACAGGGGTCAGGAAACCTTTTTACTTTTTACCCCCCCTCAAAAAAAAAATTATGTACGCCGACATTATCCCCTTGATTCGAAAGGAAGGAAATCATACATTATTTGAATTAAAAATATTACGGAATCTACACAGGCTCTGTACTGAACTAGCAGGATGCACCAAATTTGATAAAGATGTGCACTATTTTTGCTGGAACACATTGCACTCCAGCTATGGTGTAGCATAGGGAGTAGTAAGGTGTCCAACGTGCCTAGCAAGTTGCATTAAATTTTTGCTAGCTCACAGAGGATTTAATCATCATCAGTGGCTGCCAGAGTGGTGCTAGCAATGATATGCTTGCTAGAGACAGCCACTGCAGAATTGGGGGGGGGGGGCTTTCCCTACCACTTTAATCATTCTATGTGTGGTGTGCAAAAAGGAACAAACCAGGCTAAAGGTCATGTCACACACCCTGGTGCCACAGCCCAATATCAAAGGACCAGTGTGCTTTTTTATCATCCTCAATGGAAAACTCAGCAGCGGCCAGAGGATTGGAAAAGATCAGTCTACAGCCCAATCCCAAAGAAGGGAAGTGCCAAAGAATGCTCCAACTACCATACAATTGCTGTCATTTCACACGCTAGCAAGGTTATGCTCAAAATCCTACAAGGTAGGCTTCAGCAGTATGTGGACCAAGAATTTCCAGAAGTACAAGTTGAATTTTGAAAGGGCAGAAGAACTAGAGACCAAATTGCTAACATGCACTGGATTATGGAGAAAGCCAGAGAGTTCCAGAAAAACATCTATTTCTGCTTCATTGACTACGCAAAAGCATGGCAGAAAGTTAGGAAGAATTAAGGAACCTTGTAATGAGGGTGAAATAGGAGAGTGCAACAAATAGTTTGAAGCTCAACATCAAAACAACTAAGATCATGGCCACTGGTCCCATCACCTCCTGGCAAATAGAAGGAGAAAATATGGAGGCAGTGACAGATTTTACTTTCTTGGGCTCCATGATCACTGCAGAGGGTGACAGCAGCCATGAAATTCAAAGACGCCTGCTTCTTGGAAGGAAAACAATGATAAACCTAGGCAGCACCTCAAAAAGCCACCCCCCGCACTTAATTCAAGGTTTCTCTTTTGGTTGCCTGTTCTTTTTCATAGTTTTGAATAGGTCTCTCTCTCTCTCTCTCTCTCTCTCACACACACACACACACACACACACACACACACACACACACACACACACACACACATCCATCCATTCACCCTCCCTCCCTCCATTTCCTCCCTCCCTCCATTTTCTCTCTCCATTTTCTACATACATTTAAATAAGCTTGATGAAGTCGTTGGTCTCTCACACCTTTCTTCCCTCCTTCCTTTGCTTGCTCCTTGAGCCTTTCCCTCCTCCTGCTTCTTTGCAGTCATTTCCGGAGGAAGCGGTCATTCAGAAGCCCCGGATTGATTGATTGATTTCCTGGGGCTAATCCACAGCTGTAACCAATCAAGCAGGCTTATCTCCAATCTCTCTGAAAGAACGGAGGATTTAGAAGTGCCCTGCTGCAACCAAGGAAGTAACAGGGAGAGGTGGCTTACAATTTGAGGTTTGGCTGCAGAGGGTGGGGGTGGGAGGGAGGGGGGAAGCACTGTGCTCATTACCCCCAGGATTTTCACTTTTACCCCATTTGGGGTAATTTACCCCTGTTTCTTGACCTATGATCTACCACCACCCCAAGGTCCCTTTCCTGGTCATTCAGTGCCAGCTCAGATCCCATCAATATTTATAAGAAGTAGGGATTTCTTATTTTCATATACATTACTTTGCACATACTTATGCTGAATTTCATTTAACATTCATCCAGTTGGGAAAGTGTTGTTTTAGATCTCTTCACAATCTGTTTTTCCTTCTCAGCTCCCTAAATCATTGTGTATCATCAGCAAACCTGGCCACTTCTCACCTGTACCTCATTTATGAACAATGTATGGACCCTACTGCCCTTATATACAGTAAATCCATGGTGTAACCACATCTGGAATGCTGTATCCAGTTCTGGTGACCATTCTTTAAAAAGAGATATTGTTGGGCTGGAAAAAGGGGAGATCAAAATTATTAATTAATTGAGGCATTTCCCCTATGAGCAAATGTTACAATGTTTGGAGCTTCTTAAATTAGATCAACAGGCAAGTGTGGGATCTATGATGGGATATGTAACTAGGTGTGCTGTGAAGAAAACAGATACAGAGAAGCTTTTCTTCTCTCAAAATATGAAAATCTAAAATCATCCACTGAAGCTGAATAGCAGGAGAATCAGGATATACTTTATGAAAGGAAGTGCATCTTCACACAGAACATAACTATACTGTGGGATTCACTGCCACAACATGCAGTGATAGCCAGCATCCTGGATCGTTGATGAAGGGGATGGATAAACCAAGGAGAGACTAGAGCCATTAATGGCTGTGAGTCAAGATGGCTGTATGTCAGCATCAGTACTAGACACAGAATCTTTTGACACTGTGTCTCAGGGTGCAGTCAGACAGGCATTTGTCCTGCTGTTCGGTCTGCTATGGGGGTGGATTGGTTTACTCTTTTTCCCAGCAATCATAAGATATTGTTGGAGTGAAGCAGAGCGCCCCATCCCACATATTTCAAATCCCTGTCAGGAGCTTCTACTTTTTAAAAAAAAATATGGATAGGTTTGCTCTCATTTGTTCTGTTTCCAGAATATGTTATCACTGAGGATGGTTCAAATTTGAGCCTTCTGGCTGCTTTGGTTTTGAATTTCCAAAATTGTGAAGTGGCATAAGCAAGCCACTTCAGGATATCAGTAAATTGAACACTTCCTCTGCTCTTCAGCAGAGGGGTAGAGTAAGTGATATTTTTGTTTTAGTTTCTGATAGACCATCACTGATGTGTTGCATCACTTATATAAAAAGTAGGGGGGAGGGGAATCTTTGATTTGTGTTAAAGGACTGGTTGAGAAACTGTCTACAGCTGGATCCACAGGTTTGAGATCAGCCTGGTCTCCAGACAGGGTCTCAGTCTGACAATAAATTGGTGTTATGTGTGGTCACTCCAAAAGTGAGTTTGAACCTCTCCATTTGTAGACTGTAGTTAGATTCAACATCTTGAACTGAACTTAGAAAAGGAAGCAAAGCAGTAATTTCAGGTCAATTAATTGCATATTTCACATAGAGGGGAAAAATTAAGGGGGAAATATTGAGAGACTGCCCATACAAATTTATTCCAGACTTCACCACTGTTTGGACAAGAATAGACAAAGCATTTTGTAGTAAGGTGTTCGACCCATTCACATAAATTTGAGTGCCCTGCTTGCTTCACTCCTGCAGACATCACTGCTGTTTCTCTCCCTTTGTTGTGAAATCTAATATCTTAGGTTGGGGTGCAGATAATTGGCAGGTAGCAGTTTGGGCATGTCTAGAACCATGGTGAGGTTGGAACTGAGCCTTACAGAGCTTTCATCTGGAGAAAATATCAGAAAGAATGTCTCTGTTTTCAGGTGGAAAGGGGCATTAGGGCGAGCATCTAGGGGTAGATGCTTCACTGGGATCCTGGTGACACTCAGTGCAGTAGCTTCCTCTTCTCCAGCCAGCCTTAAAAGTTGTTTCCAGGTTTAACCCCCTGACCCCGCACATTCCAGTTTTTAAAAATGAGCATGGGAGGCACAGGGGCAGCACTCCAAGGCCAAGAGGCCTGTGTCCACACAGACTTCTAGATCTTGGCCACTGCTGGTGCAATATACAGTACATGAATGTTGCCTTATGCTCCCAGAGGACCTTCAAGAAAAGCAAGGTAACCCCATGGCTAGCAGATGGAAGGGAACTGAATGCATTCTGAGCATGCCTGAGGTCTGTTCCTAATGTGATTTAGCTGGTTGATACAGTATATCAATTAACACATAATTACATATTTATTAGTTATTTGTTAACCTTCTTGTTTCAATGGCTGTTTCCTGACCTGAAGGGGATATTACTGTGGGCACTTTGCCAGGTCAGCAGCTTTAAGCCACTGGCACATGCTGTTGGTTAAATGAAAAGAGCAATAGAAGTCAGGATAGAGGTGGCCTGGAGCAGCTTCCCTTGGCTTTGAGAACCCAATTCTATAGTGCTTTATATTCTCCTTTCTTATACATGGCACAGAAACCTAGAATTTAACACAGGCAATGATTTTTTAAAAAGAGATGCATTTGAAATATGGATTTCTTGCAGTATGCTAGGAATTCATTGGATTGTGAGGGTGAGCAATGAAAAAGGAGTAAAATAAACAAATAAGGACCACAAAATCATAAAACACATAAATTCAAAAGGGAAGAATGCTTAGACAGGTAATGAGAAGCAAAAAAATTACAGATTCAAGGTAAATAAAAAAGAGAAAAGAAAAGAAGAAGAATAAGACTCTGTTGGCAGAGAAAGCTTGGGAAACAGTTTGGATGCCATGCAACATCATTGTGGGATTCGGAAGCCAGTTTAGCTGTGATGACATGCACCCCCTGTAGGGAAGGAATAAGGGGGAAATGGTGCGAATTTTATGTCTGCAAAAGGTTGAGGCTCTTCAGAGCTCCTGAACTGAACATTCATGACAGCTCAGTCATTTTCAGGTCAAACACTGGGATGTTCATCCATACCTGCTGTAGACCGTGATTTGTAGTCAGCCCTGAGTTGGAAAAGTGTGCTGTGTGCATGGAAAAATCTGTTTAATGAGTTTCACTGGCAAATTGTTTTGCTCTCCTCTTTTGACAGAATTGCAGACTATGGTAATTGGACATTTCTTCCCTGGCATTTTTTCCTTTCAAATTCAAATAGAGAATGTAGGGCAGTGATATAATACTGGCCACACCATCTTAGAGAATGTAGGTCAGACAAACTGTACAAAACATTTTACAACTGTTTAGAGTGGAGGACGGGTGTGGTGTGTATGTGTGACACCAACCACTGGGAACCCTGCCTTTGAATGGGATATCCTCTCTTGAACCAAGCAGCCCTGTAGGAACGTTTGTGTCCTCCCCCCTCCCCCCCCCAAAAAAGAAGGAGCCAAAAATAACGGGAAGATCTGAGAATGGAAAGAAGGAAGGAAGAGAGGGCTAAGATCTGGCCTCATTCTTCCTCATTCTTCCTGCTCTTGCATATTCTGAAGTAGAGGTCTAGATTTTCCCCCCTGGCATTTTCAAACCCCCCCCCACTCCACCCCAAGATCGTGTGTGTTGCTGAGCCAAGATCGTTCTGGAGAATCTGAGTCACCAGAACTGCAGCAGGAGAAAAGGAGAGGGAGGAGAAGAGGCTTTAAGCCATAACTAGTCGTGCTTCTACCATCTCATACAAGTGAGTGCCAGCACACAGTTTAGTCCATGTAACATCTGAATTTTTCAAAAATATATTTTTAAACTGTGTTCTCAAAATCCTCCCAGGGGCTCTGCTGCTCCCCTTTTTCTTTAAGAAGTGAAATAAAGTTCCGTTAATTCCATATACATGCATGGGAATAGATTAGATTTGCTCATCAGTGATGACCTCTTACTTATAATCAATAAAGGGGACAAAAAGGACCCTAGTTTGCATTACATTACATATACAGTTTTATCAGACTGATGCAAAATTTGGATTTAAAACAGGTCTCACTAGGGTGAGAGAGACTGTGACCGGGTGACCTCTATGTCTGCTGAATCTGGTGTTGAGGTGCTGCTGAAGGTGGATGGGCAATGCCAGGGTGCCTGATCTCCTTCTTTATGGTTCTCTTTCTATAAATCAGATTTGCACTGGGCAGCCCAACAAAGAGAGGGCACCTTCAAAAAAGAGGGCTGTCCTGTGGCAGCCCTTGAAACAGAGGCTTGCCTTCTGTGGACGAAGGCACATGGCCACTTTCTCCACATGCTCAGTGTCAAGGCTGAATGCAGATAGTGAGTACTAGAAGTAGTGCCAAAGGGTGGGATGGGGTGGCAATATCTCAATCTGCTTGCAGGATGCATGTGGCCAGATGGAAAAGATGACAAGGTTCTTGCCCTTTTGATAGTTATGTAAACAGTTATTACAAATACAGGGGCAGTATTCTCTGTTGTTTTTGTCATCCTAAATTGCTCAGGGACCTCCAATGTTTGCAGAAGCATAAAAGAAAACCTAAGGTATGCTACACCAAATTACTCAGAAATAACCTGCTTCAGGGCAGACCCAGAAGAGAAAATGATTGAATATCACTAGTTGTCACTTTTACTCCACATATGAGACCACTCACACACATCATACGTGATCTCCAACCCATCCTTGACAAGAACACTTCACTCTCCCAAGCCCTTGGTGGCAAACCTATACTTGCTTACAGACAACCCCTCATCTCAAACAATTACACACAGTGACACAAGGATGGGGACTAAACCCTGCTGTAAATCCAGATGCCAACTCTTCCACCATATTATTCTGGCAACACTATTACAGAGCCTAACAATGTCACACACAACATTAAGGGCATTTTTGCCTACTCTACCAATCTTGTTTATGCTATCTTTTGCCAAAAATGCCCATTTGCACTCTACATAGAATAAATGCGAGAATCTCTACACAAAAGCATTAATGGTCACAAGTTGGACATCAGGAATGGCAATGAACAGAAACCTGTTTCACATCATATTAATTTACTAAGACATTGCACAAGATCTGAAAGTGGCTATTTTGGAGAAAAAAACATTAAACAAGAATGCAGAGGGAGACAGCTGAGATAAAATATATACACATGCTGGACACCCATCTCAGTGGACTCAATATTAGTTGAGGCTTCTTAGAGCACTATCAAATATAAAATGTTACAATAATTGTACTACCCCTGCTGTATCTCCCAGATATATTTTCCTCCTTAACAGATCCACCTTAAAAGCTTCAAAGGTACCTTTTGGTTACCAAACTCTTCTTGCTGTCATCTATTGCCTTGAGTATTTTACCCACCATTGTTGCTCTTTACAAAGCCTCCTAGAAAGGAAGTGAATGTCAAACTAGTATCTTAAAGGTCATTAACAACTGTAAAAAGCCACATTCCTTAGTATAATTAACATTCATATTGTTTCTGCTATTGTTATTTTATGCAAGGGATTACACCTTTTTACAGTACAAGCCTCAATGGAATAGATCTGAATATCAAACAGAGACTATCACCCCACTGTTAAATACCACAGTGACTTAGGCATTGCAACTTTCTAACCAACCCACCAACCACCATCTCCGTATTTTAATGCTATGTATAAATGTATAAAAATCTACCATTCTATATCTCTCTTCTGTCTGAGAAAGTAGATTTTATCCACAAAAGCTTGTACACTATTAAAACGTAACAGTGTCACCATGTGTAGCGGACACCCTGCCTTTCCATATACAGTATGTAATAGTATTAGCCTGCACCAATGGGAGATGTTAGGAGGCAGAGCCAGAGAAACCAGGAGGGAGGGGTGAGTCAGAGTTTGGGGAGTTTAGTCAGAGAGAGTCAGAGATGAGAATCTGAAGTAGTCTGTGGTAGTTAGAGAGGGCAGCAGAATTAGGAGTTAAGAGGGACTTATAGAGAGCTAAGAGGGTGGAATTTATAGAGAGCTAAAAGAGTCAAGAGAAAAACAAGATATTAATAATCTAATGAATGCATTAAAGTCTGTGAAGAACCTGTTTAAGCAAACTGAAATCAATAAACCTGTGTTATTTAACTTCATACTCAGCATGGACCTCAGTCTTTCTAATTAAAGGGTGTTGACAGAGGTCAACTGGTGGCACCAGAAAGAAGAGAACATGTTGTGGCCTCAGGCTAGTGAAACAAGCAGGGGCTACGGGATAAATGTCACACTATGTTTTTTTCTTTATTCATTTTTTCCTATTTGTATTAGCCTATAATGCTTGCACAGACTAATGCTTGCTACCTTTTTTCTAAAACCAAGTCATTTGCAAGGTCACACTTTCACTGCAAATACTTCCATGTAAAAGCACCCCAAATGATCACAGTTCCTCTTCTATTCTCTTGTACAGTTTGCACATCCATTGGAAGACATTGTTCTCCCAATCTGCTCCTGCTTTTAGGAGGGTTTTGAGAAATCCCTTGAGTGACAGAATGACAGACCCTCGTGTGGTGACAGTCAAATGTTTGTCTCCTGAAAGTTAGGCAGTGAATTGGGAACAACAGCTACACTCAAAGGCAGGAACACCTTTTCTGTGGTGTAGTTTGGTCTAATCCTTTCAGCCCTGAACCCAGTGCAAGAGAATGCAGCCTGATTTCTTTTAGCAGTGGTGTGCACGTGCATGCCTTTCAACAACAGTCCTGAAAAATAATGGAAAGAACTGGCTTACCGAGTGTGCAAATGTTTGTGAAACATATTCCACATTTCAGCTAATTTCTGTTGGTGTTTTTTAAAAAAGTGATTGCTACGTAGTATATATTGGGAGGAGAATTCTCTGAAAACACTGTGCCCCAGCATTACTTACACACTCCTCATAGAGTGGAGTGCATATTGTGGACCACATGGTTGCTATTGTTCCTAATGTCTCTCTTCAGGTCTTCCCCCAGTAATGTTGTCATTTTTCTGCTATGTGGCTGCACTGATTGTATCTGTGTAGCTAGTGTGTTGGGGCAGCAATATTTGCCCAGCAGAAGGCCAAGGATAGGTATTCAGGCAGAGCATCTGGGAGGACCGCTCAGTCTGAAACTCCTAATGGGGCTTGTAAGCTCTCTGAGATACTCAGGTGGCACACTTCTTACTTACTGGCATTGTGTGAAAGAACAAGAAGGACTGTGGACTGGGGAAGGATTAGAAGGGATATTTAGATATGACCAGGCAGAGAGCAGAGGCCTCGCCTCACTCTTTGCCTATCATTTGCTGTTTGAGAAGATTGTGAGTGCTTGAGAATGTTTGTACTTGGCTTGTGTATTTAATTTGACTCTTTTGATTATGAGTTCAAAAGGCTACCTTTCTGTGTTACTTGTGTGGGTTTGTCCTCTCTGCTCCCAGCACACACATGTTCTTAAATCTAAAACAACTCTGTTTCCTCTTTTGCAGTTGGTTGTTGTTGAGTTCAAAATTCTGTTTTCTTTTTAATGTGCAGATTCTGTGGCACTACAGGTTTCCTTTGCACTTCTGATGGGAAATAGAAATCTGCTCGATTGTGAATAGTATGGGTCCTCTTTTTACATGCAAATAAACCTCATATCAAAGTAACACAATAGGTTTCAAATGATCTGTGACAAGAAAATGGAATTCTGATTGAAAGTAGGGAGCCCTAAAACTTTTCAATCCTCAACTATAGGATGCAGGCATACGGGAGTGTATTTTGGTAGTTTGAGGGAAAATAAATGCCATAAAAGTTGGCAGGCTTCAGTAGAGTTGAAAACAATATGTATATACATATACATGTGTGTGTGTGTGTGTGTGTGTGTGTGTGTGTTTGACCAGTTTCATATATATATAGGAAAATAAAAGTGCAGCCTGTTAAGTCATATCAGAATGTGGCTCTTTTATGTGTCAGGAGCATCTTGCCACATATAGCAAGACTTAAACAAAGGCTGCGTAGGGTGCAAATGTCTTTTTATTTGGCCAGGTCTGTTGCAATCATGTCAATTCCTATAATTTTAGGTGTCAAATATTTCTATATGAGGTGACACAGACTTCTGTCAGGTAGTTCATAAGGACATCAAAGAAACTTTCATGCAAGTGCAGGGCACATAGTTGGTTAAGGCCCAAGCTTTCAGGTACATTTAAGTTGCAAATCATGAGGACAGTAACAATCAAATTATCTATAAAGTATGAATTGGCCTAGTTGCTATAGAAAACCTTTCCTGACTTCAGACTTCTTAAAAGAATGGGATCCATGTCACTAAAAGAAGCAAAACTGTCTTCAGCCCCTCAGTTGATTTTCCTTCTGATTTCCCCTCTGAAGTTTAGAGTGACGCCTAGTGTTTATAGTATGAAAATGACCTGCTTTAAATTCCACAGCTCTTTCCTGTCAGTACTACTAAATAGAATTATTTTTCCAAAGCTCATATTAAAATATAGCAGTTAGTCTTTAAGGCACACTGTTTTTATTTCTTATTTTACGTTGTTTTGTTTTGTGTCTTGTTTGATACTATCCCAATAATTCATCTAATCTCATGCATCTTTACACTCTACGGGAAAATCCTTTAAATTAAATGATTAATACAGGTGGTGAATTTCGTGGAAAGCAGTACTAGGTTTGTACAGTGTGCATCCTGCCTTTTTAGTACAACTTTTCTGTCATTGCTGTTGTATAGATGACTTGCCTCTGAAAAAAGTCTCCGGAGACTCTGGCCTGAAGATAATATTCTGAAAGCTTCAATATGAGAATTAAGTAATTTTTGATGTGACTAGAATCTTACTTTAATTATTATTATTATTTGTCTTTTTTCTGGCAGGAGCTTTTAATTGAAGCTCTGTCATACACCCTCTGAGATTTTAACAACATTTGGAAGAATATTCAGTTTATTTGGTTTTTTTAAAAAAACTTACTTTGTAAACAAATTCCAAGTCTGCAGGCTGAATATATCAGTGCCCTGTGCTGGCATGGACATCAGACTGAAGTTGCTAATTGTAGGGACATTGTCAAGTCTTTGAGTCCAAGTCTTTGGTATCAAGTCCTGAGCCCCAAGTCCCAAGTCTGAGTCCCTATTAAAATTTATTTATTTATTTATTTATTTATTTATTTATTTATTTATTTATTTATTTATTTATTTATTTATTTATTTATTTATTTATTTATTTATTTATTTATTTATTTAAATTGTATGCCGCCCATCTAGACAATGTCTACTCTGGGCGGATCACGACAAATAGAGTAAAACAATTAAAATGTAACAACAATTTTATAACAATAAACAATCATTCAAGATGGAGGAGAAAAAGATAAATTAAGTGGTGCCCGGAGGGAAGGCCTGCCTAAATCGCCAGGTTTTAACTTGGCTTTTGAAAATACCCAACGAAGGGGCCAAGTGAATCTCGGAGTCATTCCAAAGATGGGGAGCCACTGCTGAAAAGGCCCGGTTTCTTGTTTTTTCTTTCCGGACCTCCCTTGGCATTAGGCTCCTCAGCTGCCCCTCCTGGCTGGAACAAGTGGTATGAGTAGATCTAGGTGGGAGGAGGCATTCCACCAGGTATCGAGGTCCTAAACCATTTAGGGCTTTATATGTAATCATTAAGAATTTGAAATCAATGAGGAAGCGAACGGGCAGCCAATGCAAGGCGGCCAGAGTGGGAGAGATATGTTGATGTTTTCTCACCCCACTGAGGAGTTTGGCCTCCGCATTCTGCACCATTTGAAGCTTCTGCATCAATCTCAAAGGTAGCCCCACGTAGAGCACATTACAGTGGTCTAATGTCGAGATTACAAGCGCATGGACCAGAGTGGTGAGCGCCCCAATATCAAGATAGGGACGCAGCTGGACAATCTGCCAAAGATGGAAATAGGTGGAGTGGACCACTGACATCACCTGAGTTTCAATGGTGAGCGCCAGGTCCAGATAGACCCCTGAGCTGCGAGTCTCACTCCTCGCAGTGACAGTCACCCCCCCCAAAGAAAGGGAGTTTCCCAAACCACCAATGATGGGTTTCCCAAACCACCCTCAGGACCTCTGTCTTGTACGGGTTCAGCCTCAACCCATTTTCCTGCATCCATTGCAGTCCAGTCTCCAGACAGCGCTGAAGGGACAGAACGGCATCCACTGTGGTTGGAGAAAAGGAGATGTAGAGCTGAGTGTCATTAGCATACTGACGGCACGATGCCCCACAACCCCGATGATCCCACCCAGCGGCCTCATAGGCCGGGTCTAGAGGCACTCCACGTGTCGATAGGGGCCAGGGATGGAATTGGGATTTTGCTGGGCTACTGTGCTCCCTGCGGCCCAGCCACTTCCCTTCCGGAGCTGGCTGACTTTGTCTCCGCGGCATTGTTGGGATCCCCGAGGCTTCTGGTCTTGGGCGATTTCAATGTGCATGCGGAGGCAGAGGTTACTGGGCCAGCTCTTGAGTTCTTGGAAACCATGGCTTCCTTGAACATGTCCCAACATGTCAACGGCCCCACCCACGTGGGTGGCCATACGCTAGACCTGGTTTTTTCCTCCAATTGGGGCGAGAGTGGTCTGATGGTGACGGACCTTGTGTCTATCCCCTTGTCATGGTCAGATCACCACCTGATAAAATCTAACCTCACAGTGGCTCTCTCCCCCCGCAGGGAGCAGGGGCCTATTTCTATGGTCCGCCCTCGAAGACTACTGGATCCGATCGGTTTCCAGGAGGCCATGAGAGGGATTCCGGCTGACCTGGCTAGCGCTCCTGTTGACGTCCTGGTGGACAGCTGGTCCACCGCTGCCACCCGGGCAGTCGACACGATCGCGCCCAAACGCCCTCTCCGGCGCAGAACTCGTCCGGCGCCCTGGTTCAACCTGGAGCTCCGGGCGATGAAGCGAATTAGGAGAAGGCTAGAGCGTAGATGGAGGAAGAACCCGACGGACAACAACTGGATAGCTGTCAAGGTCGCAACTAACCTTTACCTGAATAAGGTGAAGGCTGCATGTAGATCATTCTTCGCTAACCGGATAAGCGAAGCGTCCAACCAGCAGGCGGAGCTTTTCCGTATAGTGCGCGACCTATCCGGAGTTGGTCCGGGTGATGGGCCTCCCCCTAGTTTTTCACCTGACCAATTTGCGGCATTTTTTAAATCTAAAGTGGAGGCCATCCGCCGGGAGCTCTCTCCTTTTTTAAATGCAGTGAATCGAGCTGAGATGTCCAGCGCTCCGTCTTGCCCGGTTATTTTCGACTCTTTCCAGCCAGTAACGCCTGATTCTGTGGCCAGGGTGCTTGACCGCTGTCGGGCCACCACCTCCTCCTTGGACCCTTGCCCGGCCTGGCTAATCAAAGCAGCCAGGCCGAAAACAACTGAATGGGCCACAGCAATAATAAATGGGTCTTTCCTTGAGGGCAGATTCCCATCTGCCCTCAAGGAGACACTCATTAGGCCCATACGAAAGAAATCTAGTTTGGCGGCGGACGAAATTGGCAATTACAGGCCCGTCGCCAATATTTCTTTCATGAGCAAAGTGGTGGAGAGGGTGGTGGCAGACCAGCTTCAGGCACTCCTGGATGAAACAGATGCCCTGGATCCATTCCAGTCGGGCTTCAGGCCGCGCCACGGGACAGAGACGGCATTGGTCGCCCTGTATGATGACCTTCTGAGGGAGGCCGACAGGGGCAAAACGTCTCTGCTGGTCCTCCTCGATATTTCGGCGGCCTTTGATACCGTCGACCACGGTATCCTCCTGGGGAGGCTCTCCGAGTTGGGAATCGGTGGCCTGGCGTTAGCCTGGCTCCGTTCCTTCTTGGAGGACCGTCCCCAGAGAGTTCAGCTTGGGGAGAGTGTCTCGGCCCCGTGGAACTCCAACTGTGGGGTTCCACAGGGGTCGATTATCTCCCCAATGCTATTTAACATCTATATGAGGCCACTAGCGGGGGTCATCAGGGGGTGTGGAGCGCTGTGTCATCAGTATGCTGATGACACCCAGCTCTACATCTCCTTTTTACCAACAGCAGGTGATGCCGTCCTGTCCCTTCAGCGCTGCCTGGGGACTGTACTGGAATGGATGCAGGAAAATGGCCTGCGGCTGAACCCGGACAAGACGGAAGTCCTGAGGGTGGGCCCCCCCGTGGTTGGTGGCTTGGTTGGCTCTCTCTCATTTGGGGGGGCCACCCTGGCTCCGGTGAGTGGGGTCCGCAGCTTGGGCATACATTTGGACCCGATGCTCACCATGGAAACACAGGTGGCGTCGGTTGTCCGCTCCGCCTTTTTCCACCTCTGGCGGATTGCCCGGCTGCGGCCCTATCTTGACTCGGGGGCGCTCACCACCTTAGTACACGCGCTCGTAATCTCAAGATTAGATCACTGCAACGCGCTCTACGTGGGGCTACCTTTGAGGCTGATACGGAAACTCCAGATGGTGCAGAATGCAGCAGCCAGACTCCTTACCGGAGGGAGAAAATTCCATCACATTTCTCCTACCCTGGCTAGACTGCATTGGCTGCCCATTCGTTTCCGTATTGACTTCAAAGTTTTAATGCTCACTTATAAGGCCCTAAACGGTTTGGGACCTCGATACTTGGCGGAACGCCTTCACCCACCAAGCTCTACCCGGACCACCCGCGCGACCCAGGAGGTGAGGCTGAGGAGCCTGACGCCGAGGGAGGCCCGGAGGGAGAAGACACGAAACCGGGCCTTCTCGGCGGTGGCTCCTCGCCTTTGGAACAATCTCCCTCCTGAGATTCGCGCGGCCCCTACGCTGGGTACATTCAAAACTCAACTGAAAACATGGCTGTATGTCAAGGCCTTCCCTCCTGCCAGCACCTAATCTAACTTAATTTATTTTTCTCTCCTTTATCTATTTATTATTTGCAATTATCTATGATTTTTGTCATTTTCTGTTAATTGATTTTTAATTTATTTTATTATAATTGTATATATGTTCTTGTTAGCCGCTCAGAGTGGTATAGATTTACCAGATGAGCGGGATATAAATCAAATAAATAAATAAATAAATAAATAAATAAATATAGATATTAAATAGCATTGGGAATATATTCGAGCCCTGCGGAACCCCACAACTGAGGTTCCACGGGGCCGAAACTCTCTCCCCAAGCTGGTCTCTCTGAGAACAATCATCCAAGAAGGATCGGAGGCAGGCAAATGCCAGGCCACCAATTCCCAGCTCGGAGAGCCTCTTCAGGAGGATATTCTGCTCGACAGTATCAAAGGTGGCTGAGATATCGAGGAGGACCAACAGAAAAGTTTTATCCCTGTCAGCCTCCCTCAATAGGTCATCTAACAGGGCGACCAATGCTGTTTCTGTACAATAACATGGTCTGAATCCTGACTGGAACAGATCCAGGGCATTTGTTTCATCCAAATGAACCTGAAGCTGATCGGCCACCACCCTCTCCATAACTTTACTAATGAAAGAAACATTGGCAACGGGCCTGTAATTCCCAATATTGTCTGATGCCAAGTTTGGTTTCTTCCTAATGGTCCTAATGAGTGTCTCCTTGAGGGTAAGATGAACTTTGCCCTCCAGGAAAGATTCATTAATTATTGCTCCAGCCCATTCGTTATAGGCCTGGCTGCTTTGAGGAGCTAGGCCGGGAAAGGGTCAAGGGATGAGGTGGTGGCCCGACAGCGATCAAGTGTTTTGTCCACAATATCTGACGTCACAGGCTGAAAGAGATCAAGACTCACCAGGCAAGGCGGAGCGCTGGACATCTCTGCTCGATCCACTGTATCTAAAAAAGGGGAGAGCTCCTGGCAGATGGCCTCCACTTTAGATTTTAAAAATGCTGCAAATTGGTCTGGTGAGATACTAGAGGGAGGCCTATCACCTAGACCAATTCCAGACTATATGGAAAAGTTCATCCTGCTGATTTGAAGCTTCGCTTATCTGGTCAGCAAGGTGAGCTCGACTAGCAGCCCTTACCTTAGCAAGGTAAAGATTAGTCATGACCCTGACAGCTTTCCAATTGTAAACCGTCGGTTTTCGTCTCCACTTGCTCTCTAGCCTTCTCCTGGTTTGCTTCATCGCTCATAGGTCCTGATTGAATCAGGACACAGGCCAAGCTCTGCATTGGAGAGGGCGTTTAGGAGTCATCACGTCTACAGCCCTGATGGCGGCAGTAAACCAACCGTCAACCAGAGCCTCGACACGAGCACCAGTCAGATCAGCTGGAATCCCTCTCATGGAATCCTGGAATCCTATAGGATCCAGTATCCTTTGAGGGCGGGCCATTAAAGTAGGTCCATGCTCCCTGCAAGAAGGGAGTGCCACTGAGAGGTTACATTTTATTAGGTGGTGATTGGACCATGACAAGGGAACCGACACAAGGTCAGTCACCATCAGACCACGCTCACTCCAATTGGTGGAAAAAAATGAGTGGGGCTGTTAACATGTTGGGACATGTTCAAGGAAGCCATGGTTTCCAAGAACTCAAGAGCTGGACCTGAAATCTCTGCCTCCGCATGGATGTTGAAATCACCCAAGACCAAAAGCCTTGGGGATTCCAACAGTGCTGTGGAGACAAAGTCCACCAGCTTCGGTAAGGAAATTCTCGGTTGTGGGGAGCACGGTAACCCAGCAAAATCCCAATACCATCCCTAGCCCCTACCAACACGTAGAGGGCCTCCAAACCTGGCTTCACCACCATGGTGCACCTAGTAACCTCCAGAGTATTTTTATATACAATGACTACCCCCCTCTGCCCCTCTAGTCTGCCCTGGTGCTGGACAGCATAACCGGGAGGACAGGCAAGGGTCAAGGGTGGACCCCCTTCCCTGCCCATCCAAGTTTCCATTATGCACGCCAGGTCTGCATCCTCTTTCAGTATAAGATCATAAATAATCTGGAATTTATTAGATACAGACCTAGCATTCAACAGCACCAGTTTTAGAGTGGAGGGTCGGCTGATCTGGCTACCTTGATACTGATTGTTGGTCACAGTCCCAGAACAGCGAACAGCCTTCAAACATCTGTTTGCTGTTCTTCTAACACGGGTAGGGCTGTGCCAGCGCCATATCTCTCTCTACCCATAATCACTCGGATTTTCAGTGGCCCCTCACTGGAAGGGCAAGCCTTCCACTCTATATCAGAGAGAAAAGAAACCCAAAGAAAACACCAGACAATTAAACAATATAGTGATGTCAAAATTTAACATAAGGTAAGAAACAGAAATAACAGAATACTATTGAAATAATCAGTTATCAGTAATCAATAATCATATTATTATTATTTATTTTATTTATATCCCACCTATCTGGTCAGGTTAGAACCACTCTAGGTGGCTATTATTTATTAATTAAAATAAATAATAATAAAGTAAATAAAATAAATACAAATAAAATAAAATAAAATAAGCATTTTTCCCCAGAAAAAAAAGGGAGGGTATGTGGGTGGGTTCCGAGTCATGAGTCAAATACGAGTAATTGGGAGGAAGAAACACATCCAAGTCAAATCCAAGTCAAGTCACTTGTGTGACATAACTTGATAGTGAGTCCCGCAACTCAAGTTCCCATCCCTTATTAGTTAGTTCAGTAGTGTAAACCAATAATAAAGAGTATTATACCAGTAATTTCCCATTATTTACATGTGCTTTAAAAGTAGCACAGTTATCCCAGGTAAATGCTCTCTCTTCATACATCTTTTATTGCTCTTGCAGCTCTTTCTGTTTTTGGGAAGTGCCTCCCATTTTGTAGGCTTTCTGCTTTCACATAAAGCATACAAGCACTTTAACTACATTCAGGCATTAAAGATGCATGTACTGTAGATAAAAACTGATTGATTGATTGATTGATTGATTGATTGATTGATTGATTGATTGATTGATTGATTGATTGATTGATTGATTGATTGATTGATTGATTCCTCACCTTTCTCCCTACAAAAGACCCAAGGAGGCTTACATTATTAAAATACAGTATTTAATGCTAACAATAGTGAATATACAAGTACAAAAGGATTAAACAAACACCATACAAAGAAACATTAGCAACACCAAAACACACTCAAAGCAGTAAGAGACAACAATCCATTCAAACCCCTCATCCACACAGCCAATCACTCAAGAAAAGGCTTGCCTAAAGAGAAAGGCCTTTGCCTGCTTGCGGAAGGACAGCAAAGATGGGACCAGTCTGGCCTCCTGTGGGAGGGAGTTGCAAAGTCTTGGAGCAGCAACAGAAGGCAGCCTTTTCCGTGTCCCCATGAAACACACATGTGAAGGTGGTGGAACCGAAAGAAACACCTCTCTTGATGATCTTAACACTTGAGCAGGCCCATAAAGAGAGATGCAGTTCTTGTGATAGCTTATGCTCAAGCCATTTAGAGCTTATAGGTTAGAACCAGCACTTTGAATTTAGGCCGGAAAGTGATTGGCAGTCAGTGCAGCTGCTGTGACACAGTGGTTATGTGAGCCCTGTGGCCAGCCCCAGTTAGCAATCTGGCTGCTGCATTTTGTACCCATCGAAATTTCCTGACAGTTTCCATAGGCAACTCCATGTACAGTGTACTACAGTAAGCCAGCCAGGATGTAATGAGAACATGTGCCATTGTGGCCAGGTCGGACCTCTCTGGCAGGACTAGGAGCAGCTGGTGCACTAGGTTTAATTGTGCAAATGACTGAAATGGATCTAATTTGCCTCAACAAAGTTTCTGGCTAGTCATTCCCTCTGCCCAGTTCTGTGGAGGGATACAGACCATTTTGAGAGGCACACTGTGGAGTTCTCCACTTGAGATGAAACCCAGAATTTGCCGGAAACCAAGTGTACTTTGAGAGTCTCCACAAATGTAGGAGTCTTTCCTGTTCAAATCCATCATGCTCCATACTTAAGAGAGTCACGGAAATCACAGTGGATGATTTCCACTCCTCACATGTTTCATCTACATGTGTAACTAATGCTGCAATAGAGGTCCCATTTCAATACAATTCATGCAATGTATTATTATTTGGTAAGCAGTGGTGGTTTTTTACAGGTGTATGGCAATGTGACAAACCCAGACCTACTGGGATATGTCACACAGTTACACTAAGCTGCCACCAACCATTCCCTTTAAGAAGTCACACAGACCAGGGATGGATTTTTAAACAATAAAAGAATTAGGTTTATTTTAAATACACACAGGGAAAAATAAACAATCAGGTGAATAGGATAAAGTAACGTGGCTTAGTTTCACTCATACATACACACAGTTTGGTTCACCCAGAACCCTTAACTTGAAGCACAGACCCTGAACCTATCAGTTCTGGCTAACCAACAGACACCTGAACCTATCAGGTTGGTACTCTGACACACAGTAGTACCCTGTCTGACACACAGACTCCCACAACAGCTTCTTCTTCCCAGCTGCTGCTTCGTCACAACCCAGTGTCTCACAGTGTCTCCGTGTGTTCTAAACTCTCCACACACGCTTCACATATTTATACAGTACAGCCCCTCCTCCTGATGTCCCGCCTTCCACTCTCCATAGGATGGAACTTTCCCTCCAAACCCATGACAGACAGGTAACATCAGTGCTGTATGTAACACCTCCCCTCTTTATAAGTTGTTTTGTGGGGGGAAAGCTAAGGTGCTTTTCACCAAAAAAACAACCTGTATAAAATACACAACAACATTTATACATACCATATTATACTCACTTATACTTACATTCTAAGTTAAACCATAGCAAATAGGCATTTAAACATTTACCATATATATTACATCAATTTACCTTTATTCATACCCACCAAATTCAAAACCAGGTACATTTAACTTTTTGTTCACCATTATATACACATAGTCCATGTTCTTTCGCCGTCTTCATTCTTCAGGTCTTCTTGATAAGGCGTCAGCAACACAGTTCACTGACCCTCTGACCACCTTCACTTCAAAGTCATAGTCCTGTAGGTTTAAAGCCCACCTCATAAGTTTGCTATTGTGGGTTTTCATTGTCTTTAACCATTGCAGTGGTGAATGGTCAGTACACAGAATAAAATGTCTTCCCCAGATGTAAGGCTTGGCCTTCTGGATCGCGTAGACTATGGCCAAACACTCCTTCTCCACGGTTGCCAAATGTCTCTCACCTTTTTGAAGTTTCCTACTCAGGTAGGACACTGGATGCTGGTCACCATTCTCATCCTCCTGGCACAGAACTGCTCCTACCCCGGTGTTAGACGCGTCGGTGTAGATGATGAACTCCCGGTCGAAGTCTGGAGCACGCAGCACAGGATAGTTGATTAACGCCTCCTTCAACCTCTGGAACGCCGCCTCACAGTCGCTGGTCCACGGGATGCGGTCATCAGCCTTCTTCCTCGTCAGATCGGTCAGCGGAGCCGCAATCTCGCTAAACCTCGGGATGAACTTTCTGTAGTAGCCCACCAACCCAAGAAATGATTTGACTTTTTTCTTGGTGTTGGGTCTAGGCCAATCACGAACTGCTTCTATTTTGGCCTCCAGGGGTTTTATCATTCCTCCCCCTACCATGTGACCCAAGTATTTTATTTCTGGGCTACCCAGCTGACACTTGCTGGCCTTTACTGTGAGCCCTACTGCACTTAACCTCTGCAGCACTAACTCCAGGTGTATCAGGTGATCTTCCCAGGTATTACTGAAGATCCCTATGTCGTCAATGTAGGCCACTGTAAAGTCACTGAGCCCTGCCAAGGTCTGGTCCATCAGCCTTTGGAATGTGGCTGGTGCATTTCTGAGACCAAAGCTCAGGACTCGAAACTCATAGAGACCAAAAGGGCTGCAAAAGGCAGTCTTTTCTTGATCCCTGGGATCAATTCTTAATTGCCAATATCCCTTTACCAGGTCCAATGATGAGATGAACCGACAACCCCCTATGGTTTCAATCAGGTTGTCTAGCCTGGGCATTGGGTAGGCATCAGGAGTGGTTACACGGTTTAATTTCCTGTAATCAACACAAAACCTAATGCTCCCATCAGGCTTGTCCACAAGGACTATCGGAGAGGACCAAGGACTAGAAGAGGGGACGATTATGTTCTCCCTCAGCATTTCGTCCAGCTCCTTCCGCACCTTGTCCCTATAGGGTCCCGTTACTCGGTATGGGGATACTGCCTGCGGGGGTGCATCCCCTGTGTGGATCCGATGCATCACTCCCTTCACTATCCCCGGCTTGTTGGAAAACACCTGCTGATATTTACTAAGCAGCATTTTTAGTTCTTGCTGCTGGTCTTGGGTGAGTGCAGGACTGATCTTTACCTCCTCTGGGTTGTATTTTACTTCCCCTCTACCCTCCCAGAAGGGTAATTCAGCTTCCTCACTCTCAGCTGCTTTTATCGCGAATAAAACCCTCTGTTCCCCTCTGTAGTAGGGTTTTAGGGCATTCACATGAACCACCCTCCTTGCTTGGTTCTCCTCCTGCTCTATTAGGTAGTTCAGGTCTGACATCTTGGAAATGACCCTATATGGTCCTGCCCATTTGAGCTGCAGTTTATTCTCTCTGCAGGGCCTAAGCCAAAGCACTTCCTCCCCTGGGTCAAAGTGCCTCTCTCTAGCTTTGTGGTCATACCATGTTTTCTGTCTGACCTTCTGAGCTTGCAGGTTTTCTGCTGCCAGCTCTAGATTTCTCCTTAGGTCATTCATCAAGGTGTCTATGTAAGTCACAACGTCTTGTGGGTCATCCTGGGTGATCTGCTCCCAAATTTGTTTGATCCAATCAAGGGGCCCTTTCACCCTTCTCCCAAATAAAAGTTCAAATGGACTGAACCCGGTACTGGCTTGTGGCACTGATCGATACGCAAACAAAAGGGATTGCAGCTTCTGGTCCCAATTGTTTGGATTCTCTGCCAAGTAAGCCCTAATCATGCGCATTAGAGTCCCATTGAACTTCTCAGTTAACCCATTACTTTCAGGATGATAGGCAGTGGTTTCCTTGTGCTTTATTCCACAGATTTGCCATAAGCGTTTCATGAGCTTTGATGTGAACGATGCGCCCAAATCTGTGATTATCTCTGAGGCAAATCCCATCCTGGACATATACCCCACCAAAGCATCGGCCACTGTGTTAGTTTCGATGTTAGTCAAGGGTATGGCTTCAGGATACCTTGTGGCATGGTCCACAATTGTTAGAATGAACCTGTTCCCCCTCTTTGTGGCCTTGGGCAAAGGTCCCACAATATCCACCCCTATGCATTTGAACGGAGTGTCAATCACAGGCAAAGGGCACAACTTTGCTTTGGTCCTGTCGCGGTTATTCCCCTGCCTTTGACACACATCACATTGTTTACAGAACTCCCTGATCTGCTTCCCTATGTCAGGCCAGTAGAAATTCTGTGTGATTCTCTGCTGTGTTTTGTTCACCCCTAAGTGTGCAGCAAACATGTCAGAGTGCCCCCTTTGTAAGATCATGGGGCGATACTTTTCAGGTACCACCAGCTGACTTCTGATCCCATCTCCCCCTTTTGAGATATTCCTCAGGGTTTCTCTATATAAAATCCCCTTTTTCTCCAGAAATCTCACTGGGGTTTCAGGTGTTAGCTGGGCGTCAGTCACCTGTTCAAAACACTTTTGGAGAGTGGCGTCTGCCTTTTGCTCCTGTCCAAATCTGCTGTCTGTGGTTAAGGTTTCCACCACAGCTTCTGAACTCCCCTCTGCTTCCGTCTCTGGCTCATTATTACCCCCCTGAACTGTCCCTGTGGTGGCTTGTGAGCGTGTAATCACTAGCACCCGTTTCACATGTTCAGCCAGGTCATTTCCCACGAGCACGGCTGCTGGCAGAGTCGATGAAATCGCTAGCCGCCACACTCCCCTCCAGCCTTGAAAGTTGACAGGTACCTCTGCTACTGGCAGAGAGATTACCTGCCCCTCAATCCCTGCCACCTTCATGCTCTCATTTGGGATTATAAACTCCCTAGGAATAATATCTGGATGGCACAGGGTTACCTGGGAACAAGTGTCCCGCAGCCCCCTATACTGACGGTCAAGTATTCCTACGTCCACCCCTGCTGTCTCAAACAACTGAGAATCTGTTTTTATCAGCAAGCAGCGCTTTACCTCCACAAGAGGACCATTTTCCTCAGCCTGATCAGCAGAGGTAGCTGTTCCAGACTGAGTAGCCATGGCAACAGGCTCCCTCAGTGAGACTGAGCCTTGCTCTTTCTGGACACAGAACACAGCTTTTGGCTTGGTTCCACTAGACTCCTGAGGCACCATTCCTTTTAGCTGCTTTAATTTCTGACACTCTGAGATTAGATGACCCTTTCCCTGACAGAAATAACATTTTCTGGCGTATTTTGATTCTCTCTCATCTTGTTTTGGTTTTCCCTCCAAAATCTGAGGTCTTTGTTTCATGTCTGAGGGCTTCCCTTCACCATGGGCCCCTCCCCCTTGCTGGCTTTTCCCTGGTCCCTGAGAGTACTTGCTGTAGGTTTCTTTGGGTTTACCTACAGATTTCCCCTCACCCAAGGGCTTTCTTATTTGGGAAATAAAATCTGCAACCTCCGCGGCTTCTGCCACAGATTTCGGTTTCCTTTCCCTCACCTGGAATTTCAATTCCCCATGCAGGACTGAATAGAACTGTTCCAGCGCTATCAAATCTTTAAGCTGCTCATAGGTCTCTGTCCCTTCCTGCGATAGCCATTTCTCAAGCAGCCTCACCAATTGGGCCCCCACTTGGGTAAAAGTTTGTTCTGGTTTCTTGGTGAGGGACCTGAATCTTTGTCTCAGCTGCTCTGCATTTATCCCATGTCTGGCAAACACCAGTTTTTTAAACTCTGCAAAATCTTTCATCAGTTCCTCAGGCATCTCGGCATAAACCTCAGCCAGGCTACCACTGATTAAAGACCGCATGATGGTCATCTTCTCAGTTTCCCTCACTGAGAAGTCCACAAACGCTCTTTCCACTAAGGAAAAGAACACCTCAGGACAATCTCCCTTGTGGTACACAGGGAATTTCTTCAGGTCAGCCTTAGACAATTGGCCTCCCTCAGAATCCCTATTATTATTATTGTTCTGGTTCATTAGTTCCAGTTTTCTTAATTCAAACGCCATTTTCTCTCTTTCCTCCACTTCAAATTGCCTCATCCTCAGTTCATGCTGTTGGGCTATGAGCAATTTTCTGAGTTCTGGGTTCTGCTCTCCTGTGCTGTCACCCTGCACTGAGCCAAACTCATCCTCAGAACCTTGGTCAATCTGGGGGTCTTTCACTTCACTCATTTCTGCCATCTGGCTTCGAGTCAAGGGCATAATCCCCCCTCAGAACAGGCTGCTTTAAAAAGTCAAGCCTCAGAATAAAACGACCACTTTTTTCCTTTTTGCCTCAGAACCAGCTCTCCCTAGAGATTGCTGCTGTTCTTCAGCACTAACTTGCAACAGTAGCGAGTCAGGGCCTACCCCCCTCTGCTGGGCCTCTCAGCTGGCAAGCTAGCTCACTGTTACTATGCAGTTTTGCCTCAGCTTTTTCCCGCCAAAACTAGGCTGCCTCAGAGCACCTTAATCTAAGTCTCCCCAGTTGGCACGTTCTTCTACTAGCGCACCTCCCCGTGAGGTACACCTAGAAGATTACCTACGCGCCTCAGACTGTCCCTGACTAGACCCCCCTTGCTCTGGGCACACTTGCCAAGGCTTTGCTGGACCGCTGGACAACTGGACCAGTCGTATCCCACACGCTGGACACCAATCAATGTGACAAACCCAGACCTACTGGGATATGTCACACAGTTACACTAAGCTGCCACCAACCATTCCCTTTAAGAAGTCACACAGACCAGGGATGGATTTTTAAACAATAAAAGAATTAGGTTTATTTTAAATACACACAGGGAAAAATAAACAATCAGGTGAATAGGATAAAGTAACGTGGCTTAGTTTCACTCATACATACACACAGTTTGGTTCACCCAGAACCCTTAACTTGAAGCACAGACCCTGAACCTATCAGTTCTGGCTAACCAACAGACACCTGAACCTATCAGGTTGGTACTCTGACACACAGTAGTACCCTGTCTGACACACAGACTCCCACAACAGCTTCTTCTTCCCAGCTGCTGCTTCGTCACAACCCAGTGTCTCACAGTGTCTCCGTGTGTTCTAAACTCTCCACACACGCTTCACATATTTATACAGTACAGCCCCTCCTCCTGATGTCCCGCCTTCCACTCTCCATAGGATGGAACTTTCCCTCCAAACCCATGACAGACAGGTAACATCAGTGCTGTATGTAACAGGCATCACACCAGATGCTTTGTTGTGATATCCATGGCAAATTGGTGTGTGTTTTTGCACTCAATATGACTGAATGGTGGTGTGGATGAATGATAATAAGAGGCAGGGAACCTACAGTCTCTGAATGTTTGGCTTACACCTCCTCTCAGCCTCAGGGAACATAATCAGTGACACAGGATTTTTGTGAGCTGTAGTATAAAACCTCTGGAGCACCTAAGGGTCCCCAGTCCTATAATATAGGACATGTTTTTGCAATACTGGGTAACATCCTGCTATTTGAATAATGTGGAAACATATTTGATGTAGTAGAGTCACTGATACAATGAAGTGCACATTTGGTTCATGCTGATTTTGCTGTCTCTCTCCCCTTGCCACCCCCCCTTTTCTGCTGCTTCCTATTTGTGGACCTGCATATTAAAAAGTCCTAGATATATATATAATTTGAAGGCTGCTTTTAATTCCATATGTTCAACACTAATTTTAATTGGTGTTATGACTGAAGAGCACCCTTGTTTGTTTTGGGTTTCAATAATAGGGAATTAAAAAGCTAATTTAAGAAGCATTTCCCACCCAAAAAATAAGTGGGTGTGTATATGCAAGCTATCTTGAATTTCTTTAAATATCTCCAAAAACATTTGCTCTTTCCCCCCCTGCCTCACCCATGTCTAAAGTCTCTCTCTCTCTCTCTCTCTCTCTCTCTCTCTCTCTCTCTCTCTGTACTTTTCCACAATATGTGTGGAGTGTGCCATTGGCCCCACAAACAGACGCCACATATAGAAGTTTTTCAAAAACAAAATTCAGTAGGAAATGATATCTCCATACTATAGGACCTATACCAAAAAGGAAAAAAGAAAGTAGTAACCCAGTATGATGTGGTGGACAGAGGTATGGACTAGGATTCAGGAGACTTGGGTTTGAATCCCTTAGCCATGGAGACTCATGGGGGTGGGTGCAGAACTGGTAAAATCACTCACTTGCCTTGCAAGTCCTGTTAGGGTCATTATTTCTTGTTTTTGACTTGATGGAACATACCATAACATACCAAAAAGGGGGGTGGGAGAGCACAACAATACTGCACATGGAATTTTTATATCACCTTGCCTCTCTAACCCCTTTCATATACAATATATAGCGACTACTCATTGCTTCCTGCAATAATCAGTGTGAAGTAACTTGAAGAGACATAACATCCATGTATGAATGAGTAATTTTTCTTATTTCCCATTTCCACAGATCCTTGTACTCACACCCACCCACTCAAAGAGAGCTAACAACAGGAGCCTTGCCTATCATCCCAACTGTTGGATTGGTAGCATTTCAAAGTACAGATGGAGAGTGCAAAGTCTGAATTTTGGTTTAGCTATATCTTACAAAACCATGTGAGTACCGGATAACTCATTGCTTTAAAAAAAGGAAAAAGGAAAAGGTTAAAGCACCTCCATGGGGCTGTTTGGAACAAAGAAACGGTAGGGAGGAATTGCATAATTCTCCCCCAGCTGCTGTTGTACTCTTTCTTGAATATTCTTTTCCTTACCACCCATCCCAGCTGTAGGAGTTCCTTACATCCACTTATATTTAC
This sequence comes from Pogona vitticeps, assembly GCF_051106095.1. Classification (NCBI taxonomy): domain Eukaryota; kingdom Metazoa; phylum Chordata; class Lepidosauria; order Squamata; family Agamidae; genus Pogona; species Pogona vitticeps. Next base: position 100,486,459 of record NC_135787.1, on the reverse strand, counting down.
CATATAGGTAGGTGCTCCATGCAATGTATTATTATTTACTTTTCAACCAAAGGAAGAGTTAAGCTTAAGATATTTTTGTTTTGAAACCAAAACATGCCACAGTCAGGGTTCCTTCCACACCCCTTCAAACAGTTAGTGCACAATACTGATCCCTGAATGGGAATCCAGGCAAATATTATTCTACTGAAAGATAACAAAAATAAATTAAAATGCAGGGTCAAACATCAGTGTGGGTGTAAGATGAGTGCAGGTCTCTTAATATTCATGAAACTGTGTCCTGCTCTCACCTCGGTTGCACCAGGTTCACGTTTGGCCCCTTTCCTCACCTCATGGCTTGCAGAATAACAGGTGCACCGATTCAGCCAGGGTGGAGAGAATGGGTGTGGTGTTCCTTCTCGGCCAACTTCTTTTCATCAAAACAAAAACAAGCCTAAAGGAATTTAAAACCTGCTGTTTTTGTTCAGTTAATGCATACCAACTGCAGACTGGTTTTTCCTGATTATTTTTTTCCAGGTGGTTGAAGAGAAGAGCGATGGTGGTGGGAATATTAGAAGACAGAAAGTGAACAAGGAACAGCTTGTGCAGCCCTGACCTACGTGTGCTGATTTTGAAAGACAGTTCAAGAAAATCAAAGGAAGAAATGGCACTTTATCATTATTAGAAAAGCTCATGCTTGGAATGTTTCATCATTTTCATTTAAGATGTTGTCCGCATGTACAGAAGTGCATAAGCAGCCCTCGTTTGTCCTAAGTCAAATGAGTAGCAGCAGACACAAACATGGCTTTCATGAGAGATTCTCTTTCTGAATCCCGGAGTCATTGCTACATACAAAGGGCAGAACAGTGAGATTTCTAAGCCCTCTCCCCTCTCCCAATCCTTTCCCCGTTAACAGATTTTGAATTATCCTGTCACATTAAGTCTTCATTCAGCGGTGCTGCTTTTTAATGCTAGGTCACTCCACAGTAAAGCAAAGAACAACAAAATAACAACTCTATACTACATATTTATGGTAAAAAAAAGCTGTTTCTTAATTAGAGTGGAATGGGGGGGTGGGTGGCAAGACTGCCTGATATATATTATATATTATTGAGACATGGATGGATGAGGTGGGTCAACTCCTCAAATACTTTGCTGTCTTTCACAAAGGACAAAAATAGTGCCCTGGTAATAACAGGCTAATTTAGGTGGCTCAGCACCGGCCATGTGTCATACATAACCACCTCTCTGCCTTGTTCTTGTGAGCATCTGAATAGCATCAGTGTAGACTGGACCATTGGAAATGATAGGTGGTTGTCTACAGAGAATCTCTGTTTTCAGAAAATATTTTGCTCTGGCCTTGAGATTCTGTACCAGGTTTGAGGTTTAGGAGTCTGTTGATAGGCCAATCGACTTGCCATTTTGCAGAATGAAACAATTGCTTACACAGGAGAAAACCCTTTCAAATCACTCCAGCCTGAAGAAATTGAAGCCCCCAGTGGCCAAGAAAAAACTCCACATTGGGAGCAAAAAGGGATGGACTGATTTGAACTGGCCTTTGTGTCATGTAATCAGTTTTTTAAAAAATCAAGTTCATTTGTTTTATATCTGAAGCAAATCCTGCAGTATTTGACTCGTAGTTGCAGCCTTAATCTAGGTGTACAGGATCAGTTAAAATGGTTGCAGCCAGAAGATGCAAGCAAGATATTTGGAAGGGCCTAGTAGGCTGTCTGTATTTTTCTCTTGCCCAACTTTTGTTAATTACTGCTAACCTCAGGGAACTGGATAACTGAGTGCTAAAAATTATTAGTGTCTGCTTGAGAGGAGTGGCTCATCTGCCTTGAAGGAAGTGGGGTTTTTTTAGTCACTCCTTTTAAAATCCTCCTTGATTTTGGAAGATTTTATTAATGATTTCACAATTGCAAATATAACTATCAAGGATAAAGTAGTTCAGTGAGTAGCAGCTCTCCAACTCCAGGTTGTCTTGGATGAAGCAAATTATCCAAACTGATTTCAGTCCTGTCTCAGGTCTAATTTTGACAGCAAAAGAAAGTAGGTTAGCCTAATGAAAGCACTTTGTCAAGAAAAAGGTGGATTGCAACCCTTTTAATTCTCCTTGACTACTCAGCAATTATTGAGAATATCAGCCATGGCATTCTACTGGATTGGCCCCATAATGTGAGAAAAGGGGAAAGTTATACAGAGGTTCTCTCCTGCCCACGGGGCAGTTCTAGAAGTTGGTATTTGGGGACTATGGGGTCCCATCTGGATACCCACATTTGTTAACATTTCTGTGAAGCCAATGACTGATATAATCAGGTACAGTGGTGCCTCGCACAACGAGCGCCCCGTAGAGTGATGAATTCGCTCTACGAGGACGTTTTTTTGATCGCTAATGTGATCGCAGAGCGATGGCCTCTATGGCTGAAAATCGCACAGCGAAGGTCGGTAAGCATTTCGCTTACTGACCTTCACTTTGTGACCCGCCGATCAGCTGTTCGGTGGGTCCAAAATGGCAGCCGGAAGCCTCAAAATGGCCGCCGGAAGCCCCAAAATGGCCGCGCGCAGCATTTTCGCGCCCTCGTTAAGCGAGGGGAGGGCGCGAAAATGGCTGCCGGCCATTGGAAAAGCATCGCTGTACAGTGAGTAAAGCTGCTATTGGAACGCATTAAACTAAGTTTAATGCATTCCAATGGCTTTTTCCTTCCCGTACAGCGATGCTTTCACACAGCGAGGGTTAATCCGGAACGGATTAACCTCGCTGTGCGAGGCACCACTGTATATAGAGTGAGGCATTAACAATATGTTGATGGCATTTTGTTCTCATATTGAGTCTGGAAGGCTGTTGTACTGCTGAACCGTAGACTTTAATAACGAGCTTGATAAGGTCTGAGAATTGAAAGCCAAATCCTGACACGACAGAGCGGTAGACCTCGCAATGCCAGTGCAAAATGCTCAGTGTGTTAACATAGATGAGTCCTCCAAACTAACCCATTAACATTAACATGTGCTTTAATGCACTACACTAACTGTACCGTTAGTACAGTATTAATGTTCGTCACCATGGCATAGTCAAAAACAAAGAAACCTCCTACTACATTTTGATGATAAGAAATGTTTGCCCTGCTACCTGGGTAAACTGAGGGCTCTCTCCGTAAACCTCAGTCTAAGTTTATTATTTATTTACTTATTAGTAAACATTATGTTCTAATCCCTTTCCCTGTGTTTTCCCCAAGCCTGAATGGCTAGCGCCACCCAGCCTTAGCTCATCTCTTCTTTCCATGATCCCCTACTTTTTCTATTCTTACTGCCATTTAGGCACCATGAAGTACAACTGTAACTGAGCAAGTTCAAATCTAATTTAAAAAATTATCTTCAGTTTCTTGGGAATATTTTATGTAGCACAGAAGTCTGAAATTGATTTAAAGAGGTGTGGCATTAAAAAAGTGTAAAATGAATAAAGAAATACACAGAGTATGTACGCATCTTTGAAGAAGCTATAACTATGTATGTATGTATGTATGTATGTATGTATGTATGTATGTATGTATGTATGTATGTATGTATGTATGCATGCATGCATGCATGCATGCATGCATGCATGCATGCATGTATTTATTTAAGGACAATGTTGATACTTATGCCTCGACAGTACTGTTTTATATCAAAAGCTGCATCAATGTTGTTACTACTACCAGACAAGTACGAGTGTTTTCTAATAACAAGCCTTGGCTAAATAGAGAAGTGCGCCTTTTATTAAAAGCTAGAAATGCTGCTTTTCATTCTGGTGATGAACTACAGTACAGAGAGGCCAGAGCTAAACTGAAAAGGGGCATTAGGGATGCCAAAGCTATGTACAGCCAGAGAATTGAGCAACATCTTGAGAGTTCTGACACTCGTCGAGTATGGCATGGCCTAAGACAAATCACGGGGCAGAGTAACAAAAACAGTCTGTGTAGCAGCAGTGATTTTTTGGCTGAGCAGTTAAATCAATTTTTCAGCCGTTTTGAGGTGGAAACAGGAACAACCATTATTCCAGCACCTACTATCTATAATACATCACTAGAATCTACCATCAACAGACAACCACTAGTACTGCAGATTTCAGATGTGAGACGCGCTTTCCAGAATATTAACGTTCGAAAGGCAGCTGGACCAGATGGAATCATGGGATGAGTTATTAGGGGCTGTGCTGCAGAATTAGCTGGTGTTTTTACGGATATTTTCAATCTATCCTTGTTGCAGTGTTCAGTCCCCACTTGCCTGAAGACATCTATTATAGTGCCAGTCCCCAAGCAGTCAGCTGTGGTATCTCTCAATGATTATAGACCAGTAGCTTTAACATCTGTTGTTATGAAATGTTTTGAGAGATTGGTGCTGGATTACATTAAGGCTAGTCTTCCACCTTCTTTGGACCCATGGCAATTTGCATACAGGAAAAATAGATCTACTGATGATGCTGTGTCCATTGTACTCCATACTGTATTGAGCCACTTAGAACATCAGGGAACTTATGCGAGGCTGTTGTTTGTGGATTATAGCTCTGCTTTTAATACCATTCTACCAAATAGGTTGTTTTTTTAAAATGATCAACCTGGGATTACCTCAGGAGATCTGCATGTGGATAAAGGATTTTCTGACAGATAGGCCACAGTCAGTAAGGATGGGATCTCACCATTCTTCTACCCTGGTACTAAGTATAGGAGCTCCCCAGGGCTGTGTGCTAAGTCCCTTCCTCTATTCCCTGTATACACATGATTGCACCCCACTGTATAACACCAATGCAATTATTAAATTTGCGGATGATACGACAGTGGTGGGGCTCATATATAAGAACAATGAGTCTGCTTATAGAAAGGAAGTACAAAGGTTGATACTTTGGTGTAAAGAAAATCATCTCACACTTAACATCAAAAAAACTAAAGAACTCATAATTGATTTTAGGAGGAAGAGAAATGTACATTTACCACTGTACATAAACGGTGAGGAAGTGGAGAGAGTTGGTAGTTTTAAATTTCTGGGTACTTACATCTCAGAGGACCTCTCATGGACTATAAATGCCAACATGCTAATGAAGAAGGCACAGAAGAGGCTGTATTTCCTGAGAATGCTTGGCAAGTTAAATTTATCTCAGCATTTACTTCTGTCATACTATTGTAGCACCATTGAGAGTGTCCTAACCTATGGCATTCTGGCATGGTTTGGGAGTAGCTCTGTAGCAGACAAAAAAGCTCTACAGAGAACCATTAAAATTGCCCAGAATATCATCGGGCTCCAGCTACCAACCCTGGATGACATCTTCACATCCCGCTGTCTGAGGAAGTCACACAACATCCTGAGAGACTCTTCCCATCCTGCTTATAACTTTTTTGAACTGTTACCGTCTGGCAGAAGATATAGAACAATTAAGACTCGGACCACACGTTTTCTCAATAGTTTTTATCCCAGAGCTATAATTGCAATTAATAATGAGCTTAAAGACCACCAGTAGTGAATAATTAGTTGGACTGTGTTACTTGGCCTGCGGTGTAGATGTTTGTATTTTTAGTGGGGGACTTTTAGTGGGTGGGGAGTGTTTGGGAATTTTATGTATGTGCATGTGTCTGTTCTCTGGGTGTCTGTGAATTTCGTTGTATGTGTATATACTTACAATGACAATAAATTATTATTATTATTATTATTATTATTATTATTATTATTATTATTATTATTATTATTATTATTATTATTATACCCCACCCATTTAGTCATAGACTACTCTGGGTGACTGACAGCAAGTGAATAAAACAATTTAAAAGTAACAGTGATTTACAACAACAATAAATAATAATTCAAGATAGAAAAGAAAAAGAAAAAATAAATCAAGTAGTGCCTGGAGGGAAGGCCTGCCTAAACAGCCAGGTTTTCAATTGACTTTTAAAAATACCCAGCGAGCAGGCCATACGGATCTCTGTAGGAAGGTTATTCCAAAGATGAGGAGCCACTGCCGAGAAGGCCCAGTTTCTTATTTTTTCCTTCCGGGCGTCCCTTGGCCATAGGCTCCTCAGTCGCACCTCCTGAATAGATCGGGTGATACAGGTAGATTTAGGTGGGAGGAGGCATTCTGCTAGATAATGAGGCCCTAAACCATTTAAGGTTTTATACGTAATCATTAAAACTTTGAAATCTACACGGAACTGAACGGGCAGCCAATGCAAAGCGGCCAGAGTGGGAGAGATATGATGATGTTTTCTCACCCCACTAAGAAGTCTGGCCACCGCATTCTGCACCATCTGAAGCTTCTGCATCAATCTCAAAGGTAGCCCCACATAGAGTGCATTACAGTGGTCTAATATCAAGATTACAAGTGCATGGACCAGAGTGGTGAGCGCCCCAGCATCAAAATAGGGACACAGCTGGGCAATCCGCCAAAGATGGAAATAGGCAGAGGGGACCACTGATGCCACCTGAGTTTCGATGGTGAGCACCAGGTCCAGATGGATCCCCAAACTGCGAGCCTCACTCTTCGCAGTGACAGTCACCCCCCAAAAGAAAGGGAGTTTCCCAAACCGCCGATGATGGGGGCACCCACCCTCAGGACCTCCATCTTGTCCAGGTTCAGCCTCAACCCATTCCCCTGCATCCACTGCAGTAGTCTCCAGACAGCGCTGAAGGGACAGAACGGCATCCACTGTGGTTGGAGAAAAGGAGATGTAGAGCTGAGTGTCATTAGCGTACTGATGGCACGATGCCCCACACCCCCTGATGATCCCACCCAGCGGCCTCATATAGATACAGTGGTGCCCCGCATAGCGACGATAATCTGTTCTGGAAAAATCATTGCTATGTGGATTCGTTGCTATGCGAAATAAAAAAGCCCATAGGAATGCATTAAAACCTGTTTTTTTTACCCGGCGGCCATTTTGGAACCGCCGATCAGCTGTTAGGAAAACATTGCTATGCGAAAATCAGTAAGCGAAACAGCTTACCGATCATCGCAAATCAATTTTTTCCTATCTAAATCATTGCAATGCGATCGCAAAAGCAATCGCAAAAATGTAATTGCTATGCGGATTCGTCGTTAAACAGGGCGCCCGTTAAGCGAAGCACCACTGTATTAAATAGCATTGGGGAGATAATTGAGCCCTGTGGAACCCCACAATTGAGGTTCCTCGGGGCTGAAACTCTCTCCCCAAGCTGCACTCTCTGAGAACAATCATCCAAGAAGGATCGGAGCCAGGCAAATGCCATGCCACCAATTCCCAGCTTGGAGAGCCTCCCCAGGAGGATACCGTGGTCAATGGTATCAAAGGTGGCTGAGTTATCGAGGAGGACCAACAGAGATGTTTTACCCCTGTTGGCCTCCCTTAGTAGGTCATCTAACAGGGCGTCCAATGCCGTACCATAACGTGGTCTGGATCCTGATTGGAACAGATCCAGGGCATTTGTTTCATCCAAATGAACCTGAGGCTGATCGGCCACCACCCTCTCCACCACTTTGCTAATGAAAGAAACATTGGCAACGGGCCTGTAATTCCCAATATTGTCTGATGCCAAGTTTGGTTTCTTCCTAATGGTCCTAATGAGTGTCTCCTTGAGGGTAAGATGAACCTTGCCCTCCAGGAAAGATCCATTAATTATTGCTCCAGCCCATTCAGTTGTTATAGGGCTGGCTGCTTTGATGAGCCAGTCCGGGCAAGGGTCAAGGGATGAGGTGGTGGCCCGACAGCGATCAAGTGCTTTGTCCACAATATCTGGCATTACAGGCTGAAAGAATTCAATACTCACTGGGCAAGGCGGAGTGCTGGACATGGGCCGAGCTCCACATTGGAGAGGGTGTTTAGGAGCGATCGTGTCTATAGCCCTGGTGGCAGCGGTAAACCAGCTGTCAACTAGAGCCTCAACAGGAGCACCAGTCAGATCAGCTGGAATCCGTCTCATGGAAACCTGGATCCTATGGGATCCAGTAGCCTTCGAGGGCAGACCATTAAAATAGTTTATTGCTCCCTGCGAGGGGGGAGGGCCATTGAGAGGTTACATTTTATTTGGTGATGATTGGACCATGACAAGGGAACCGACACAAGGTCAGTCACCATCAGACCACACTCGCTCCAATTGTTGGAAAAAAAAACCAGGTCTAGCATATGAGCACCCACGTGAGTGGGGCTGTTAACATGTTGGGACATGTTCAAGGAAGCCATGATTTCCAAGAACTCAAGGGCTGGGCCAGAAGTCTCTGCCTCTGCATGGATGTTGAAATCACCCAAGACCAAAAGCCTCGGGGATTCCAACAGTGCTGCAGAGACAATGTCCACCAGCCCCGGTAAGAAAATGGCTGGGTCCCGGAATGTCCGGTAACCCAGCAAGATCCGAATACCATCCCTGGCCCCTATTGACACGTGGAGGGCCTCCAGACCTGGCTTTACCACTGTGGAGCACCTAGTAACCTTCAGAGTATTTTTATAAACAATGACTACTCCCCCCTCCGCCCCTCCACTCTGTGCCATGGTGCTGGATGGCATAACCAGGAGGACAGGCACGGGTCAGGGGTTGGCCCCCTCCCCGCCTATCCATGTTTTGGTTACGCACGCCAGGTCTGCATCCTCCTCCAGTATAAGATCATAAATAATTTGGAATTTATTCGATACAGAACTGGCATTCAACAGCAGTATAAGTATAAAGGTACTGAGTTGCTAGGGGATGGGAAGCAATATTTGACCTTGGCCAAACATCTGATTTTAAACAAGTGATCAAAGCACACAGTTTGGTGCTATGTGGGACCAGAGTCAATAGTTCCATTAGATAAATTCTTATATATACACTTAGATTGTAAAAACTTTCCTTTTTCCAGACTTATTGTTAGTTTCCTTATACACCTTTCTGATTTTGCTTCCTCTTTTTTAAACTAGCCATATGCCGTGATCCCTACATGATCTCTCTTTGGATGGGAACTGAATGGCATAACATTGGACTACATGACTAAGACAACATAGATGAGCAAGTCATTGTCTTTATAAGGAGTACCGAACTAATAAGAGGAAGATTTTGCCTGAGCTGCCCATTTCAGGAGTGGGGGGAAGAGACTTTCATCTGTGCCCCCGAACATCCCTTTGGCTTCCCTTCCTAGAGAGGGCAGGGTCCAAATTCAATCTTACCAGCCTGTGCTTGGGAGGCTATAATACTGTGGGAGGAGAGGAAGGTGATGTGCATGTGTTGTGTGCATCTGCATCTGCTCTTCATGGTCAGTCACCCAGGTCACACATCTTGTTTCCCCTCTCTCTCTGCCCCTTTTCTTCTAAGCTTGAAGCTTGCTAAACTTTCTCTCTGGTACTTCTTGAGGTAGAAAAGGATACAGGTGATATGTGTGCCCAAGCTCTGAGGTCACTCACCTTGGCTGCTCCTCAGATTCTTGACTTTTGCTGTGTTATGTATGTAGCTTGTCCTTCCTTGGTGCAACTCTATGTATGTATGTATGTATGTATGTATGTATGTATGTATGTATGTATGTATGTATGTATGTATGTATGTATGTATGTATGTATGTATGTATGTATGTATGTATGTATGTATGTATGTATGTAAGTATGTATGTATGTATGTATGTATGTATGTATGTATGTATGTATGTATGTATTTATTTATTTATTTATTTATTTATTTATTTATGTATTTATTTATCCGCCGATCAGGTGTTAAAAAAGGGTCGCTTTGCCATGATCGTTTCCCTGTGATCATCGCAAAGCGAAAAAACCCCATAGGGACCATCGCAAAAACTCTGTCGCTAAGCGTTTTCATCGCTCAATGGAGCGATCGTTAAGCGAGGCACCACTGTACCTAGAGTGGGCCTTTCATGTCACGAGCCTTGTTGCACAGTGGTTAAACTGCTGTACCGCAGTCAAAACTGTGTTCACAACCTGGGTTCTATTCCAGGTAGCTGGTTCAAGGTTGACTTAGCCTTTTATCCTTCCAAGGTCGGTAAAATGAATCCAGTACCTAGCTTGCGGGGCGGGGGGGGGGACACAATGTGTAGCCTGCATAATTAACTTGTAAACCACCCAGAGAGTGCTTTAAGTGCTGTGGGCTGGCATATAAATAGCACACTTTGTTTGTTCTAATGAAAGACCCACAGAATGAACAGAGGCTCTTTTTTATGTAATTCATGTTTCAATGATTGTGGAAAAAGAGCCTCAAACATGAACGATTAATGTTTACAAAAGGGCATACCAAAAACTTTTATGTTTCTTTCATGTGTACATGCATGCTGCCCTAATACAGTTTTAAAGCACACACATTTTACTTTCTGTGTCCCTCCACAGAGTAGAGGAAGTGTTTAGTTTCCAAATACCATTGAAGTGGCGGTCTTCTTGAGCCACTTAATGATACCAGAAATTGAAAGAGGAAGGCAGATTCAAGCTGCAAGCTCCACTTTGGTTCATTTCTAACAATCACAGGGGCTGGAAACAAACCAAAACGAAGCGATAAATGTAGGCATATATAGGGTAGAATATTTTCTATGGAAAAATATGGCATCAGAAAATTTTCCAATTTTTTTTATTGTACTTCTCTTGATTGTATTAGATATTTATATTTAGCTTTTCATTGTTTTGCACAGATTGATGATGCCCCCTTAAATCTTCATCTCCCCAACGGGTTTAGCTATATCTTGAAAAGCAACATTTAGTCTGACCCACTTTGGTTTCTTTCTCTCTCCCTTTTTAGGTACAAGGAGCTATGAGCAACTTCAGGCTAGAAGAGTTAAGGCAGACTCGGGCATCTGCACAAGGTTCACCAAGCAAATAAAACAGCAGTAAGGAGGGAGTAAAACTAGTTCCTGCATTTCTGAAGAAATTTCTGCTTTTCTGTCCTGTGTCTTTAGATGTCAGCGTGGGGGCGGGGCAAAACTCTTTGAATGCCTCAGATGCTTTTGCTTTTCAGTACTGTAGGAATAAATCTGCTGTGCATCCAAATGCATATGGTGGTCTTTATTTTTAATGGGATATGTGGCTAGATGCTCAACCCACTCTGCATGGTGTCTTGTTGCTTCTGTTGCAATGCATATTTAAATGTGCATTCCTCCCAAGCCTCTGATAATTAGTTTCGACCTAACAGAAACTAAATCTGATGACATCATTGGAAAGGTGGAGTCAAAGTAATTGTCCATACTTGCCAAGCTTACCTCATCCAGTTTAGAACATAAATCTTCCACATTACCTCAGTGTTCTGAACTGCACTCAGTTGTTGCATCAGTGCCTTGCCATTTACCTTTCAAATGACAAAGTGGTAATATTAGTCGTCTGTCTGATTCAGCAGGGCTAGGGGAGGAATAGTTAATGTCATCCTGTCCTGTTACATTATCAACATTAAATAGGGAACACTGGGAAACTTTTCAGGTGAAGGGTGATATAAAGATATCTTTAAAAAGCAACTCTGCGGAACTGCCCTGATCCCCTCCCGTGGGATCTTCTTGTATTGTCATTCCTGATCAAAAATGAATGTCTCCCTGTTTTTGAAAGACCAGAAATTTCATAATAAATTCATATTGTATATTGCAGGTTAAACAAAGCCATTGTCTTTGTTTAGCAGCACAGGAGGAGAGGGCAATGGTCTCTGAATAGGGGAGTGACAAGTATACCCCGCTTTTCATGGTGATATGCTGGAAGATATGCATCAAAGTGGCAATTCAGTATGTCAGAATAAACACAGGGATGTTGTATTTAAATATATCAGTAGGGGGCAATAGATAGCCAGTTGGGATTATGCATGTCCTGGTTTACAAAGTGACCACTTATATTAATTAATTAATTGCATTTATATCCCACCTATTAAGTGGCGAACCACTAAATACTGTGGGCAGCCAAAAAAATTAGAAGTGCATACCCACCACCAAGTAAAAATCACGTAATAACAATAAGCAAAAAAGGAGGGCGAAAAGCCAGAGGCAACAGCAAACAAATTCAAATTTAAGTATGTAGGTCATTAAGCCTTATGTTTCTGTCCATGGAGTTTTCTTGGCAAAGATACCGGAGTGGCTTGCCAGTTCCTGCTCCAGGTGGATCTCATTTAGTCAGAACTCTCCACTATGACTTGTCTGTCCTGGGTGCCCCTGCACAGCATAGCCCATAGCTTCGCTGAATTACTCAAGTCCCTTCGCCACAACAAGGCAGCAATCTGTGAAGGGGATTGCTGCCTTGACACCTTATAGAACTGACACCAATATGTTCTTCTCAATATAGGGGATTGGAATGCTAAAGTAGAGAGTCAAGAGATAAAAGGAACACCAGGTAAGTTTGGCCTTGGAGTTCAAAATGAAGCAGGGCAAAGGCTAATGGAGTTTTGTCAAGAGAACAAGCTGGTAATCACAAACACTCTTTTCCAACAACACAAGAGGCGACTCTATGCATGGAAATCACCAGATGGGCAATATCGAAATCAGATTGATGATATTCTCTGCAGCTAAAGATGGAGAAGCTCTATATAGTCAGCAAAAACAAGACCTGGAGCTGATTGTGGCTCTGATCATCAGCTTCTTATAGCACAAATCAAGCTTAAACTGAAGAAAGTAGGAAAAACCACTGGGCTAGTCAGGTATAATCTAAACCAAATGAATATAAAGTGGAAGTGAAGAACAGATTTAAGGAACTTGATTTGGTGGACAGAGTGCCTGAAGAACTATGGATGGAGGCTCATAACATTGTACAGGAGGTAGCAACAGAAACCATCCCAAAGAAAAGGAAATGCAAGAAAGGAAAGGGGCTGTCCAATGAGACCTTACAAATAGCAGAGAAGAGAAAGGAAACAAAATGCAAGGGAGATAGGGAAAGTTACAGAAAATTGAAGGCTGACTTCCAAAGAAAATCAAGGAGAGACAAGAGGGCCTTCTTAAATGAATCATACAAAGATATAGAGGAAAATAACAGGAAGGGAAAAACCAGACATCTGTTCTAGAAAATTGGAGATAGGAACATTTTGTGCAAAGATGGACATGATAAAGGACAAAAATGGTAGGGATCTTACAAAAGCAGAAGACATCAAGAAGAGGTGGAAAGAATACACAAAGAAATTATACCAGAAAGATCTGGATGTCCCGGACAGCCCAGATAGTGTGGTTGCTGAGTTTGAGCCAGACATTCTGGAGAGTGAAGTCAAGGGGGCCTTAGAAAGCATGGCTAACAACAAGGCGAGTGGAGGTGATGGCATTCTAGTTGAACTATTTAAAATCTTAAAAGATGATGTTGTTAAGGTGTTACACTCAATATGCCAGCAAGTTTGGAAAACTCATCAGTGGCCAGAGGATTAGAAAAGATCAGTCTACATCCCAATCCCAAAGAAGGGCAGTGCCAAAGAATGCTCCAACTACCATACAATTGCACTCATTTCACACGCTACCGAGGTTATGCTCAAAATCCTCCAAGGTAGAATTCAGCAGTATGTGGACTGAGAACTACCAGAAGTACAAGCTGGATTTCAAAGGGGCAGAGGAAGTAGAGACCAAATTGCTAACATGCACTGGATTCCACACATAGCAGAATTAAAGAACTTCTGAATGAGTGTGAAAGAGGAGAACGCAAAAAATGGTCTGAAGCTCAACATCAAAAAAACTAAGATCATGGCCACTGGTCCCATCACTTCCTGAGAAATAGAAGGGGAAGATATGGAGGCAGTGACAGATTTTACTTTCTTCAGCTCCATGATCACTGCAGATGGAGACAGAAGCCAAGAAATTAAAAGACGCCTGCTTCTTGGGAGGAAAGTGAAAACTTAGACAGCATCTTAAAAAGCAGAGACCTCACCTTGCCGACAAAGGTCCACATAGTTAAAGCTATGGTTTTTCCAGTAGTGATGTATGGAAGTGAGAGCTGGAGACTAAAGAAGGCTGACCACCAAAGAATTGATGCTTTTGAATTGTGGTGCTGGAGGAGACTCTTCAGAGTCCCCTGGACTGCAAAGAAAACTAAGCTATCCATTTTGAAGGAAATCAACCCTGAGTGCTCACTGGAAGGACAGATCCTGAAGCTGAGGCTCCAATACTTTGGCCATCTCATGAGAAGAGAAGACTCCCTGGAAAAGACCCTGATGTTGGGAAAGTGTGAAGGCAAGAGGTGAAGGGGACGACAGAGGGCGAGATGGTTGGACAGTGTCACTGAAGCTACCAATATGAATCTGACCAAACTCTGGGAGGCAGTGGAAGACAGGAGGGCCTGGCATGCTCTGGTCCATGGGGTTATGAAGAGTCAGACACAACGACTAAACAACAAGGTCATTAAGAGCGTCATAAGGGGTGTATATTCTTAGTGATCTATATACCTGTTTGGACAGGCCCATAGTCTGTAGCCGTTAAATCACTTCCTCCTAAATTAATTCTGTCGTCTTCAAGAAAATAATTTAGTTTCTTTAGTCTCCATCTGTAGTGGAAGACTAGCAGCAAGGCTGGCTCCTCATTGGCCTTCAGCAGGCACAGAAACCATCTCTACTGCACTCAAGACTCTGTCTTTTGTTACAGCAGAAGTACGTTTTCCCTTTAGGTTTACCATGAACATCCTGAATGATTATTTGCTGCATGTTACTAATCACCACAAATTTGTACATAGTGGAGGAAGAATTCTGCTGACTCTCAGAGAACAGCTCTGCACTAGTCTCAGGGTGAAGGGGATGTGACATACACAACTGCTCCCCAAGAGCAGAATTGTTTCAGATGAAAAATAAGTGCTGTGTGGGTGCAACAGTTTGAATAGTAATTCTTATTACCCTACATTGCTGATGTTCTCAGATTTCACTCTGCAGACTTTTCAGTCCAGTAATTGCGATACTATATTTCTTAATCAGTATTGGCCTAGACAGCAGGACTCTCCCTGGATTCAGGCTATGGGTTTTATGGCTGTTTACTTCTCTTATAAGATACAAAACATTAACATGATGGAACAGCATATTCTGGTTACCTGCCAAATGCTGATACCAATGCTTATCCAGAAAATGCAGCTATTTTAGCTGAGCTTTCTCCAGCCTTGGTTGTAATGACCTCAACAGGAACAGAATAAAAGAAACCACTCATTAAACAGCAAGGGCACAAATCCTGTAGAATTTTTTTCCTAATAAGCTCTGTTGAAATCAAGGGGCTTCCTCAGAAGATCCTTTGGAAAGCTTGTGCCTGATGTCTTCAAAACGGTGCTCAGACACTCAAGTGTGTAGGAAATGCAGTATTACACAAACTAGATTTACATTAATTCCTGATTTTTGCTTACAAAGCAATCCCAAGTAGTTTGGAAGTACATGACTATACATCAGTCTTAGAAAAGCGGGTGGGTGTGAAAATGATGTTTAACACATTTGTAGTGCTTTACAAAAGAACACAGTTCGATGAAGCTTTCTCTCAAACATGGGTGCATAGAATTGTAGCCCTGAAGCCAGTTGCTGCTGCTGAGGTCTGAACATGATGAAGTCACTTTCTTTGTTGTTTCGGAAGTACACTGTACATAACTACAATGTTTACGGTGATGCAGATACAACACACATATGCAATTTCCGTAGATGTTCACACACAAGGATTTGACTAACTGTTCGGTTTAAAGAAAAACATCTTCACTGGCACATCTCCCTGCCAGGTATCTTTTAAAAGTTTTTGTCAGCCATTCCTCTAGGAAGCAATGATGTTGTTTCTTGCCTCATTATCACCTGCCTGTTTACATACTGTCGGTATAGTTCAGCTGCCTCCCATTACCTAAAAGAAAAGGAGGAATGTCTCCTTCTGTTGAGTGCAGAAGCTCCTAGAGATGGTTTCTATGCATGTTGAAGGCCAATATGGAGCCGGCTGCCTGGCAGTCTTTCCACTTCAGATGGAGAACAAAGAAACATATTTATTTCTTTGAAGGTGCCCAATAATATAGTTGGACCCCAAAATGCTCTCCAGCTACTCATCTGCTCCTTCTGGGAGCTCCACCTAAGACAGGTGCTCACTTGGCTATGTGCCTGTTTCTTTAGGGAGTTTCCTCTCAGGCAGCTTGCTTGGTCAATTCCTGGACTTGGAAAGCATCAGTGCATGGAGTCTCCATCTTGACAGGATTCAGCTTCAGTTCATTGGCCCTCCTCCAGCCCATTACAGCATCCAGGCATCGATCCAGGACCTGCACAGCCTCAGTTGATTCTGGTGACAAAAAGAACAAGAACAGAATGTCATTAGCATACTGATGGCCCCAAACACCAAAACCCTTAATGACCACACCTCAGCAACTTTGTATAGATATTAAATACAAAAGGGATAGAATGGTGTCCTGAACTATCCCCCAGCTCCGTAGCCATGGGGCTAAACGAAAGTCCTGCAGTGTCACACTCTCAAACTAGCCCTGCAGGTAGAAGCAGAACCACCGTAGCACAGCACCTCTTCCTGAAATGTCAGACTTGGCTACAATGACACATGCCTTAGTTACATCACCTTTGGATCACTGTAAAGCAGTCTCCCTGGGTTTGCCTTTGAAGATGGTTCATAAGCTTCAGGTGGTTCAAAATGCTGGAGCTAGACTGCTGACTGGAGCCAGTTAGAGAGATCACACAACTCCCTAGTTGCAACAGCCTTGCCGGCTGCCAGGCAGTCTCTGGGTTTAATTCAAAGGGCTAGTTATGATCTATAAAGCCCTATACAGTTTGTGTACAGGTTATTTGAAGGATTCCATGTCCCCATGTCTTCACCCTCATCTCTGGGATCTTCAGGGGAGGGCCTTCTCGATCTCACCACCACCATGTTTGATGGGAATACAAAAGGAGGTGTTTTTGGTGGCTGCTCCCAGTCTGTGGAATTCTCTGCTTTATGAGACTAAGCTGGCTTTCTCCTTACAGTCCTTTGACCAGCAGATGAAAACCTTCCTTTTTAAGCTGGGCTTTGATATCTGAATACACTTGTAAGATTGTAGTTTTTAGGAGATGCAGCAGATTTTTTTAGCTGTTTTAAATTTGTGTTGTTTTTTAACTAGTGATGTTTTGTTTATGTTTAATCATTTTTAATATTAATATCTTAATTTATTGTGCTTTCAAGCATATTTTTTTAGCTCTTCTATGCCAACTTGAGTCCCTTCTATGGAAGAAAGGCAGGATATACATAAATTAATTCATTCATTTTGTTTTTGAGACTTCAAATATATGTTACTGGTCCATATTTTAAAAAATCATCTAGTCTGTTTCCTTCCTAAAAAAACTGAAAAGGATGTCTTAAGAGATGGAAGAGATAAAAAAAGTTGCTTAACCTCTTTCTAAACGATCACATCTGGAACAATTAGCAAATATTTTGCATATTGTACAAATTAGGCTAGATAGATTTGGAGACTTGGAATATGATGACTGTGTAGCAATTCAATACATATGTGTGATTAAGTTCTTCTGAATTTGGTGACGGTTCCTTCATTTTGGTGGAAATGAGAGACGGAGATGGTTTAAAATGTCCAACAGCTTCAACTTTATTTTCATCAGCTTCTGGATCAACAAGGTTAAAAGGATCGAAACAGCTTAACTCAGGGATTGTTCTATAAGTCAAAATCTTCACTTCTGGTGTAAATATTTTGCTTCTCACATTGGGGCCGGACCAAAGTGCTCGTGGTCAGTCATCATTCTCATGGGGGCGCTCCTCACTGCACACACCATCCCAGAACAGGGGTGTCTTGCCCAATCTCCCTCTGGAGGTGGGTTGTTGTAGGAAGGATTGGAATGAATCACTTTCTTCCCTCCACCTTGATTGCAGGGGTAAACCCCGACTGTCCATTCTATAGGTTTTACCACCTTCCCCTCACCACTGGGAGAGGCAGGATCGGGGAGCAATCCACTTCCTTTTTTAAGATTTGGGAATTCTCTTAACAGATCACAGACCTTACTAGCCACTTCCTGACCCCCATTTGTCTGCACCGTGCTGTCCTTTTGTGTTTTTCTCCCTCTTGTCAGATTCCACTCTAAATTCCCGCACTTCACTCCACTCTTTTATAGCTTCCTCCCACACTATCAGATCTTGATCCTTCCCTTTTTCTCCTTCGTTATCTTCTGCTAAGCACACTTCTATCCCCTTTTCACCCTTAACCTCCTCCTCCTCTATTTTTATGAGTTCCCCCTCTACACATCCGAATGTCTCTTCTTGTCTATCCTTTGCTGAGGACGGCACACTAGCCTCCTGTCCTTCACAATATGTCTATCCAATTAAGAAAAGAAACACCAAAGCAAGAAATCACTGTTCTGTAGTGGCATGAGCAGGTTCCTTGTTGCTGCTCCCAGACTCTGGAACTCCCTCCCACGAGAAGCCAGGCCGGCCCCATCATTGCTGTCCTTCCACAAGCAGGCAAAAACCTTGCTCTTCAGGAAGGCTTTCCCTTGATGACCAGTGGTTTGAGAGAGTTGTTTTAAATGGATTGTTGTGTTCTATTGTTTAAAAGTGTTTTAGTATTAACTTTATTACTGATTTTAATGTAATACTTGTTTAATTCTTTTTAAATATTTGCATACGTAGCGTTTTATCTTTTAAATGTTGTTGTCTTAATGATGCAAGCCACCTTGGGTTCTTTTTAAGAAGCAAGGTGGGATATAAATATTTTAAATAAATAAATAAATAAATAATACATTATACAGATGGGAGCAAGGAGTCAGAAACGAAACAGGGACAACCTTACCTTTAGAGAGGGTTAGATGACTGCTTTAGGTGGTAGATTTGCAAGGCGGGGCCGTTCTGGCAGAATCCTAGCTGCTCCTCATGAACTCCGGATGTTGGAAGAAGGCTGCACAATTTATTGTGGGCCTCCTAAACAAGCTTGGTGCCAAAAAGGGATGGTGGAAATTGCTATCCCTCTACCAGTGTTAAAGTAAGACGCAACTGTCAGACCAATCAGCTTCATTTTATGGACAGGTGAGGGGATGCCATCTTGTCCTTTGCTTCAAGCAGCAAAATGTCTTAGGCTGCTCCTGCAGTGAAAGCAGAAAGAGTTTTAACTAACACTTGGTTTTACCATCAAGAGGGCCAAGAGGTATACTCTTCTTAAATTTATAACATCACTTTGCACTATTGATAAGGAATCATGTGTCTCAATTCTTTCTCTGCCGGTGCCAGCTCCCTGAGTATAGATAAGAGAAATCCAGTTTTCTTCTTGGTTGTTTGTGTTGGCGGTTTCCCGAGTGTTGGCCAACAGGCAGACATCAACAAGTGACTTTCCTTCAATCCAAAATGAGCCACACAGAAACATTTTGGAGTTTGTTATAGTGTTTGTGATAATGGTGTCAGAGTTATTCTTTGTTCCATGCAGCAAGGGCTTTTCAGTCTAGCTCTTGCTGCATAAATAGGATGCTTCTCTTTGCCCCCCCCCCACAAATTACTTTTTTGCTGAAATATTTTTTTTAAAAAAACTGCTTTTTTTTTAAACTGGGAGGGGGGGAGAGAAAACAACCTTTACCAAAATGCTCCCTTATGTAAAACATAGATTTTGAGTTTTAGTAAAAAAAATATTTACAGGCATCATCTGATTTCATGCACTGAAGACTTTAAACATTTCAGGAAAATATAACATGTGACATTGGGTGATTTTATTTATGAACAGCTCTTAAAAACAGGGCCAGTGTCCCTTTCACAGACATGCAACTTGTGCCAAAAAGGCGTTGCTTTCAGAACATGTCATCACTTAGGAACCTCAAGAATTGAACTTGAGAAAACACTGGCAGAAAATAACAACCCCTTCCCAGAAAGGTTCCAAGTTCGAGCACAGTAGAAAAACAAACGCCAGTCATCCTGGCTGGATGTAATCTAACCCTTTGAGAAACTTGTTTACCAGGATTGTGGGGGCAACTGTTTAATCTCATTGTACTGTAGTAAGATCTGCCTTTGTTAACAGTTAAAACAAAACTGTCCACACAGAACAAGTTACGCCAAGCTCATTTTTAAAAAAGGAAATATTACGGTAGTCAGTCCTTATAGTGCTCCAGTCAAATGGAACATTTTAGCAGTCTTTCTGGTTGTTTCTTGATATAAGGGGATTTAAAGGAGAAAAGCTCCATCTAGCCCATTCAGTCACGTCACCCTGGGACCGCAAACCACACCTAGGAGTAAAACCTACTGTGCTCAGTGAGGCTCACTTTTGTATGGAGATTTAAAGGATTGCAGTTTCAAACACACAAGACAGCAGGGGTGGGCAAATAATTTCTATAGGGGGGCCACATGGAAAATCTGAACTGTGTTTGGGGGCTGAACTAACTTTACTTAAAAATAAAATGAAACAGTGATGTTATGATTGTTTCTATTTTAAACTTGTTAATCTTCACAAATACTAAAAAGTTTTTTTGTGGTATGTTAAAGATAAGCAACTGATTAACTTTAGACAAAAAGCTATAAATGTTTTTGATGTTCAAAACTGTCTGCGGGCCAGATAGGAGCAGCTCGCAGGCCGTATGTGGCCCTCAGGCCGCACTTTGCCCAGGTCTGCAATACAGCATAAGCAGTACTTGTTCTTGATTCCTGAGGACTGACTCTCAGAAGACCTCTAGCAGGAGGAAACTAGTCTTACACCTTGAAGCTGGAAGGATGATCAGTGAACTTGTTCCCTGGCTGGGGCCTACTGTTTATGCCACTTGATACATAGGTAACTGTTATTTAGGCCTACCACTCTTAGCAGACCTTGCCAGAATAGCCACTGGTGAGGGATTGAGGGAGTTGCCCATCCTTGATAAATACCAATTAATAAATAGCTCTTTGTTAACTATCTTACCTCAATTGCTGTTTTTGGACCTAGAGGGAATATTACAAATAAGCCAGAACAAGAACACCCCTTACCCTCAAATTTTCGATAGAATACATCAGAACAGGTAGGTAAATTTCCTGGATGTCTTCAGGACAACTGAACATTTCACCCTAATTGGTGGCTGCGATTTGAGAAGCCCTCTCTCAAGAATCCTATCTGGGTTTGTTTTTTGTTTTTTTTAAAGAAAACTGGCTGTGCCATCTACAAATTGCCAAAAAAGCATGTATATGTAAAGGGGGAGCAGTGGTGAGAGACAAAGTTCCAATATGGGCATCAGGTCAAGGACTGAGGCCTTGGGGCTGGCGCCAGTGCTGTCCTAGTCTGGGGGAACATTTCATCATGAACCTGTGGATGTATCACATCAGTTTATGAGTTTCTGCTGATAATGGCTATGGTTATGCTAGAAGACATGAATGACATGAATAATGCTGGCTGGTCTCCAGTAACTATAATAAAATACATTTGTTAGTTTTATGGGGTCTTAGGAATTAAGATAATTCTCGAACAGTGTTTGGTATTTTTTGAAATTTGAGGAGTGGGCTGTTATTATAAACAGTCAGAAATTGGCCTGCATCATCTGCCTTGGTCAGAAGATGCAGTAGGTCTAAATCAAATTATTTTCATTTAACCATGTTTAACACTGGGTTGCTTTCTTGCTTTCCTTTCAACTAAATTAATTTTCTCCTTGAAAAATAAAAGTTTTAAGGGGTATGTGGGACTGTAAAGAAGGAAGAGAAAATTCCAAATACTTGACTTGTGAGGGTTGGGGGTAGTAAAACCACTTGTCATTTCCAGCCAGAGCTCATAAAAAACGTCAAGTTCCCTTTCAAAAGTACACCATGTTTCTGTTTAGCTAAAAAGTTGCCTTCTGAATCTTGCTTGCTCGCAATCTCTCTGTTTTGCAAGATGATGGCGCTTTGATATTTGGAGAACTCTGCATTGCAGCTATGTAGTATCCCATCCTCCAACCACCTCTCACTGCTACTATGCCAGACAACTTCCTCTCCAGTCTTTATTTGCTACAGAGATGGGTGATTGAGGGCGGAGAGTAAACAAAACACTTTGTAAGGTCACTACAAACTTTTCCCCATGCAGTGGCAAATTATTTAAGGTGGAATGGCAGGATGATTTTTGTCTCTTAAAATTTAAAAGCAACAGCATCCCTTAAAATATTTAGAGACCTTAATGAATTTCAGAGCAGGGACAATAAAGAAAAAATCCTCATGCAACTGAGATCTTAATTTTTTTTTCCTGGGCTGGAAATACATGTTTTTCTGCTTGCTGGAAAAATATAGTAAAATACAGTCAACTTATATCATGGCAAATACACATGTGGGAGAGTTCCAGGAATATTGGAATGGTGTGTGTGTGTGGTTTCTATTGTGTTCATTTTCAGAAATACCTATACTAAAAATACATAACTAAGAAAAATTAAGCATCAGTTAATTTGAAAGAGTCAAACAGCAAAGATTTTATTAGATTACTACAGAGGGAAAACTGTAAAATTTGGATGCTCATTATAAAAGAAAAAACCCAAACCACACCCTTCAAGAACAAAACAGAATCAAGAACAAAACTCCTAAGGAGGAATTACTGAATGGGAGTAAAGATGAAGCCGGGGCATTTTCTGGCCAGAAGAAAAGAGATTTGTTGACAGTAGGGGAGGGATACTGAGGACAGCAAGTGTAATGCTTCGAAAGAGGGTTCCTCCAACAGTGGCTTGGCTTGGGCACATCTGCTGCACCATCTTGAGGATGGCATACCTAATCGACCCTCCTGAAAAGCTTGGGAAAAATCCACTTCACCACCACCTGACGCCAGTGAAGCCAGTAGGCCTTGAGGAAAAAGTGACTATTTCACTATTGCCACATGTGAACATTTAGCTTGCTCATGTCACCAAGGCAATGCAATGGCTGTCTAAAACACCTTGATCGGCCCTAGTCTTGCTTTTTGTGGCTTCACTTGCCTCAATATTTGACGGCATGTCGAATTGGAGGAAGGCTGTTGCCACTGCTGGGGAAAAAAAAGGGTTGATGTTGCCAAACATCCATCAGGGGTTCCATCCTTCTTTGGCTGGGTGGGAATAGTCCATAAAGGTGAAATAACTTTTTTTTAAGTGAGTCATATATCACATCCTTGTGTTGTCCCTTCAACACAGAGGTATGTTTCCAAGAAGGGTATGTAGTAAGGTACAGCAGAGGTGTAATAAAAATAAAATAATAAAAGTAAAGTAGGCATACCAATTATACAATGAGTGGAAACAGAAATAGCATGTTAAAAATTTAATAAATGGTTCTTAAATGCCCAGAAAAGTGGATTTGGCCCCCTAGCTTCCAAAGGACAGAAACCAAGGCATCAAGCTGGGGAAGCGTGTTTCAAAGATAAAGGTGATAATTGAAACAGCTCTCCAGTCACCATCTGGCACACCTGGGCAGTAGGAGCACCCAGAAATAAAGCCTGAAGAAGTGATGTCAGTGGATGGACAGCCACTGGCAAAAAGAGGCAGTCCAACACATATCTAGATCATAAACAGTTCAGTGTTTTATAGTGCAGGAAGAAAAGTACTACATGTTTGCTTCCAAACATACTTAAGCAGCAGCAGAGTCATTTCAGTGCAGGCAAGATGTGACACCTCTGCCTGGTTCTGGACAGTAGCCTAGATACAGTGTTATCTGTCTGTTTAGTCGTTTAGTCGTGTCCGACTCTTCATGACCCCACGGACCAGAGCACACCAGGCCCTCCTGTCTTCCACTGCCTCCCGGAGTTGGGTAAAATTCATGTTGGTCGCTTCGATGACACTGTCCAACCACCTTGTCCTCTGCTGTCCCCTTCTCCTCTTTCCTTCACACTTTCCCAACATCAGCGTCTTTTCCAGGGAGTCTTCTCACGAGATGGCCAAAGTATTGGAGCCTCCGCTTCAGCATCTGTCCTTCCAGTGAGCACTCAGGGTTGATTTCCTTCAGAAGGGATAGGTTTGTTCTCTTTGCAGTCCATATCCAGTTCTAACTGTTGCTTCCTGTCCCACATACAGTGGTGCCTCACTTGATGATGTTAATTTGTTCCAGCGAAATCGCTGTAGAGCGAAAACATTGTCAAACGAAACGAAAAAATCCCATTGAAATGCATTGAAAACCCATTCAATGCGTTCTAATGGGCTGAAAAAAACACTGTCCAGCGAAGATCCTCCATACGGTGGCCATTTTCGATGCCTGCATAGCGAGGAATCTGTTCTAGAAAACAGCGGGGGGCCATTTTGAAAGTCGGTGGCCATTTTGAAACCCGACAATCAACTGTTTGCTGATCGTCGTAAAGCGAAAAATCAGTTCCCAAAATGGAACCAATCAATGTGAAGCAAAATTCCCCCATTTAAAGCATTGTTTTTTGATCGCAAAAGCGATCGCAAAAACGTTGACATAATGTGGATTCGTCGTAGAGCAGGGTAATCGTCCAGCGGGACACGACTGTATAGATTTCTCAGGAGATAGATCGACTCCCATTTCTTTAAGAACTTGCCATAGTTTGCTGTGGTCTATACAGTCCATGAAGGAGGTAGTGGGCCTGCAAAACCTTTAAACCCCCTAACACTTAGTTTCTAGGAGCTGGGTTTAAATATCTTAGACTCCCATGGACAGTCTATGGCCACCTGTCATGAGTTCTGCCGAAGAAGGTCTGGAATTCGAGGGGTTAATTACAGCTGAGGAGAATGCTGGGCAATCAGAATCGCAGGCAACTGAATCACCACCAGATTCTCCTCCCCCAGTAGCCAGAGTGAGGGAGAAACTTCGGCAAGGACTTATGACACGAAGATCCCAAGCCCACATGAATGCCTCCCATAGGAACATCAGGTCGACCAGCCCTGGGTTTTAGCAGGATGAGGTGTCTAGATGACTGCTGTTACTATAAAATCTGCACCCAGAGGCTTTCGAGTTTGTGGAAGCAACAACTCAGTTCCCTGGCTTGCATCCATGTTCCTGCTCATCTTGGACCTTGTTTTCTGGACCCTTGGCTTTGGACTCTGACTTCTGCCTACGGTTTGTGTTTTGGCTCTGGCAACTTGGTATTTGCTTTGCATCTTCTGGACTTCTGATATTGGACTGGTTTATTGGACTTTTGCCTGTTAAAATCCCCGGAAACATGACACTACCATTCCGAACATCAACCGGCAGGACCCAGAGAGAAGGCATTTTCTGTAGAAAAGTGTTATCATATTAGCAGCTATGCTGCTTGCCAGTAGAAATGTCTTCACCTGTACTATACTTCAGATCTTTTTATCTATATTAGAGACATTGTAAGCCTGCAACCCTTTCTTCATAGGAAGCAGAAGCCTTCTGTGTTGCCCTGAATTTTTCTTTAGATGTAGGATAAAAAGGTTAATGACCTTCCCATATGACCAGGGCCAGGTTTCCTTATATGCTCAATTTGCCAAGAAGAGAGATGAATGGAACAAAATACTGTAACGTATTTCAGGTATTGTCTAGTATTCCCAGCTAAGTGGATGTGAGGGTCACAGCAGAAGGGAGCATTACTGGCTGGACAAGACAGAACCTTAGCTATTAGTGGTCTTCCCTTCAAAAAGAGCCTCGTGGCGCAGTGGTTAAAATGCTGTACTGCAAGCTAAAAAACTGTGCTCACGACCTGGGGTTCAAATCCCAGGTAGCCGGCTCAAGGTTGACTCAGCCTTCCATCCTTCCGAGGTCGGTAAAATGAGTACCCAGCTTGCTGGGGGGGGGCAATGTGTAGCCTGTATAATTAAAAATTGTAAACCGCCCGGAGAGTGCTTGTAGCGCTATGGGGCGGTATATAAGTCCAATAAATAAATAAATAAATAAAATAAATCCCAACAGCTAGGCTTTTACTAAACAACTAGAACACTAAATATAGGAAAATGAGATGCAATTTCCTTTGAAGATCATTCAAATTGGGAAACTAAAGGTAAATGTTTAATTTTACTTAAAAAAAGAAAATAAATAAACAATTACACCTGTTCTACAGAACTAACTTCCCCTTGTTTCTGTTGGACAAGGAGGACAGAAAAACAGTCAAATTGATAGAGAATAGACTACTGTAGTTTGGCCAGTGGCTGTTAGCCAAGTGACTCTTTTAGACTACCACCAGGAGGAGACAGGAATTCCAAAAATCAAATAAATTCTGGGCACCTGTACAAAATAACAGTTATGCAAATAAAAATGTGTGGAAGAATCAGCTTGTGCCCTGTGCTTGCAGAATGGTATGACATCACAGCAGCTGAGTAAGTGTTGACAATTCTGGGTCTTGCTACAGGTTGTGCAGAATCACTTCCAGCATTTCCTGGTATGCATGATCTGCAGTCTGCCGGTGGAGGTGATTATCTGAATGTTTTTACATTAAAAGAAACCCTCCTTCCATGCAGAGAATCATCCTTTTGGAGAAGAAAATTGATAATATTTTTAACCCCCTCTAAAAATACAGAAAAATAGGGGGAAATAACCCCAATCCCAATGACTCTCCTCAAAGCAATGTTTCAGGAGTAATGACTAAATTTGACTAGATGCACTAAAAATTAGAACAATATATTATAAGATCTATGTTTTGCCAGAGCAGTCTGGCCAAATTGCTCTTATCTGATCTAGATTGTCTATTTTATAGAACAACATCAGTAATGTTTTCTCTCTCAAAATAATGCAGGCAACATAGTCATGCAATGTTTTATGTACAGGTGTAGTGATGCAGGGAGTGAAACGTTTGTTTCTGCAAAGTATACAAAACCAGTCCATATATGAGTCTTTTATTACTCCATGAATGTTGGGCATATGGGAATCAGATTTCATATTTGAATATAAGAGGCAAAATGAAAACTATTTTACATAAAATTTTGTAAATCATTAGTGTTCTCAACTAGGCTGTTTTATCTTTTAATCTAGACTGCCCTGGTTTTATGCAATAAGGGACTTTCCCTTAACATAAGAGATTGCTGGTTTTATGTAAATTAGGTCTACAAAGCAGACAAGTTAACATGAGGTATAAGACCTTGACACTTTCTTTTAGTGCTGGGGGCTAGATCCTATTGCATGCATTTAAGTGTGTGGAAAATTCCCTCATTCATTACTGTATATCATGAAGATAGCTCACGTATCTCTGACCTCACAGCAAACCAGGAACTGACCACCATTTTTGCTGCTTAGCAGAGTCTTACATTTGATCTTAAGTTATCTCTTCTGCAGCTAGGTCTCCTACAAAATGAGCACATCCAATATCTATTTACTATATGTGTCATTTTTCTCCCATACCCTCCTGAAGTCCAGAACTTCTGATTGGTGACCTTCTTTTAAGACTATTTGGAATTTGCTGGTTGGGTGTGGCAGCTCTAGTATTGTGAACTTGTATCTTTTGAGAATAAATTCTAAAGATTAGGAGTAAGAAGGAAAAACGTACTGGCAGAACCTGTTTGTTTAACATGTACAGAAGAAGAATTGTGGAAGTTCCCATTGGTGAGGTGCTGGACACTTGTTGGACACATGACTGACAACTCATTAATTGGCAGCTGTGTGTTCTGCAATTCCTATTCATCATGTTTAAAAAAAAAACAGGATTCTTCTCACTGTTTATTACCTAGGAAATTTATTTAAAGCTACTGCAGGAGGGGGAAATGGTTCTCTAAAAAATGGTAACATAAGCCTCTACAGGTGACTTTTGTCAAGAAACTGAAAAATAGGGGATCATGGTTTTGGCTGCCCTTTTGAAGCACAGGCCTTGTAGTTTGTGCCTGAGTGGAACTGACCAAGAGAAGATGAGAAAGTGTCCATTGTTAATTGGAAGGCATTAACACCTGACTTACCTCTGTGGGAATGAAAGCTCCAAGGCCAGAGCTTGCTCCTTGGAGCCGAGCTAAGGAGCAAGAAAGTTTCAGCAGAGGTAAAGGGAGTGGGGGATAAGTTACTTTTCCTTAGAGAAGGTTCATGGCAATGTGATGCCTGATTGGCAAATCTCAAAGGTTTTGGACACTGGACTGGTGAGTACAAAAATGCAGAGAGAAATGACTTAATTTAGCCTACTTATCTCTTAGGGGAATACTATGCTGAAGTTCTGCCAGAATGTGACTACTAGTTTAGGATAGCTATCTCTTGTTTTCTTGTGGGACTGTTCTGGAATTGTTTTTGCCTCAAATATTTTTGAATGCTTGCTTGCGCCATAATTTTTGACTGTTCTTGTACTTTTTGAAACTATTTGGAAACTTTGTTCCTTTTGATTTTTTCTATCATCTTTAATAAAACGTAAGATTTTACAGCTCTTTACTTCTTTTGGAGTAAAAGGGTTCAAAACACCAGGAACCTATGCATTTAGCGGGTATTTTTTTTGGTATTTCTACTTTGGTGCGAAAGTCAAAGAGCTTAACCTTGTGGATTTGTATAACGCCATGAAGCACTGCTTAGTCAAAATGAACTAAGATGTTGGGAGGATACTGGACAGGAGGATTTCACTCAGCCATCAGCCCATTTGACCCTCCTAGAGCTTATCCACACCTGGAAAGTTTGAGCAGTGTAGCTAAGTGTGGGCCTCTCTGACCTGCTGCACTTTAAGTAAGAATGAAGAACAAGAAACAGGAAGTGACCTCACAGACAGATGGGAGAATACCTAGGAGTAATTATATCAAGAAACTGGTGAGTAGACTTTGGTCTAGATGGGCGGGGTATACATTAAATAAATAAATAAATAAATAAATAAATAAATAAATAAATAAATAAATAAATAAATAAATAAATAAATAAATAAATAAATGAGAAAGAAGTGTTAATAGGTTTCAACTGCCCTGTAAATTTTAGACCTATTGACTTGTGCAAGAGAGAATTGGGAAGGAGGTGGAACAACTGCCTACATTATCTCAACGTAGGGAGAAAGCAGATTAAGCTCCCCCTTCTTTGTCCAAAGACTGACTGTACACATTTATCAGCAAGATGGATTGCTTTACTAAGAGTTTGCTGGGAATGGAGAGACTGATCTGAGTCCGGAAAAAGCAGCTTGTCATCCCTAAGCATTTCACAGAACAAGTCCTGAAATTGGCTCATGATGTCGATATGCTGGGCCTTTAGGGGTTAAAAGAACACTGGCTAGAATTACTGTTTCTATTGGCCTAATATCACAAAATAGGTCAAGTAAATGTTGGAAATGTCATAAAAAAACTGGAACCTATTATCACCTCTGGTGGACTTGTGATAAAGCAAAAAAAATTTGGAACAAAATACATACATGGCTTGTTAAAATAATCAAAAAGCATGTAGATTTTAGGCCAGAGCTCTTTCTGTTAGGTATAATACCAGAAAGTGTTGATAGACAAAATGTATATTTAATACTGCATATTCTAACAGCTGCGAGGATTATTTATGCACAGTACTGGAAAAATGAAGGAACACCTACGGATCAAGAAATTAAAAAGATATTGGACAGACTAACACTGAAAATCAAAGGAAAAGAAGATACAAAATATTATCAAACATGGGACTTATTCTATCAATGGTTAGAAGGATGTTGTATAGATTAGGAGTGTAATGTGTGTAGTAGTTTTTTTTTACAAATGATTATAAGCTGTACCCTGGTGGCAAGATGTTAAATCAGCATGGATGGATTTATATAATAAAAAGAAAATTTAAAAAAAAAGAAAAACAGGTGACATTTTATTGCTCCTCTTGTGATATGTGTCAAAGGGTTGGGTACCCTCAAGACAAGACGAAAGCTTATTTTCAGCCTCCTAAAGTCCCTCAGCCATTTCAGCATCTCAGAATAGATCTCCTCGGCCCTACTGAGCCTGCAACCAAAAATGGGGAAAATTTTAACCTATCAATTATGCCATCCAATATGCTGAGGCTGTTCCACTGGCTAGTGTAAACTGCCAGAAATGTCACATGAGCTTTCTTAGAAGTTATCAGTTACATGGGTTCACCCCAGATTTTGATTTTGGACCGAGGCAGTAATTTCTCCACAAAATCACTGACAAAAGTTTGTGTGATTGCTGGGGTGAAACAATGATCCACAGTTGCATACCATCAATCTGCTAATGGAGGGGTGGAAAGGGTACAACACACTTTGTAGAAATTGATTAATGTTTATATTGTGGAATGTTTAAAAGACTGGAATTGGGCCTTACCTTGTCTGCTGTTTGCATCCCATGTTGCTCCCTAAGAGAGTCGGGAGCAAGGGGAGGGGGTTCAGTCCAAATGAGGTTGTCTTGGAAGAGGATTGGGAGAGCAAAATTGCAAAGTCCCTGTTGCAGAATTTGTTAGCCACCTGCAGCAGAGGTTAAAGCAGGTGCAAGAGATAGCCCTGGAAAATTTGGTGATTGCTCAAAACAAGCAAAAAGCTTGTTATGATGCCAAGGCCAAACACTGGGATTTAAATGTTGGGACTACGTTTGGTGCTAAGTCCTGTTAAACACAGCAAGCCACAAATCATGGGGGAAGATCTCTTTGTGGTGAAAGAGAAAATAAGTGCTGTAAATTAAGTGATTGAATGCAGCAGCACAGGACTTAAACCCAGGGTGTACCATGTTAACAGTTCAAAATCTTATGTAGCCAGAAATGCTGGGATTTTTATATGCCTAGCCAGGAAGGAAAAAAGAGAAGACTTTGTGGATATCTTGGTAGAATTTCAGGAATCAGGGGGACTGGAAGAGTTGCATTTGCTTCCTGAAATGAGTAATTATGAGCAAGAAAGACTGTATGAGGACACACAGTGCTATCATTCTCTCTTCTTAGATAAGCCAGGTAGAATGACCCTGGCTCAGCATAGTGTCCTTACTGGTAACTGTCTAGCCATTCAATCTCCTCCTTATTGGGTTACTGTCATGCATGCTGAGACTATTGAAAAGGAAATTAAAGAAATATTAGCATTCCCAAAGCTCATGGGCTTTTCCAGTCATGACTGTATCAAAAAGATGTTTAAAATATTTAAAAAATGAATTAAAAAGAGACACTTTTCAAAATATCTAAAGGAAAGGGAGATTTTGTATGGATCGGGAAATTAAACCAGATAACCCAGCCTGATTCTATTCCATGCCCATAAACCATTGGTTCCCAAACTTTTTCAGCTCATGGCTCCCTGAACTTACTGGCCACTGGTCATGGCTCCCAAATAAAGTAGAACCACCATATCTGTGGGATCAGTACTTACCAGTATACGGTCTGATTTTAAAAAAATAAAAAAATAAAACCCCAAATACATGTTCCCAAGTTGTATTATCAGGACTGACCACTACACAGAACCAGATACTATGCTATATGTTGTTGTTTAGTTGTTAAGTTATGGCCGACTCTTTGTGACCCCATGGACCAGAGCATGCCAGGCCCTCTCGTCTTCCACTGCCTCCCAGAGTTTGGTCAAATTCATGTTAATCAGAACTCTCCACTATGACATGTCTGTCTTGGGTGTCCCTGCACAGCATAGCCCATAGCTTCTCTGAATTACTCAAGCCCCTTCGCCATAACAAGGCAGCAATCCATGGAGACTGTGCTATATACAGGTGGCTTAATAGAAATCCACTCATGGCCTGACCTATCTGAGGGAAGCGGCTTCCAGTAAAATGGAAAATATGTATTGGAGGGGCAGGGGGAAGGGTCCTTTGCCAACAGGGGGGCAGGAACCCCAGTTCTCTGGTAACGCTGGGCAGAGTTCCCTTTCTCCATCATGCAAGGACAGAGAAAAACTGGAAGTAAATACTGTGTGATACTAAGAGTGGGTGGGTGGAAAAAACTAGAAGATTCCATAGCATCCCTGGCTGGGTTGGGTGGAACCCCAGGGCACCTTGGTTCACCATTTAGGTATCACTACCATAATGCAGCATCTCATTGAGACTCTTGAAAACGCCAAGTATATATTTGTTTTTAACCTCACAAAGGGCTAGTGGTAGATCCCCTTAGAGCAGGGATCTCCAAACCTTTGAGGGTGAGGGCCACATCATATATTTTCAACATTTTTGAGGGCTGATGGAACATGCACATCAATGCCTGCATTCATGCACGCACTGCTCCACACATGGACACCTGCCTGCACACATGTCCCTCCACATGCATGCACGGATGCCCCCCAGCAACACTTGGAAATCATCTTACAGTATTTACAAGAGGCAGGACTGACCATTAAAGCCTCAAAATGTTATCTGTGGCATGAAGAAGTTGTATCCCTATATCATGCTGTTCAGCCCCTTGAAGCCAAATCGCAGTGTCAAAGATTGGCCAGTACCGCAATAAAAAGCAGGTTACATCTTTCTTGGATTTAGCAGGGTGCTACCATAAATTCATCCCTCACTTCATTACCATTGCTACCCTCTTACCCAAGCTGTGTAAAAAGTTTATGCTAGTGAAAATGAAATAGACTGGGTCTTTGACACTCTGAAAACCAAATTAGTGGAAGCATCCCTTTTGATGGCTCCAAATGTTGATCAGTCATTCGTGACCCAGATTGATGCAAATTAGTTTGGTCTGAATGATGTATTATTGTAGAGTGGATCTGATGAAGTATTAATCCTATTCCTTTCATCAGCAAGAAGCTTTCACTCCATTAAAAAAATAATTCAGTAAGAATGAGTTGAGAACGAGGGGCTTGCAATAGTTTGGATATTTGCACAATTTTGACCTTATTTGTGGGGAAGAGTTTCTGCTTCAAACAGATCATGCTCCTTAGGCGTGGTTTCCGTGCTTGAGGAATCATAACCAGTGTTTGCTGAGAGGGCATTTGTCTACAGAGTTCACCTCTGAAGTTCAGCACACCAGAGGTTGTGAAAATGTTGTGGTAGATGGCTTGTCCAGTATCTATTTTGGTGAAAAAGGTGGGAAATGGAGTCAATGTAACTGAACTGCAAGAGTTACAATGTTCTATTGGTTTGTATGTATCCTCAGATTCTGTTTCCCCTTCACTAGAGATAGGCATGACCCAAAAAATGAACCAGGAAGTTTGCCAAAAATTGCTGGTTCATTAGTTCAGGTTGGGTCAGTCTCATCAAAAGCAAGGAACCGAAAAGAATGGAGCCAACAAACTCTTAAAGTAATGCATTGAGGTCTCAACCTACGGAATTAATCCGTATTGGAACGGAGTCCGTAGGTCGTAAAGTCCAAATTAAAGTCCATTTAATTTGTATCTGGCCCAAGAAACCCCTCCCACACACAAAAATTAAAAATATTTTTTTAAAAAATCACCTTAACTTTTTGAAGTCTTCAAGGGGTCCCCTGCCTCCGCCATTGCTGCTGTTGGAGAACTCTCAGAGCTCCCCCGCTGCAGCCATCAACGCTGCCAGAGGACTCTGAGGGCTTCGGCGCCGCTGCCGGAGGCCTCTTGGGGGTCCCCCGCTGCCGCGATATGCTTTGGAGTCACTACCGGCGGTGTGGGGGGGAATCCAAGAGGCCTCCCATGGTGGTGGGGAAGGCCTTCGGAGATCCACCGCCACTGGGAGCCGCACCGCGCCAGGCTATCCCAGCCATGGTTGGACTCCCAGGAGTCAGAGCATGGCTGGGGTTGCCCGGCACAGCGGCAGGGGACCTCCGAATGCCTTCCAGGTGGAGAAGCAATGGAAGGCATCTGGAGACGCCCCCACCCTGTTGCCACCGCTGCCGGGAACCTTCAGAACTCTCAGACGGCTACTTCCAATGTCAGGGGAAAAGCCCTTTGAGAGCTGGGAAGGCAAACAGGCAGGGAGAAAAGGCTGGAAATTCGAATTTCCTGTGCTTTCTCCCTGCCTTCTTGCCTTCGGAGCTTTCCACCCAACATTGGAGGAAGCTCTTTGAGAGCTTGGAAGGCAAGAAGGCAGGGAGAAAGGGCGGGAAATTAGAATTTCCAGCCTTTTCTCCCTGCCTGTTTCCCTTCCAAGCTCTCAAAGTGCTTTCCCACGACATTGGAGGAAGCCGTTTGAGAGCTCCGAAGGCTCTCAGTGGCAGTGGCAGCAGGGTGGGGTGGGGTGTCTCCGGATGCCTTCCATTGATTCTCTGCCTGGAAGGCATCCGGAGGTCCCCTGCCACCGCTGCCAGGAGCCGCACCGTGCCGGGCTATCCTAGCCATGCTTGGACTCCTGGGAGTCCAAGCATGGCTGGGGTTGCCAGGCGTGGCAGGACTCCTGGCGGCAGCAGCAGGGTGGGGGACCTCTGGATGCCTTCCAGGCAGAGAAGCCATGGAAGGCATCCAGAGAACCCCCACCCTTCTGCTGCCACCACTTGGAGCCACGCTGCGCCTGGCAACCCCAGCCATGCTTGGACTCCTGGGATAGCCGGGTGTGGCATGGCTCCCAGTGGCGGCGGCAACAGGGGACCTCCGGATGCTCTGAAGCACTATCGGCGGCGGGGGGCCTCCGAGATGCCTCCCATGGTGGCAGAGAAGCCCTGCAAGGCATCCGGAGGCACGACCTACAGCCTACGGACTGGAAGGGGGAGGCAGGGAAAGCGCCAAATTTGAATCTGGTGCTTTCCCCGCCTCCCCATTCTGGTCCATAGGTAGATTCTCCGGCCGCAAGTTGAAGTTAAATTTTGCAGCCAGAGAAGTCCGTAGGTCGAAAAGTACGTAAGTGGAGCCGACCGTAAGTCGAGACTCCACTGTGTTTGGTTTGTTTGCCCATTTTTCTCTTCCCCACCACCAACAGCCTACTTCTGTCAATCAGAAGCACTAGGCAACCCTGGGAGGGATCTAGAGACTGCTGGATTGGCAGGTCAGGTAGCCAAACACATGGCTCAAAGGGCTCTGGGGGAGTGGCTTCTTCTTATAAGACCAATTCACAGGAGCCATTTTCACCTCAGAGCCACTTCTGCTAGTCAGAGGAACCCTTCTATCTTGGAACGAGGTTAGCTCAGATCTCCAATGGCATTCCCTTGTCAGTCAGCCTGTCTTTTCCCACCCCTATCCCACCACAT
Organism: Pogona vitticeps; assembly: GCF_051106095.1. Taxonomy (NCBI): domain Eukaryota; kingdom Metazoa; phylum Chordata; class Lepidosauria; order Squamata; family Agamidae; genus Pogona; species Pogona vitticeps. Next base: position 100,451,898 of record NC_135787.1, on the reverse strand, counting down.
AAAAAACTCTGTACTCTGTTAATTAGAAGCCAACTCACAGATGGTGTTATTTGGTGGGACCCACAGTCAAAAGGCTTCTTTGTGTGATACCTTAATTAAGTGAAATTGACTCTAGCTAAATTGAAGGGAGGGGAGGATAATAGCCAGATGAGTGGAGTTACTTGGAAGAAAAGTTTCCATCTGGAAAGTTTGGGGTAACTGAAGATCTGTTTGGTGGATTACTTTCAAAAGAGCTAGAAAAGTGGATGATGGGTATAAAAATGTTATAGAGAAATTAGTTACTTCAGCTTAACTTTTCTAATGAGACAGCTATGCTGCTGAGTCTGCACCCTGTATATGCCCTGTATACTACATTCCTGGTGTATTGTAAGTATTAGCACAGGATAGTTAGCTTTATTATTTTCTCTGAGTATTATTCTTGAATTGCCCTTGTCTCCTTTTTGTACAAATATTGGCTTCACAGGTTTTTTCACTGCTTTTATAACTTTTAAATTGAAACTTTATTTTCTTTTTCTTTTTCTTTTTTTTACTTTTTGCAAGATCTTCAATAAAATGATATTTTTACAGCAATTTGGTTATTCTGGGAGAGGGTTTGTTGGTGCGAAAGACAGGTCTTGCCTTGGATCCTTTTGTGTTTGTTGGTATTTTTCTGCCTGGCAAGATTTGCCTGCAAATTGAAATGTGCAGCCTTGTGAGTCTTGGTATTCTCTGGAACACGCAGGAATCGGGAAGTAACAGAAGCGGAAGACATTGTCAGAGTATTGAAAATTCAGAGTGTTGGGAATGGAGCAGACAGGGAGATTTTCCCGAGCCATCAGCACATTAATCCCCTGGAGATCATATAGTGTGTCTAGGTTCTTCATGTGAACCTCTCTGTCCTGGCCATAATCTTGACTGCATTCCAGCAGAAGCAGGGTTTTCTGGATCTCAAAATTTGATTTTTAATTTCAGAGTACTATATTTGTTGGAGAAGTAGAGGAAAATAATAAAAAGGGGGGAAAGAGAGATCTGTTCAAGAAAATTGGAGATATTAAAGGAACATTTTGTGCAAAGATTGACATGATAAAGGATAAAAATGGTAGGGACCTAACAGAAGTGGAAGACATTGAGTATTGAAAATTTTATAGGCCTGAACAGTTCCAGACTGTAATATTAATGAACTGCCATGATGATCACCTGTGCAAGTGCTGAGTCACAGTGACTATGAAGAAGATGATGCATCATCTGTGGATGATGCAACACCCATGTAAAGGAAGATGATGCAACACATGAAGTGAGTGGACAGAAGCATCAGTTCAACTGTATATAAGTGAACATGAATGTATCTCCTTCTCCTTTCTCTATGCTGCTATCCTCTATGCATTTTGCCTCTGTTTTTGCTGCGACACCGAAGATTTGCTACTTTATATATTTGTATGTATTTTGTTAATACACGTGTCTTTTTGTAGAAGAAGAGTGTGTATGTGTTTTTCTTCAATCAGAGAACTCTGCACATTAAACAGCAAGAAGCTAAGAGAGGTCATGGGCCCAGAGACGTGCTCTGTGCAAGCCAATTGAAGTGAAGAACGGCTGGTGAGTACCGTGGGTGATAAATCACTAGATGAAAGAAGAAAGTGATTTAGAAGATTTGGAAGAAGGCAGTTCGTCTGTTGTTAGCCCAGGAGGGGACAGAAAACAGAGAACTGAAAGAGCAGACAGGATGGCGTTTAATGCAGCAGGCATGGGAGGATTTCCTTTAACCAGGCTGAATGACAGCAATTACAAGACGTGGGCTGTCAAAGCTGAAATGTTGTTGAGGAGGGAAGGACTATGGCTGTTTGTGAACAACCCCCCAGTGCAGTCTGACAAGGAACAGGAAAGAGATCATGAATGGGCTCTTAGTATCTTAGTGCTTTGCGTTGAAGATAACCAATTAATTCACATTCAAGGACTGACTACAGCAAAGGCAGTCTGGGATCGGCTTAAGAATATTTACATTAGAGAAATAGCAGGAACAAAGATATCGCTGACCAGAAGACTCTACAAATGTAAGTTGCAGCCCCGTGACAGCGTATCCAAGCACTTACAAACAATGAAAGGACTTTTCAATGAATTAGAGCTAATGAATGTGCAATTTACTGAACAGCATAAGGTTTTTGTTATTCTGAGCAGTCTGCCTAGTGAATTTGATATGCTGGTAACAAGCCTTGAGACTCTACCTGACGCACAGCAGAGTTTGGAGTACCTTACAAGCCGCCTTTTGCAGGAACAACAAGAAGAGGTGGCAAGAATACATAGAGGAACCATACCAGAAAGATCTGGATGTCCCGGACAACTCAGATAGTGTGGTTGCTGACCTTGAGCCAGACATCCTGGAGAGTACAGCCAAGTGGGCCTTAGAAAGCATGGCTAACAACAAGGCCAGTGGAGGTGATGGCATTCCAGTGGAACTATTTAAAATCTTAAAAGATGATGCTGTTAAGGTGCTACACGCAATATACCAGCACGTTTGGAAAACTGAGCCATGGCCACAGGACTGGAAAAGATCAGTCTATATCCCAATCCCAAAGAAGGGCAGTGCCAAAGAATGCTCCAACTACCATACAATTGCACTCATTTCAAACACTAGCAAGGTTATGCTCAAAATCTTCCAAGGTAGGCTTCAGCAGTATGTGGACCGAGAACTCCCAGAAGTACAAGCTGGATTTCGAAGGAACTAGACACCAAATCGCTAACATGCATTGGATTATTGAGGAAGCCAGAGAGTTCCAGAAAAACATCTACTTCTGCTTCATTGACTACGCAAAAGCCTTTGACTGTGTCGACCACAACAAATTATGTTAAAGAAATGGAAGTGCCTGACCACCTTATCTATCTCCTGAGAAACCTATACGTGGGACAGGAAGCAACAGTTGGAACTGGATATGGAACAACTGATTGGTTCAAAATTGGGAAAGGAGTATGACAAGACTGTATATTATCTCCCTGCTTTTTTAAGTTGTATGCAGAATATGTCATGCAAAAGGCTGGACTGGAAGAATCCTAAACTGAAATTAAGCTTGCCGGAAGAAACATCAACAACCTCAGCTATGCAGATGATACCACTCTGATGGCAGAAAGTGAAAAGGAATTAAAGAACCTCTTTATGAGGGTGAGAGAGCACAAAAATGGTCTGAAGCTGAATATCAAAAAAACTAAGATCATGGCCACTGGTCCCATCATCACCTGGCAAATAGAAGGGGAAGATATGGAGGCAGTGACAGATTTTACCCTTTGGGCTCCATGAACACTGCAGATGGTAACAGCAGCCACGAAATTAAAAGACTCCTGCTTCTTAGGAGGAAAGCGATGACAAACCTAGATAGCATCTTAAAAAGCAGAGACATTACCTTGCCGACAAAAGGCTGCATAGTCAAAACTATGGTTTTTCCAGTAGTGATGTATGGAAGTGAGAGCTGGATCATAAAGAAGGCTGACTGCTGAAGAATTGATGCTTTTGAATTATGGTGCTGGAGGATACTCTTTCTTTCTTTCTTTCTTTCTTTCTTTCTTTCTTTCTTTCTTTCTTTCTTTTCTTTTCTTTTCTTTTCTTTTCTTTTATTTATATCCCGCCTATCTGGTCGGTTAAGACCACTCTAGGTGGCTAACAGCATGAGTGTCCCCTGGACTGCAAGGAGATCAAACCTATCCATTCTATAGGAAATCAACCCTGAGTGCTCACTGGAAGGACAGATCCTGAAGCTGTGGCTCTAATACTTTGGCCATCTCCTGAGAAGAGAAGACTTCCTGGAAGAGACCCTGATGTTGGGGAAGTGGGAAGGCAAGAGGAGAAGGGGCGACAGAGGACGAGATGGCTGGATAGTGTCATCGAAGCTACCAACATAAATTTGACCCAATTCTGGGAGGCAGTGGAAGACAGGAGGGCCTGGACTGCTCTGGTCCATGGGGTCATGAAGAGTTGGACACAACTTAATGACTAAACAACAACAACATTTGTTGGAATATCGGACTATATAGACTCCGTTCCTTCAGGGATACTATACTTGTGATTTCCTGAGGAAATTTCATTGTCTCAGAGAACACTACGCTACTATGATGCTGAGGCCTTTTATACCAACTTCCCTCAAAAAGATCGACTATAAGGTATCAGAAATATCATTGCAGATTGAATTACAGTCCATTTAACTACCAAATCATTCCACTTTGCATTTGCCTACAATTATGTGAACTTTGATGAGAACCTGCCTACATTTTCATGATTGATCTGCAAGCATCCTTTCTTGGATCCTATCCCTAAAAACCCTGCCTCTATCTGAGATATGTTGCTAATATCTTTCTCATTTGTACTCGTATACATGAATGACTAGAGAAATATCCTCAGGACTTTGGCAACATTTGCCTCACCGATCAGTCTGAGCCTTGACACAAAGCAGGTTCATTTTCTTGATACTGTTTTGCAACTTCATAAAAACACCATCATATATCAAAAGCCACCATTTACACATATTTCCATATTCCAGCTTCCACTCAGAATATATCTCAAAAGGTCATTATCTAGAGCAGTGGTTCCTATATGTTCTTGGAGTACAACTTCCACAAGTCCTGGCCAGCACAGTGAGCGCTGAAGACTTCTGGGAGATTTCATCTGGGGACTCAGGCCAGGGAACCATTGATCTATGGCCATTTCTTACAACAGTGTTTGGACTTGGTGGACTGAAATGGATAACTTCAGGATTTACATCAGGCATTTCCAACCTAACTAAATGTGTCAGAGAAATCCAAATTAAAAAAACCACACACACCAGGTACAAACCCCCCCCCCCCCAATTTATTACTGGACAGACCTAGAAAATAGTAACTCACTCCTGGTTGCCACCTACAGATCCCAGCTGAATCCACTCTAACATATAATCAAATACCTACAACTTATCTTGTAGTCTCTTTCCTCCTAGAGGGCATGGGCAGTTGGCCTGTGCTTGCTTACAGAAACATCCCAACTTTGAACAGCTACTCACAAGCAACAACAGGGCATGGGAATTTCATCCCCTGGTCATGAAACCCCGCTATGGAACACTGTGCAAACGACAGGGAAGAAGAACCAGGATCCTACCCATGAAAAGCAGAAAGCCTGAAGATTTAAGTCATATCATGAGAAACAAAAAGTATAGATTACTACAGCTAATCATTCAGAATAAAATAAATAGAAAAAGAAGTGCAGGAAGGAGAAGAACTTATTGGCCAAGAAACCTTACAGACTGCTTTTGGATGTAACACATCTTTTTTTTAGAGGTGTGAGCTTTAAAGTCAGAAGGGCCACTTAACTCTGACTTATAAGAAAAATATTAGGATGGTTTTGCTATTTGAATGGCCAATATTAATCATGTAATTGTCACAGTCAGTGCTGTCTGCATTTAGTTTTCCTCTATCCTTTCTCTTTACCATCTCAAACCTAGTTACTTGTACCTGTACCTGAGAATAACACTCTCACAATAGTATGAGAGTTCTCATTTTCACACAGCCCCTTCTTCTGCTGGCATTCCTGGAAAATAGTAAGCCTTAAGGCCACACAGGTTGGCTCTTTTTTTAGGAGACACAGTGGGGAATCAAACTCCCAACCTGTAGCTCTGCAGTCAGATACCTAAACCACTGAGCTATCCAGCCAACTACTTAATATACATTATCTGTTTCAAACCTGATAATCATAGTCTTTGTATATATTCCTCAAAGGACCATGATTGGCATCAAATTCTGGCTTATTCACATCACTTCGTCCCTTCTAATAGTAAATTGTGACTTGGATGTCTAAATGCATGTAACAGTTATAAAAATTTCGTTATTTTGATACTCCTTTTGAGGTATTAAAAAGGTATTTCTAGGTTGTTTAAAATACAGTAATAATGTGATCTAAAACATTACAGTAACAGAAACAAAACATAAAATAGAAATATTGAGAAGGACACTATAAGATGGCATAAAATAAAAACTTTCAGAAAGAGTTGAAACTACAGTTAAAAATGGATGTTCATCATTATCCAACTAAAAGATTAGAATATCCCTGTCTTTGAAGCCCATTTTGAAAACAAAGTCAAACTACACTTTCTGTAGATGATAATATACATGTGTAGCCACATCTAAGAAAGCCACATGTTTATATACACCCATTCCCCTGAAGAGATCTTAACTGGAAAAGAAAGGACTTAACTAGAACCTCTAATCTTAAGGCCCATCTAGGTTCATACAGGTGTTCCCTCAAGTAACTTCTCCTGAACTGTTTAAAGCTTTAAAGTAACAACCAATGCTTTAAATTAGGCCTGGAAACAGAGCAAGAATCAAAGTCAGTGTTATGCCCAGCTTAGCCCCACAAGCAACCTCATTCAGTACTAGCTGAAGCTTCTGAGCCATCTTTTAAGGCAGCCCTCTGCCGTCTGTATTGCAAGGGGGGCCATCTAGAAGATGTAACTAGAATGGCTACAGCAAGGTCTCCCCCTTTTAAATAAGGACACAGCTAGTGAATGAGACAAACCTGTTCAGAGGCATCCTCAGTGATCAACTGTTCTTGCCTTGTAATAACCAATACCAATTCCGGGAGTTTTTTTGTTTAGAGTTTCCACAGCCTCCCACAGAGGAGCAGGAAGGAAGGAAAAGATGTGTACCTCGCCCAAATCTTCACGACACATTCAGTTCCATCTCTTCACAGCCCAGAGTCTATCTGCTCTCTGAGGGATGGGGAGGGTTGTCAACTGCTGTCTTTGTGCTGTTGTTCTATTTGCCTGCTTGCCGCACCTCTCATGGTCTTTGCTGGGCATCTCCACCACCACCACCACCACCACACTTCTCTTCTGTTTGGACAGCCACACGATTTTTCAGCTGAAGAGAAGCAGGGGACTGAGATGAATGAAATGCGTTGGTGGATGGAGAAAAAGAAGATGGATGAGAAATGGGGTCCTTTGCATCTTGATGGAAGCAAGTGCCAGGAGCCATAGGGAGATTTGCAGATGTGACCATGGGGGTACGTGAGAAACAAGAGCATACAGACCTGTGGGTATGTCAGAGACAAGAAAGACAGGAAACAGCAGGGAGGACTGAAGCAGTGAGGTGTACGTGCAAAATCACGAAACAGGGCACATGGTTATGTGTGCATGTTATAGATGTGTGAATGGATGGGGTCTGTGGCTGCATCTGGAAGTGCACGTGAAAGAAAGAATGGGGTGATTCTTGGAATAATAAAAGTTTTTGAATGGGTATTCCAGCGAGGGAGGGCAAAAGGGATTGGGGTGTAAGGAGAGTTGATTGGCAGAGAGGAAATGAATGGTTTGAGTTAATTATTTATTTGGGTAATGAATCTGGAAAAAACTTCCTCTGAGATAATTTTCTTGTCAGTTTGGGGAAATTAGCTTCCAAGGAATTTATTTGGAGGAAATTAGGTAACTTGCCTTCTGTGAAATGGGTTGCGTTGGAGGAGAAAACGGGTTCAAACAATATTTCTTGTGGGTGGGTTCTGCCACTCAAGACTCCAGCTCTTCTAGGTTCTGTGGCATGTAGCTTTTATAGAGCCTCACCACTTTGCTATTTGCAAAATGGTTGCCCTATTGCAATAATAAAGTTGTGATTTGCCATGCCACTGCTGCAGCCATTTTATCACTGTTTGCATCTGTCTGCCACCTACCCTATGACAGGCATTTTGCAGCTTTGGCCATAAAACATCCTAGACATTCCAAATGTACCCCTGGAGCAAAACCAAGGCTGAGGAATCTGTGCTGTCACCCGGATTTCTGGACGACTTTTCTTAGCAGCTTTCTCTCATGTTGTGACTGCCAGATAGTTGGGACTACGGTTCCAGAATTCTCCTCTTACTATTGGTCATATTGGTTGAAGTTGATGGATATTAAACTCTAAACAACCTAGAGAGTAGGAAATGGAAGAAGGTTGGTATAAATGCCATAGAACCCTTTAGAGTCCAATATGTGCGCGCCCATGTATTAAAACAAACAAGCATGTGGTATGTGTGGAGGGCCTTGAAGACTTTCAAAAGGTGACAAAATTGCCTCCCTCTCCTAGAGCACAAGGAAATTTTCTGAGCCAACACTGAGATCTTGTGGAGTCTTTGCAGGCTGCTGGGAAGCCCAGGGGTGGTGTGTTTTCACTTTAGGGACCATGTATGTCCCTCACACTACAGTTCCCAACCCCCACCTCCTTGGACTAGAGTCACCATGCAATTCTGTCTAAAGAGAGAGACTCTTGAAGGATAGTACGATGTTGGCATTGAAGAGAGCTGAAAGGATTTGCAAAATTAATAGGGTTGCAGTTGCATCTATTCCCTGATATAATACATCAATGATGGTGACCAATGCAGTGGGTTTCAATTAGCTCACCTATTAACTTCTGAAAGTACAGTATAGTTATTCACATTTATGCCAGTATATCACTTCTCTGTACTTGTCTACTCAATGATAAAAAAGTGGTAATTTTGGAATTGGTTTAGTATCTATAATGACAATAGTTGTTCATGGAAAAACATCAAGAAATGAGCATGCATCTGTGAACCAGCTGTACAGTAATAAAATATGTGAATCAGCCTTGCCTCCTGAGTGGGAATGCTCATGTGTTCTTCTGAAGTATAAAAAAAACCCCTGCGCATATCTGCTAATCTCTGTATCAACTCCATGGTAACAATATTTCTAATTATCCCCTCACTGAATTCCTGACTTGTGTTTCCAGAAGACAAGAACTATGTGTTGGAATCCCACTGAGCCAGTAAGTAAAACCATTACTTTTGTTGCAAATATGAGAGTTAAGATATAACAAGGAGATTCCTCCCCACACTGTCATGATTGGATAGAAGCTCACAAGAGATGGAAGAGGCGAATCATGATTTGCATTTTTGTAGCCAAGGGTCTTCTTGGCTGTTGCATCTTTGAAGGAGTCTGTTTCACCCTTGTTTCCTTCTAATCAGCCCTTTTTAGGATGAGGCCAGGTAATCCTGTCACATCTCTGCATCAGATGTGAATGCAGCATGTAGTCTTGCCTGACAGAGTTACGGCAGATTTACTGGTATTGAGAAACCTACATACTGTGCTTCTGAATGAATTCCTACTTGGGGAAGCATTTTGTTTCCTTCACCTACATACCTCTTCCCTTAAGTCTCCCCCCTACTTCAAAGGTGCAGCATTGCTATTCAATAAACTTAAATCCATCAAATTAACTTCCATGCTCATAAGTTAATTGCTGGGAAACAATTTCTCTTTAGATAACAGATGTGGATGCAAATATACATCAAGGTGGAAACTGTCCAGATGTTTCCAGACAGCAGTGGGATAGAATGTTGTGGGTTGTAGTAGTAGCAATAGTAATAATAATGAAAACTGCAGAGATGGAAGGGACCCTTTGGATCATAGAGTCTAGCCCCTGTCAAGGAGGCACAGTGGGGAATTGGACTCCCAAACTCCGGCTCAGCAGCCAGAGAGCTATCTAAGCCACTGAACTATCCAGCAGTTCTTGTAGCCAAACATCTGAAGGTCCACAGCTTCTCCATCCTTGCCAAAGATCAACAATGGTGCTCATCTAATAATCCTTCTGGCAAAATCTATCTAACTTTCAGGGGACGAGTGTCAAGGTATTGCATGCATTTTGGTGGAGGAACCAAAAGCATAAATCACTACCATAAGAAAACAAGTCTGACTGGGGGTTAGAATACATGCTGCAGCGACCTAATAGTCCCCCCCCCCCCCATCTCCGCCATTCTGGAAGCTGATGCATCCTTTTTTTTTCTGAGTTGAAACTGGAAGGCCCCTTTATCCTGACATGGGAAACGCCTGATTTGTCTTCATCCTACCCTTTACCAGTCAGGAGAAGCGGTTCGCTGTACTCTTCAGCCCCCGAGGGGTGGGTGACCTGTGCGGCCCCGGAAGGGTCCCTTTTGGCCTAGCGGGAGGGCGGGCAGGCTTTTTGGGGACGCCAAACCCGTTTCCCCAAGTGCTGGGTGGTTGCTGGGCGTCCCGCGAAGGCTCCGGGCCCAGCCGCCCGGGGTCGCCTCCGTGGCCGTGGTCCTGCCAGGCAAAACCATGTCGTGAAGCGAGAGCGGCTCGTCGCCGCGTTCCTATAGCGAACGGTGCTGTTGACGGGAGGGCAGCATCGGCTTTTGCGCTCTAACTCCGCGGATTTAACGCACCTTAGCGGCCCGTGAGGATTCCCACGACAGGGCGCAAGAGGGGAAAACAGGGCGTCCACAGTCAACCCATAATTTTGTTTTTAATCACCCGGAGTTAGGAGAACTACTGGAGGCGATCTTAAAAACCGACTCAGAATTTGCAAAGCTCGGCCGGCTGCGTAAGTAATAATAATAATAATAATAATAATAATAATAATAATAATAATAATAATAATAATAATAATAATAATAATAATAATAATAATAATAATAATAATAATAATAAAAACCGCCCCCAGCGCTCGGTTTCTCTTTCACTTCCTCGGCCCGGCGGCGAGGACGGCGACGCGACCCGCACGCAGCGCCCACGGACGGGCGCGCGCGCGCCCACCCTTCCCGGGCCACCTTTAAAAAAAGGCTCCCCCTCGCCCGGGGTGCGGCGCGTCGGGCGGGGCGGGGCCTGCGGCTCGGACCAATGGCGCGCCGCCTCTATTTAAATAGACGGGCCGTGTCAATCACTTTCTTCTCCGTCAGCCTCCCTTCAATCGCCATATTGGGCAACTGTGTGAAAAGAGGCTCGTCTCTCTCTCCCTCTCTCTCTCTCCCGCCCTTCCTCTTTTCCCCTCCTTGTTTTTTTCCCCCTCGAACCTGGAAAAAAAAATAAAGAAAAGAAAAAAAAACCCGCCGCCGCCGCCGAGCTTTGACATCGGACGAGCCTTTGCAAACGCGCACTTTGCAAACGTAGGATTGCGCCCGGGGAGCCGCCGTCTCCATTAGGATTTGCGGAGGAGCGGGGGGGGGGGGAAAGCCAGCATCAGAAAGATTTATTTAAAAGCTGCTGCTTCTTTTTAACCATTTCTCCCCTGACTCCCGCTCCTCTTTTCTTCCTCCGCACCCTCGGCGGGCACCCTTGACCCGTCATCGAGGGGGGCATTCGGTGGGAACCCCGGTGTGTTTTCTCCCGTCCTCCCCCCCCTCTGTTTTCCTCGCCTCCTCTCCTGCCCCCTCCCCGCCTCTCGGCTTATGCAAGGGTTGCGCGGCCGTCGTGGTGGGAGGACGGCGGACCGCGGGGGTTTCTCTTCGATTTGGAACTTTCCCTCTCAGTGACGGTAGGGTTGTGGGCTGTGTGGGTGTTTAACCCTTTTCTGTTCGCACACGATCGTCCCCGGGGGGGGGGTTAGGTGGAGGGGGAGCGAGGCGACCCGCGGGGGAGTCTCTCTCGCTCGCGATTTTCCAAGACTCCCCTCCAACCGCCGTGGACAGCACCGAAAGCTGGGGGCGCCTCGGGCGATGTCCCACGTACGCATCTCGAATGGGAGCCCGACCCTGGAGCGGATGGAAGCCCGGCAGGCGGACTACCCGAAGCCCTCGGCTTGTCGGAACCTCTTCGGCCCCGTCGACCACGAAGAGCTAGCCCGGGAGCTGCAGAAGCACAGCCGCGACCTGGAAGAGGCCAGCCGGAGGAAGTGGAACTTCGACTTCCACCGCCACCAGCCCCTGGAAGGCCGGTACGAGTGGCAAGCCGTGGCCAAGGAGGCCCTGCCCGACTTCTACAGCAGACCCCCCAGGCTCGCCGCCGCCGCCAAAGCGGCCGGCCAGAAGCGGCGGCCCTCGGGGGTCCACGGCAGCTGCCCCTCGGCGGCGGGCTTCAGGCGCTCTCAGGGAATCTCGGGGGACGGCGAGGACGAGGCCGAGGCAGCCGAGCAGGACGGGCTGGGTCCCGTTCCAAAGGCGGAGGCGGCCGGAGCGCCGGCGGAGTTCGGCGGCCAGAACGCGGGGCCCAGGAAGCGACCCGCCTCGGATGGTAAGGGGCTTTCCTCCTCTGCGGTGCCCCCTTGAACCCCTCAGCGCCTTCCATCCCTCTTGGGTTGCTTTAGGGTCCGAGGGGGAGACCTTCCCGGGAGAGGCGAGCGGTGCGGAAAACAAGCGCGCGCCCCCCTCCGCGCCCGAGACCATAGGGACCTCTCTGCCTGGGCGTCCGATGGCCGTCCCCTCACCGACTGTGGCTAGCTCGCAAGGGGAGTGGGGAGAGGGGCCCCGACGTTTCCCTGTGGTCTTGAGCTGGTAAGCGGCTAGGCGGAGAGGTAGACGTCTTCTGTAGGTGGAGGCTTTATGCGGCCCTTGTAGCTGGCTGCCCCTCAACGCTCTAATCTTAAAAAAATCTCAGCCAGTGGTTATTTGAGCAAGTAACTCCCCCTCCCCCCATTTCAATTTGAAACTGGAGGATTTTATTTGGAAGTAAATATATTAATTTAAAATATGTAATTATGTACCAATCACAGCAACCATAGATGGTATGCATTAGGGTGGCATCAGCTGGAACCTTGGTGTTTCAGTTTCCTTCTTCTGGGTTGCTGTCATCTAAATAGTTGGGGTGCTGATGGTGCCCCATGAAATGTGGAAGTGCCATCACGAGAGGCTAAATTGGTCTGAAGACTTTAACCCAAAACTTTCAGGCTGTGTTGAAATCGACAATGCTGGCTTTCCAGTAATATGTGTTCTCGACCAGAGTGCTAATCTCGAGGGACCTGAAAACTGCAAGTTAAGCTTCTAATGTTTATTAGCTGTGTTTATTCTGTTGAATCCCAGCTGAGGCCAGTGAAAATACTCTGGGATAGGTGGTTTGGAAATTGCTGTCTTCCCGTTATGGGAATAGAAGTGAAGGATCCGGACCACAGGCTTGTCTGTTTGTTCGGTTCCTTAACCAAGTATGATTCTGTGCCTGATGTAACAAATAGCAATAATCAGCTTTGCTTCCCCTGCTTTTTGATGCAAATAGATGTTTAAAAAACTGCCTTCCCTGATGTTTCTCCCACTCTTTCTTTAACTGTTGTGTCCATATTTAGCACAATCCCAGCTGGCAAATTAATACACACACACACAAATTGAGTATTAAGTGTATTTTCTGCCCCCTGTTATTAACCCTCCCCCCAGATTCCTCTCCTCGAAACAAAAGAGCCAACACGACAGAAGAGGTGATTTCAGAAGGCTCTTCCAGTGCCAGCTCAGTGGAACAAACGCCCAAGAAATCCAGCCCAAGGCGGCGTCAAACGTAAATTGTTTATTAGGTGGGTTTCCTTTTCCTATTCACGTTTATTAAAATCTGTATAGGTGGCAGGAAAGGATCTATTCTAAGATTACCTTGATAGCTGTTTAAAAGTGAGTTTGGTGGTAAACTTCAGTAATCAATCTGGTCAGTGTAGCTTGGTTGCATGAGAGGATACCTTGTGATCAGGACAGGGTCTGAAGCGTACCTGCAGCCTGATCCAAATTTACTCACAAGCAGACGCCACATATTTAAATGGGAGTCAGTATAATTTGAAAGTGCCACCAAAGCCAGGAAAACATATTGCTGATGAAGTCTGCACTCATAAGGCTGCATGTTGACTTGGGAACAAGCCCCACAGAATACTTACTTCTGTGTAATTGTGTACAGAATCAGGTTTTTGTAATTGTTGGGTGCTTCACTTGTATCAAATATACTTTTTTGGGTCAATGTTTTTTCTGTTCTTAACTGCAAGAAGCAGTTTCGGTTTAATATTAAGGACTATGTGGAGGAAAAGCCCCAAACAACTGTTTTTCCCCCTCCCCAACATTCCTCCCTAGCAAATATAAAGTCTAATTTAGTTTCTACACGTGGTTGACTTCTATCTGCAAAAAAATTACAGCCTGATGTGTTTTTTTCTCAGAAGCCCTATACAGCTCATGGTTGTGTTTTGAATTGCAACATTAGTAGTAGCAACAAGCTATGAGAAGAGTAGCAACTCCTAATTAAGGACAGGAATTGGGGAAATATACCCTCTGGGCTTGAGATTTCCAGAGCAAGAGTGCTGCAGAAAAGTTGACAAACATGCTTGGCAAACCAGTGCAAGAGATTAAATTAGGAACTACGTCGTTATGAGACGCTCATGCTCCCAGGGTGAACAGGGACACGTGTGCAAGTCCAACTACTACTGACTGTTTACTTGGGTACTGGGAAGGGAAATGACAGCCTTGCTTTGGACCAATTGCAGTGGGGGGGGGGAGGACAGGTCTGGCCATGATCTTGCATCCAGTGTTTCCCATATCCTCCAGAAAACTGTGTGGTGCACCCAGTTTTGTACTGTCTCTTTAAAACCCTCAATGTGTTCCACCTGTGGAGAGTCCTGCCAAATTTTAATCGGAGAGATGACTGGTGTCCTGAAGGGGGCCGGCGTTAAGGCTCAGGGGAATACAGCTTGGGCAGGACCCCGGTCCCACTTCAGACAGCCAGTGTAGTGTATGGATTAGAGACTTGGGAGATCCAGGTTCAAGTTCCCTCCATGCCATGAAACCCACCTGGTGACCTTAGGCCAGTCTCTGTCTTCTTTCTTAGCCTGATCTATATGGCAGGGTGATTTTCATGATAAAAGGGGAGGAGGGGTTTCATGTATCTTGTCTTTTGCTCACTGGTAGGCTAGAAGTGTGAGTCTGAACAAAGGACATTTGGAGATGATTAATTCATAGGGTCACCATTAGCAGGAAACAAATTGTTGGCACATAACAAGAAATAGATACATGTGACAAGTAATAAATACGAAATAACGTCTTGCCTGCTGTAATCCCTTTCAACATGTGCACTGCGAGTCTCTTGGCAGCAGGGGACACGCTGCTTTTATTTCTGGCAGACTTGGAAAGTCTCAAGGACAGTAATGCTGATACATCAATAAATGAACAGAAACCTGAGTGCTTGTGGTCAGAATGAGGGCAGACTCCATCAATAGATGGGTGCTGCACAGCCAAATCTGGGGGCTTCTGAAAAACCAGAATCTGATAAAATATTGTTTACCTGACAAACTTGATTCTCTTTATTGGACTTGTAAAAACACATAAATAATTAAAAAGCACTGGCTGATAGGGTAAACTAATTACACCTTACATTGTGTGCCTACTTGCACACAATATTTATATCTAGCAGCCTCTGGCTGAGTTGTGTACAGCATTTGTGCCACCACACCCAGAGTTGAGTTGTGTTCTACCTTCAGCAAAAACAGTGGCCTGCTGGGTGTTTTTTAGCTGTGACTCCTTCTAGTCTAATAACGAAACCAGCATTTGCCCTTCTCCCCATCTTATGACTGCTCTCTCTTCCTTCGTTTCAGAATGAAGAACTTTTGTTTCCTTGTTCTTTTGGAGGCATCGGGTTCATGAAGCAAGGAAGATGCAGAGTTTATCTAGGAAAGAAAACAATGTTATCACTGATTCTCCATGGGATGGAGAACTTGTACAAGCACTGAAATAAAACAAATCTGTAATTGAATAACACTAAGATTAGGCACTCTTAAAAAGATCTGCCTCGTAAAGCATCGGATGTAGCATTCTGCAATTAGGTTTTTCCTCATTTGCTTCATTGTACTACCTGTGTATATAGTTTTTACATTATGTAGCACATAAATCTCTATCTCCTCCCCACCCCATTCTTTTGTTGGGGTGGAGATCATAAAGGGTGAGGGGTTTAAAAACTGCTTCCAAAAATCCAGCAGGCAGAGATCTGTATGAAGAGAAGCAGCATATATGTTTAATTATTTTTTTTTAAGGATGTATTGCCCCTTTTAATTTTTTTTAAAAACATGTTAACACTGGCTGCAGCAGATTGATGGAATCTGTTGGTGAAATTTCTGCTCATTAAGGACACATTCCAGTGAGATGTTTTCTGCACTAAACCCCACTAAAATGAATGGGACCAGTGGAGGAGTAGATTCATTTTAATGGGGATTGTGCAGGAGAATAACTGATGGCATTGTGTCTTAAATTTTATGTAGGAGCTTTGTTTCTACTATGTAGCAGTATAAAGGGCTCCAGTTCTGGAACCCTTTAAATGTCCTCTCCTAATATATATATATATATTTGCCTTATATAATGTTAACTTTAAATGATTTCAAAAATAATTTAAAATTCATGTTTTGAATAGAATGGAGGGGAAATTAATAAACCCTGAACTTCAATCTCTCTTCATCTCACTCACTTCTCTGATGTTCATGGGTGGGTAAACAAAAAGGAATATGACATCTTTAAACAGTATTTTTTTTCTACATTGCCTGTATGTTTTTTTTTAAAAAAATTGAAATGTACCTGTGTACATAACTTTGTAAAGACACTGAGAAATTATACTAACTTATTTATGTTAAAAGATTTTTTTAAAAAAATCTAGAAGATATTTTCCCATAAAGCCAAAGTGGCGTCTGTGTTTGTGCATTTGTAAATGCTCTCTTTGGTAGGGTTTTTGTTTTTAGTTGTGTGTGTGTGTTTTTTGGAGGGGGGTGTTGTTTTGTTAATATGGCTGTGCTTAAATGATTGCAGACTGAGCCAATTTAATATTTTTTTGTAATGTGTGAAAACAGTTGCCAATTGATATTGTTCTACATCAAGCAATCAATAAAGAAAACTGCCATATATAAATATAAATATATATATATATCAAGTGACTTCGCTGTTGTGTGTTTTGCAGGTCATGGCACAAAAAGGAAGTGTAATCATTTCCTAGTTATGTACATCAGAAAGTTTCCTTCTCTCCCTCCTCCAAGACAAATAGCCACAGGGGTGGGTTGAAGGTGGGTTAAGCTCTACTTTGAGGAAAAACAGTGCAGTGAGAAGGAAAGCTACTTCCACACCACAATGTTCCCAGTTCAAGAAACACCACCCTTTGTTGTTGCTTTTTAAGTACCTTTCTAGTGTATGCAAGATTGTCACCATGAAGCAAAATGCAAAGTGCATTTTCTCAGATGGTCCTGCTAAAGCCACAATTGGGTATTTTTTCTAAATGTGTACAGTTCTGAAATGTGCACAGTACATGCACAGAGGTCTGTCCACCCCACAGGAAGCAACACGCAAAAGTACTGTATTTTTCCATGTATAAGACTATACTTTTGTCTAAAATATGAGGGTTGTCTTATACATGGAAGTAAGCTGAGGAGAATGCAAAAACAAGTGGAGGGGAAAGCAGGGATCTAATTGTTCCTGCACAGCTTTGATCCCTGCTTTCCCCTCCACTTGCTAATCCTTAGCAAAAGGAAAGCTGGGATCAAAGCACTGCAGGATTGCTTTGATCCTTGCTTTCCTCTCTGCTTGCTAAGTCCCATGGGGCTTAACAAAAGGAGGGGGGGAAAGAATCAAAGCAATCCTGTGGCTGTATAAGGCAGAAAGGGATCAAAAAGATTATGCAGTTGTGGGATAGCTTTGATCCCTTTCCTCTTGCTAAGCCCCACGGGGCTTAGCATGAAGGGAGAAAGCAGGGATCAAAGTGATCATGCAGCGCTTTGATCCCTTTCCCCCTACACTTGCTAAGCCCCACTTAGATTTCTTAATCTTGGGTTAGAAAAGTGGGGGGCATCTTATACACGGAAAAATACAGTACTTCTCTAAACCTCGGCATATTTGAAGTAGAGTTGAAAGAATATTTTGCTGAATAACTTTGGGAGCCTGCTCATGATTGGGAACCCAAGCAGATTGGTGCTCTACAGTGTTCAACTGAAAAGTGTTTATTTAGACAGTCTCTTCAGACTTCTGCTCTGAAGAAACATCCCTACACATGGGGTGCTGGGAATGAGGCTTGTGAGGATGTCAGCTTTCCAAATGCAGTTTTACCCAACGACCATATAGGTGAACACGCATAGGACATTTATGGGGGGGCGGCACTCTGTAGGAATTATGCTAGAGAGCCCTGAAGTGAAACTAAAACTTCAAATACGTTTAGCACAAAGATAGAGTACAGGGTGGGAATGATGTGGAAGTATGGAAGCATACTCACACTACCCCCCCACCCATCTTGATTATGGCTCAGGGTCTCTGATACAGAGACAAATGGAGCACCAGTCTGTATTGAGCTCTGTTCTGGTTCCTTCATATGTGGGGCTTTGCCAGCACTAGGATGGATTGCACCCTTTTCACTGGTGGTGTCAATGCACCTGTTTGTGGGTTAGGGCAGTAGAGCTACCAACATTAACTTATGGGTCCTGCTATGTATTTAAAAGCAGTAACATACGGGCAAAGCTTTGTCATCATTTTTATCTATGGTGAGAATTGATGTAGCAGATCTTGGCCATTATAAAAGAGTTCTGACTGCGGAGCCAGAGGTTGGGAGTTTGATTCCCCACTGTGCCTCCTGTGAGTACAGCCAGTCTGGGTTGTCTTGGGCAAGCAGTCCTAGGGTGCCCCCAGAAGAAGTAAATGGTAAACCACATCTGTCTATTCTCTACCTGGAAAACTCTGAAAAGGGTTGCTATAAGTCAGAATTGATGACAGCACATGATTATTATCAAAAGCAAAATAGGCCTGATACATTTCCTAGGAAATTGTTTTGTGTGAGTTTCATTGGGAGGAGTGCAATAACAGCTTGAGTCTGTAAAAGTTACTGTTTCGGATTACATCTCCCAGAATCCTCCAGCCACCAGCTGGAGTCACTTTTGTCAGCTCTCCTACCCAATCTGTTTTGATAAGTCTTTTGCCAGCTAGTTGTGCTCCATGCTTCAAGTGTGCCAAGGTGCCGGGATAGAGGGCTTCCCTATTTAAATATTTCACACCCAGCACTGAACTATCTCAGGCTGCCTTGCCATTGCTTAGAAATGCTTCATCAGCTGTTTCTTCATGTTAAAGGATCAGCAAGTGTCAAAGCAACAGAAAGAAGGGACACTTGAGGCACACTTCAAAGGCTCATTTGGAGAACATGCAAACGTAAAACTACTTGTCATTAGAGGAGATGGCTCCTCTGTTGTTTCTGGGCAGGCCATGTCTGAGGGAAGTTAATTGCTACGTGTCTGCATCACCAGTGCTTGAATTATCCAATGACACCCAACTGAAAGGTGTGGCAAAATTACCCCACCTTCCTCCCAAAGACTGCAATTATACAGGAACCTTTCATTTGTCAGGGCATTCTCATAGCTTCCTTAAGAAACACAACTCAGAAATTAGTAGTTTAAAAAGAAAAGGGTTAGGAAAAACTCGGCACTTTCTGGGTCCTCCCTTTGCAAACCTGTAAGCCAGATATGCATATCCCATTTAAAGTTATACAAGCAACGTTTGTGGCAAAAAAAATTATCAACATAATAGTAGCAGGGTGGATTTGATTAAAATTAAATTGGTGTAAATCACAATTTAAGTTTAATTTTTTAAAGCTTAATTAACTTTAAAAAATCAATTTAAAAAATTTAAATCACAATGTAAATCAATTTATTTTTTAAAAATGTTGATTTTATCCAGCCTGAATGGTAAAAGCTTTGTGGAAAAGATATTTTTTATAAAATCTTACACATTTCTGAAAACAGTTCACATCCATGTTTCTCAGCCATAAGCACCCTACTGTGCCCAATTCACCATGAAGCAATGAAGATTGAGAAGGAAGTGGAATTTAGGCAGCAAAAACATTTTGCACTAGATTTAAATTGCCCGTACTAAGTGAAAAGCCTTGGGCATCCTGTTCAGGGAAATGCACAATTCTAAATGGACAGGTAACACCCTGATGAAACATCTTATCTTTTTGTTTTCTGACTTTGACCCCAAACTGAGGAAACTTCTCTATTACAGAAAGGAACACTGAAGTAATTCACACAGCAACTCTCACACAAATAGCCAACAAGAGGCTAGAGGTGAAACTGAGGTCTTTCTGAGTACCACTAAAAAATTGGGGGGGGGGGGAGGGTGGCAGGTGAAGAGAAAAACCATAATTTCTGCCTTAATTGGTCTGTTAATAGTATTTACACTGTTGGAATCATAAAACACAACCCTCAGATTATTCTATAACTCCAGCAGTACCTCTGCAAAATAAAAAAAATCCAGAGCCCTGTGACCAAAGATAACTTGGGTCTGATTCATACCCCACATTTATTCTCACCACTGCAAGATCAAAGGCTGGTTTGCATGTGTGAATCATGGCTTCGTGGCTCTAATGTGCCAACAGAATTCTACTACATCAAATGTAATGGTATAATTTGATTGGAATACTATGAGGCAGCAGAATTCTGTGGCGGTGTGTGAGGGCAAAAATGTTGAATGGCACATTCCCACAAGGCTGTAAAACTCACCAGTTCCCTCCCCACCCCCTGTACCCCTTTCTCTATCCTTATTCATTATTAGAGCTGAAGAAATTGTCTCTATTCAACGTAAAGCTTCGCCTGCTTGGTTGTTCCAGATCGAACTGATGTTAGGAGACAGAGCAGCACAGCAAGAATGGCTTTTTCTCTAGTTAGCTGACAACCCTATTCCCCTTGGAGCACTGGCCCCAAGGAAGCAGCTTTACTGGGGAAGTCCTATTATCTTTCACCTTAACTTGCCTGATAGGTCCTTAAAATAAAACACAATATTCCTCTGTATGCTGCCCTATTCTTGTTACAAAACAGGGTGAGCTATGCAACTGGAAAAACAAACACTTCATACAGGCAGGTCACTGGTGGTGGTGCCACCTTGTGTAAACAAGACTGTATGTGATGCCCTAGCAATGTGTGGCTTGTAGAGTTGCCACACGTGGCAGGGCTTTCTTGGTGGTAGCACCGTGGTTCTAGAACTCCTTTATATTAGAGATTCATTTGTTCTCCTCCCCTTGTCATTGAGACATAATATTTCAGGGAATAAACAAGCATTTGAATTGTCTTCTACTGTTGTTTGTCCATATTGCTTGATGTACTTCAGCAGATATGTGTAATTCATTCACTATTTCATGTACTTGAACCTTGTGATTTTAACTGTGCTTTTATGTTGATGATTGTCCATTCTGAACTGTTGGAAAGGATGGAGGTATAAATGAATAAATAATTATGCCACCAGCAACAATAGAGCCTTAGTAACAACATTTTCTTTCTCCTAACTTCATTCTATGCAAGGGGGAGGGGAAATCTTCAGGCGTAGTCACTGGAAGTGTAACTGCCCCCTGAATGTGCAGACACTATTGACTGGTAGGGGCCACGATCCTATTCACCTTGACTTGTAAGGACCAGTGGGACTTACTCTGTGCAAACAACTGGACAACTTCCCCACGGAGGACATTGTTGGTGTGCCTGTTGCCTCTGCTGCTCTTGCCAGGCTTTGCCCTAACACCCGGCCAAGAATTCTGTTTATATCACAGTAGAGGTTGATCTGGCAGCTGACTGGGCATTCCCAAACCAGAAATGGCTACAAAAACATCTTCCAACACCTTACTTGATCTTTGGGGGCCACTCATTGGCCTCACTGAGTGACTTCGGGCCTATGACATACCGCTACTCCCCCGTAGCCTCATCTAGCTCACAGGATTGTTCTGAGGTTAAAAATGGGGGAGGTGGGACGGAAACAAGGGTACACATCATCCTGAGTCCCTGTCGTGAGTTCCATGAAGGATAGTCACAATATTAATACATTGCTAAAATAAATAAAGGTTGCACTTCTGTGCTTAGGGTGGAATTATCCCACACAGCCCCTCCCATTACTGGTTCGACCTGGCTATTAACCCAGAAGGATTTTACTATGGCTCTTCCCCCTCCCCCATCTACTCAGAAAAATCACTCAGCCCTCTTTCCCTGGCTTCCTTCCCCCCCCTTTCCGAATGGTGGATCAGCAGCACCTCCTTTACTGCCCTCCACGGCTTGTGACTCCTCCTTTCCACAGTCAGCTTCAGAAAGAGAGGAACGGAGAGATCCTTTTTTTAAAAAATCCCTCTTTATTGATTTTTTTTTGGGGGGGGGAAGAGGCGGGGGAGAGAGAACGTGGCTGGGAGGCATCGTCTTCAAACGGGCACATATTTCCCAAAACTTTTAAGGGCACCCATTTGCCAAGGGATCGGGACCTGTTCTTAGCCTCTGTGGTTTCCGTCACGAACACTTTTAAACACCGTCGACCTGCCCGTTCCAGACTCGCCCCAAAGAAGGCTTTAAAACCCTCTTGTTTCTCGCACTGCTAGGAGGGAGAAGAAACCTCGGACAAAGCTCCTCTGGGGACGGTGATCAGCGGTTAAAAAAAAGGGGGGGCTCTAAAGGTGCAATCCTGCTTTATTACCAACGGCCCCTTTTAATTAAAAAAAAAAGGGCTGTCACCCTAAGGCAAAAGAGAGTCCTCTGAAGTCGTCGTGCCCATCACGAAGGACAGGGAAAGATTTCCCAACTCGCTCTCTCCCAGACAGCAGATGTAATTAATAAAGCGTGCCTTCCAGCGAGTGTTTTGAGACTCGTCGAAGTCACTCCCCGCCTCATTGCTCGCTGTCGGAGAGCTCGGGAGGGGGGGGAGGAGAGAGAAGGAGCGGGGGCTTGTTTCGCTTAAAAACAAACCCGAAGACGACACCCTTCCGCGTAGTGGCGAAGAAGCGCCATTGAGCTCAGGCTGGGCGGCTTCTACTTCTGAGTAAACAACGCCCAGGCGAAAAATACGTATCTGGGGTGAGGCAGGCGGCAGCCTTTGGCTCACGCACTTATCCCCACGGAAAGCTGTGCTCCTAACTTCTGAGTAAGCCTGGGCAGGCTTTGGAGTGGCGCAGGGTCCGTCTCCCTCTCGCCCCAAGGCGAATGTGTTACCGGGGAGGGGGCAGTTTTCACCTAGGTCCGCACCCAGGCTTTTACTTTGTCCGGAGGACAAAAAGTCGGCGACAAAATGAAGGTCCCGTTTTCCCCGCGTCGGCAAGAGGCGAGACAAAGCCACCTTTCGCCCCTCCACTAACTCTTCTCTTCCAACCCCCCCCCCCTTTGCTACGTGTATACAAGAGAAACCCGAAGTGGGTTATTTTTACCCTGGCTTTTGCTCCCCAACCGCATCAAGATGGAGGGGGGGGGAGGCGAGTGTCTGAGGAAAACGTTCCTCGCCTCGGCTCTTAAAGCCACGAAAAGAAAATGCAAAAAATACAGTAGGAGGGGCGGGCAGACAGGCGACCCGAAAGACTGCCGTAGCCCCGCCCCGCCACCACCGCCACTAAGGAAAGTGTAACAACAATCATGGCGTTCAGATTGTAGCCGAGTGGCAGCCGCTCCTTTTCCTCTTCCCCCCTCGCCCCCACCCCCACCCGGCAAGAGCCCGCCCACTTCACTGCCCTGAAGGCATCGGGTTTGAAAAAGCATATTAAAACAAACAGTTGTAGGTTTAGAAGAGGTAGCCGTGTCCGTCTGTAAAAATTAATTTAGGAGTAATCTTAAACCGAGATTAAAATCCCTCCTAGTTAGAAAACAGCAAGATCTGCAGGTCGATCTGACGGTTGTTTCGCATTCAGACCCAAGATTTAACAACCGCAGCTGAAAAACGTGGGACTCTCTTCCGAGTGACTATACCTCGGATCGGGCGGTGCGTGTGTGTATGTGTGTGTGTATGTTGCTCTCCGACGACCCACTACACATCGAAAGGGCCGCACAGCCAGATCCGGACACATGATCCGGACACATGTTTACTCCGAAGTATTGGTCCTTCCTGTAAGTCAGCGCCCCTCCGGCAAGTGCACGTAACATAATAATCCTATCTAGAGTTGCAACCCGACTGTGGAAAGTCTTCCTTCGGGCGTAGTTTCTTGCCAATCTTTGTGCTACTTTGTTCGCAAGTAAGTTGCAACGCAGTCAATGGTCTCTTGCGCAAATGAACCCGTTAAATGTTCACACTATTGACACCCCCGTAACATGATCTAGAAGATTCAAGGGCGGTCGCACCCCGTATTCAGTGCGGGTCCGACCCGTCCCGACGTATTCAAAAGACAAGTCCCTTGCAATTCGGTGAAATGTCAATGTGGACGAGATCTTATCCTGGGCTACCCGATCCTAGGTGTGTGTTCACTCACAAGCCTCACTGAACCTCAATAGGCCTTAAGTCTCAGTAGAGGCGTTTTAGGATTGCCGCCGCATCCTTCTTTGCTTGCTCCCCGCGCCCCCCCAGGTCGGCCGCATCAGAAACTATAAACCGGAGTGGCGTCGGTTGAACCAATGAGTCTGCAAAAGGAGCCTTAAACAGACCAGCGCGAAGCTCAGCCAGACGACCTTTTTTTTAAGGTGGACCTGGGGTGTGTGTGTGTGTGTGTGTGTGTGAGAGAGAGAGAGAGAGAGAGAGAGAGAGAGAGAGAGAGAGAGGAGGCGGAGCAGGAGCCGCAGCAGCTCGGAGTCGCTTTGGAGCAGGACCTGCCTCTCCGCTCATTGGTCCGGCTTGCGATTTGAATGTAAGCCTGAGAAGCCCGCTTTCCCTCGCCTCGCTTTTATTGCCGCCTCGGCGGTGCTCCTGCCGGCTGCTGCCGCCGCTGTTTCGGCCCGACCCAACAAACAGCGCTCTAGCCGGCGGCGGCGTCTTCCTTCGTTCTCCGTAGCGGGTTGGGCCCAAATGGAAATCAACAGCCGCCCTTGGGCTGCGTAACCCCCGCCCTTCCCCCTGTTTTTATGGGGTTGCGCCAAGCGTTTCTGGGGGTCTGGATGAAAAGGAAGAACGGCCGCTGCTTCGTGGCAAGATTTGAATGCCGAAACACTCTCGGCACGCTTTCAAGCAGTTTCCCCGAAACCCCGTCCTTTACATAGGCTGGGGGCTGTACTTCCCATCATCCCCAGATTAACATAGCGAGTGGCAAGGGAATCGCAGGAGCTAAGAGTTCAGAACAGCGTTCATGGGTGAAGGAGAGCCTGTGCATCCAAGAACCCCTGTCCTCTAAAATATGCTTAATCCAGTGCAGGTCCCAGTGATCCAGCGATTTCAATGGGATTTCCTTACCAGGGAGGATGCATTTGCTTTTATTACAACAAGCCACCTGTAGTTTAGAGGATTATCTGTACAAGAATGCAGTATGATTTCAGGCATGCTTTCTCGGATGTCAGCCCCATAGAATTTAGTGGTGCTTACTCTGAATAAGCATCCATAAAATTCTGGTTGTGCCTAATGTTATGCAACATCCTGGTCTTTCTTCGATTTCCACTCCACCTTTCTTAAAAAGAATGACACTTGGGGAAGATATTATATTATACAAATACAGGAAACTGTTTCGATCTGATTCAGACTGTTGTTCTTCGAATGGACAGTAACGACAGCAGCTCTGTGAAATTTCTTTCCTTACCTGATAACATTGCCTGAGATCCTTCAACTGGAATTTATATGCAAAATGGAGACTCTTGTTGATCCCCTGGTTCTCCTCTCACTTTCACCTTCTCTTGAGTGCAATCTTCCTGTAAATTAAAGTCAGTTACTCCTTTTCACCCTGCTGGCAGTGTTCTGAAGGGAGCCACTGTGTCCTGAAATAGGAGCAGTGCATATACTTAAAAATATACAAACAAAGGACATCTGGCAAGCAATGTAGTAGATTCAGATTGATGCAATATTATTTCCCTGCAGCTGTTGCCTCCCCTACCTCATAACCAGAAAGGATGGCAAACAAGGAATGGCATGGCGGGGCAGTATGTGTATGTGTGTGTGTAAATAAACAGAAAATACTTTGGTTGAAAGTGGCTTTCCTTGAAACAAGAAAGAGGTCTTAATCAGAACATCACAGAACAGGAAAAAAAATTCAGCCTTTGCAGTTGATGGGTGACTGGCTCTTGGATAGGAAATATTGTGTTGGCTTGTTTGTTTAAATAGCTGGATAGCTACAAATTTTAACAGGCTTTGCTTGCATATTGCTAATATTAAAAGCAGTCTGACACCCAGAAATTTAGGAGGATAAAATAAGGGAGTGGGAAGGGGATATTTTTATGCGTAAACTGCATATGAGACCTGGCTGGATAGTTCAGTAGTTTAGGTATTTGGTTGTGGAGCCAGAGATTTGGAGTTTGATGCCGCCTAGAAAGAGCCAGCCTGTGTGGCCTTGGGCAAGCTGTGCAGTCCCAAGGTGCCCCAGAAGAAGGGAAGGGTATGCCACTTCTGAAGATTTTCTACTTGGAAAACCCTAAAAAGGGCCACTGTAAGTTAGAATGGACTTGGTGTCACGTGATTATTATTTATTAAACTGCACGTGTCTTCACAAAATACATGGTTAGTTCTTATGGTGATTATCAACCCTAGTTTACTTGAGTCAGGTTGGTATTTCATGCCCACTTACCTGGAAATGAGTCCCATAAACTCTGTGGGACTTATTTTGATATGTAAAATAGAGGCTAGATAATACTTGAAGGGAAAATGTGTGAGTTACTGAATAGCTTAGCTACATGGGACGTTACTGCTCATAGGCAGTAGGAAAAAAAATTGTGTGCCTTCAAGTCAGAACCAATTATAGCTACCCTAATAAGTATTGCAAGATAAGTAAAATATTTAAGGAGCAGTTTTACCAGTTCCACATACCCCAGTAAGCTTACACGTCTGAGTGGAGATTCAAACCCAAGTCTCCTGAATCCTAGGGCATCACTCTTACGCACTACTACACCATCCGGAATATACAAAGGCAGAACATAGTGGTTGTTGTCTAGGAGCTCTTTCTGTGAGCTTTCAGGCACACCTAGCTAGTCGCTGTTAGAAACAGACTGATAGACAGAGGAAGCCTTTTGTTTTTGAAACCATCTTTAAAGACTCCAGAATATTAGACAGGGGAAAAACGGGATTCCTAACTTTAAAATATTCATACACATAGAAACATGTGGTGGCTAAAAGGCTGAAAAACCAAGTTGTAAATTCTTGCTTCGAAAGCTTGTCTCTGCTGTATATACTCACTGGGTGGCCTCAAGCTAACTTTAGGGTCAGCCACACCCACTTCTGCAAAACCTAGTAGCTTTAGCTCAGTTGAGAGAATTTCTGTGAGTTTATAACAAGGTAACATGTGGGATACTCGTTGAACACTTCAAAACACCATATATTAATGATTTTTATAGTGATCTCTATCTTGTTTTTTGCCCTTAGAAATAAGAGACTATAATAAGGACATGACTGGGATTGCAGTCTTAGGCACATTTTCTTGGGAGAAATGTGTATGAAACTCAGTGGGACCAACTTTCAAGTAAATATGCAGGATGAGGTTGTATTTTTTTAAAGCCATCATTACTCCCAGATCTGCCTCCTCCCACCATCTTTTCTAAGCTAGGTAATAAGCAACAATCAGTCAACGTGGGAGTTTCCCTCTGGCAGACTGAGGCTTTCCCAAGGATGGGAGTGGCAAGTAAATCTAGGAATGGACAGAGGAGTCTTCTCCGTGTAGTAATTAAAGAAGTCTCTTCGTCTGCGTTGCTTCTTCTGCCTTTGAAACGTATTTCTTTAATCTTGTTCAGATCTATTTCAGGGGCGGGGGAAGGGTGGTCATGGCGCCGGACTGGAAGACAAAGGGAGAACCAGTTTCCTGCAGTTCAAGCTTGTTATCTGTCCTTCAGGCATGTTATTTAAATTCTGGTTGGTGCCTTAGTTTTCTTCCTTCTTGTTCTCCTAAGGACATTTTCACACACCAGAAGGACATTTTGTATTTCTTCTGTTTAGAATATGAAGGCAAAAAGAGCATTGGCTGAAACTTACGTTGATTTGAAAACAGCTGTCATGTGAAATGTATCTCACAAAAGCAGTGTTTACAGAGAAGTGTATAACAAACATGGAGACACTTATACATAGTGGAAGTGGATGGCACAGTTCACTATGAAGACTGCCAGTTGCCAAGGCATGGCGGCACATACATGTGGGCCTCTATGCCATCCAGGCATTACTGGAGGTGTGCGGTGCTACAGCTAGTAAGCACCATGTAAATGCATGGTTGCACTATTAATATCAGTACCCTATGGTAGGGCAAATATTAACTAGCAACTGTGTATAGTTGGCTGTTGCAGTTGGCTGTTGCACTCTCCACCACCATCTTGTAATGACAAACAGTAAGGGTGGGAAGAGTCTTCCCTGCTCTGTTGCTGTGTCGTCCAGTATGCCTAAAGGTCTGTGCTACAGAATAAGCCTTATTTAACAGTTCTGGCTTCTTCCCAGGGAGTTCTCAGAGGGCAGTTTGGGAGTCCTGTAGTGTAGTAACTTTAGCCCTTTTTAGCTGATAGAACCCTTGATTCCATCAACAGGGTTACAGGAGAGCACCGAGCTCCACCCTCCCCTTTCATCACTTTGTTCATGCACCAACAGAGGAATCTGAAGAGGGAAGGTTTCCTACTTGTGTGTGGGCTCTACGCAAAAGCAAGAACCCAGATTTTCTAGGGTTCTTGGTCATGCGTGGAGCCTACACATGAGCAGAAAGTACTTTTTTTCAGACTCCTCCATCATCACGTGAAAAGCAATGACAAAGGAGTGGGGCTGAGGCTAGCCTCTAACTGTGTTGATGAAACAGAAGCCTAGTGACTGAATAATAGGAATCTGTGAAAATGAAGTTCCCAGGATTCTAGACTCTACCAAATGTCAAGAGACATCGTACAGAAATGAAGAGACAGTGACCAACACTAAGGAGATATTGTAAAACAAGGAAGGTTTTCTTTAAAAGTCTGTTTGAGAGTTATGCCTTTTGGACAGGCCCTGTCCCCTTGTGAGGCAGGAGAGAAGATTTGCTCTATGGCTTCTCTCACAATTTGGAATTCCTTACCGAGGAAACATAGACTGGTTTCCTGCAAAAACCTTTCAGCAACTGTCCTTGCTTGCTGGGGAAGAGTTTTCACTGGAAGTGGGGTGCATTTTGTTTTTACTTGTACCTTTTAAAATGGTGTTGTAAATGTTTATACACTTTTGTTCCTTTTATCTATTAATTGTTAAGTCATTTTGAGTCCTGCTCATGGAAGAAAAGAAGGGTTTAGTTAAAGACAGACAGAAAGGCAGACAAATAGACAGACAGACAGAGACAGACAGACTTTGTTTTGAGATAGCAGAATTTTAACACACCACAAGAGATGGCAGAACTACTTTGTGGTGGAAGCCAACTTGGGGAAGGGGAGAAGTGACAAACATCTTTTGACTTTATGCTGTGAAAAGGCAAAGCCCTGCCTCAGGCCTTCAAGCAGGAATGGAACAGTCGTGGGAGGACTAACAGAACAGTAGCTGGTGGAATTGTAAGCTAGTCAAAAACAGCAACTGGCCTGGCGGACTCACATTACAGTTGTTTAATATGTTAAATAATTTGAACAAATTCACTGGCCCAAATCCTCTTGTATAGTAGTTATCCTGGCATAACGCTAATGGTGTAACCTTCAGAGGCAAAATGCCTCTGATTAAGACATCACCATAGACACTGTTGTCCACTGAATTGTGTGACTCACGAAGCAACAGATTTCTACGGTGGTGTCTTAACTTTAGGTATGCCACTGTAAGTACTATGCAAGAGGATTTTGGCCAGTGTTAATTCAAAGCCAACAACACTAATCTGTCAACCATCCTAGAGTCTTTCCAGTTACTGACCAGAACAATAAAAAACGGGACCCCCATTCAGTTGTTCACAAAGCATGTAGAATCAACATACCAGGACAACCTCATATATTATTACTTCTAGACTATTATAGAATTATAATATATTTTTGCGTGTGTTTATGTATATCTAAAAATTGTTTAACTTTTTTTCTAAAAGTAAAAAATATATTAATGGATCAGCAGAAGTGATACCTCCGCTGGTTGTATATAAAATCTCAGGCCTATATAGTAATGTACTGTATTCTGTTTTCAGAGTGAACAGTAAGATGCTTATGGAAAGCCCATAAGTAGGACATGAATGCAACTTCATCTTCCTGCTTATGTTCTCTGGCAACTAGTACCAGAGGCATAAATCCTCTGAGGAGGCCCTTCTCTTGGACCTCTCTCCCCCAGCTAGTTAGGTGAGGATCCCAGTGACCGCTCCTGGGTTGTGTAGTTGGCTTCTCCAGGAAGCCAGGTTGGTTCCCTCCTCTTGTCCTTCCACCAGCAGGCACAGACCTTTCTCTTTAGGCAGGCTTTGGATTGATTTGGATAAACCAGGGCTGCTTTGGGATTTATTGAATTGAAGTAGCTATGTTTCCAAGTGGTGTGTGCCATCAAGTCAATTCTGACTTATGGCAACTCTTTCCAGGATTTTCTAAGTAGAGAGTGCCTCCTTCTTCTGGGGGCACCCTGGGACTATGCAGCTTGCCCAAGGCTACCCAGGCTGGCTCTTCTCCCAGGAGGCACAGTGGGGAATTGAACTCCCAGTCAGATACCTAACTCATGGAACAATCCAATAGTGGTTTTGATATTGTTTCTACTAGATTTTTTTAAATACCTTTTCTTACTGTGTTTTAAACTGTTGTTTTAATTGACTATGAGCCACCTTAAATCCCCCATGAGGAGAATGGTGGCATATTAAACAAACATAATATTGGAGGTAACCAATATTAACATTACAAGCAGCCATTCATACCTTATTCTCCATGGGTTTGTTCAGTCCCCTTTAAAAGCTGCCCATGTTGGCAGCTATGACAACATATTGTGATAATCAGTTTCATAGTTTAACTGTGTTTTACGTGGTGAACTTCTTTGTTTTACTTGTCTTGTTCTCTCACCAGTCAGACTAATTGAATATCCTCAGGTTCTACTGTTATGAGGGAGAAAAACTTTATCGCTTTTCTTCACATCAAGCATGATTTTTTATACCTCCGTCATGTTTCCCTTTAATCACCTTCGTGTGTGCATCTTGATCAGTCACATTCTGACTACATGTTGTTTACTTTGCCCTGCATTTGCCTTTCTAGTGCCTGCTCTACCAGCTTAGAGAGACCCTTTTGAAGCTCTCCTTTGCTTTACTTGTTTGCATTAAACACTAATGGGGTATTATATGTAAATTTGGCCACCTTATTAATCATCCCTAACTCTGGATCATTTGAGGAATTGCAAAGGACCTGTTCCACTATGGAACCTTAAAAGACTATATTGTTTACATCCCTTCACTTATTTTATTTCATCTGCTTCCTGTTCTTTCAACTTATACTTGTCCACAAGATGGTCTCTTTTCTTATTCCATGACTAGAAATTTTTCTCAGCAGCCTTTGATGCAGGGCTTTAGGAAATGCCTTTTGGAAGATCAACTAAACAGTATCTAGCAGAGCTTATTGACACTCCAAGAAAGCTGATCCAAATCCTATTATCAATGTGAAAAGGTGCACATTTGCAGCCATGCTGAACCCTTCCCTCACTGAAATTGGATCAGGTGCATATATTGCCAGGATCAAACCCAGAAGTTGAGTGGGTGGTGTGTTAAAATGTTTGTAGTTATTAAGTCAAAACACTAACAGTGATTAACAGAGGTTTTCATCCAACATCTTTATAATTGGATTTTGAAATCAGATTTAGTGTTGCACATAACCTTGTAATTTTTCCAAAGCCAATGGCAAAAATACCTTATCTGTCTGATGATATAACTTGATCAAGGCTGGTGAAATGTTTTACGTTTTTCTCCTCTGGAACACTAGTAGAAAAACTATCAAGAATGGACGATTCTGGAATATGGTATTCACAGAACAATTCTTCACCTGCAAGTGTACATATTTCTCAGACTTGGATAATGGTCCAGCAGGATTGCAGATGATGACCCACGGCCACTTTATCTCTATATATTCCTTCCTGTATATTAAGATCTTCACTGGAAGACTTTTTCTAAGTGCCTTGCTGGCTGAGGCATGGTGGATGTCTATTAGCCCGAGAACCTTGTCAGTGATGGTATCCCAGCTGTAGGAAGTTTCCTCAGAGAGGTTTACCTGATCTTTGATGCCAGGCTAAGACTTTAAAAAATTCCCAGGGATTTTAGCCATAATTATAGTTTTATTCAGGGCTTTGATTTGGCCTTTAAGAGCTGTCTTTTAGCTTGTGTGTTTTATGAGTTTCAATTTTTTTAGTTGTCGTTTTTATTTTATTGGTAGCTTTAAAACTGAAAATTACCCTGGGAGTTCTCAGTAAAGGGTAGTATAAAAAGATTTATAACAAGTAGACTAAGGGAGATACAGCATAAATTAGCCTGCCCCTGGCATGCTATTAATAATGATGAAATTATTTTTT
This sequence comes from Pogona vitticeps, assembly GCF_051106095.1. Taxonomy (NCBI): domain Eukaryota; kingdom Metazoa; phylum Chordata; class Lepidosauria; order Squamata; family Agamidae; genus Pogona; species Pogona vitticeps. The sequence goes on along the minus strand of NC_135787.1, from coordinate 100,419,968 downwards.
CTGGTGTTCCTGCTATGGTTTGAGACATGCTTCACCTAACTGCAGACCAAACTTTGGGTACTCTGCACAACAGATAAAAGTTCAGCACCAAGGTCTGCTCTGCACCTACACAGAAGGACATAACCAGTTCCTTGACATATCTGTCAAGCACATCTGGTAGAGCATTTTGGCTCCAGGTACCTCTATGAAACCCCTAAGCAGGACGTGCAAAGAACACTGGCAGGCAGATGTCAGAGCTGGGAATATCTTTCTCTCCTACAGTTACAAGAATCCATGGTCATGATGGTCATGTTCTGTGGAAAGTGCAAAGCAAAGCATTCCAACACCTTGGTCCAAAAAAGGCAAAAATACAAGTTAGCTTCCCCCCCCCCCCTCATTTTTAGCAGAGATATACTTTTTCTTGACATGTAGACTCTACTGAGCTGTCATAGCTTTTTGTGAAGGATATGTTGATGGGTCTATTCTCCACCTTTGCAGAAACTTGCCACTTTAAGATACCAGAAAAAGGGTTGCTTGGTGCTGATAGTGCCATTTGGGTGTGAGGATAGCAATAGGTGGCGTATGGCTCCTCCCCCTGATCTCAGCTGATCCTATTTAGACCACACCAGGCTGCACCAAAAGGGTCGGTCTGGACATGCCTTAAGCCTTGCTCACTTACATGATTTTGGTTTTACATATGTAAGAAGCAGGTGGTGGCCGAAGTTAATGTAGCCTTCTTAGGGCAAGGCTCGATTTTTAGTCTGTTCCCAGTAATTGCATGTGCTGTGAACAGAGTAGACCAGATTGCACATACCTGTATCAAAGAAAGAGAAATCTCTAACAAGAGCTCAGAATGGTGTGGACTGGGATGCCATTGGGTCAAATTAGTCCACTCTTCCTGTGGCCACTGGGGTGAAAAAAGCAGACCAATCCACAGTGAGCAATGGCAGCCATATTCATGGGTATGGCATTTGTTTTTAATAAATGCCACAGTTATACAAAGAACAGAAAGATTCCATGTGAGCAGTTTAAGTACTGTGTGTAATCATCATCATCATCATCATCACCATGTGCTGTCAAGTCAATCCTTGCGGTGATTGTTTTCAGGGTTTTCCAGGTAAGGAGTACTCAAACGTAGTTTACCATTCCCTTCTTCTGGGGGTGCCCCGGGCCTGTGCAGTTTGCCTGGAGCTACATAGGTTGGCTTTTCTCCCAGGAGGCACACTGGGGAATCAAATTCCCAACTGCTGGCTCCGAGCCAGATACCTAACTGCTGAGCTATCCAGCCAGCTTATGCCTTTAAACTTTATTACATTTTGCATTTCTTTTTGTTGTCTACAAAAAGGGTGGGAAAAAGCACATTGAACTCTAAATACATTGATGCTAGAGCAAACTCCATTGACTTTAGTGGAACTTACTTCCCAGTAAGTATGACCGGATTTTGGGGGTGATGATATTATGGGGAAAAGCTTCTCATAGACATATGATGCTATTCCTTATGGATCTTACAAGATTAATTTTATCTGAAATGTTACATTATGCTGGGTTAGCTGTGGTATTCCCCTACCCTGCCCAACTTTATTAGGTTTACAGGGGGGCTAGAAACTGGGTCAAGGAACTTGACAAGGAGATAGATCCTAACCCAACTGCAATGCTTCATTGAAATAATAACATAAGATTGTTATTTATTGTGAAAGCTGGTTAAATATGTTTGCTTTGGCATCAAGATACTACAAACCAGCAGTGTTGAGATTTTTTGAAAGGGTTTAATAGACTTTTAATGAAAAATAAAGCAGAGAATCTTGTAAACTGCAGAGGATATGAACAGAATCGGAGGTGCTATTTCCAAATGGTGTTTGACAACTCAAAAAGCCATGTGCAAAGGGTCACAAGCAATGTACAGTCTTTATCTAGCAGTCAAATGTAGAAAGGAATTGACTTTGCTGAAAAGCACTGACATTCTGGGGCTGTGTTTGGAACTCCATGTTATTTGTGGTTTGGGAATGAAGCAGAATAGATTGAAATCAATTAAGACTATTGCATTGACTGAAGAGATTCTCAAATTACAGGATCAGAAGGGGAGAATGTAATCTCCAAATAGTTTAAACCAGACCTCTTGAGGTACTGTATAACTTGTAACAAGTCTAACCAATCTGTGGGTTCCTATATTGTCCAGTTATTCTGTAATTTATGTAGGACTCGGCACAGATGAATTTGAATTAAAATCCAATGACTACATGCCATAGAGCTCAATATGGGGAAACTTGTTGTGGAATAGTCTTTTCTGAGCTGAGAATTTTGTTTTGTTTTTTTCAGCCAGCAGGAGTGCTTTACAGTTGTTCCAATCGGTTTGATATCAGTTTTGTCTGTTTTCTGCCCAGTATTATCACTTGATCTGCTGCCCTTCTGTTGTTCTCAGTTCCCCTTAAGTAAGCATCCTGGTTTCTACACAGTTTCTTGTTATTTTTAAAGGTTTCAACTCTGCACTAGAACACACTTTTGTTAGGACAGTTGGAAGAACTAACTAAAAAAAGAGAGAGATGGAAATTGCCAATTAGCACCTTATTAACTCCTTAAGGCAGCTTCTGTTGTTGGAGCTACCAGCAAGCTGAGCTTTCTGCTTCATTCCTGTTGACTCTTGTAGATGGTTATCTGGACAGCTAGCTACTGTGATTCACAAAGGAAAACCCAATTTTATCAACTCAATACACAATGGATTATTATAAGAAATAATATTCCAAGCTCTAATGAGGTATACAATGCTTTGATTCAGAGTAGCTAAAAAAGTCAGAATCCAAAACATCTTGCCTGTTGTATTTAAACATATCTGTGTTGTAGGTAGGATTACTTTTACGTATAATCTGTGTCTGAGACCATTGCTTCCTCTGGCAGCAAGTGGCTGCTTCTACTACATCATTTCCTGGCTGCTGTTGCTTCCTTTGTCATGGATTCTTCAAATGAGCGACCCAAACAGCAAGACCAAAGGCATGGAGGCCATTACCTGACTCTGCCAAAAGTGCTCATGGAAAACTGAGTAGTTTCAGCTTACTTCTGTCAAAGGACCTTAATAGTCTGAATGCATACAAAAATCACATTAAGATGTTGTGCTGCTTTGTTTATATGCTGATTATTATGACATTTCAGCTTGATCAAAAAAGTTGGCTTGATGTTCAGAATAATCATAGGTGCTGAGTAGCTTTGTCAGAACTGCTTCATGTTTAAAGCTTGTCTGCATTTCAAAATCCTTGCACTTAGAAAGCTAGCATACTATGAAGAGTTTCTAACTCAGGTGTGGGCAATCTCAGCAGGGCTGAGGGTCATTTTTCAGATTTTCCTATAGCTTGAAGACTGCACTCCCAAAGAGGTTGGAAGAGAAACAGAGCAGCATGGGCAACGTTGCTAATTTGTCTATTGTAATATATATATATTTAAAAAATACTATATGTTGTTCTTAACTGATTTTTAATTATTATTATGAAGATACTGTGGGTTTTGTTAACTGAATCAAAGGTTTTTAAAATTGTCTTCTTAAGGTAACCCCTCTCCCCCTTTTGTCTTATAGTGACTCACAGTGGCTTAAAAAAACTGTGTGACATGAGCTGGATCAGAAGTGCAGGGAGGAAAGCTCAAAGCATGGCAGAATTGCCCTCCGCATCCCCTACAGTACATAAGGGGACTTCCTGAGCAAATCTTTTTTTTAATTAAATTTCTGAGTGAATGTGTGAGGGGCTGGGGGTTGCAAAATATCCTTGCGGCCCACTGCTGTTCCAACCTATTTCCCCACGATGGTTTTCATATAGGAATGTTCTCAATTTGAGACCCTCTACATCTTATGTTTACTTCTCCGTATGGGTGAAAAAGGGAGGAAGCAGGAAGAATACATATATGCCAGAGAAAAATTCAGTATACATACCTGTGGGAGACCTCTTAGAAGAGGAGTCACAGCATGCAAGCTTGTGTGGTCCCCTTGGCGAAGACCTGCTTGCTACTTGTGAGGTCTGGGTTACAGTCCGGTCTGAGCTATAGAGCATAGTGGGAGGCCTTAACACAAGCTGTCCTCCACTCACTTCTCCCTCTGTAAAATGTAACAAGTAACACCTCTCACACTTTGGAGGCTAATTGTGTCTGCCACAGAACAGAGGACTATCACCTCTATGAAGAGATAGAATGAAGGACCGATAAATTAAGGAACCTCTATCTGCACATTTGTTTGGGCAAAACTTCCCTTGCAACTATTCCACTCCTTCACTTGTAGATTAAACATGGGAGGAAGAGGAGGAGGAGGATCATGATAGCCTCATGTCCTCAGCTGCCACTTGCGTCACCCTTCTAGATGTGGCAGATGACAGATCTGAAGTGAGGGCCTTTGTGGTATTTCTCCATGTGAGTTAGAATCATTGGGAATCAGGGTTTCATCTGACATGGAGGCCCCTGCTTTCTACTGACATGTATAAGAAGGCCCTAGAACAGGAGAGGAAGGGGATGGGGAGTACAGGATACCTCTTGTCAACCAAACACCTGATTAGGGCTTCTGTCAGTTAAGCTTATGTGCGGAAGTTTTGCTTTGAGTTCTCTGTCTTACTCTCTTGCCAGATTTTATTCTCTCAATTAAACTGAGCAATATGATGCAAGGCGGATTCTGGGCAAAGGAGGCAGCTTCTGGAAAGCCAGTTGAAGTAACTGAGTGTACAAACATGCCATTTGGATGAATTCACCTCTATGGTATACATGTTTTAACTGCACAAATCATAAGGCTTGACTTGTGGATAATGATTGACACTGTGCTGGTACTAAACACGGCATCTCATAACAAGTTCCTATTGGTTTTCCCCAAAACATATAGTTGTAGAAAATAATATCTCATCATGTCACATATTTCTACATCCAGATATTATTGGCTATTGCTGGAATGTGTATGTGTATACGTGAGAAAGAGAGAGAGATAAAACTGAAACATAAAAGATGGTATATTTTATGCTTCCATATACGTATATAGGATATGGAAGTAACTATAATAGGCCTATCTGTTCGATGTTCACATTGTATTTGATATCATGCCTGCACTAATCCAGACTGTGCAATTTGAGCTGCACATTTAAAAATGTGTGAAGTGGCCCTTGTACTTTTACTCCCCATTCTTATTGAAGTGATAAATTTATATTGGGCTGTCCCTCTTTTGACTGCAGCTGGCTTACATGATTCAACACTCTTCCATACTACTACTACTACAACGACTACTACTACTACTACTACTACTGCTGCTGCTGCTGCTGGTATGGTATGGTATGGTGTAACTACTGATAATAATAAAAATAGAAAGCAATAATCATTGTAAACAGAAAGCTAGCATATTACCTGGTATTTAAGTTTCTGTTTAGAAGAAATTGTTATAGTTCAGTCTTGCCAGAAGCCAGAACTCGCATAGCCAAGAGACACACATTACTCTAGTGAGAAGTGGAGCATAGAGAAGGTGGGGTTGGACAGATGCCTCACATTACCATGTTAGTGCCATCTTTGTTGAATGGTACATCATTACGTGCCTGAACAGGACTTGGTAAGCAGCAGGACATTCTGTGCAACTGCCACCTCAGTGTTCTCTCTCTCTCTCTCTCTCTCTCTCTCTCTCTCTCTCTCTCTCTCTCTCTCGAGCAAAAACACTGATTCATTCTCTCCCTGGGTGTTTGGATTAGCTGGCAGGAGGAGGGAAGGGGGAGAAAACCTTAAAAACATTTACATGTGCTTTTGCCACATCAATGGACCTATATTCAGCAAGTGGCCCAAAGATAACCCTCATGCTGCAAATGGCCACATCCAACAAGGGTTCTCATAGATAAGCAGGGAGAAGGGAATGCGTGCGTGCGTGCGTGCGTGCGTGCGTGCGTGCGTGCGTGCGCGCGCGCTCTCTCAGAGGAAGGGCACTTTGGGCTTTCTTAATGTATGTTCACCTGCTTCCCCATCCATACCGCAGGGCAACCATTCTTCCCCATCTGTGATTCTTGATTCAAGTCGGAACCAGATGCTACTTTGGCTAACACCCGCTGTCTAGTAGTTCACCAATATAGATTGGGAGGGCAAGGGGAAAATAAACAGAGGAGGATTGGCAGGCAGGAAGGCTAATTAACCCTTTTTTGCATCTGTAGCTCTGCCTGTGAACACTCTTGGTTCTGAAATTCAATTATCCTTAAAATAATTAAAAGAATGGGGACAGAAAGGGGAAGATTGCTTTTCTCCTTTGTCTCCCTCAAGAACATTTTTGCAAGAGATTAGCAGCGAATCAGTAGCAAAGGGCAGGTAATTACTATAATTGATACAACACTTTAGAGCCTTTGCTGGCTAGACAGCTCAGTGAGATGGTGGAGTCAGGAGTTTACTTCCCCACCTGTGCCTTGTAGGAGAGGAGACAGCCTGTTTTTGTCAAGCGACATAGTCCCAAGGCACTCCTAGAAGAAGGGAAGGCTCAGCAACTTCTGGATGCCTAGAAAACCTTGGAAGCATTTGCCACAAATTGCAATTTACATGCTGGCACATTATTCTTTGTAGGATGATTTGCATACATTGTAAGTATGTCAGCATTTTATGGCAGGGATGACCAGCTCCTGTATACTTGGGAACCATAGGTCATGCAGGGGGCTGAACAGCATTTTGCTGTTATCAACTGAATGTCTCATCTGTGATGAGGTCCCTTACAGAGATAACAGCATCGAGCAAGACAGGCTTACTAGTTATGGAGAGCACATGCTCAAATACAGTACTACAAATAAACATGTACAATTAGACATTATAGGCAAAACAACAAGATGCCCAACTTAAAGTATCTTAGAGTATCTCTCATGTTTTAAAATAGTTTTCTTTATGACTGAAATATCGAGCCAACTTGTGTCACTTTTTTGTTGTTGTTGTGAAGGTGCTTGACCAGTCTCGACTTCTCCTAGGGACTCCCAGGAGGTGTTCCTGGGAGAAGTATCTTTCCCAGTCACCACTTGGCATTGTCTTCCTTACGAAGGTAAAGGCCCTCGGAGGTGATGAACATAATGTCATTTATATGTTAGTAGTTAGCCCTTCATGAAAAAGTTATAAAGAAACTTAACAAAGGTGTATATTCATATTACATTTTATAAGTTTAATCCTGGTTTGTCTCTTATAGTAGTAGTTTAACATAATGACGAAATCAGGAACAAGGATATGAGATGAACTCCAGGCATGGGAAAAGAGCAAATGTGTTGAGATAGCAAATGATTTCTTTAAATACAATAAGGCATTTGGAGAATTAAGTTATTGTATTGAGCAACATATCTCTGTACGATGTCTGCCTCCCCCCCGCCCCCCACCCCCGTGTTGAAAGGAACTTGGGGAAGTGACATAAGTGCCAATCAAATAGGGTACTTTCAGTTCGATCCTTTATTGCAGATAACTACTGTATTTACAAATTCATTGCCCCTTCTGGCTGTGATTTCTGCCCTGAACCCTTCCATGTCCCTAGGGGCTGGTCTGGGAGTAGTTCTGTTTACCCTCCCTGGGTTGTGTTGAAACTGCACTATGGTGCCTCCCACAAAGTCTGCACATTTTTCTCTGGGGTACCCTTGGGTTTCTGTCCCCATTCTATTTGGGGCCTCTTGGGTCTGCCACTTGTAATGCCTCTTCCTCTTCTGGGTTGAGATGAGGCCGTTCTCCATCTGCTCTAGTTCCATGAGAATGTAGTCTGGCACTTTCTGTGGTGACCAGTACATGGGGAGATCAACAAATGCACACTCCCCTCCACATGGAGTCTCATCAGTATCTCCTAGAGTCTCTTCATCACTCACATCGTCATCCTCCTCCTCCCTTCTCCAGGGTGTTATCTACCTGTACAATCTTTGCCCCTTCTTGCCTGGCTCCTCCCCTCCTCCCATCACTCCTATGTGTTCGCCCCTTTCTTTCATGTGCCTTTCACTTATAGTGGGTGGCTCCTCTATTATGGACCCACATATCTGGATGCCTTCTAGGTGTTGGCCTGAGCTGTCTCTCTATTTGATGGTGTGGCTTCCTCTTTGACCAGCCACATCACATGCCAAATACTGGGGCACAGTCAGCTTGGGAGCGGGGGGGGGGGGGGGAAGCCTGACCAGGGCAACCTTGACATACTGTGATATGCACATTTGAGTATTTTCAGACTGGCTGTATTGTAAATACACTTTAAGAAAGTGAGTTATTCCAAGATAATTACTGGTTCTGGAACAACTATAATGGAGATACCAAATGAGCAATTTCTACAGAGAAATCATGGACATAGGTGAATTTAAATTTTAGATATGTCAAGGAAAATGGAAGATTCAGAATGGAACATACCAACTGAAATTTGTGATTGGCTTTGGTGCAGTGTCCCTTGTGTGTAAGTCTTAAGGAAAACATTTACAAAAATATGTACAAAATTATAGTATTGGACTCTATTTCAATTGAATGGAATTTATACAACAAGTGGTTCCAACTGGAGATGCAGTAGTAGAAGACATCTGTTTCCTATTTTCTGGTAGTATCTCAGGATATTATCTTTTTTAGAATTAATGTTGATGTTGGTAGAAGATATGAGAAATCATTATTGTTATATTGTAGTGGGCCCAACTACTGGTTTTATTTTCCTGTTCCTTTTAACAGCTGTTAAGACAACAGTGAGGAGAAAACTCTCAAGAATGTAGCAGTAAAGCTTTGCAATGTTGCTACATGATTAAATTGTAAACAGATTATGATGAACAGAGACTTCTTCCTTAAGGACTGAACGCAAGTCTCTGCTGTACAAAAAACCCATATGTAGTTAAATATGCAATAGATGAAATCCAACCACATGGTCCACTCAGGTCTTGACAATGAGAAGTGTTGTGGCCCAATCATCCACAGTTAAAGAAACTCTGCACCCTTATTTGGGAGGAAGTGAAACAAAAGTCAATGATATTTACTTTCAAGTAAACACATATATGGACTTTTATTTTAAATCATGAAACGGGCATGTTATTACAAACCAACTTGTCATTCAAGCAAGTGTAACACAACACATCGCAACTGTAAGTGGCAAACAAAATAATTTAAGTCACAAAGGAGAATCTTGTTATATCCTCTGAAGCTAAAAAGATGGAACGAACTCTCTCTCTCTCTCTCTCTCTCTCTCTCTCGTAGTTGTACATAAGTTAAATGGTGAAATGAGAAGCAGATTATAATGTGGTGTCATTGTCATCATCATGTAACTGTTTCCTAAACTAGGTTCTATATGAGTCCAGGGCAACTTTTCCAAACCTTGTACATTGGTCATCTCCCCTTTATCTCTGAGTTTTGCTGTTTTCTGACCAAAGGTCACAAGGGCTAGAATCCCAGCCAGAGGAAGAATGCAGTGGGGCCAGAGACAGCAAGGACGGTCTGAATCTGGTCAGTTTTCTTTGCATAGGATTAGCTTCTTTGCTAGAGGAGGAAGTCAAATATTTAATCAGCTGTCAAGCCCAAGGCTGGAGATCACTCTGAGGAGAACATGGACAGAGGACAGACTAGACTGAACAGGTAGCAGGAGAAGCTGCAAACAGGCTTAACTGAAGGTCTCAAGTCAGATGGGTGGTAAAACTAGACCAACAGCTTTCATGAGCACTAATGGATAATGTAGTGACTGAGTCAGCTGAAATAGTAACCAAATACAGCAAAGGTCAAGCTTGAGACTTGATGTATGTTTTTAGGGCAATCACATTAGGCAGTCCCTGTTAGCAGGACTGCATGGTTCCTAGAGTGAAAACTCCTTGCATTTAAAAGAACAAGCACTTCAGGGAGAAAACTATGCCACAATCAGGAAGACCCAGTCTGTTAAGGACAAGTGTTTCTCACAGAGCTTGGGAAATGTTTCACCACCCCAGTAACAACTCCTAGAATATCCAGCCAGTCAGAGCTGTGTGTGTCTAGGGCTCTGTGGGTATATACAGTATATACACTTCTTGTTGTGTTTTGTGTGTGTTCTCCCCAAAGAGGATTTGAGAGGAGTTCAACTATATCTCTTGCCATATGTTTTTCCCTTCACAGGGAATGGGGGAAAGGAAGAATCTCTTCATATTTTCCCCTTGCAGGTAGGAAAGTAGATAGAAGAGTGCTGATTTTGATCACAAAATTAAAAAGGGATGAAGATTTTATTATGTTATTTTAGATAAGTAAGTAAGTAAGTAAGTAAGTAAGTAAGTAAGTAAGTAAGTAAGTAAGTAAGTAAGTAAGTAAGTAAGTAAGTAAGTAAGTAAGTAAGTAAGTAAGTAAGTAAATTTAAAAAAATTATATCCCCAAGCACTCGTGTTTGTGGGTGTACATTCCTCTTAAAAATCTGTTGGGATAGTGACCATCTTTCTCAAAATGGAGCAAGAAAAGGCAAGGTGGCCCACCTCATTCCCAGCAGGACTTGCAATCCCAAAGTAGCCCTGTCTTGTCTGCCCTGCCCTGGACGCAGACACTTCCTGGACAGGCCTTGGGTACTGGTTGGCAAATATTGGCCTTGTACTTTTTGTCTAGGGGCTCTGACAAGGATGATGAACTGGGGCTTTGCCTCAAAATGCCAAAATTTAAATTCCAGAAGCAAGTCTACTGATGAAAGTTAGGAAAATAAATGACAATACCTCCTGGTCCTAGTTGCTTTCCTTTTCCTTAAAAAAAAAAAAGCACTTTTTTCCCCTTTTTGAGTGGGGATCCATTTTCTTTTCTTCATTTTTCTTTGGGAGGGGCTTGTGTTTATTCTTACTGGTGGAATGGGTGGGAAATAGCACCACTTGGACTGGGAGGAAAAATGGTTAGTTCCAGCTCTGCTTTCACTTTTCTCCAGGTGTTTCCCCCTCTGAGTGTGCTTGTTTTCTCTTGATTGCACTACCAGTTTGCTATATTTGTTATCCAGATGCTGAATCAAATGGCCTCTGGCATTATTACTTGACTTCATTTCCAACTTGCACTAATGCTGCCGACAGATCTACAGTATCTGCTCCCTGCTCAGCACTGCTTCCAGTCCCAGTCCTTGTCTTGATAAGAGCGACACATCAGATGAGCTGCTACAAGCCACAACGGAGGGAGCCAGCCTTCACCTTTTGACTCATCAGAAATCTTTGGGGACCAAAGTGTTCCTTCTCCCTATGGTTTACAAGGTACGTGAGTTCTATCAAACCAAAAGGTCTGAGTTTCAGTTCATTGTGCCTGTCACGGGGATATGTCCAGTTGGACAGCTCCTCGCAGTAGCAAACAAAAGGCACTGCTGCTGTTCTGCCTTTTGATTCCACAATTTTTAACACTGGGGTGGTCAACTATATGGTCATCCCATACCATGGATTATTAATTGTGAAAAACTTTCAATGCTTGCTTCCAGAGGAGGCATTTATTGTCGAATTGCTCTCAGTTATACTGGGGGCACACATGAAGTTATCATCTATTTGCAATCCCATTGAATAGTCCCAGTTGCAAAGGGGATATAATTCATGTGCAAGGAGCCTTGAAAAATCCAGTTATCCACTATTTCACTACCCATGTTAAAATTACTCTCCATAAAAAGTATAGTTCTTAGCACTAGTATGACGGAACTTAATGTACACACAAGACAATAACAACATCCTTTGAATGTGCAAGAAGTCACTGGCTATTCCCCTTGTGGAGCCCAGTGGCACAGTGATTAAACTTCAGTACTATGGTCAAGACCCTGCTTATGACCTGAGTTAGATCCTGATGAGCTCAGGTAGCCAGCTCAAGGTTGAGTCAGCCTTCCAACCTTTCAGGGTTGGCAAATTGAGTACCCAGCTCACTATGGGGGGCAATGTGTAGCCTGCATAATCCAACTAAACAGCCCAAAGAGAGCTTTAAGCACTATAGGGTGGTATATGAGCAGCACACTTTGCTATGTAGATATTAGCATACTATCAGAACAGCTAGTATGAACCATCTATCTGGATGTAGCCCATGAAGCTAAGACTAGCCACTTGTGGCCTTGGGTTGTATTTCTTTGTTTTATGGATTATTGTCTTCAAGAACAGTTGGAAAATACAAAAGTTTTGCACAGAACAGTTGTTGAATCCCTCCATGAGCCTCCATAGAAAATAAAAAGGACGACACTATTTCAGAGTTAGTTAGCATTTCTCATTTTGGAGAACTGAGGTAGTCTTAATGGTTACACAGAAGTTCCTCAAGAAGCTCCACACTCTCAGTGGTTTTCATACCAGGCACTTTTCTTAATTGAGAGGGTTGGTTTACCAGGCAACTTTAATTATACTTTGGAAACGTTTTTTTGGACAGTTTTTTTTTCCAACTCTCTCTCTCTCCCTGAAAGATTTTTCTTGCAGTTTAAAATTCCACCATGTCTTATGTGACTTCAGTGGCTACAAACTGTAATGGTGCTCAAGAATATTTGTGACCCAACTCCTCCTTGCTGACACACATACATCCACACTGGGCTGGGGAGGGTAAGGGTTGCAATTCAGGTGTGCAAAGTGTAATTCCATCATTCAGTGCTTGGAGGGTAGCCAGGACACTAGAGGCAAACACCTGTACTCTTGTGAAACCTAGCATGGGAAAATAAGCTGCTAATGGAGCGCAGTCCAAACCCTTTCTTCCACATTATGCTTCCAAGCATTTATAATTACTACTTCTGATAGAGCTATGATTTCAGACTGAATTTTTAAAAATTCTACTATTTTAGACTCAAAAGGCAGAAGTAGAGATAGGTGGCTGAGTGATAAGTAAGTGTGATAGGAGTGTTTTTGACAAGAATCCCACAAATCAAGAGACAGCTGTTCAGTGCTCCTTGCCAGGCGAAGAAGCCAGGCCAGAATTAGTTGCCTAACAGCTTCTGTTTACAAAGGAGTGCCGCGCACCCCCAGTGTTCCCTGTTTGTTTTCCCACTCACACAGGTTCACCTTCGGACACAACTTGCTCTTTTCACCCTTTTTCGCTACCACCAGAGGGTATTACCCTCACTGTAGCAATTATGAATCTCAGACTATTGCTGCCAAATATAACAAGGTCTATTTATAGTTTGATAGGTAAATCACAGAAGAAAAATCATGGATGTTATTTTATTATTCATTCAATAAATGGGGATTTGATTATTTTATTTATTTATTTATTTATTTATTTAATTTATATGCCGCCCACACTACCCAAAGGTCTCTGGGCGGCTTACAGCATTTAAAATACAATAAAGATATGTACAATTAAAATACAATTAAAATATATATAAAATTGCCATCAGACCCACAGTTAATATTATTTCAGTTAAAAGCCTTCTGGAACAGGAAGGTTTTGACCTGGCGCCGAAATGTCATCAGTGTCGGCGCCAGACGAATCTCAGTCGGGAGGGCATTCCATAGTCTGGGGGCAGCTGCCGAAAAGGCCCTTTGTCTGCAAGCCATCCCTCTTACCTCCTTGAGGGATGGCTCTTTCAAAAGGGCCCCCTGGCTAGATCTTAACTGCCGGGTAGGCTCATATGGAAGGAGGCGGTCCTTCAGGTATCCAGGGCCCAAGCCGTTTAGGGCTTTATATGTCAAAACAAGCACTTTGAATTGGGCCCGGGCAGCAACTGGTAGCTTATATGTAAGCTTGCTGGTATTCATTCATTTTAATCAAGGTCTCAATATATTCTGACTGTCTATGTATTTCTTATTACTTTTAACTCTTTTATATTTTCTAACACACCAACTTTCCAATCTCTTGTCCAAACTCTTCACAACCTTCTCCCTAACTGACTCTCTGTCTCTCCCAATTCTGTTGTCTCTGCCCCTCCTGTCCTGTCATAGGCTCCTGCACTAGAGCTCTACAATGACTGACAGGAGTGACATGTGGGCTGGCCACCACAAGGAGCAATAAACTTTTTTATTTTGTTAGAGGGGCGGGTAGAAGTTATTGATTTTTAGGTAGTTGGCAGAACTGCATGATGTCATAAAGACTGCACAGTATTTCGTAAGGTAGGTGTGGGATCAAATATGTGTGTATCTAAAGGGGGGAGGAGAAAGAGAGGGAGCGAATCTGCAATTGTGTATAAATAGATCTCACCTCTTCCCTGCATTCTGAATATTAATGTGATAAGGATATAGTGAAGAATCCTTTCCCTTAATTCCCAAAGTAAATCACCCAGAGAATGAAAACACTATGGGATACTATAGAAATGGAAATGATAAAACAAACGAACAAACAAACGAACAAACAAACATTAAGCAGTCTTTTGATTCTTATTGTACCAGGAGGAACTTGAGAGTTGGAGGAAGAGCCTGCTCAGCGTTGCCCTTTCTGAGCTTTTTCTGGGTCAACGTCACACACCCTAAACTGCTTTTTCATCTGTAGAAGGGAAAGGCCAGCCACAGAGTATGACTGCATCTCCACCAAGACCACCCCACTTATTTCAGGAGTAAAATAAAATTTTAAGATGGAAGATTATGAGAGGGGAAGGGGCTGAGCAGCCTCTCCCTACATATCTTTCTTCTGCTCCACCCTAGTTTTGTTTAAAGCAGTGTTGGAAAGAATCACAGAATCTGCTTAACATATCACTTAAGTTTAATATGCTAGGATTCTCTCTGTGTGGACTTTTTTCTTCCAAAAAGCATGCACAAGCCTCTCCTGTTTCATCTTTGCTATCCGGATGGGAGGATAGGTTAAGAAAATAAGGTTGCAGCTACATGGTCAAATGCTGTGGGATTTGCTGTGAGTGTAAAACGGATCAGTTCATTAAAAAACAACCAAACTGAACACATGATGCAAATATCAGTTTGCATCAGTCCAGCCCTTTTTGGTCACAACCAAAAGGAGCACAACAAAAAACAGAGGTTAAACAGAGGTTTTTTTTCCATTGCCACTTGAGGGCTTCTACTTTTTTCAAGCCAGAATGATTCAAATGGATTTGTCTTTGTGATGAGTTGTTGCTCTCCAGAAAAATGGAACATGAATGTGGATGGTATTCTGGTGATTTACTAAGCTGGGCATGATGTTTTGGCCAGTGGGAACACCCACCCCATGATCTTTCTCCCTAGTTGCCCCAAAGTATTTTATTCTTTTAAAACAAATGTCCGAGTTAGGTGTTAGATCATATTATTCTACTGATATATTAGTTTGGCAGTCGATCACTTTTTCATAGACAAAAATGAGATAAAATTGATGAGAAATAGAAAGAACTACAGCAGTGATGAACTACAGCAGACTGGTATGTTTCCATTTTATGTGTGTATGTGCTTATATTTTGTGGAAATCTTTGGAAAACTTTCTATTACCCCTAGCCTTGTGCAACACTTTAAACAGCCCACTGGCTTCACAATGTACCTTAAAAGGAGAGTCAAGGATTGGCACAGGGCAAAATCAAAGGGAGGGGGTTGTGCTATGGATCTATATCAGATAGAGGGGCCAGTGTGGACACTGGCATAAAAAAATCTGCACTCTTCGTGTGATCATCTAGTCTGAACAAAAAGTGTAAATAAGGCTGCAAATCAAGCTACAGGAAAGATGAATCACTCCAGTTTGGCTTGCCAGCATAGTCATAGCCTGATGCCAAGGACCCCCCAGAAGTCTTCGTAACTAAGCTGGGATATGGACCCCACTATTTCTACTCCAATCTTAACAACCCAAACATTCCAGCTGTTCCATGTCTGTGCTATCCCAAACTGCTACTGTGTACGTGCAGTGTGGCCAGCAAGAGAGGGGTAATTTGTTACTGCTACTCAGGCCAAGAACACCTTACATCTTTGCAGAATACATTTTTCCCAGGTAGTGATAAGTATTCTGAGGCAAATGAAAGAGAGACCGAGAAAGGTTGTAATGGCAGGTTGCAAATCATGATTTATATGATGATCTAAGCAATACAGTTATCTAAGGAAATGATTCTTTTCACAGAAACAGAGCTGTCTAAGTGAGAGAAGCAGATGGTAATCCTTGATGTAATTTCTGTTCTTTGCAAAGTACTATCTGGGTTTCTCAAAATAGCCTATTTTTATCAAATCATTTGAAGATCTAGTTCTTGCAAGGCTATCTATGTCTGGAGTGAACCGCTTCAGACTGAGGGATGGTTGCCATAGATCACTTTTCCAAATCTGGGATAGCCTAATGATCATGTTATGCAAATATATGTATATATACTGCAAATCTTCATTTATAAAATGTAGCATATTATGCACATTAAGCATATGCATTATTGCATTGTTTTTCTACCAGTGTATTTCAGCTTTTTCATTATTTATATTTACACAATGAGCGGAGATAGCCAGTTTTATGTAATTAATGGTCATAGCAGTGAATTTGGAACAGGGAGACCCACTTCAAATTCCTGCTTAAACCCAAAACTTTCTTGGTATTGTTGACTGGTCGGTACCTTTCAGCCAAACCTACCACACAAGGGCAGTTTTGAGATAAAATAGGGAGTAACATAAAGCAGTCATGCTTATTTATTATAATTAGAAATTATCCTGATTTAATGTTCATTGCCATATTTTACTTTTCATCACCATGGCTAATATCGTGTTGAGGTGACACAAGGCACAGCAATCATGTAGGCAATGTGTCTGTTTTCACGTTGATTGCAAGATGAGTTGTGCAGCAGATTGCATGGCAGGGCGAAGAGAATGCTGATGCAATTGCCCTTCCATCTACATTTGCTGAAAAGGATACTGGTCAATATACAGTATATATAGTGTGGGCATATATGCATGTATCTATATCTGTATACCTATATATAAGGGAGATGTCACATTGGTACTCACTTTGTGATATATCTCTATATTATTTTGCCTTTTCTCAAGGAGAATCAGGGCAGGGGGCATTTGGGCTATAACTCCTGTACACATCTGCTGGTGAAAATTTCCCCCTGAATTTGGAATTTGACCTCATAGTTGCTATCTGTTGCTATGAGTTGCTTCAGATTGCTTGGTTTTCAATGGGTAGTAGTGTAAGCAAGAGCTAAACCTCTTGCTTGCATCCCTTGTAACAAGAGATGGGCTGCAAACAAACGTGGGATTCAGAGATGTATTTAAAGTAATGGGTTCTCAAAGAGCTAGTTAACCAACATCAGCATTAGTGCATTGTCTCATAAATGACCTCGTGAAAAGCTAAAGAGTTTGTGTGTGTGTGTGTTCATTCCTCAGCTATCCCCAACAAACCACAGAGCACAGAAAGAGCAACTGTCAGGGCAGCTGCTAGGATTGTTTGGGTACCCACTTTCCCCACCATCACCCAGCTCAAGAATCAAGGGCACAGAGTGCATCCCTTTCTGCCAGCATCGGCTCTAGAGGCAAACAGAAGTACTATAGCTTTGGATAGGATAGTTGTATAGTACTTCCATAGGAGCCTGCCAAGCTCTATTTGGCCTTACAGTTTGGCTCCCGTTCTGCACAGGTACTGGGTATCCTTGAAATGGAAAGGTGGAGCTTGAGCAAAAGCACAGTTGCCATGCCATTTTGGCAAGGCAAAGCATGAAGTGAGGCCTTGATGAAGGAAGCATAGAGAGAGCCACTTAAGCTTTTACTCTTTACCATGCAACTGCACATGCACTCACTCCAGGCCTTTAAAGAAATTTGCTGCAATATGCGCCCAGTTCTTGTAAACCCAAGTTCTTCCTGTGATTAATAGAAATCCAGAGTTCCTTTTCTCTTAAGGAGGGGAGAATATCCTCTGCTGACTGCAAGTCCTGTCACAAAACTGACCCCTTTGACTCCTGGCCTGTGTGCATGATTTGGACAAGATTACAGATGGCTCTTTGAAGAGTGACCTTTTTCAGACACTACAGGGGGTTCTTTCAGAAGCTATGGAGAGTGCATATACTTCCCTTTGCACAGACCTTTCTATTTTAGGCTGCCATTATGATCTCTGCTTTTGTGGACTAGTGGTGCATTATTGGAGGAAGCAATAAATAAAATTGGTTGAAATAAAATTACTTCACTCGACAAAATGTATAACCTCATGCCTCTGTTCTACAGGTGGCTCATGGGCTGCCAAGATACCTTATCACAATTTTCTTGGTGAGGGGGCTGTTCCAGCTGTCTATGCCATCTTCCTGTATTCATGTTATGGCAAGCCAACAGTCCATTGCCACAAACAACACAGAACAGGGACATGTTTTTTAATGACTTGATTGCTTTATTGGAGTCATTCCTATGATAAGCTTCAGGATTCTGACTCTCTAAAGCTGTCTGCAGCACCTTAGGGTATCTCTCAAGTGGTGTGTAGCTGATTGGCAAACTCTTCTCACTGTGTCAAATGCACACATGCAGTATCTGGCCAAAGATATCCAACAGATTTTACTGGCGCTTGCTTGATCAGAGACTCATGCAGAAGAAAAAAAAATGTGAATGCCAAAGAAAACTGTAGCTGGTCTATTGACTTTAGCTGTATATTTTTAAACACATGAGTCCTATCCAAACTTTCAAAAAGAAAAAGGTATGTGTCTCTGAGGTTGGGGGACATCATTTGAAAGCATGTTTGGGCAGAAGATTTGAGCCTTGTCTCCTGCTTGTCACTGTCTGCATGACAACTGATATTGGGAAGATGAGATAATCTCTTAGATGTGGAACCTCTGGATGCAACCAGGAATTATGATTTTTCAGGGGCTCAAACTGGACGCAGAGACTCCACATGTCACATAAACTTTCATTTCATAAAGAAATGGAGCATGGGAAAAGCTAACAGTGAAGGAAATAGAGATAATATGCAGCAACTCCATGTTTCAGTGACTTCCACACATATAATTTTGTAAATCATAAGATCTCTCAAGCAAGGAGTGAAACAGCTGTGAATGCTGCTCTTGAATTTCTCTCTCTCCTAAAGGTAAAGGTTCCCCTTGACATTTAGTCCAGTCGTGTCCAACTCTAGGGCACAGTGCTCATCCCCGGTTCCAAGCCATAGAGCCAGGATTTTGTCCAAAGACAGTTTCTGTGGTCATGTGGCCAGCACGACTAGACACGGAATGCTGTAACCTTCCCACCATGGTGGTAACTATTTATCTACTTGCATTTACATGCTTTTGAACTGCTAGGTTGGCAGGAGCTGGGACAAGTGATGGGAGCTCACTCCGTCGGGTGGATTCGATCTTTCGACTGCTGGTCTTCTGACCCTGCAGCACAGAGTCTTCTGCGGCTTAACCCGCAGCGCAACCATATCCCTCTCTCCTACAGGAGGGGCAATGGCATTATAAGAATATATCAAATTTAAATTTGTTATGCTATCACAGCTTTCCCTCCCTCCGTACCAAAAATAAATAAGTAAAGAAAATTGTGATCTGGTGCGGTGAGGGTGCTGAGAATTCCCTAACAGAAGTCACTAGACCATCTCATACAGTTGTAGTTCCATGGGGGCAGATTGACTGTTAAGTCAGTACGTCCACAGTGTGTGTGTGTCCTTAGAGGCAACAGAAATTAAAACAGAAAGTTAAGTGTAAAACTAGCCAATTTTTCTCCCCCCCTCAAAGCCCCACGAACCTCTGCTTTCACTGGTGTGCCTCACTTCCTGCCTGGGTTCTTTTCTGCCTAATTAGTTTGGGCAGCAGGCCCCCTTGAGGGAGCAGCCCTCGAGAAGCCACAAGGATCAGTAGCAAGAAATGGGGGAGTTCACATAGCAAGTTCTAGGCATCACCAAGCCTCATTTACTAGAAAGGTAAGTCTAAAGCAGGGCAGGAAACATTTCACCTTTGCCCATAATCAAAAGCAAGGTGGAGCCTCCCAGATTCTGTTGCCAAAGATGCCAGATCCGTTCCCTCTTCTTTTGGAGCTTAGCAGCTTCTCAAGTGGGGGAAGTGGGGAGGCAGGCTGGAAACATTTTGTGAACTTTTAAAAGAGAGATTCAACCTCTTTAATACCCAATGCAGTAATCATTGCCCATTTCTCGCGTGTTTTCAAAATATGTTTCATAATACACTGATATTATGGCCAAGCAAAATAGAAACATACATGTTAAGTCTTGACATCCCTTGTTTTCAATGCAAGGATGACTGATCGATCCTCATCCCTACCAAAACAGTAAAAACCAAAGGATTGCTTTATTGGATATGAGAAAGAGGAGAACTTTATTGGGACAATGCCAACAGGGAATTGAAACTGAGGGCCACTACCAATATTTTGAGGTAAGTTGCAGAAGAGGTGCACAATGAAAAACACTTTGCTTGATCCAAACGTGAGTATCTCATAAAAGAATCTGGTAAAGTTTTCCCACTGTTGTCCACTATATTCACTTGCGCTGTTATGAATTACCTATCGTGCACTGATGTAAAAGACAATGAGACAGATTGTGTTCTTTCAGCAAGATGTTGTAAGAAACCATATTTTGCCACTTGTTGTTTAGTCGTTAAATCATGTCTGACTCTTCATGACGCCATGGACCAGAGCACGGCAGGCCCTCCTGTCTTCCACTGCCTCTAGGTTTTGGGCCAAATTCATGTTGGTAGCTTCGATGATGCTGTCCAACCATCTCGTCCTCTGTCGTCCCCTTCTCCTCTTACCTTTCCCAAAATCAGTGTCTTTTCCAGGGACTCTTCTCTTCTCATGAGATGGCCAAAGTATTGGAGCCTCAGCTTCAGGATCTGTCCTTCCAGTGAGCACTCAGGGTTGATTTCCTACAGAATGGACAGGTTTGTTCTATCTGCAGTCAAGGGGACTTTTAAGAGTCTCCTCCAGCATCACAATTTAAAAAAATCAATTCTTCGGCCGTCAGCAGCCTTCTTTATGGTCCAACACTCACTTGCATACATCGCTACTGGAAAAACCATAGCTTTGACTATGCGGACCTTTGTTGGCAAGGTGAAGTCCCTGCTTTTAAAGATGTTGCCTGGGTTTGTCATTGCTTTCCTCCCAAGAAGCAGGTGTCTTTTAATTTTGTGGCTGCTGTCACCATCTGCAGTGATCATGGAGCCCAAGAAAGCAAAATCTGTCACTGCCTCCATATTTTCCCCTTCTATTTGCCATGAGGTGATGGGACCAGTGGCCATGATCTTAGTAATGTTGAGCTTCAGACTATTTTTTGCACTCTCTTCCTTCATCCTCATTAAGAGTTTCTTCAATTACTCCCCACTTTCTGCCATCAGAGTGAACTCTGATCATGGACAAAGGTGAAATGTTTCCTGCCCTGCTTTAGATTTACATTTCTAGTAAGAACTTGCCTAGTTTGTTGTGGTTCACACAGTCGAAGGCTTTTGTGTAGTCAATGAAGCAGAAGTAGATGTTTTTCTGCAACTCTCTAGCTTTCTCCATAATCTAGTGCATGTTAGCAATTTGGTCTCTAGTTCCTCTGCCCCTTCGAAATCCAGCTTGTAGTTCTGGGAATTCTCGGTCCATATACTGATGAAGCTTGCCTTGGAGGATTTTGAGCATAACACCTTGCTAGCATGTGAAATGAGTGCAATTGTACGATAGTTGGAGCATTCTTTGGCACTGCGTTCCTTGAGATTGGGATGTAGACAGATCTTTTCCAATCCTCTGGCCACAGCTGAGTTTTCCAAACTCACTGGCATATTGAGTGTAGCACCTTGACACCATCATCTTTTAAGATTTTAAATAGCTCAACTGGAATGCCATCACCTCCACTGGCCTTGTTGTTTGCCGTGCTTTCTAAGGCCCCCTTGACTTCACTCTCCAGGATGTCTGGCTCACGGTCAGCAACCACACTATCTGAGATGCCCGGGACATCCAGATCATTCTGGTACAATTCTTTTGTATATTCTTGCCATCTGTTCTTGATGTCTTCTACTTCTGTGAGGTCCCTACAATTTTTGTCCTTTGCATGTCCATCTTTGCACAAAATGTTCCTTTTAATATCTCCAATTTTCTTGAACGGATCTCTGGTTTTTTCCTTTCTATTATTTTCCTCTCTATCTTTGTATGGTTCATTTAAGAAGGCCCTCTTGTCTCTCCTTGCTATTCTTTGGAAGTCGGCATTCAGTTTTCTGTAACGTTCCCTATCTCGCTTGCATTTTATTTCCCTTCTCTTCTCTGCTATTTGAAAGGCCTTGTTGGACAGCCACTTTGCTTTCTCGCATTTCCTTTTCTTTGGAATGGTTTTTGTTGTTGCCTCCTGTACAATGTTATGAGCCTCCATCCATAGTTCTTCAGGCACTCTGTCCACCAAATCGAGTTCATTAAATCTGTTCTTCACTTCCACTGTATATTCATAAGGGATTTGATTTAGTTTATACTTGACTAGCCCAGTGGTTTTTCCTACTTTTTTCAATTTAAGCTTGATTTGTGCTATAAGAAGCTGATGATCAGAGCCACAATCAGCTCCAGGTCTTGTTTTTGCTGACTGTATAGAGCCTCTCCATCTTTGGCTGCAGAGAATATAATCAATCTGATTTTGCTATTGCCCATCTGGTGATTTCCATGAGTAGAGTCGCCTCTTGTGGTGTTGGAAAAGTGTGTTTGTGATGAGCAGCTTGTTCTCTTGACAAAACTCTTTTAGTCTTTGTCCTGCATCATTTTGAACTCCAAGGCCAAACTTTCCTGTTGTTCCTTTTACCTCTTGACTGCCTACTTTAGCATTCCAATCCCTTAGAATGAGAAGAACATATTTCTTTGGTATCAGTTCTAGAAGGTGTTGTAAGTCTTCATAGAATTGGTCAATTTCAGCCTCTTCAGCAGGCTGGTGGTTGGTGCATAAACTTGGTTACTGTGATGTTGAAAGGTCTGTCTTGGATTCATATTGAAATCATTCTATCATTTTTGTATCCCACATTGTATCCCAGTACAGCTTTCCCCACTCTTTTGTTGACTATGAGGGCTACTCCATTTCTTCTACGGGATTCTTGCCCAGAATAGTAGATATGATAATCGTCTGAATTGAATTCACCCATTCCCGTCCATTTTAGTTCACTGATGCCGAGGATGTCAATGTTGATTCTTGATTTCTTATGTTTGGCCACATCCAGCTTACCAAGGTTCATAGATCTTACATTCCAGGTTCCTATGCAGTAGTTTTCTTTGTAGCATTGGACTTTCCTTTCACTTCCAGGCGCATCCAAAGCTGAGCGTCCTTTTGGCTTTGGCCCAACCACTTCATTAGCTCTGGAGCTACTCTTACTTGTCCTCTGCTCTTCCTCAGTAGCATGTTGGACGCCTTCCGACATGAGGGGCTCAATTTCCAGCGTCATATCATTTAGCTTTTTGTTTCTGTCCATGGAGTTTTCTTTGCAAACATATTGGAGTGGCTTGCCAGTTCCTGCTCCAGGTGGATCTCATTTAGTCAGAACTCTCCACTATGACCTGTCTGTCTTGGGTGTCCCTGCACGGCATAGCCCATAGCTTCTCTGAATTACTCAAGCCCCCTCGCCACGAAAAGGCAGCAATCCATAAAGGGGCATTTTGCTACCACCAGCTATTAATTAAAAATAAACCTTAAGAAAGAAACTGAAGGCTTGATTTTTGCTGCAGAAGAACAAGCATTCCAACCAATATGATGAAAGCTAAGATCTGAGGAATTAGTGGTAACAGCTAATGTTGACTCTGCCAAGAAAAAGATGAAACTGTGTCACACCTGTACTGTGAATGTCCAAAGGCTGCACAAACAAATTACAAAATTAGACATGGTATAGTGGCAAAATTAGAGCCGCCTAGAGTGGTTGTTTTGACCAGATAGGCGGGGTACAAATGGAATGAATGAATAAATGGATAGATAGATAGGTAGGTAGGTAGGTAGGTAGGTAGGTAGGTAGGTAGGTAGGTAGGTAGGTAGGTAGGTAGGTAGGTAGGTAGGTAGGTAGGTAGGTAGGTAGGTAGGTAGATAGATAGATAGATAGATAGATAGATAGATAGATAGATAGATAGATAGATAGATAGATAGATAGATAGATAGATAGATAGATAGATAGATAGATTAGTGCACTGGTCATTATGCAAAAAATATAACTTGTAAGCCTTCAAAAAAACTACTTTCTGGAATCTCCTCCTCCATGCTTTCGCATCCTTGCTTTCTCTTGTGCTCTCTGAGTGACTCTGGTAAACTGTGTGCAGGACAGAAGGCAAGAAATATGGCAGTAGTAGCTTGGAAAGGAGAGCCTAAATTTTGGCATTGAGTGTATCTTGCTACATCCCACAAAACCTGGAAGCAACAGTAAGTGGAGTCCCTAGAAACTGTTCCATATACCAATCATTATGTACTTTGTTCTCCTTTATTACCACGTCCTACTCATTTGAGTTAGAGAATACAGTACACAGACTGTGAAGACATAATGGGTATCTTCCACCCTTTGCAAAGCTGTCCGTTCTACAACTCTGATCTTTTTATCATTGGGAGGGAACATTTTCTGCGCTTGTTCGAGATGTATGTCCATTTGACTAGGCTGCTGGAATCAGATTTCCCAGCCCCTCTTCCTCATGGCACCACATCCAGAACCCCTACCCCCCAAATGGGAAGGGAGAACCTGCATTCTTTCTCAGCCTTTGTCTTTCCAACAAAATGTCACATAGAGGATAAATGGTAATTGAATGGATTAGGCTATGGTAGGCAGGAGGGCACATCCCTGCAAACCAAGGGCACATGCTTTCCTTTGCCTGGTTTTGGGATTCTCTCCTGCTCCCTTGCATCATAGTCTACTCCATTCAGTAGGTGGCTCCAACCTTCTTTATAACTAGGGGTGGGAGGTGGAAGAGCTACTTGGGCTGGGGGGGGGAAGGGAAAAGTCCGTTAATAGATATAACCTTATATAATTCATAGGTATCATCAGATTATATGTTTGAATGCAGAGCAAATGTGATCTTCTGATTCTGGGACTGTAAACATAATGAAACCTGTTTTTTTTAAAGTGGTCTCAGCAAGGCATCCTTCAGTGTAACATACAGAAGCCAAGCACTACTTACTTTTTACAAACCAGATTCCACTGGGCTTAGTATAAAAATCAAAGCTGGCGGGTCATTGTTAGTGAACTCATAAAATTAGCTGAGAATTTTAGCCTCCCTATCTGGATCTAACAGGCCCCTATAATCTGTCCAATTTATATATATTTTAAAATAGCTTTAATATAATGTAATATATTGAAAGCCAGTAAGCTGCACCCCTATAAGGGAGCCCAGGAGTTTTGAAGTGTCCCTGGAACAAAGCTTCTATTATGAGTTATATGCTTACCAGACAACCATCAAATTCTTTGCTGAAATCGGAGCTTCGCTGGCAGCGTCAAAAGGGCTAGCCAGAGAGCAAAGAATTCTTGGCATTGGAACAGCTGTGCCTGGACTGGTACAAAAAAGGCTCTCGTGGCGCAAGGTGGCGCTCTCAATAGAATGCCTCTGTCAGTTGAGAGAGAGAACAAATGAAATGGTAAGAATATGGATACTCAGCACCAACGGAACATATTTCAAGATTTGGATCCAAGAGAACTACTACTGGCATGCCCAAGGAGCTGGCATTTTTTATTTTTTATTTTTAACTTTTGCCCAGTGGTTTTTTTTAACATATCTCAGAGGGACAGGCATACCTGCCTGCTGCCTAAAAAACATCTCACAGTGCGGTCCTTTTACCCTCTATGTAGCAATGACAAAAAAGTGATCATGAACATCCTCAGATTTAGAACAGAGCAAATAAATTCAAAAGACCAATTTTGCTGGCATTTTTTTTAAACAAGGAATCTACTTGTCAAAAAACAGCCCCAACAATTTCTTTGTGTTTGGGTGACTATAGTGGTTGACTATTAAAAAAAAGGGTCAGCTTCTGGGATTTTCCTCTGTTTGGTGTCACTTTGTGAATGGTAGTAAGCACAAGACGGTATCCTTCACAGACTAAATGTCAATTTAGCTACAGTGGGGTCTTGACTTGAGAACTTAATCCGTATTGGAAGGCGGTTCTCAAGTCAAAAAGTCTGTAAGTCAAGTCTCCATTGACCTACAGTGCATTGAAAACCGATTAATCCCGTAACAGGCCGTTTTTGTTCCATTTTGGTTTTTTTCTGGTCTGTAAGTCAAATCTCAGTCTGCAAGTCAAACCTAAATTTTGCGGCCAGAGAAGTCTGTAACTCAAAAAGTCTGTAAGTCAAGCCATCTGTAAGTCAAGGGTCCACTGTATTACAGGGATTTTCCTGTGATTAACAAGTTTTTCCTCCAGTAATGGGATTCATCAGCCTTGCCGATGAAAAAAAAAACTATTCTTTCCAATAAGCAACCACAGAACAAAGTAGAGCTATATATGGAGGGTAGGAAACACATTGCTATTACAAACAGATGTATTTCATAATTTAAAGGTTGCTGCTTCCAAATTCACACTAACATTTAGTTTGACCCCTAAGATTTAGTATCACATCAATTAATTAAAATTTAATCCTTATACCTGGGCTGAGCCAAACTTGTGAGATCAAAATAAAGCAATATCAATCATCAGCTCTGAAGCCTGTAGTTTGTGTAAAAACTGAGTCTTGCTTTTTTTTAAAAGGCAATGCATTCTCTTATGTCTAAAGGTAGACACCCTGTTCTCACGGCTTCCTCACTGTCAGAGGTATCTTGAGATACATTCCTTTTTCAGATGTTTGCTTTATGCAGCACAAAGATGCTATTTTATGTCGTCTTCTGTTTTGGGAGCAAAACACAGAATAAATACAGAGAGAACACGAGTTTCACTATTGTTCTTCCCTGATCATTTAGCAGGTACACCTCCCCTTTTGTTGCTGCTGTTGGCTTTTGAGCATCCATTCCCTCTGGTTTTCCAACTAAATACTGTTCAAATGGAAAAGAAGAGTGTCTTAGTAATGATGGGTTGAAGTGGTGTGTGGGAACTGTACTGGATTGATGGCCTGGCTCTGAATTTCAATTCACACTATATTTTGGAATCATATACTAAAGACTGCATGTCTAAGCATCAAAGAATACATGTGGTACAATATGTAGGCCAGACCATGGATTCTAGAAATCTAGAAAAATAAGTGTTATTCAGTCTGAATAATCATTTCAAACCAAAATTTGGGAATGTTGCTGTTTGGAATACAACTTCCAGGGTCAGCCAGCATATGCTCCCAAAAATATGCTCCCAGAAAGTTGTCATTTCCAAAATTGAGTTCTGTAAAGTCTGGGTAAACATTGTATCATTCTACCAAGATTGTTCTGATTAAGGGTGATGTTCAAATTTTAGAACATCAAATTTCTTTTCTTTTTGGACTGGAATTATTTATGGTTTTACTGTAAATTGCACTGAGCACTTAGTGAGTGGAAGGGTGATGCAGAAATATTTTAAATAATATAGCAAAATAAAACCATGAGACGTGACTTTAAACTTGGTGGTAGTTTTAAAAAGATCCTACTTAACACACTGGCAGCTCATCTCTGTTTAGTCTTTCAGTTAAATGCATGTGTGAACCAACCCAATAGTAGTAGTTTGTTTGCCATAAAGAGGTGGAAAATGGTTGATCAGAAACCTTGTAGGGTATCAACAAAATCTTACAAAGGCTAGTGTTCTTTGTCATTTGTGTTGGGATAACCAAAGCAGCTTGTAAAGGGCAAGCTGTGGCTGGTACCAGTCTCTATTCCCACTGGACAATGACAGTATTCAGCAAGCTTCATGCCCTGAGAAATGCAGAAATTACAAGCTTTAACTCCGATAAGTAAGGAAAGAGCTGAAGCAGAGAAAAGTGGAGTGAACCATATACTCCAAGTCTGAAGCTTATTAATTGGAGCTTATCACAGTCAGAGATAATTATAGTATTACGATAATTACAGGGATTGAGAGAACTCTTGTTGCCAGCACCAGTAGTAATTGGTTGTATTCTTATGATCTACAGTGTGTCTGTTTAAAAGGTCACACTGGGCAGCCTCTGTGGCCAAAAAACCAAAACAAAACAAAACCCTGAACAAAACGAATAAATAAAATTGCTTACCTTTTGTGCCAGGATAACCCACATTTTGTGGCAGAAAGTAGTATGCACTGTTTGTTGTTCTGCATAATTTATATTGATTTTGCCAGTCATGTGGCAAAACATAGCCTGCTGCAGCAATACCTCTTCTTTTCCCAGCATTGATAGCTCACTTCCACGTGTCTATTACTTTTATTATTGTTGAATAGAGATCCTCCATCTTGCAAATGTATCTGTTTTTACTTACGTCACAAGTGTTAA
The DNA here is from genome assembly GCF_051106095.1 of Pogona vitticeps. NCBI lineage: Eukaryota > Metazoa > Chordata > Lepidosauria > Squamata > Agamidae > Pogona > Pogona vitticeps. The sequence continues at coordinate 100,391,989 of NC_135787.1, read as the reverse complement.
AGTACCAATTTAAGCTACTTGTACATGCTTAGATTCTTAGCTCATGCAAATAAATCGTTCTTAATTTGCTGTTTGGAATCTTGTTGGTCTTCACATAAGGTCTGCATAATTTGCTGCACCTAAATGTGGATAACTGACAAGGTGCAATGGTGCATCGTGGTTGGCAATCGGGTGGGTGGCCAATCACGTAACTAAGTGCACTCTGCCACCTCATCTATTAGTTGCAATTAGCTATGGCAAGTTACACAAAACTTGAGTGAACTCGTAAGATTCTGGAACTGTCTAGTAGTAGCAGTATTTATGAAGAGCAGTTTCTTTTTAACTTGGCAGCCTAAGGAATTGCAGCAGTATCTCTAAACTGTAGTGATTTAAAAGGCAATTCTGTCTTTTGTTCCTTACTTTTTATTTGTTTGTTTGTGGTGAGAAAAAGTTGAGAGGGTTAGATGTGGAAGACCAGACCAGAATTGAGGCAGGGTGATAACACAATAGAAGCCCCACCTGGAAGTCACAAAACGTCTGTTGTTTTAGCCTCTGAAGACAATGCTACACTCCCCCTGTGCATATCAACGCCAGCAAAGAGACAGGTTCCTCCACTAAAGCATGGAATAGGAATCCCAGTCGATCTTGGTCAATAGATTTGGTGCATAGATGTAGACACTTCTGGCAAGACAGAACTGGCAAGAAAAATGGACAGTCAATATTTGTCATTGTAGAAACATCTTTGACACTTTTTCCCACTCGGTTCAATAGATGAAAATACATTGGACCGTTCATGTTCATCCTAACCTGATGGGGCTTCTCCATTTGTAATCTGTTTACTTCTCTGAGATAGACAAATACTGCTTTCCTCTATGCCCAAAGTTATAACTGGGGTTAAAAAAATATGACCAACTTCCTTCTCAAGAATGTCTTGTTGGAGTAGGGTTTGGTGGAGAATGGGGAAGAGATACATAAAGATACTCTTTTGCCCATCCCCTTTCTTCTACAGTCCTGTGCTTTCAGGCAGTGTAAGCACATCTGAACCTGAGAGCAAGAGATGGGTCAGTGGTAGGGTAGTGTTGTGCAGATAACAACAGTCTTAATTCTTGGAAGCCACCAAGGTTATCAGCAGCATGGGACAGCCTAAGCCCTCCCTTCAGCTGTGTCCCTGTTCAATAGGACAATCTTCCCTTCTGTCTGAGTGGGTGCTATTCTCTTCTCTAAAGACACCACCACCAAGGACAACACTAGTAAGTGAGAAAGACTGGTGTCCCAAAGTTCAAGGTTGTGGAGAAAGGACAATTTGTTTCAGAAACCTCTCCCTCTTCCTTTCACTTTATGTTATTGGACAAGGGCGTGTAGGGGCAGATGATGCTCCTTCCCTCCTGCCCAGGCTTGGTGGCCGTGATGGTGTAACCAAGGGCCCTGCTATGATTAAGGTCTCACTACACAAATTTCCCCGTCCATAACAATAGCCTCAGATATAGAGGGGTCAGTATGGGATGGATGGAAGAAGAACTGTGTGTGCTCACCTCTGCTACAATTAATTAATTATGGAGATGGTTCCAGCTGCTAGGAGAGAACCAGGTCAGTTTCTCTGGTTGTGAAGAGGAATCAACTCCTTGCTAGTAAGTAAGTAACTAAGTAAGTAACACCTAAATCTGAAGAAACTCTTTTAGCTCTAAATCAGTGTTTGGTATCAGTAATGGACTGGATGAGGGTGAATAAATTAAAACTTAACCCAGGCAAGTCAGATGTGCTTCTGGTCAATCAAAAAGGCAGATCAAGGAATAGGGATGCAGCCTGTACTGGATGGGATTGCACTCTCATTAGAAAAAAAATAGGTGCAAAGTTTGGGGGTGCTTCTGGATTCAGTCGCTGAGTCTGGATGTCCAGGTCTTGGGAGTGGCCAGGAGTGCATTTGCACAATTAACAGCTATGTCTATCTCTTGAGAGATCTGATCTGACCACCATTATACATGCCCTAGTTACTTCCTGGCTGGATTACTGTCATGCACTCTATGTGGGGCTGCCAATGGAAAGTGCCAGGAAACCTCAGCAGGTCCAAAATGCAGCAGTCAGATTGCTGACTGGGGCTGGTTAAAGGGATCACATAACCCCTCTGCAATAGCACCTCCACAGGCTGAAAATCAGTTTCCAGGCACAATTTGAAATGCTAGTTTTAACCTATAAAGCCCTAAATGACCTGGGTGCAAGTTCAAAGACTGTATCTCTCATTATGAGACACGTTAAGACCATCAGGAGAGGCCTTTCTCTTTTGGTCCCTCCACCTTCACAGATGTGTCTGATGGAGACAGAGGATAGAGCCTTCTCTGTTGCTGCTCCCAGACTTTGGAACTCCCTCCCACAGGAGGCCAGACTGGGCCCCATCTTTGCTATTCTTCCTCAAGCAGGCAAAGACCGCTCTCTTCAGGCAAGCCTTCCCTCAGCAATCTAACTACCTATGTGTGATTTTTAGATGGATTGTTATTGCGTTTTCATTTCTGGATTTTCTATTTCTCAGAGTGACAACCCCCCTTTTAAAAATTGGTATGCATATTGTTTCTAGCTTTAATAATGCCTTTTAATGATGTAAGCTGCCTCTTTATAGTCATTGTTCTTAGTTTTAAATGTTGGCTTTTCATATTGTTAACCGCTGCTGTATACTAATTGTTCTAAACTTTAAATATTGTCTTTCAGTGTTGCTGACTGGGGATTTTCAAGGACTGCCTTGGGTCTTTTTCAAGGAGGAAGCCAGGGTAAAAATATTCTAAATAAATAAATGAATGGATAAGAAAAAGAATGCCCACCCAGAAGTGTCAGTGTGAAGACAGAACAAGAGTGAAATGTCAGCTTTTTTGCCTATTGGTGCATATGTATGAGAGAGGAATGTACCTCTATGCCTGTCAGTGGGGGAAAAGAGGGAGTGAGAAAAAGAGCTACTGCCTCCTTTTCTCTCTAAAGCTCCCTGCCAGTAGCTTCCAGCCTTCCCTGGAATATCAGCCATGATATTAAAAATTAACCCACAGACTATTGATAGAAAGTGTAAGAGGTCACAAAACCATTAAGAGATAAAGGGGTGAAATCCATGGGGGAAGCCAAGCCCTTCATATTTGGGCACAGCTGATGGATGAAGTGAAGCGAGGAGAGATCCCTGGTGTACTAGGACTTGGTCTCCTTGGAATCTGGGTCCTTGCTGGGCATGTAGCTGGTTGCTGGAGAGTTTAGCCCAAAGTAAATGATAAACCCCACACAAGGCTATAGACATTAGACTGATAGGCAATAGGTGTTGTAAAAGGAAATTCAGAGAAAGCTTTGAAGAGTTCTGGAAAATTTATATTAAAAACCCAATCACATGCATGTGTTTTACCACACCACAGAACCCTGGTGGTTATGTTTCTTTAAATATTGGCCATTTGGCCCTTGCAACCTGCTGATTGACATTCTAGACATGATATCATGTCTGCAGCAGGCACTGAAATGCATGTGTAAGAATCCCAGAGGTAGCAGATGGTATTATTTGACCTGTTTCCCTCAATGTGAGGAGGAGGAAAAGAGATCTGGGGGCTGCTATCAATCTCTGCAGGAATGTCAGGCCCTTGACAACACACTATTTAAGTGGCTAGGAAATTGGAAGAGACACGGGACATGAGGCATTAGCCATTGCACGCACATGAATTACAAGCACCTGAATTTTACGGGTCTACAATCAAGTCCAGTGAACCAGAGATTAACAACCACAACCAACCCAAGCCCTCGTGATATCAATTTTGTTCTCCATAATGGTAATGTGGAGGGGTGTTTTCAGAGCCATGTGTCTGCCAAGAGAAGCAGCAGATCCCCGTGTTTCTACTTGCTTCTGTTGTGTGTGCTGTGTCATCATTACTTTCCCCACCTGCCTTAGAAGCAGCCAGTGAAGTAGCTGGAGAATTCTGCATGGTGGCAGCATGTCATGGGGAAGTGTGTCCAAAAGGCATACACTAAGAGGCCTTTAAAAGTATGTGTGTCAGAAAAGTGTGTGCCAAAATACATGTGAATTTCCATGCAACCTGATATTCCCTTTCCACCTGATATGAAACAAGGAGAGGAAGAAAATGCAAGTGGAACTCTGGAGAAACACAGCGAAATCAAGACAGAGAGATTTATATCTCTGAAGAGAAGATACCAGACTGCTGTTTTCATACTGTTCCTTGTAATGTCTGTTTGTTCCCCATTACTACGTATGGATATGAAAGTTAGTAAAGAAAGTTGTTTGCAGGGGCAGGAATGGATTCATTCAAAATATGATGTTAGAGAACAGCTTTGCTCATACGATGGCCCATCAGAAAGACAAATAAGTGGGTCTTAGTTTCAATCAGGCCTGGAGTTTCTCTAGAGACCAAAATGATCAAACGTAGGCTAACATACTTTGGACATATCGTGAAAAGACAAGACTCACTGAGAAAGACAATAGCGCTGGGGAAAGTTGAAGGAAGAGAAAAAAAAGGGAAGACCAAATATGAGATGGAGGGACTCAAAAAAGGACGTTTTGAGCTTACAAAACCTGCACATGGCTGCTAAAGACAGAATTTTTTGTGACTGTTATTTCACAAGGCTCCCATATGTTGGAAGAGACTTGGTGATACACAAGAGCAATGTCTGCTCTGCTGTAAGATTGCAATCACCTTGGGAGGTGGGTTCTGCCTGCTTTTCTTTTTGCTCTGTTACTTTGTAAAAAGCAAACATAACTTGATTACTTTGGTTCTGTTTTCTAGGGCAGTGTTCCCCAATCTTGGGCCTCCAAATGTTCTTGGACTTCAACTCCCAGAAATCCTGGCTAGCAAAAGTGTTGGTGAAGACTTCTGGGAGTTGTAGTCCAAGAACATCTGGAGGCCCAAGGTTGGTGATCACTGGTCTAGGGAAGGCATTCTCAATGCAGGGCTGTGGCACATTTGAAGGGGGCCATACCGTGGAAACAATTCTTCACATACCAGCTTATAAGATTTGTTATGTGTCTGTCTCACACAATCCTGATTTGGCCTATGCTTTTTTCATATTGTGTTTATGGCTGTGGCCAAGAAAAAAAAAACCCTTTAGGAATGGCTGGTCTTGGGGATTCTGAGCACCATAGTCAATTTCCCCTCCCAAGCTCTGCAAATAAAGAAGAAGAACGGAATTGAAAGTGCCTGCTTACTGTCTCTGGTCCCACTACTCAATAATTTTTGCAATAACCTTTTTGGGGCCCAAACTATCTTAAGGGACCTATCTTTCTTTTTGAGCCTGCTTGAGTGTTAAGACCACCAGGATAGGCCTTTCTCTTGGTCCTGCCATCTTCACAGGTGCATCGGATGGAGACACAGGAGAGAGCCTCTGTCACTGTTCCCAGACTTTGGAACTCCCTCCCACAGGAGGCCATACTGGCCCCATCTTTACTGTCCTTGAGCAAGCAAGCAAGGAAGGAAGGAAGGAAGGAAGGAAGGAAGGAAGGACGGACCTTTCTTTTCAGGCAAGCTTTCCTTTAGTGACTGGCTGCTGTGTGGAGTATTTAAACGGATTGTTGTGCCTTACCACTTTGAATGTGTTTTGGTAGTCCTTATGTATATTTTAAGTATTTTTACTATGTTTTTAGTATTGTTTTCATTTGATCTTTTTTATATTGTATACTCACCATAGTTAGCTGAAATGCTATATTTTAACTGTTGTAACCTGCCTTGTGTCCTTTTAAAGGAGAAAAGCAGAATAAAAATATTAAAAGCCAAACAAACAAACAAACAAGCAAGCAAGCAAGCAAGCAAACAAACAAACAAACAAACAAACAAACAAACATTGTAATACTCTTATTTTTTGTCAGCATTACCATGCTTGAAATTAAAAATGGCCATAACTACACGACATACAGCTAAGTGTGCATTTTTGGTGGTGGAAAGAGAATTTGTCTTTTTTAAACACTCACAAGAGAGTTGTCTCTTTTAAGTCAATTTTGGTCACGCTTTTTTCTGACTTGTTTTGCCATGTGTGAAAATATCTGTTGGAGCTAATTGTGTCGGGGGGGGGCTGTGAGGTTTGTGGAAACGGGTGTCAAGTACAAAGAGTTTTGAACTGCAGGATACCCTGCAATCCAGACTCTTCCTTTTTTTCCTCTCTCTGTTTCTATTTTAGCCCTGTATCAATCTATCACTATGCCAGTCTAAAACCTCTATTTTAAAAATTAAAAGACTAAGAAATGTGAGGAGACTGGGGACATGCTGCCGCCATCATCCTCACAGCTGCTCTGAAACTTGCAGTTCTTGCTCCCATGATCTCCTCTGGCACACCAGTGAAGGGAGCCTTGAAGTTGCTTTCTCTGCCACGTAACTTGCCAAGAACCTGCTCTCCTCTCCTCTCTGGATTGATGCCACCTCCTGCAGAATTCCCCTTTGCCAGAACATGGGACTGTTCCCTCCCTTTGGCCTCATGGCTTCACATAGATCCCATCAGTTGGAGAAAGACAGCTTCCATGAGGACACACATACCTGCCCCAAAACACGCAATGTTATATTAATTTCTTAAAAACCTAAACCGACTCTTGATTTAATTCAAGTGTAGTCACGCCATAATACAAAGAGAGAGATCAGGTAGACAATTAGTTACTCCTTGCCTTAGTTACTCAGGACAGAACAATTAAGTAAATAATACCCTGCCTCTGTTCACAATATATGAAATGTTCATAGCAAACTATCTCACTGCTGGAGCAGATGTTCCGAGATATAAATAGTGACATAGCAGAGATGCTGTAATAAAGGATGGCTCTCTAAAAGTACCGTAACTGAGCTATAAGCTTTCATTATCATTATGCCATTACTTCCATCAATTATTTTGGTTTTATCTCTGGGGAGGTCTGTGATGAAATAAAAGAAATGTGTGTTTCTTGGATGGATTGCTGGCAGCATGGAAGTCAGCATGCAATACTCACGCATGCCATTAAATGGTGGGCACGAACAGGGAGAAAAGTAAATGAGATCACAAGACCTGTGAAGGTAGCTAGGACAAGAAGCTTTCTCCTTGTCCTTTTAATTTCTTATGATCTAGGAATGTCTGTGTTTGTGTGTGAAGGGATATTTAGCCACAAGGTCCTACACAATAGAATTACTGCCTGTAGTGAAGAAGAGGGAAGTAATACAACTAGCCTACTTGCTGTAACAACCTGCCATTCAGCTAATACCATTGCCTTGTGCTTGCATGCAATTAAGACTGTAAAGGTAAGCCCGGAGAAGAAACCAAGAAGGAGGTGGCAGCATTTCATAGGAAGTGGTAAGACATGGGATCACAGAGAGTCGGATACGACTAAACGACTAAACAACAACAACAAATACAAGACAAAAGGCCTCCCTCCCTCCACTGTCTGCTGGGTGAATTGATTAATTCAGGGACTTTGATGTTACAGTGCTCCTCTCCTCAGGGAAAGTCCTGGTACAGAATCTGATCCTGTCTTTTTAGGATCAGAGGGAAGATCATTTGATTCCTCAGAACCTTTAGATGCTGAGGTTTTACTCAGTGTTTCAATTGGGTTCATGTGATTTCTCCGGCATTTCTACCAGCTGCCTTGTTTATTTTTGCTGCAACAACTCATGTGGCCTCTGAAATGTATGTTTATGTGACTATTGCATTTTTTCTGCTTAACAATTCAAAAATTATATTAGCCGTTCTAACAAGCTGAAGAATGAGATATATTTAGGAGGACAGTTTGCCCTCAGTGACTATACTTCACAGCTAAAATGTATACCTCAAAGGAAAGTTTGAAGATGGCAACAGTTGATTTAATCTTCACATTGCTGTCTCCTGTAGACAATAACTGTTTTTACACTCTAGCTTCAAGATAAAGGGAGGAAATGTGTATTACGAGTTCTCCAATATTTTCTGATTTTTCCAGAATTCCAATGGGCTCTGAAAATCTTCATCAAGGCCAATATGCTGACTACCCAAGTTATTCATTTCTGCTTCTCAGCACCATGCTTTGCCAACAAGTGGCATGGTACTGTTTATTTTTTATGTTTTATTTATTTTTTGGCCCTAGTATATTATATTCTATAAGAGAAAAAGTGGCAACATGGCAAAAAGCAATCGATTTATTTGGACAATTTTTGTCCCAAGCATTTTTACTGTTTGAGGTGAAGGGAAATAAACAGCCGAGACATAGGCTATTGTTTACAACTCTATAGTTGGTAATATTGTAGAATATCTATATTCTAGGTATTGTAACAAATGTGTTTCAGGGAGACTAAAATGTCTGATCTTAATGCATGAGAGTTAAAAACAAATATTGGAATTGCATAGGGAGATATTATTAGACGGACACTTGGATTTATACTTATGCAGGCTTCCATGTGACTGTTCTGGGAATCTGCGGAAGTCATAACTAACTTGTCTGGTTTTATTTATTGAACCATAAGTGGGCTGTGCAAGTAGCCAATGTAAGCCATGCAATATAAGTCTCCGTGGTCAGACAAGGCATTTCAGCTGCCTGTATATCTTCCAAATGACCACCTTACTAAGCGGTTATTAGAGATGAGACTTTCGTATTTTAACAAAAGAAAGAAAAAACATGAAAGAGGTGGGTCCTGCCATTTTAGTGTTCTTTTGTTGATTCCTGAAAGAAAATCTCTAAAATGCAGATGGTACATTTTAATGTAAGAAAGGTGCATGAAAGTTTTGTGTTTCTTTCATGTGCCCTGTTTTTTGTAACCTTTCTTTCACCCTGCAATGTCAAATCATCTGATAATTTTTTCATCCAATGGCATTGCAAGAGTTATTGCAGAGATATGGTGATATGACCAATGGTTGTCAGCAGCCAGTCAGAATTGGAAGTGGGGTAGGTGCTTTTGAATCTGTAGAAAGGTCTAGATCTCAGTGAAGACTGCCCTTTGGTTACTGTTTCATTGTGGGGATTCCTGTCTTGAGCTTCCAGTGCCCTCCTCCATCTTCGATTGCTTTTTTGTCTGTCTGCATGCATTGGATCGTTCCCTTTTTTGCCTTTTTAATTGATTCTTGGGGGATCTCTTCCTTTTTTTTTTTTTTTTTTTTTTGCTGTTGCTGCTGCTGCTGCTTCCAGGCATATATTTTTGTAACATGTGTGTATATTTTTGTATACATTGTGAAGAACTTTGGAAAGCTGCTGCCTTTTCCTAGTTGGCTCGACAGTAAACTATAAAAGGATTGATAGAGGTGGCAACAGAGGAAGGAAGGAAGGAGCAAGCTATCTGATTGAATTAGGAGGTTCATGATTGAGCAAAATGTTGCTGTGAGAAATAAGGTGTGTCAAAAAGTGTGTGTGTTTGTGTGTGTGTGTGTGTATACTCAGGAGACTCATGGGGCCCTTGGGAGTAAAGCTGTCACAAAATTATGTTTAGAATACAAATATGGAGTTCGGGGTGAAATCCTGATTAAAGAAACACCCAAGGCATTGTCAATGAAACAAAAAAGTGTTTTGATAAGAAAAGGGTCATCTAAGTTTATGAGAAAGACAAAGAGCCAGGACTAATTTGACCTGTTGAAAGACACAGTACAGAAGGAGAAGGCTTCAGAGGAAAAATTCCTGTTACTTATGGTGGGGGGAGATACACACCAGAAAGCACCTCATGAATATTGAGGTTCATAAAGGAATGCTGTAAGCTGTCAGCTGCCATTCTCATCTGTTTATTGACTGCTCACCACCTGTTCGTTTGCATTTCAGGGCTCAGTTGCAAGTGTAAGATTCCAGTGTGCATTGTCCATGGGAGAAACTGGTGTGTTTGCGTGTATGTGGTGGTGGTAGGTGGGGAGGGGAACGGGATGTATCTAAGGAGAAATGTCCAGGTGCAGGCTTTAGAAACAGAATGTATGTGCATGCCCGAGTGTGTGTGTGCACATGCAAAAAGCCACCAATAAAAAGGGCAATGCATCTTTATTTAATTAAATCCTGGTCTTGTATTCACTGCTGGGATCCACTGCGGGGTGACCCTTGACCTTCTCCATTTTGTCGCTTGGCACAGCTGTTAGTAAATCACCTGCTGAAACCCCTCTCTAGAGCTCTAAAGGTCAGCTGTCAGTGGCTGTGGGAGACAGATAAAGAAGAAAAATAAAACTGAAATGGGGTGGTGGTGAGGGGGAAGCCGTTTAAATCTTGTGTTTCCAGCCTTCACGCTCAGGCAATTGTTTACCTTTCCAAGCACCTGTTGGTCTGGGGTATGTTTAAATCTATGGTTGAGGCACTTTTATACTTCATCTCTCTTTTACTGGTTTTGGTAATGGGATTAATATTTTTTTCATTCATACACTAATATCAGCTATCCTGTTTTGGTAACATATACAGGCAATGTGTGATAAACTTTGATCCACCCACCAGAGTTAGTGACCTCTTTCTGCAGGCTTGGCAACATGCAGAGAGAAATTTATGTTTTATTTGTTTGTTTTAGGATAGACAATATGCTGCCATGGTGCAATCCAGATTTCCACTGGCCCTGATTTAAGTACAGGCAGTGCACATGTATTCTTCAATAAGAAAAAGCAGACACTATGCAGTGTGTCATGTATTCATCATAGGGTGTTAATTGTCTCTAAACTCAGAGTTGACTCACCTTTGCTGCATTACTCCAAGGTTTAACTGAAGTATTTCATTTTGTTGCTACTCCATTGCTGGGTTTGTGTGTATTTTGCACAGGACTAATTTAATTTTTAAAAACATTCATATGAGAAGAGAAAATAGACCACTGTTGCTTAGTGTTGTAAATCACAGTAGAATGGGCCCATTGAATCAGTGGGTTTATGGTGAGATGACTCCATAATTCCATTGATTCAAATAGACATACTTTAACTGCAACCCACTGTGCTAATTCAAATCAGTGGAACTTTCAGAGGAATTGACACACCCAATCCCCATTGATTTAATGGGCCATTCTAGTGTGATTTACTACACTAAGTACCAGAAATTTGGCCTATAAAGAGAAATAATAATCATAGTTGTAGCAATAATAGTTCGTCTTCTAACTCCATTGCTAAATACGTGTAATTGCACTATGCTACACCTTTTGAAATCAATGTTTTCTAATGTCCATTTCTTAATAATGTAAATATATGGCCACCTTATACTTGAGTGATAACAGGGTAAATATTATAATTGGTCATTTTTGTTTTCATAGGAAGTTTGCATTTCAGTAACATTTGTATTACAAATTGCAGTGGGCAGATGGGCTGTTATGTCTAAGAAAAAACAAACAAATTTAATAGGGAGCATCACAATGTTATGAAGAATAAAAACATCATGCAGAGGAAATGAAGCGCTTGAGACAAACATCTGCCATAGATTTTTTCTTCTTCTTCATTAAAATGGGAAAAAGTACTTGTAGGATTGGATTGATTGAAGAGACATTAATTGTAGAGTGCAAAATTCTCTATAAAGGGTTGGCATTAATCACAGAATCTGCCTTTGTTTTAAAGCTTACATGAAGGTTGATTTGTTCCCAGACAGGCCACCCTCAAAAAGAAGAGATCAAATGACATCAGACGATGGTTTAGCTTTGGTTTTGTTCCCGCCACCCTGCCATATTGAAACACCCCCTCCCCCTTAGAAGGGCTATGGAAAGACAATAATATGAGAAGACACACTATTCTTTGAACAGAAGCATTCAGGGGCCATAATAGAACATAATAAGGACCAACACAGCATAATCAGTATTTTGGCAAATAAGCTTCTTTTAGACAAGATGGTAATTTGGCTCTTTTATGTCTGACAGTGATTGTTTACCACATGGTTGAATGTCACACTAGCAACTAGAATGCAAACATGGTCTAAAGTTGAGTGATGATTGCAGGATGGCCAAGTCTGTTCTTTTCTGAGGGAAACAGGAGTGTAATGACCAACACAGTGTAATCAGTATTTTGGCAAATTAGCTTGTTTTAGGCAAGATGGCAATTTGGCTCTTTTATGTCTGACCATTTCAAGAACTCCTAGCTAAGAGTGTAGGCTATGAGTCAAGAATCCCTCATTTGGATTTTCCTTCAGCCACTGAGACTGGAGGCCACAAGCAAGCTGCTGGCTCACACTGCCTTACTCCTACAATGCACACTATAGGGAAAATAATAAGATACAGGATGGCTTTAAGAATTACTGAATATTTCTTACCTCAGGGTAGCAGCACCCATGAGCACCTCCTGCCATACAAATGCTAATTGTTGCTGTTACTCCTTTTACAGAGATGTCAAAATATGGCTGACCCATCATCCTTATTTAGTGAATGATAAGTCAATCATGTAGGTCTAGTAGAAGCGACTTTTACATCACTATTTGGAGCATGGACAGGCCCTGGTGTAGTGTGAGAGCTAGGTGATTAAGTTGTGAATTAAGAAGTTCTCAGTTCAATTCTTGCCTATTACATTGTCCAGAATTAGTAGCTGGCCTTGCATGAGCTGGCCTTTATCAGACTCCTCCCCCAATTTACAAACACATGTTCCATGCATATTGTAAAGATTACAGGAAGATAATGTGTATAAACTACTTTTAGAACTCTTAAATGCTGTAGAAACTATTGTTTTCTGTTCTTATGAATGTTATTATTTGTGATTATTATGTTACTGAATAAATAAAGCTACATTAAAGTTAAAGCAGCTATGAAATTACAATTTCTTCTTTCTTGAAGGTTATTACCTATCAGATTTCTGATTGTTCATCTGCCGTCTCTTGTTACATCTATATTGTTTAGGATTGCCTGTTGTTGGTACTTGTTAACATTTCTAAAATTCTTAATTGAGAAATATTTACATAGAAGCTGTAACTAATGACTTGACCTGATAGGTAGTTTGTCTTGCTTGGAAAACTGTTGTTCCTACATTTAGACATTTAAAAAATTAGAACTTAACACAAAACAAACTTGTGAATCATAAATGTCTTTTTTCCCAATGAAGTTATAAAAAAAAAACAAGAAAGAAGAATGAATTTCAACCCTATTAAATGCTATACTACAATAAATAAAATATTTTGTTCCACAAGCCTTCTAAGTGTGGGAATAACTAGGTGAAATTATGATAATTTTCCAGACATGATCTGCTTATAGTAAATATTACTGCTTAAACAACGGAGGCTAGACAATAATCCCTTCAGGGTTTGTGGTAATCTCTTTAAATACTACACATCATTATGTTCTCAGACTACAAGTCCTAAATGGAACCTGAGCTTTCCACCTTTCTTAATTTAGTGATTTTTCTGTTTATAAGTAGCAATCAGTGCATTGTTGTTTGCTGTCACAGGGACAATTTAAATAGAAAGATAGTGATTGTGCAAGCAAGTTTGATACCTTTCTGTTCATTCCGTTGTTTTGTTTGTTTCATGTATTTCAACAAAGCAGGGTTGCGTTTTTTGTGTTTTTTTTTTTGTTGTTTTTCAGATAGAAATATAAGGCATCCACTATTTATTCTTTCACTTAAATACATTTCTTTATGATCATCAGAAGTTAACACCTCAGTCATCTATCCTGATTTCTCCTTTTTGGAGATTTTGTTAGAATAATAATTAAGTTCAGTGGCATTAGGAACCTAAGAAACTGCATAAAATTGAGCCTTACTATTGGCCCATATTGTCTTCTCCATGTGTCAACTACTTTCAATGGCTTAGGCTGTTCTGTCAGAAATATACACTGTAGATGCCATGGTCTGACCTTGGGTCCTTAACCAGTCCATGTGTATGCTCTTCCACTGAATTATGGCTTCTTTCCATTGCATTCTTTTGATGTAGTCGCTGTGTTCTTCTGAGAAATGTGACCTGCAGGAATTCTCTATGAAATATCACCAGCTTTCCTCAGTACGTTCGACGCCCCCCCCCCCCAAATTTTCTGCAGGAAGTTTGAGCAGGAAGTTTGAAATATACCTCATTATGTCACAAATGTTGCTTTTAGGCATTTAGGAAAGTAAGAGTGTACTAAACTCTACTCCAGAATCTTATTGCTCCCATAAACCTTTTCAGCTTACACCAACATAGTTCTTACAGTTGGCTTGAACAGGAACCTTATATACACCTTAAACAATGCTTCTATAGATGAACATTGTAAATAGTAAGTACAATTTGTTGTCCTGTGCTTCTTAGTTTGTCAGGTTTAATTTTTCCCCCCCACAAACTGGACTGATAGTGAACTTATTTCCTGGATTGTGCATAACTCCTCATGCGCAGGATAACCAAATTACTCAAGTAACCTGCTTTCCTTGTTGTGCAGTATACGGCTGTTGCTATTTTCCAGTGCATTGAGTAATATGCAACCAGGCATCAGTTTTGGGTGTGGAGAGCTGCTATTCAGAAAAAATAAATAAAAGTAACAACAACAAAGTCTGACTAGAGCCCAAAATTGTGAAAGAGATTTCGAATGAACTCCACAGTCTTTTTTGTGGCAGTGTTTAATTTGTGATGGTGCAGAACTCAACTGGGATTAAGTGAAAGCAACCGTAGTATCAAATCATAGGGCTGGAAATGCTCTACCTGTAACAATCTCTAATTTAGGCAGAATATATGACTGGATGATTCTGCAGGTGTGATCTCTGCATACTCTATGTATTTGTAAATGTAGCATTTTGTTATATTTGGCAACTAACTCAGTGAACTGGTAGCCCATAATTAGAGCTGAAAGCACATTAATGTTGAAAGAGGGGTCACTGAGGTTGTCCTGTGTTTGTGAAGCCATACTTTAAAGGAATCTCATGCTTCAGTTTTGAAGACCGGTCACCAAACAAAGTAAGGAAGCAACTAGACTGGTGTTTGTTCTGCTGTTCAAACTGTGTTTCTGACTATTTTGATATTAATTCTATTGACTACATGAGGTTAGCACTAATTGTAAGTAGATCTGATCTTTCGGCATAAGTATGCAATATCATTATATGGGAGTGAACCTAACTTATTTTGCCTGCCTTCTGCCTTCTACAGGGCTACAGCTGTAATGTACTTTGTAAACTGATGAAGCACTGGATTGATACAGCACTAATTCAAATGTTTATGATAAAAACAATAAGAACATTATAAAGACTGAGAAATTGGAATGTCAGCAAAAGGATATTAAGCCCTACTCCTTTTACCTGCTGCATTTCTCTCTCTCTCTCTCTCTCTCTCACACACACACACACACACACAGAGAGAGAGAGAGAGAGAGAGAGAGAAAGAGTTTACCACTACAGCACTAAACTGATACAATACTAATACAGATGCTTACCATGTCTTGTCAGTTCAGCATTATTTCACTTGCTAAACATTAAAAAAAATAAGAGAAGGAATCTGAATGCCAACAAAAGAGGTGAATAAGAGGGTGGAGATAATGGCAGAAAAGGATGATGAAGAAGAAGCAGCAGGGGTGGTGGTGTGATGTGTGGACAATACAAATGCACCCTCCCAGGATAATTAAACATCTCTATATGAACTGTCACAGTGATTTAAATGCCAGGGTGCAGTATAGAAATGTTTGCATCAACCTGGTACAAGCTTCTGTGTGGTCACACCCTAAGATAACCTGTATAATCCCAGAGCAGAGAGACACTTGTCCTTGTGATAATGAGCCACTCAAGTAGTTAAAAATTCCCCTTGCCAGTCATGGGCTATCACACAGTTTATTTTTGGCCTGATGAAATATGAAAGACCTATGTATAAGGGTCACATTTGTGATGATACATTTTCATGGGTAACTCATACTTCAATGATGGTATTCGTCAAGGGATGAATGTAGACAACAGCCAGGCAGTTCTTTCCATGAAGAACTCTAAGCCAAAATAAATTTCTAAAGAGGATTTAATAAACAAAAAATTATTTTCTAAACTGATACATGCTATTTACAATATTTACCAATATTCGTACATTAAAATTATTTTCTAAAGTGCAAAGTAAGGTTATTTTGTTATATAGGCAATTATATGCAGACATTTCAAAGAAACTACTTCAGTCAACATATTCAGTATGAGGTCAAAGTGCAACAATATACTCTATTTACAAAGTTACTTAATTTCAAATAGCTACTAGAGCTTCTGGAACTCATTTATGCAATGTCTATTTACAAAAATTAAACATAGTTTGTTGCAATATGTAGCAGTGCTGTCACACATGAAGGAGAGTTCAGCCACAAGACTTACTTCATGTGGATTTACATATGCTTCCATTAGATACAGGCTCTGTATCTGGAGTATCGCAACTGAAATAAATTCGAGATTGCACCAAAATTTTGGAATCGCGTGGCAGTGACCAGAAAAATCACAAATCTTTATTTCACAAACTCAAATCCTTTTTTTGAATCCTACGCCCGGCTCAAGAGGTTTTTCCAAAGACAAATCCTCCTGATTGCCATTTTGTCCCAAAATTGAGAGGGACGAAAATGTTGTTTACGGTGCCTCTTGGTTCAGTGGCTTCAAGAGCACTGAGCCAAGAGGCCCTGGCAATGTTATGTGTCGTGCTTCCAGTGGCAAAGCACGGGAGCAAAGCCTACATTGAAGTCGAGGCAGCAATGAGATACAGTGTCCAAATCTTTGATATTAAGAGCTTTGGGCTACCATTCTCTTCAGAACAAGATCTTTGTCTCCTTGCTGACCTTAGGTCCTGCTGCCAACACCACTTCCAAAAGGTTCAATTTGGAAAGGCAAAGGAGATGGCTGGAGAGAAAGCAGGGCAACCTCCTTTGGACTTCTTTTACTTATACATTTTATTTACTTAATGCGTTTTGACACCTTTCACTAGCCAGAGTTCTTTGGGAGATGTAAAGTGTGTTAATTACTAAACTTATGGAGTTTGAGCAAAAAGAAAATTCTCTGAAGACAAGCTTTCTCCAGTAATGCTTAGACTGCCCAAAGCAATTACAGGACTCATTTTGCCCACTTGTAGAATGCTGGGAATATCATGGACCAACAAAGCTGCCTTATAGCCCAGGTTTATTTCTTCCAAGTGGCAGCAGTTCTTCAAGACTTTCTGAGCTTTACTAGCAATAACCTCTTTCAACTGCAGATGCTTGGGACTGAATGTTTGTTTTATTTGATTTATACATATTGTTGAATGACTAAAAAAGTGATGGTTTTAATTATGCAGACAGGGATTGTCTAAGAAGAATTATGGCGCTGTATTTGTGTTTTCAATAGGGAGCATGACACACAAGAAAGGGTTAATGCCCTTGCAATGCTTTTATGTTCTACTCCAATCTGAACTAAACTGATACATTTTTGAACGGGAGAATGATGTGTAATAATAGGCCTGGATGATCAACAGTGTGTGCAGCTTGAAACAGTGACTAGAATCTGATATGTAATCAGTGCTTTCGAATAAAGTGGAAAACATAAAATTCCAGGTAATAGTACGTGTGCAATGTGCTGCAAGTCTTTCAAATCTGTATTTTGAGTGAGGAAGGAAATGCATAGTCATGGATTACAATAATCATGCTAAACATTTATTTTCATAGATTTGTAGAAAAACCTGTATTTAAGAAATGGGATTATTTGGATCCATTTTGCAGCAGCCACGTGTAATACCAAAAGGTAGAAAGACAGACATGCCAACAAAAATAGAGAGATAGGTTTTCATCTCTTTTTTCTCTTCTGAATGAAAAATGACTATTTCAAATGAAATATTTACTGCTAATAGATACAATAGGTTTTTGTTCAAAATATAAATTGTCAACCATTACTTTCTGTTTCAGTATGCTTCTGTTTCATGTGCAAGTTGATTTTGCTTAGAAGTAGTGTACCTCTTTTGCTGTTCAGCTTCTTTGCAGGAAGCCCCTTGCTGTCCTGCAAATTCTGACCCACTGTGGCTTGGCTGTCAACAATCCGCCCAAAGAGTGGTGCCCCGCTTGACGATTACCCCGCTCCATGATGAAATCGCTTCACGATGAGGTTTTTGCAATTGCTATTGTGATTACAAAACAATGATTGAATGGGGAAAATCCATTTTACGACAATCGGTTCCCTGCTTCGGGAACCAATTCTTCGCATTACGACTATCAAAAACAGCGGATCATCGGGTTTCAAAATGGCCACCCACTGTTTTCCAGACCTATTTCCGGAAGACAGTGACCAAAAATGGCTTCCCCTATGGAGGATCTTCGCTGGTCAATGAGGTATTTCGCCCATTGGAATGCATTGAACCGGTTTTCAATGCATTTCAATGGGGTTTTTTCTTTCACTTGACGACGATATCGCTTAACAGTGATTTTAATGGAACGGATTATTGTCGTCAAGCGGGGCACCACTGTACTGGAATTTTGTATATACGTATTAATCACTGTTTCTTGTGGAAATTAGCATTTCATATATATTGTGCCTGCTGGCCAAGAGAAAGGCGACTTTCATTTCATTATGAAGCAAAACTGACTTGAAAGAGTTCAAGGAGTTAGGCATCTGGCTGCAAAGCCAGAAGCCGGGAGTTCAGTTCATCATTCTGCATCCCAGTAATGGAAGCTGGTGTAGCCTTGGGGCAAGCTGCACAGTCCCAGGGTGCCTCCAGAAGAAGGGAATGGGAAACCACTTCTAAGTGCTCTCTACCTTTAAAAAAAAACTCTAAAGGGGCTGCTATGAGTCAGAATGACTTGATGGTGCACAGACACATGCACGCATGCACACACACACACACAGAGTCACACATAAAATAGGACATTGCAGCAAAAAATTAATGGGAGATTCATGCCAATGTGTCTCCACTCTTTTTTTTTCTGGTGGCTGTGTGTCCTAATCTTAAATGGTTCAGTCCTTATTGTGCAAGCCTGAAAAATCAAAGCCTCCAGTGATCTTCGATTTGACCGTGCCTTAGTTATATGTTACATTAGGATCCATGTAACTTGCATGATAGTTGCACCACAGACACCTCGTATTTAGGGGAGGGGAAGGAATGTAAATCCAGAGCTTAGTTTGTTTCAAGCTGCTGGCATCTGCTTTCAATGTCAAGGGTTAATGCTGTAATATGTATGAACAGGGGAATAAACACCTGTGAGCAAGCAAAGTGAGCATTTCGTTACATATGAGTGACAAGTGCCATGTAGTTGTTGAACAAGGCAAAGAGCATCCAGATCAGAAGACAGTGCTTCCAGACAAGACTAGAGCCTTGGTACATCTTTTTAAACACTCCATCCATCCATTTTAACATATGGTGTTGACTACTTTTTCTGCTTGGTGGAGGCCCTCATGTTCCCACACAGGTTCTGGTCCTGCAAGAGTATTGCCAGTCCATCGTGAATCCATGTGATGCTGTGAAAAAGGATGAAGGAATATAGCTTAAAAGGAAGGGCAGCTGGCAGTTTGCCTTATCCTTGTTCACGGAACCATTTGACCCTTGGCAGACTTAGATCTCAACAACAACTATAGTAAGTTGTGAAAGAATAAGAAGATGATCCAGTTTTCTTCAGCAGTTTTTACATCTTACGGCTCATTGGAGGAGAATCAGTTGAAGACTTTAACCGCCTGGTCCTTGGGGTGGTTGCAGATGATGTCCACTCTGATGATTGCTTGCCAAATTGAATCTGAAGAGCATTCAGGATGTCGTTCAATTTTTGGTCAATTTGTGTGACCTGTTGTAAAGCCAAAAAGCAAAGCATATAGTTTATCACTTGCTCATATTTGCACTGGTGGATTGTGGGTGCACTACATAAAATTTACTATACCACTTCAACTGTCATGTGGGGTTCATCTTCAAATCCTTAGAATTACAATATGGCTACAATGCAGACAATTCTCTGTCAATCTCTACCTTATCACACCTCTTAAATTCCTTAATAGTGCACATTTTAAAAATTATGTCAAAAAACTATGTCACACTTCTTTTATATCAGAAAGATTCTACGGCACTTTGAGATTGTGGTGATACACATTTATTGAAATGTAATCAATCCTTTTAAAAGCGGGTAAGTCAAACATTGTTTAATAACACCAATATTGTCAAAATAATATTTAGTAGCTAATTTTGACCAAGCTGAATAATTAGTACAAATTATTATGATGACTATTTTTTTAATGTAAAGGAAGCTGTGCAAAGATAATTAAAAAATCCCATCAACCTATCCCATTAACCTCTTTGCTCCATGCAAAGAGCCTCACAAAATTTCTGTGCTGGTGAGTTTATCCATGGATCCAAAATTTCTGACTCTGTTCTGGTATTCAGTTCTGTAATTGTGGGGAGGAAGCTGAGGATGTTTGGTCCAACTTTACACTCCCTCATGTTGCTAGAGATAGCTGGAAAAATGGATTCATTTGTCTTCAGCTGAAAGTGCTTACAGACTTCTATGTGATGGAAAGCCCTGGCTTATTACACTACCATGTGGTCAGATGTATTAATTTTAAGATGTTGCTGCAATTTAAGATGATGCATGATCTTTGGTTTGGCCTTAAACCTTGTATCATCTGCATCCAATGGTCAGTAATCCAAATCCTCTGCTATGATGTTTTTATGAAATACAGAAACTTGCATCTTGTAGTTAACATTTCCTTTGTGCTAAAGGAATTTAGTTCACTACAATATTCTTGGAAGACAGCCAATATTTTATTATTGAGGCATAATGCAAATGGGGTGTTCATTTTAATTTCTCAATTTCTTCATATAAATTTGCATATGCAGTCTTATGCTGACCATTAATTTCTTCTGTCTTCCATTTTGATGATATGTATGTGGCCATCCTAGCTGAACATAATGGTTTTACCAAGACAACCTGTCCGCATCTCATCTCTTTAATGACCACCATCCTCATGCAAAGCTTTGAGGAAGCCCAAGATGTCTATACTCTTGTCGTAGCAATTTCTCCATTTCTCCCGTGTCCACAGCTGCAGCATGCATGCCAGGGACAGAAGGATTCAGCAGAATCTAGCTGAGGTCAAGGAAGTGACTTCAAAGTGAGCTGTTCCTGCTGTGGCTATGCCCTCTGCATAGCAGGATGGTGACACAGCTGTGTAGGGTGTGAGAACACTCACTCACTCACTCACTCTCTCTCTCTCTCTCACACACACACACACACACATGAATGTTTGTAAACCGGCAAAGGCATGGTTTCAAGGTTTGACATTTCAGAGATTTAACTGCAGTCTCCCTAACATTAGTAAAATAATAACCTATGCCAAATTAGAATGTCAAATAATGCTGTGGATAAGTTTGGACTCTTGACTGAATGCTTGTCTTGGCAGAATCTTGACCCTCAAGCCAGATACACTCAGTTCAATGTCAGAAGTGTCAGTTTCTATATACAGTGATGCCTCGCAAGACGAATGCCTCACACAATGAAAAAACTTGCAAGACGAAAGTGGTTTTTTTTGGTGACTCGCAAGACAAATTTTTCTATGGCCGTGCTTCATAAGATGAATTAATTAAATTTCAGTGCATTCCTATGGGAAACCGCGCTTCACAAGGCGAAATTTTCACAATACGAAACGACTCGCGGAATGAATTATTTTTGTCTTGCAAAACTACAAGTCTACAAAACATTGTGATGATGGTGGTGGTGGTTAAAAACATGAATCTGGCTTCCATCTCATTTACACTATGCAATATTGTCATCACTGTATTCTTGCATTTCTGTCAGGAGAAGGGCCCTGAGAATGTCATTTTTTCCAGCACTGTAATACTTAAAAATACAAAGCATTCTTTTTAAAGAAGAAAAAAGATTTGTGGGATTTGATAATTCAACAGTTCAGGATACTGAAGGACTGCTGCTGAAATGCCCCCAGTACTGTTTCAACATATATTTTACATCTGGAAACATGTTCCACTTCTTCACTACTGATGCCAGACTCTCCCTCCCTCACGCCACATCTCTCCCCTATCAGAACTGCCAGCACTTTAGCAAAACATCTGACCTTGCCAGAAAACCTGTGAGAGATGGTATGATCTCATAGAGCTCAGTGGTTCATGAAGAAGTCCCATCACAAACACCCTTGCACCAGAGAGAACCGCGACATCATCAACAACAGAGGGATAGGGATGGAACCTGAGCCTCTTTCTGACCTCAACAGTCTACAAAACATTGTAGTGATGGTGGTGGTCATTAAAAACATGAATCTGGCCTCCATCTCATTTACACTATGCAATACTGCCAGGACGTGTTTTATGTTAAAGGCTTCTCCCTACTGCCACAATTCAACGGTAGTATGTGGGGTGGGAGCATAAGTGTGTGAGAGTGTTTGTATGTGAGAGAGTCTAATGATACAGGAACATTACAAGATGCCACACACTGAATCTGACCACTGGTTTATCTGGACTAGTACTACCAGCTATAACTGTAGCAGTTATTTCCTGGTGTTCCAGGTCTACCTGGAGATACTGAAGAATAAACTGGGCTTTCCACGTGCAAAATTTTTTCTCCACCACTGATCTGTGGCTCCTCTCGCTTGTGCATGCATATAGGTATATCTGCCTTCCTACAGTGTGTTAGGATGTACACCTGTATGTATGATGAGCAACATTCCCTTTAATTTTCCAGAATGCTGGGACCCTATGCAGGGGCTTCCAGCCATGACTGGAAGCAAATGGGCGGCAACATTGGATCAGTTACGTGGCCCTGATGCAGCACTGTGTGGGTGTGCACATGTGCAGCTTAGAGGGAGCATTGATGATGAGTGATATATATGTGCACAGATGCACACAGAGATATGAAGCCCCCTGGCTGCCAATACAACGCCCTATGCAGTCCTAAGCCTAAAGGAAATTTCCCCACCTCTGGTTTAAAGGGTTAACTCTTACAAAAAAAAAAAAGATACAGCCTGGTTCTTGAAGAGCTTGTTTGACTGCCATCACTCCTAGCTCAATACACTATTTAAGAAATGATCTGAAATTAGAAAGAGGGCCACCTGTCTAAATGACACAATATTAATAGCACTAAAGGCAGAAAAATGGGATCAGACAGACAGAAACTAGCTTAAGGCCCTCCCAGATGAT
This sequence comes from Pogona vitticeps, assembly GCF_051106095.1. Classification (NCBI taxonomy): domain Eukaryota; kingdom Metazoa; phylum Chordata; class Lepidosauria; order Squamata; family Agamidae; genus Pogona; species Pogona vitticeps. The sequence continues at coordinate 100,369,164 of NC_135787.1, read as the reverse complement.
TAGAAAGCATTTCTTGATATTGTTGTCAAGTGCACAGTAGGGCTTTGGTAGAGGCTATTCCCTGCTATTTCTCTTTTGATGTAATTTTTCACTGTTCTAATGATTTAATTGAAGTGAGAACTAGTAATAGCTTAAGCGTTTTTGCCTGAAGGAAAACGGTTGCTTTAAAAGGTTTTAAATAACACCATACCAAGAGGAATTGCACCATCCTGGCACATAAAAACTGAAATATCTTCTACCTGTATGCATTGTTAATGGATTGTCATAACTATCTTGTCTCACTGTGACAACCCCAGACCTACTGGAGTATGCCACCCTGTACTTATGCTGCCACCAACCATTCCCTATAAGGAGTCACACAGACCAGGAATGGATTTTAATAAATAAAAGAACAAGGTTTATTGAAACAACAAACAGGGTAAATAAAAGAATCAGGTAAGTAGGATAATGTAACGTGGCATAACCCCAATCACACACATACAACAGCTTGGTTCCCACTGAACCCTTTAAGGTAACGCACAGACCCTGAACCTATCAGTTCTGGCTACCTAAATAGAAACCTGAACCTATCAGGTATGTACTAACTGACACACAGTTGTACCCAGTCTGACACACAGACTCCAACTCCTCTTCTCCACACAAGCTCCAAATATATATACAGTACAGCTCCTCCCCCCTGATGTCCCGCCTTCCACTCCCCATAGGATGGAACTTTCCCTCCAAACCCATGACAGACAGGTACCATCAGTGCTGTATGTGACACCTCCCCTCTTTATAAGTTGTTTTGCAGGGGAAAAGCTAAAGTGCTTTTCTCCAAAAAAACAACCAGGATAAAACACAAAACAGTTATACATTATAACACAATCCCATACTTACTCACTCTAGGTCAAACATATCATTTATGCATTTACACATTAATATTGGCAATACATTAAGTTACCTTTATTAATACAAACCAAGCCTGTTCAACAAACAGGTACATTTAACTTTTGGTCACCAAAATATACATAGTCCATGGTTTCTTCGCCGTCTTCATTCGTCGGGTCTTCTTGACAAGGCGTCAGCGACACAGTTCATTGACCCTCTGACCACCTTCACTTCAAAGTCATAATCTTGCAGGTTTAAAGCCCACCTCATAAGTTTACTATTATGGGTTTTCATTGTCTTTAACCACTGCAGTGGTGAGTGGTCAGTGCACAGAACAAAATGTCTTCCCCAGATGTAAAGTTTGGCCTTCTGAATCGCGTAGACTATGGCCAGGCACTCCTTTTCCACGGTTGCCAAATGTCTCTCACCTTTCTGGAGTTTCCTACTCAGGTAGGACACTGGATGCTGGTCACCATTTTCATCCTCCTGGCAAAGAACTGCTCCTACCCCGCTGTTAGACGCATCGGTGTAGATGATGAACTCCCGGTCGAAGTCGGGAGCACGCAGCACTGGATACTGGATGAGCGCCTGCTTCAACCTCTGGAACGCCTCCTCACAGTCGCTGGTCCACGGGATGCGGTCATCAGTTTTCTTCCACGTCAGATCGGTCAGCGGAGTCGCCATCTCGCTAAACCTCGGGATGAACTTTCTGTAGTAGCCCACCAACCCAAGAAATGATTTGACTTTTTTCTTGGTGTTGGGTCTGGGCCAATCACGAACGGCTTCTATCTTGGCCTCTAGGGGTTTGATCACTCCTCCCCCTACTATGTGACCCAAGTATTTTATTTCTGGGCTACCCAGCTGCAGTTTGTTCTCTTTGCAGGGCCTAAGCCAAAGCACTTCCTCCCCTGGATTAAAGTGCCTCTCCCTGGCTTTCTGGTCATACCAGGTTTTCTGTCTGACCTTCTGAGCTTGCAGGTTTTCTGCTGCTATCTCTAGGTTTCTCTTCAGGTCATTCATTAAAGTGTCTATATACGTCACAACATCTTGTGGGTCATCCTGGGTGATCTGCTCCCAATTTTGTTTGATTAAATCAAGTGGACCTTTCACTTTTCTCCCAAACAAAAGTTCAAACGGACTGAACCCGGTACTGGCTTGTGGCACTGATCGATAAGCAAACAAAAGGGATTGCAGCTTCTGGTCCCAATTGTTTGGATTCTCTGCCAAGTAAGCCCTAATCATGCGCATCAGAGTCCCATTGAACTTCTCCGTTAACCCATTACTTTCGGGGTGATAGGCAGTGGTTTCCTTGTGTTTAATTCCACAGATTTGCCATAGCCGTTTCATGAGCTTTGATGTAAACGATGTGCCCAAATCTGTGATTATTTCTGAGACAAATCCCATCCTGGACATATACCCCACCAAGGCATCTGCCACTGTGTTAGTTTCGATATTAGTCAAGGGTATGGCTTCGGGGTACCTCGTGGCATGGTCCACAATGGTGAGAATGAACCGGTTCCCCCTCTTTGTGGCCTTGGGCAAAGGTCCCACAATATCCACTCCTATACATTTGAACGGGGTGTCAATCACAGGCAAAGGGCACAACTTCGCTTTGGTCCTGTCACGGTTATTCCCCTGCCTCTGACACACATCACATTGTTTACAGAACTCCTTGATCTGCTTCCCTATTTCAGGCCAGTAAAAATTTTGTGTGATTCTCTGCTGTGTTTTGTTCACCCCTAAGTGCGCAGCAAACATGTCAGAGTGCCCCCTTTGTAAGATCATGGGGCGATACTTTTCAGGTACCACTAGCTGACTTCTGATCCCATCTCCCCCTTTTGAGATATTCATCAGGGTCTCTCTATATAAAATTCCCTTTTTCTCGCGAAATCTCGCTGGGGTTTCAGGTGTTAGCTGGGTGTCTGTCACCTTTTCAAAACACTTTCGGAGAGTGGCGTCTGCCTTTTGCTCTTGGCCAAATTTGCTGTCTGTGGTTAAGGTTTCTGCCACAGCTCCGGGACTACCCTCATCTGCTTCAACCTCGGGCTCTTCAGTACCCCCCTGAACTGTCCCCGTGGTAGCTTGTGAGCGTGTAATCACTAGCACCCATTTCACATGTTCAGCCAGGTCATTTCCCACGAGCACGGCTGCTGGCAGAGTCGATGAAATCGCTAGCCGCCAAACTCCCCTCCAGCCTTGAAAGCACACAGGTACCTCAGCTACTGGCAGTGAGATCACCTGCCCCTCAATCCCTGCCACCTTCAAGCTCTCATTTGGGATTATATATTTCCTAGGAATAATGTCTGGATGGCACAGGGTCACCTGGGAACAAGTATCCCTTAGCCCCCTATACTGATGGTCAAGTATTCCTACGTCCACCCCTGCTGTCTCAAACAATTGCGAATCTGTCCTCACTAGTAAGCAGCGCTTGACCTCCACAAGAGGACCATTTTCCCCAGCCTGATCAGCAGATGTAACTGGTCCAGATTGAGTAGCCATGGCAACAGGCTCCCTCAGTGGCAAGGAGCTTTGCTCTGTCTGGACACAGAACACAGCTTTTGGCTTGGTTCCACTCAAATCATGAGGCAAATTTCCCTTTAGCTGCTTTAATTTCTCACACTCTGAGATTAGATGGCCCTTTCCTTGACAGAAATAACATTTTCTGCTGTACTTGGAGTCTTTCTCATCTGGTTTTGGTTTTCCCTCCAGAATCTGAGGTCTTGGTGGTTTCATGTCTGAGGGCTTCCCTTCAACCTGGGCCCCTCCCCCTTGCTGGTTTTTCCCTGGTCCCTGAGAGTACCTGCTGTAGGTTTCTTTGGGTTTACCCACAGTTTTCCCCTCAGCACCTAAGGGCTTCCTTATTTGGTAAATAAAATCTGCGATCTCTGCCGCTTCTGTCACCGATTTAGGTTTCCTCTCCCTCACATGGAACTTTAGTTCCCCATGCAGGACTGAATAAAACTGTTCCAGCGCTATCAGGTCTTTGAGCTGCTGGAAGGTCTCTGTCCCCTCCTGAGACAGCCATTTCTCTAGCAACCTCACCAGTTGAGCCCCCACTTGGGTAAAAGTCTGCTCTGGTTTTTTTGTGAGTGACCTGAATCTTTGCCTCAGCTGTTCCGCATTTATCCCATGTCGGGCAAACACCAGTTTTTTAAACTCAGCGAAGTCCTTCAGCAGTTCCACTGGCATCTCTGCATAGACTTCTGCCAGGCTGCCACTGATTAAAGATCGCATAATAGTCATCTTCTCAGTTTCCCTTACTGAGAAGTCCACAAACGCTCTTTCCACGAGGGAAAAGAACACCTCAGGGCAATCTCCCTTGTGGTACACAGGGAATTTCTTCAGGTCAGTTTTAGACAGGCTGCCTTCCCCATTCCCTGGGTTCCCCTCATTATTATTGTTATTACTATTTCTACTCATTATCTCCAGCTTCTTCAGCTCAAACGCCATTTTCTCTCTCTCCAATTCCATTTCAAATTGTCTCTGTTTCTCCCTTTCCTCCATTCTTTCTCTCTCTAATCTTTCCTCCATTTCCCTCACCCTCAGTTCATGCTGTTGGGCTAGGAGCATTTTTCTGAGTTCTGAGGTCAGTTCTCCTGTGCTCTCATCCTGCACTGAGCCAAATTCCTCCTCAGAACCTTGGTCTCCCTGTGGTTCTCTCACTTCCCCCATTTCTGCCATCTGGCTTCGAGTCAAGGGCATAATCCCCCCAGAACAGGCTGCCTTCAAAAGTCAAGCCTCAAAATAAAACGACGACTTTTTTCCTTTTGCCTCAGAAACAGCCTTCTATAGACTGCTGCTGTTCCTTCAGCACCAACTTGCAACTGTTGCCAGGCAGAATCCACCCCCTCTGCTAGGCCTCTCAGCAGACAGGCTAGATCACTGTTACTTCACACAGTTTTGCCTCAGCCCTTTCCCGCCAAAACAGGTTGCCTCAGAGCTCCCTAATCTAGTCCCCCCAATCCGAGTGTGCACGTTCTTCCACTAGCCTACCTCCCCGTGAGGTAAGCCTAGAAGATTACCTACGCGCCCTCAGATTGTCCCTGACTAGACCCCCCTTGCTCTGGGCACACTTGCCAAGGCTTTGCTGGACCACTGGACAACTGGACTAGTCGTATCCCACACGCTGGACACCAATCAATGTGACAACCCCAGACCTACTGGAGTATGCCACCCTGTACTTATGCTGCCACCAACCATTCCCTATAAGGAGTCACACAGACCAGGAATGGATTTTAATAAATAAAAGAACAAGGTTTATTGAAACAACAAACAGGGTAAATAAAAGAATCAGGTAAGTAGGATAATGTAACGTGGCATAACCCCAATCACACACATACAACAGCTTGGTTCCCACTGAACCCTTTAAGGTAACGCACAGACCCTGAACCTATCAGTTCTGGCTACCTAAATAGAAACCTGAACCTATCAGGTATGTACTAACTGACACACAGTTGTACCCAGTCTGACACACAGACTCCAACTCCTCTTCTCCACACAAGCTCCAAATATATATACAGTACAGCTCCTCCCCCCTGATGTCCCGCCTTCCACTCCCCATAGGATGGAACTTTCCCTCCAAACCCATGACAGACAGGTACCATCAGTGCTGTATGTGACACTCACCAAGTTGAGTTATTAATGTTCTGAGCCACTGAGCTAGCCTATGCTTCTTCTGACAGATTCCAAATTTAACTATGTACCTCATCCTTTAGGGTGGACACATCCTTTCAAAATATACACTCAATATTCCTTTTATCTAGATTATCAGTTTATTGGCCCTTATCCAGTCTACTACTGTGCCCAGCTACCAATTAAGAAAATTCACTGTTTCACTTGGATTTAATGAAAGGAGATACAGAGCTGATGCATATTTGTGTATCAGTGACATCTAGTTTGAGTCCCTGAATAACCTCTCTCAGCAGTTTCATGGAGATGTTAAACAGCATGGGGAATAAAGTAGAGCTCTGTAGAGATCCCCATCCCAGTTTTAACTATTAAGGGACTGCTTCCTTTAAAGAAACTTTTCAGTTAGATCCACTTGGTAAATACAACTTAGGGCCATCCCACATTTTTAAGGCAGCAAATATGCATTTGCCTCTGAATATACATTTGGCAGAGAACTGGAACCAATATTCATTAATACCTCCACACATTTCCAAATACCAACATGCAATTGTCTCTAAAACATTAGTTTTCTGGAAACAAATAGCCACGCACAGGCGGACACACATACATACACCTCTCACACATGGCCCCCACAGGTATATCCTCAAATGAAGCATAATTTGTTCCCCTTGTCATGTGTCCACTTGACAGGGCACCTCAACAAATCTTGGCTCTGATAGTGCATGCCTCTGTGGTACACATTTTCAAACATCTGTTTTTTGGCTTGCACCTCATAGAGTTCTTTTAGGCTTTCCAATAAGATAATGCTTTACATTGTTTGTACAAGTGCCACAGCCAAGCTGTCAGTCATTTGCTAAGGGAGAGGAAGAAAGAAAACACCTGGAATAAAGATGTGCAAATTCTGAAAAATGATATTAACTAAACTTACCACCATATTTTTGTTTCACCTTAGATATTGCTTTGCCCAAGTAAAGTCATTATGCACAGAGTTCCGACAACATGAGCAAATTACCACAGAACAAAGTCAATTATGTTTCAAACAGAATAAGCAGAATCTGCTCCATAGGGAACCTGGGAAACAACACTTGTACATAATGGTGACATACAGTTTATTTTTATTAGTAATTATTTATGCTGATTATTTTATGATATATGTTCTTTTTATAATCTGAGTTTCAATTTCAATTACTGTGCCTTTTGATGATCAGCACATAGAAACAGGGTTTAAATTTATTTCTGCCTTCACACTATATTTTTACATGCACCTTAAGAATATTGGGTTCCTCTAGTCTTTCTCAAGCAAACCTAACTCTGGGGGGAGCAGGAAGAGTACATGACAGTAGGGAAGCTCTTTTCTGAAATATGAGAAGGTGATGTGGGTCTTATCTTTAAGACCTGAACAATTCTGAACATGTGTGGTAACATCTATTGCTACCTGAATGTAAATGCATGGTAACAGATACAGTCGTGCCTCGCTTAACGATTGCCTCGGTTAACGAGGAAATTGCTTTACAATTAGGTTTTTGCGATCGCTTTTGCGATCACAAAATGATGTTTTAAATGTTTTTTTTTGTTTCACGATGATTGGTTCCCTGCTTCGGGAACCGATTTTCGCTTTACAATGTTCAGCAAACAGCTGATCATTGGGTTTCAAAATGGCCGCCGGCTGAAGAAAATCGCCCACCGCTGTTTTCTAGGATGGATTCTTCACTTTACAGGCACTGAAAATGGGTGCCGTATGGAGGATCTTCGCTGGACGAACAGGTATTCAGCCCATTGGAATGCACTGAATGGTTTACAATGCATTTCAATGGGTTTTTTGTTTTGTTTGACGATGTTTTCGCTCTACAACGATTTCGCTGGAACGAATTAACATAGTCAAGCAAGGCACCACTGTACATCTAATAAACTGCTCCAAGAGGTATTGCACACTACAATTTCTGTACTTATCAGTGGGAGCAGAGCCAGGCCTTCAGAATGGGGCCTTAAAGGCTCTTCTTAATGCCAGCATTCCTCTTCTCCCTTCCACTGTGGAAAGATTAGAGAAGTCCACATTCTCTCAGAAATCCTGACGTTTTCTGAGCTAAAAACCCAAACCTAATATAAGGTCAATTGATGCTAGGTCATCTACGAGGTATCACTAATGTAAAGTAAGTATTGTACTAGGGCAGCCATTATCAATGGGAGCCATATGACTTGCTGGGGGCCCTGGCACATTTGAATGGGGCCGCAAATTGGAAACAATTCTGCAATAGGAAACATTACAACATAAAGTTTGTTACGGGACTTATAAAATCCTGATACAGTCTATATTTCTTTCATATTGTATTTATGGCCATGGCCAAAAAACAGTTGAGAATGACTTCATTAGGGAATGAATTGAAGACAATGGCTGTTTTCCTGAAAGCAACTGATTGATCATGAGTCCTAATTTTCAGGATCTGCTGACCTCTGTTTTCTTGCTCATTGCATCAGTTAAAGGAAATGGTGCCACTATCAAACAATGGATCTAGACCAATTTTTTGATAAAAGCCAGGCAGTCAAACCCTTAGATTGTTCAGGGAGACCTGATACTCTCTTTGCAGACTCTGTGGAAACAGGTGAGCTTGGCAGCTGTCCACTGGCAAGCAGCAATTAACAGCTGCTCCTTATCACATTGAAATACTCACAACATATTTTACATGTGACTCTCCTGCTCTTTCAAGAAAGATTTGAAATGTAGCTTGAGCTGTCAGTTAAATAAATAATGCATTAAAAGTTATATATGTGTAGTGGGATAGAAGAATCAGATTGTTTAAAAAATTATAGCAATATGAAACTCTCCAAAGTTTAGTGTACAGTGAAATTCAAAGTACATTTAGCAGTTTTCCTACAGGTGAAATATGAGTGGAATTTTAAGGGAGATCAGAAGAGTTTCAGATAAAGCTAGCAAAATTTCACCACCTAGTGTCTTTAGGTTGTAACAGAGTTTCTTAAAGTAAAAATTGGGGCCACATTTTTAAAGTTCTCTGTTAGACAACTTGAGAAACACAAAACATAGATCACAGACGATACCATCTTAAAATACGTTTCAAATGCTACTTTTAGTGGTCTTGTAAACTCACAAACAATCTTAAACGGAATGTGTGCTGGGGTAATAATATATGAAATCACATAGCCTTCAAAATATACTGTAGAACATTGCAGCTAATTTTATTTATTTATATGATGCCTTTCTCCCCACAGGGGAACCAAGGCAGCTCACATGAATTAAAACTATAAAACAATCAATAATTAAAAAATATAAATATCATATTAAAAACAAACTTACATTGAGAGTCAAACCAACATTTAAAAGAATTAAAAATCTGTACATTAATAGCAACATGTTCCTTACTGCTTAAAAACCCACCTGATGACAGAAAGACAAGAGGGAGGGGGCGAACTTCTCAGAGCAGTGCATTCCAAAGCCTGGGAGCAACAACTGAAGAGGCTTTCCCTCACATACCCTGCACATCATGCTTCTAAAATGAGTAACAGTGCAAACCTACCTACTTAGAATTAAGTCTTTTGGAGTTCAACAGAAATTATTTCCAGGTAAGGAGGTATCAAGTCAGTTTCAACAACTCTTGAGTACAGATGGACATGAACCTGAAAAATGGTGGTTTGTGATAGTTTGTGGTTAGCTATGAACAACAAACCAGGAACCACGACAAACCAAACAGAAATCTGAACCAGCTTGCAATTTGCTTTTCTGTTTGTGCCTGGAGGGGAGGGCTACCTGCCCCTATTGCCCTGCTGCCCCACCCCTGCCACCCCACTGTCACCCTGAAGTGGCAGCACAATGACAAGGAGGTGGGATGCAGCCTCTATGCAAGCTCCCAACACCCTGCTGATTGCCCTGATCAGGTGGGAGGCAGCTGCATGTGCAGTAGGCAGCACCTGTGCTCCTGGAAGGGAAGTCAGTCATTGCCTTCTGCCAATGCACACACCTCTGCACATACGCTCTGATCAGCTGAGCTGCATGTGCATGTGCAGAGGCAGCAGGCCTGGCTCCTAGAAGGGAAGCCAGCCTGCTGTCTCCGATGATGGCGGGAGTGGCAGTGAAGGCGGCAGGACCAGATAGAGTAGCAATGGAGGTGGTGGAAAGAGGGCAGGCAGGCATCCATGTCACTGAAGCAAAATGAAACCCCAGCCTGGGTCGCAAACCAAACCACGAACCAGCTGAATTGGGAGTTTTTCTGGTTCGTAGTTTGGTTTGTGCTCATCTCAACTCCTGAGTTAAGAACATTTAAATTGCTCTTGAGTTTAAAAGGTAGCAAGACCCCTCCACCAGTCTTGCACACTTCGTGATCTACCAAGCCATGGTAAAGAAATTATAGTTGTCCTTCTAGGGTTTCCAATTTTTGTATTTGCGAAGGCTTTCCAATTTTTCTTTGCTTCCCCCCCATCACAGTTGTGCCAAGAATAGCATGCAAGGCCATGTGCTTTCAATTTCACACCTTCCTGTGCTTTTTGCCAGGGAGTATACAGACACCGGGCTGATCAACACCCTGGGCCAGCTGATGCTGGTTCCAAAATTTCCTTTGTGATACTGCACAAGTACGAAGCAAAGCACTCTACTGTGCCAAGGTATGTACATACAGTATCTGCATATTGAAGTAGTTTTGGATGCTGCGCTGGAGGCGAATTAGGCATCGGTTGCTTAAATAGTTGAGACAGCAAGACAGTCAGGGCAGCATGAAAGCAGCTCGGTTTAAATCCGAGGGGCAAGCTGCTCAGAATGAGGAGCCAGTCCAGAGGGAAGGGTGGGACCACTAAGTCCATGGCTGTCCTGAAAGACTGGCTACACTGGCCTCCTTCGACCCCCAGCATCTGTGATAGAAGCAGAGGCAGGGAAGTCAGCATTTCTGATCTCTTGGGGAGGAACTAAGATGGCATCGAGGGCAAGAGGTCTGTCTATGCCTAGGGGTTCAAAGCCAACACCCCCATCACCCAACAATAAATCAACTGGCCCTGTTTATGATCAAAGGGAAATTTAATAATGAAGTCATTTACTATACAGTATAAGGTCTGACTTATCTGAACTTTCATGAATAATAACTACTCTGACATATAGAATGCATATTAAAATGGGGGTGAGGAACTATGTGTGGTCCATGTGATTATATCACGTCAGTTTCCTGTTCATTCTTGTTTATTTTCATTCCACTAAACTTATCTATGAAAATCCATCGTTTCCCTGCCCTCCCTTCCTTTATCCCAAACATACCCACCCATTCTTAGGTTAGGTGTTAGTACCCTGGTGACCTGGAACATTCACGCTTCTACTTTGAACACATTTTCATTTGTTTGGGTTTCCATCTACATTTCCTTTTTGAATCAGCACACACAAGAACCCTGTTTCCTCCTCCTCAGCCTTTGCTATTTGTTAGCACAGATATCTCCTTTGGGGGTAAATTGTGGGGTGAGGAAGAGAAGATTGTCCCAGGCCTGGGTCTAAATGATAATTTTTGCAGAGCTATTGGCTAGTGTGTCATTGCAGCTTTTGGAATTAAATATCTACTGGCTGAACTTAAATTCTAGGAAATACTTAGTGGTTCTTTCTTTTCTTCCACAGTATCATTAAAAAGAGGCTACTACTGGATTAAACAACTCTTCAGATGCAAGCCTATAAATTTTTAATCAGAATTAATCCCACTGAACCCCATGGAATTTACTTCTGTGTAGACATATAGAAGGCTGCAGATTTAGTTGAATACATTTATATGATTTATTTGATTAGCTGAAGAATGACATAAGCCTTCTCATTTTTGCATAAGAATAAAACAGTAGCTTAAAAAAAACCCACACTTGGCTATGTTGGTTAAAATTTATGACATACAAAGGAAACAGAAATTACGTAGTATCTTCCTCTGAGCTTGTATTTGGCTGTTTCAAAATAAGGACTCAATCACACATGTCAAAAGCATGGCAGTTATATTGAATCCGCTGTTATTTAAAATGTTTTGTGAATTTCTGTTCACATGGCACACAGGTAACATAAATTCATTTGGCCAGCTAATCCGTTTTTCCGCATCTCGCTGCCATGGTTGTTTTAAATGTACTGATCCCTGTATTGCTTCAGTCTTTATTGTTTCATCATGTGGGAAAGGTGTTTTAGATTTATTTACTTTGTTAACAGCTCAGGTTTTTGAGATCTGTAGCCATTTTACTTGTACCTTTTTTTGGAATTTTTAAATAAATGCTTCTCAATAAATCTCTTGCAATGGCGGCGGCAGTAGCAGCAACAACATGAATACATTGCTCAAAAGAAGATAGCCCCACTACCTTGCTCGTGTAAGGAAAGAAAGGGGAAAGAAGGCTTGAGCAGAGAAAGGGCCATTTCCTGCTTGGAATTGTTTGACAGGAGAAAGAGAGAGCACTTTTTTAAAAATAAAAACCTGCTCTTCACAATACTTTAAAAATACTTGCGAACATGCTTCTCTTCCCAACACTGTTCAAAGGGGAAAAGAAAAATGAAAGCCAAGAACTGTGAGGGACAGATGCACTAGAATAAAGAAAAAGGGATGAGTAAAAGAAGGGAAGGGAAAGAGGGAGGAGGAGAGAAGGAAAGGAGTGGGGAGAAAAAAATACAGGTAAGTCTTAGGGACCAAGTCCCAAGTCTGAGTGTGAGTCTTGGGGCTTGAATTGCAAGTCTCAAGGCCCATGTCTGAGTCTCTGCCCCTGCCCTGAGAGGCTTTAGACTTGGACTGCACAGGTGCTGCCCATCTAATAGGCTGGCACATGTGCCAAGACAGAGCAAACCCATGTGCTCACCCCCCCCACTATGGGGCTACCTACTGCCCCCTGCTGCCCCCATCTTCAAAGCCAGCAGACCTGGCTGCCCTTCCAGCAGCCAAGGGCTGGCTGCCTCCCCTCTACACAGGCCGACAGGCTGGGGCAGGCAGGCCCTCTGAAGCAGGAGGGATGCTCCATGCAGGGAGCCTGAGGGCCTACATAGTGAAATCCATGGGATGGGAACTATAAACAGTACCATAGTGTCATTTATCATGTCAAAGAAAGCTCTGAGTCAGTAGTCAGCCACTCAATCAACGTTTATTATGAATTACGTAATCTGTGTCTCCACCATTCAGTTCTCTTCACAGAGCTATGCATAAGGGAATTAGTATTAGTCCATAAAGTCTCCTTTCAGGGACTGGAGAAGGGATACCGTCACCATACCTTTCACCCATATGGTTCAATCAACAGGAAAGGTTTGCAAACCTTCAGCCTGCCTTCTCTGGTGTAAATGCTTGAACTGCTTTGCTCAGTATTCATATGGCTACATTTGAGTAAATGAAATTTGTTATGTTCACCTTTCTAATTTTAACATATTGATGCACTACTCAAGACAAAAATATTATTAATTAACATAAGAATACAATTGATTTTTATGGAGGTGATATAGAATTATGTATATATGAATTTATTTATAAGATATTGTCTTTAATAAGTTATAATGTTGTAATTGTAATTCTTTTATGTTATTATAGCCCTTGAAGAAAGCCGATAGGCCAAAATATGTTGGGCATTTAAAAATGAAATAAAGAACATTATATTTTCTACATTAGTGTCATGAGTTCAGCCGAAGAAGATCTGGAATCTGAGGGGTCAATTACAGCGGAGGAAAATGCTGGGCAATTAGAAGCACAGACAGCTGAATCATCACCAGATTCTCCTCCCCAAATCGCCAGAGTGAGAGCTAAACTTTGGCAAAGACTCATGACACGAAGGTCAGAGGATCGCATGAATACTTCCCGTAGGAACATCAGGTCGACCAGCCCTGAGTTTTAGCAGGATGAAATGTTTAGATGACTGCTGCTGCTATAAAATTTGCACCCAGAGGCTTGGAAGTTTGTGGACGCAACAAGTCAACACTCTGGCTTGCATCCATGCTCCTGCTTATCCTGGACCCTGTTCTCTGGACCCTTGGCTTTGGACTCTGACTTCTGACCAGGGTTTGTGTTTTGGCTTTGGCATTTTGGTATCTGCTTTGCATCTCCTGGAATTCTGATATTGGACTGGTTTATTGGACTGTTGCCTGTTGAAACCTCCTGGGAACATGACAATTCTGTGCCTACAATTCCCTCTTTTTGACCTAAGATTTCAGTGCATGTACTAGTTCCCTTTGTTATTTACTGAGGGAGAGCTGGCCTAAGAGAAAGGTCTTTGTGTGCTTGTGGCAGAACAGCAGAGATGGGGCCAACTGGGCCTCCTGTGGGAGGGAGTTCCAAAGTCTGAGAGGTCAAAAGTATAATAATCTCATCGGAGGACAAGGGGCTGCTTGTGAGATTAGCTTCCTCCCAACCAAGTGCCTGTTCTCTGCAAACATAATGTTTTTCTGTTTTAAAAAAGCTTTGTATTGCTAGGTTACTTCAGGAAAAGTAAATAAATAAAGAGGTGGATGTTACATAACAGCACTGATGTTACCTGTCTGTCATGGGTTTGGAGGGAAAGTTCCATCCTATGGGGAGTGGAAGGCGGGACATCAGGAGGAGGGGCTGTACTGTATAAATATGTGATGCCTGTGTGGTGAAGAGGAGATGCTGAGACAGACTGTGAGACACTGGGTTGGGACGAAGCAGCAGCTGGGAAGAAGAAGCTGTTGTGGGAGTCTGTGTGTCTGACAGGGTACTACTGTGGGTCAGAGTACCACCCTGATAGGTTCAGGGGTCTGTTGGTTAGCCAGAACTGATGGGTTCAGGGTCTGTGCTTTAAGTTAAAGGTTCTAGGTGAACCAAACTGTATGCTGGTGTGTGTGAAACTAAGCCACGTTACTTTATTTTATTCACCTGATTGTTTTATTTACCCTGTTTGTATTTAAAATAAACCTTATTCTTTTACTGTTTAAAAATCCATCCCTGGTCTGTGTGACTTTTTATAGGGAATGGTTGGTGGCAGCTTAGTGTAACTGTGTGGCAGATCCCAGTAGGTCTGGGTTTGTCACATTGATTGGTGTCCAGCGTGTGGGATACGACTGGTCCAGTTGTCCAGTGGTCCAGCAAAGCCTTGGCAGGTGTGCCCAGAGCAAGGGGGGTCCAGTCAGGGACAGTCTGAGGCGCGTAGGTAATCTTCTAGGTGTACCTCACGGGGAGGTGCACTAGTAGAAGAACGTGCCAACTGGGGAGACTTAGATTAAGGTGCTCTGAGGCAGCCTGATTTTGGCGGGAAAACGCTGAGGCAAAACTGCGTAGCAACAGCGAGCTAGCTTGCCAGCTGAGAGGCCCAGCAGAGGGGGGTAGGCTCTGACTCGATACTGTTGCAAGTAGTGCTGAAGAACAGCAGCAATCTCTAGGGAGAGCTGGTTCTGAGGCAAGAAGGAAAAAAGTGGTCGTTTTATTTTGAGGCTTGACTTTTTAAAGCCGCCTGTTCTGAGGGGGGATTATGCCCTTGACTCGAAGCAAGATAGCAGACATGAGTGAAGTGAAAGACCCCCAGATTGACCAAGGTTCTGAGGAGGAATTTGGCTCAGTGCAAGGTGACAGCACAGGAGAGCAAGACCCAGAACTCAGAAAAATACTCATAGCCCAACAGCATGAACTGAGGGTGAGGGAAATGGAGGAAAGGGAAAGAGAGAAACAGCGGCAATTTGAATTAGAGAGAGAGAGAATGGCGTTTGAATTAAAGAGATTGGAACTGATGAACCAGAACAATAATAATAATAGGGATTCTGAGGGGGGCCAACTGTCTAAGGCTGACCTGAAGAAATTCCCTGTGTACCACAAGGGAGATTGTCCCGAGGTGTTCTTTTCCTTAGTGGAAAGAGCGTTTGTGGACTTCTCAGTGAGGGAAACTGAGAAGATGACCATCATGCGGTCTTTAATCAGTGGTAGCCTGGCTGAGGTTTATGCCGAGATGCCTGAGGAACGGATGAAAGATTTCGCAGAGTTTAAAAAACTGGTGTTTGCAAGACATGGGATAAATGCAGAGCAGCTGAGACAAAGGTTCAGGTCCCTCACCAAGAAGCCAGAACAGACTTTTACCCAAGTGGGGGCCCAATTGGTGAGGCTGCTTGAGAAATGGCTGTCGCAGGAGGGAACAGAGACCTATGAACAGCTTAAAGACTTGATAGCCCTGGAACAGTTCTATTCAGTTCTGCATGGGGAATTGAAATTCCAGGTGAGGGAAAGGAAACCGAAATCTGTGGCAGCAGCCGCAGAAATCGCGGATTTTATCTCCCAAATAAGAAAGCCCTTGGGTGAGGGGAAATCTGTAGGTAAACCCAAAGAAACCTACAGCAAGTACTCTCAGGGACCAGGGAAAAGCCAGCAAGGGGGAGGGGCCCATGGTGAAGGGAAGCCCTCAGGCATGAAACCAAGCCCTCAGAATTTGGAGGGAAAACCCAAACAAGAGGAGAGAGAATCAAAATACACCAGAAAATGCTATTTCTGTCAGGGAAAGGGTCATCTGATCTCAGAGTGTGAGAAATTGAAGCAGCTAAAAGGAATGGTGCCTCAGAATTCTAGTGGGACCAAGCCAAAAGCTGTGTTCTGTGTCCAGCAAGAGCAAGGCTCAGTGTCACAGAGGGAGCCTGTTGCCATGACTACTCAGTCTGGAACAGCTACCTATGCTGATCAGGCTGAGGAAAATGGTCCTCTTATGGAGGTAAAGCGCTGCTTGCTGGTAAAAACAGATTCTCAGTTGTTTGAGACAGCTGGGGTGGACGTAGGAATACTTGACCGTCAGTATAGGGGGCTGCGGGACACTTGTTCCCAGGTAACCCTGTGCCATCCAGATATCATCCCTAGGGAGTTTATAATCCCAAATGAGAGCATGAAGGTGGCAGGGATTGAGGGGCAGATAATCTCTCTGCCAGTAGCAGAGGTACCTGTCAACTTTCAAGGCTGGAGGGGAGATTGGCGGATAGCGATTTCATCTACTCTGCCAGCAGCCGTGCTCGTGGGAAATGACCTGGCTGAACATGTGAAAAGGGTGCTAGTGATTACACGCTCACAAGCCACCACGGGGACAGTTCAGGGGGGTAATGATGAGCCAGAGGCGGAAGCAGAGGGGAGTTCAGAAGCTGTGGTGGAAACCTTAACCACAGACAGCAGATTTGGACAGGAGCAAAAGGCAGACGCCACTCTCCAAAAGTGTTTTGAACAGGTGACTGACGCCCAGCTAACACCTGAAACCCCAGTGAGATTTCTGGAGGAAAAGGGGATTTTATATAGAGAAACCCTGGGGAATATCCCAAAAGGGGGAGATGGGATCAGAAGTCAGCGGGTGGTACCTGAAAAGTATCGCCCCATGATCTTACAAAGGGGTCACTCTGACATGTTTGCTGCACACTTAGGGGTGAAAGGGCCCCTTGATTTGATCAAACAAAATTGGGAGCAGATCACCCAGGATGACCCACAAGACGTTGTGACTTACATAGACACCTTGATGAATGACCTAAGGAGAAATCTAGAGCTGGCAGCAGAAAACCTGCAAGCTCAGAAGGTCAGACAGAAAACATGGTATGACCGCAAAGCTAGGGAGAGGCACTTTGACCCAGGGGAGGAAGTGCTTTGGCTTAGGCCCTGCAGAGAGAATAAACTGCAGCTCAAATGGGCAGGACCATATAGGGTCATTTCCAAGATGTCAGACCTGAACTACCTAATAGAGCAGGAGGAGAACCAAGCAAGGAGGGTGGTTCATGTGAATGCCCTAAAACCCTACTACAGAGGGGAACAGAGGGTTTTATTCGCGATAAAAGCAGCTGAGAGTGAGGAAGCTGAATTACCCTTCTGGGAGGGTAGAGGGGAAGTAAAATACAACCCAGAGGAGGTAAAGATCAGTCCTGCACTCACCCAAGACCAGCAGCAAGAACTAAAAATGCTGCTTAGCAAATATCAACAGGTGTTTTCCAACAAGCCGGGGATAGTGAAGGGAGTGATGCATCGGATCCACACAGGGGATGCACCCCCGCAGGCAGTATCCCCATACCGAGTAACGGGACCCTATAGGGACAAGGTGCGGAAGGAGCTGGACGAAATGCTGAGGGAGAACATAATCGTCCCCTCTTCTAGTCCTTGGTCCTCTCCGATAGTCCTTGTGGACAAGCCTGATGGGAGCATTAGGTTTTGTGTCGATTACAGGAAATTAAACCGTGTAACCACTCCTGATGCCTACCCAATGCCCAGGCTAGACAACCTGATTGAAACCATAGGGGGTTGTCGGTTCATCTCATCATTGGACCTGGTAAAGGGATATTGGCAATTAAGAATTGATCCCAGGGATCAAGAAAAAACTGCCTTTTGCAGCCCTTTTGGTCTCTATGAGTTTCGAGTCCTGAGCTTTGGTCTCAGAAATGCACCAGCCACATTCCAAAGGCTGATGGACCAGACCTTGGCAGGGCTCAGTGACTTTACAGTGGCCTACATTGACGACATAGGGATCTTCAGTAATACCTGGGAAGATCACCTGATACACCTGGAGTTAGTGCTGCAGAGGTTAAGTGCAGCAGGGCTAACAGTAAAGGCCAGCAAGTGTCAGCTGGGTAGCCCAGAAATAAAATACTTAGGTCACATGGTATGGGGAGGAATGATAAAACCCCTGGAGGCCAAAATAGAAGCTGTTCGAGATTGGCCTAGACCCACCACCAAGAGAAAAGTCAAATCATTTCTTGGGTTGGTGGGCTACTACAGAAAGTTCATCCCGAGGTTTAGCGAGATTGCGGCTCCGCTGACCGATCTGACGAGGAAGAAGACTGATGACCGCATCCCGTGGACCAGCGACTGTGAGGCGGCGTTCCAGAGGTTGAAGGAGGCGTTAATCAACTATCCTGTCCTGCGTGCTCCAGACTTCGACCGGGAGTTCATCATCTACACCGATGCGTCTAACAGCGGGGTAGGAGCAGTTCTGTGCCAGGAGGATGAGAATGGTGACCAGCATCCAGTGTCCTACCTGAGTAGGAAACTTCAAAAAGGTGAGAGACATTTGGCAACCGTGGAGAAGGAGTGTTTGGCCATAGTCTACGCGATCCAGAAGGCCAAGCCTTACATCTGGGGAAGACATTTTGTTCTGTGTACTGACCATTCACCATTGCCATGGTTAAAGACGATGAAAACCCACAATAGCAAACTTATGAGGTGGGCTTTGAACTTACAGGACTATGACTTTGAAGTGAAGGTGGTCAGAGGGTCAGTGAACTGTGTTGCTGACGCCTTATCAAGAAGACCTGAAGATTGAAGACGGCGAAAGAACATGGACTATGTGTATATAATGATGAAAAGGTTAAATGTACCTGGTTTTGAATTGGTTTGTATGAATAAAGGTAAATTGATGTACTGTATATGGTAAAATGTTTAAATGCATATTTGCTATGGTTAACTTTGGATGTAAGTATTATTTGGTATGTATTACTGTTGTTGTGTATTTTATACAGGTTGTTTTTTGGTGAAAAGCACTTTTAGCTTTCCCCCTACAAAACAACTTATAAAGAGGGGAGGTGTTACATAACAGCACTGATGTTACCTGTCTGTCATGGGTTTGGAGGGAAAGTTCCATCCTATGGGGAGTGGAAGGCGGGACATCAGGAGGAGGGGCTGTACTGTATAAATATGTGATGCCTGTGTGGTGAAGAGGAGATGCTGAGACAGACTGTGAGACACTGGGTTGGGACGAAGCAGCAGCTGGGAAGAAGAAGCTGTTGTGGGAGTCTGTGTGTCTGACAGGGTACTACTGTGGGTCAGAGTACCACCCTGATAGGTTCAGGGGTCTGTTGGTTAGCCAGAACTGATGGGTTCAGGGTCTGTGCTTTAAGTTAAAGGTTCTAGGTGAACCAAACTGTATGCTGGTGTGTGTGAAACTAAGCCACGTTACTTTATTTTATTCACCTGATTGTTTTATTTACCCTGTTTGTATTTAAAATAAACCTTATTCTTTTACTGTTTAAAAATCCATCCCTGGTCTGTGTGACTTTTTATAGGGAATGGTTGGTGGCAGCTTAGTGTAACTGTGTGGCAGATCCCAGTAGGTCTGGGTTTGTCACAGTGGACACTGACAATAAGCACACTGTCAGAGATAACTTCTGCTGTGCAAAAACAGTTCTCTGCCTCTAGTGATTTCTGCAAATTGTTTGTTTTTTGGATGGCTATAGCGATTTCATTCATGGAAACCTAATTTTTTAAAAATGTGGACCACAGTGGATCCAAGTGTAGTTTATCCAGTGTTTAGTGGCAACCTCAATCAACTACTGGGGAACAGCAAAGAGTTATAACAAAGCATCTAAATACGAAGTGGAATATCTGTCCACAGCTGCTGATGGATACAGAGGCAAAAGGAAGGTCCAATGTTCCATGCCATTAATAATTGGAATAAGGAATGTAAAAAAATATGAATCAAGATAAACTGGAAATCATAAAACAAGAAATGGGTAATTTAAATGTTATCATGTTTGGTATGAGTGAAATAATGTGGACTGAAATTGGATATTTTGAATCACACAATTACGAAGTATTTTATTCAGAAAATTACAAACTCAGAAGGAATTGTGTGTCTTTTATAGTGATATGAAATGTAGCACAAGCAGTCAGGGGATATAATGCAAAGTCTGGTCCAATAATATCAATCAGACTCCAAGGAAAGCCTAGGAAAATAACCGTTATTAAAGTCTATGCTTCAGCTATAGATGCCGAATGGTTTATTTCAAAGACATGTTTCAGACAACTTAACAATTGCCACCAGATGGTCAAGACAGAAATCAGATAGATTACATAATTGGAATCAGAAGATGGAGATCATCTTTCTTCAAAAACAAGATAAGGAACAGACTATGATGCAGACCCACGAACTCTTAATCTAAAGGATCAGAAGAAAACTGCAGTAGAACATTAAAACTATTATAGCGCCCAATATAATTTAAATAATTCCCCTGAGGAATATAAAGACTATATTTGTTTCACTAAACTCAACTGATCCAGAAGAACTGAGAATGAAAATCAGTGATATTATCATTGAAGAATGCAAAAAAGACCATGTTTTTGGTCAAAAGAAAATAAAAAAATTAATAGATGTCAGATGATGGTTGTTTTGGGTTTTTCGGGCTCTTTGGCCGTGTTCTGAAGGTTGTTCTTCCTAATGTTTCACCAGTCTCTGTGGATGGCATCTTCAGAGGACAGATGAAATTTTTAAAATTCTTCATGATGGACGAAAACAAAAGTAACCAGTGACAGAAATAGAATTAGAATCCTACATAAACATTTTCAGTGAATTGCATGTTAGGAGAAAGAGAATGATAATAAACACTGCAAAAAAAAAAAAAAAGAAGAAGAAGACAACAAAAATGGTAAAACAAAACTCTCTTCCATAAAATCCAAGAAATCAAAGGGAAATTTAAACCAAGATGCTGAATTGCAGTTCAATATGTTATATAATTAGGCTAAAATAAATAGAAAATGGAAAAAATAGATTAAAAAACTATATAGAGGATGTATAAGGACGACAGATTCCATTAAGGAAGAATTTGTTGATGAAGAGCTTGAAAATCTAGAAAATAAATGTTATTCTGAAAGCATTTGGGAGAAATAAATCACCAAATGTAGAGGGAAGAGCTACAGAGATATATTAAGCTACTTATACTGACTTTATCAAAATCCTAACAAGAATATGTTAACAGGAGTCTAAAGCAAAATAGTGGCCCACAGACTACAGGTATCAGTATACATTTATGTTCCAAAGAAAGAAGCCAAAGACTGTAATAAGAGCCTCATGGCGCAGTGCTGTACTGCAGCTAAAACTGTGCTCACGACCTGGGGTTCAATCCCAGGTAGCTGGCTCAAGGCTGACTCAGCCTTCTATCCTTCCGAGGATAAAATGAGTACCCAGTTTGGTAAAATGAGTACCCAGTTTGCGGGGCGGGGGGCAATGTGTAACCTGCATAATTAACTTGTAAACTGCCCAGAGAGTGCTTGAAGCACTATGGGGCAGTATATAAGCAGCACAATTTGCTTTGCTTTAATAACTACAGGACTGTTGCATTCATTTCCAGTGCAAGCAAAGCAGAGAAAAATAGTTGGAAATGCTACTTATATGACCCAGGACCCTGCTCCCTTCCAGTTGGCTAGGTTGCCTGCATGCTTGGCCTCTTGAACAATTCTGTAAGAACCAAAATGAACAGCTAAAGTTCATTGTTAGGGCATACCATTAGCACAGAAGGTTAAAAATTAAAGCAGACTCTTTCATTCTAAATCCTCTTTGCAAGTGCCCTGAATTCCCACTAAGCAGAAACCAGATTATGAATTCAGGTCTTTCACAAGTTCCATCATAGGTTGTTTAGTATCTTTCTGTCATAGCCACCCACCACAATGGTTTTCCAGCAGTATTCTGAAGAATGCCCGGGTGTTTTGGAGGCTGGTTAGACATTTTCACTGAGAACATCAGTAATAGTGGATAAGCTTGTCTGAAAGTCATTTTACCATTTCCAGTCTTACCCTAGAGTAGGAGTGGGCAGCTTCAGACACTCTTCAGTGTTAGATTTCATGATTCTTCACTATGGTCTCTGCCTTGACAATGACTGATGGCATTTGCTGTTCAAGAAAGCTGGTGGGTCACCCATGCCCTACTAGGTACTGCCATATGAGGCTGGTGTGCCCTAATACACATTCTCATGTCACTGAGGACAACCATAATGATAAAAAATGAATGCTGTGTTCTAGAACAGTGGTTTCCAGCTTTGGCTAACCCAGGTGCGCTTGGACTGTAACTCCCTGAAAGTCTGGATGGCATAGTTGGTGGTGAAGAACTACAATCTGAGAACACCTGGGTTACCCAAGGTTGGGAAGTACAGTTCTAGAATGTGAACAGCAAACTGTGCAATATGCAGTGGTTTTAGGGTGGGTGCAAAGGAGTTTCTGAACAGATAAACTTTTGAAACCATTGCAATTGAGGGGATACTACAAGTGAACATGGAATTAACAGTTACCTCTGTGTTCCAGCCATCGAGGATAAGAGGAGAGCTCTAGCAGCATACAAAGCCTGTCCTAGTGAATACAGCTTGCAAGCTCTTCGACTTGCTCATAGCCAAGTCCAACAGGCTGCCAGGAGATGTTCCAATGATTATTGGTTTCACCTCTGCTCTCAGATACAGATAGCAGCAGACACAAGTAACATCAAGGGAATGTATGACGGTATCAAGCAGGCTTTAGGTCCAATACAGAAGAAATCTGCTGCTGTGAAGTCTGCTACAGGTGTGATCATCCAGGACCAAGCACAGCAGATGGAACGCTGGGTGCAGCACTACTCTGAGCTATATTCCAGAGATAATGTAGTAACCAAAGAGACACTAAATAACATCAAGTGCTTGCCTGCCTTGGAAGAGTTGGACAGCGAACCAACTGTAGAAGAAATAAAAGCGGCCTTGGATTCCCTCACCTCCTGCAAGGCACCTGGGAAGGATAATATTCCTGCTGAAGTGCTGTAAAGAGATCATCACCACCGAGCTCTTTGCTGGAGGGAAGGTGGAGTACCACAGGACATGAAGGATGCAAACAATATCACATTGTATAAGAAGAAAGGAGACAGGGGCAACTGCAATAACTACCATGGCATCTCTCTGTAGGGAAGCTGCTTGTCCCTGTTGTGCTGAAGAGACTCCAGGTGCTTGCAGACAGTCTATGCAGAACCACAGGGTGGATTTCAAGCTAATAGATCCACCACTGACATGGTATTCTCACTCCGACAGCTGCAGGAGAAATGTAGGGAACAACAACAGCCACTCTTTGTGGTCTCCATAGATCTCACAAAGGCCTTTGATTTGGTTAGCAGGGACGGCCTTTTTAAAATACTTCCCAAGATTGGATGTCCACCTCGACTCCTTAACATCATCAGGTCCTTTCATGAGGAAATGAAGGGCACTGTAGTTTTTGATGGCGCAACATCAGATCCCTATGAGATCTGAAGCGGAGTGAAACAGGACTGTGTCCTCGCGCCGACCGTGTTTGGGATCTTTTATGCTGTCATGCTGAAGCATGCCTTAGGAACTGCAACAGAAGGTGTCTATCTCTTGGACTAGATAGATCAGATGGAAAGCTCTTTAATCTTTCTAGATTGAGAGCAAAGACCAAAGTCCAACTGAAATGCATGCGGGACTTCCTCTTCGCCGATGATGCAGTTGTTGTTGCCCACTCTGCTGAAGACCTCCAACAACTCATGAATTGTTTTAGCAAGGCCTGACAAGACTTGCTAAAACAATTGCTAACAATCAGCCTGAAGAAAACACAAGTCATGGGTGAGGGCGTAGACTCACCTCCCTCTATTACCATCTCCATGCAAGAATTGGAGGTTGTTCATGACTTTGTGTACCTTGGCTCAATGATCTCTGACACTCTCTCCCTAGATGTCGAGCTGGATAAATACATTGGCAAAGCAGCTACCATGTTCTCTAGATTCACATAAGTGATTTATATTAACGAAAAAGGAGTACAAACAAGTTTCATATTCTTTTTTGTTTCCCTCTTCCACAAAGCTGGTTGGGCACAGCTTTGATAATATTTTTTTATGTTTGTTTGCTTTTTTTCCTCTACTTTGAGAAGAGGGGGCTGTGCATATACTTTTAATTTTGCTAGTTTCTTCCATCTGTGTGCGCACGTGTTGTTTTCCTTTTTCTAATTTGCAGTACCTTGCAAGAGTTTTTTTGGACTTAATTAGGACTAATACCAAGAAACACAAATGGGAATTTTGAAATGGAAGAACCCAAGAGAGATTTTCCTTTTCCTTTTAAATGGAAGGGCTGGCATACAAAACAAACAAACAAACAAAAACAAAACAAAACACAAATATGAAATAAAATGAAAGAGGAACCTATTAAAAAAGGAGTCAAAAATTATAAAATTCTTCAGCATGTACATCCTTACATACTGCTATTAGAAACAAGAGCCAAATGCGGAATGCTCTGTGTTGTGTGGCATGATGATGCTGATTATTGATTTAAAGCATTTTGCCCTCCTTTTCTGTTGAAAAATCTTCAGTGTGACTGACATAAGAACAATAAAGACAACAACAAGGATAGTCTCTGTCTGAAAACCTACAGTCTAAAAGGTATTACAGTGCTATACTGTTGAATTTGCTTGCACAAGATGTAGTAATGCTCATCAATACACGTTGCTTCAAATACATGAATTCATGAAGGAAGAAGCTGGTCAGGATGGGTACACATTATCTCCACTACTGAAGTGATTTAAATGATAACAGGACAAATATTTTCACCTCATGTTCTGCCACTCTCTCAAAATATATGGGATTTTCCATAGGAGAGAGATGATAGAGCAAGAAGAGGAAAAATGTGCCACCTGTTCTCTTAAGACTCTTTTGCCAGATCCACTGATACGTGACATTTTCATGCCATCTGTCTTGTTTGAAGGTGAGTATGCTTTTTTCAATGTAGTATATAACAACATTTTGGTATATACCTTTAGGGAAATGTACAGAATTGGGGGAAATCGCTCATAATCAACACAGTTAAGTCCCAGAGAGGGTGAAGTTACATGTCTGCCCCAATCTGCTCTAAACAGGGACAGTAGATCTTCTTAGCATAGCTGAAGCACCTCTGTAACTATGACAACCTTTTTAAAGACCATCCTGCAACTCTTGGGACAATGGCTGAAGAAAGGGCCTAGGCTTAGTCCAGCTGTGCAGACCACCACACAAGATTCTGTCAGAATGCTTTGTTGGCACAATCCGATTGCCCATAGAGCAGCATGGGCAGCAAGACCAGTTCTTCAGGTGGGCAGAAGCCAAGATATGACTTTCATTCTGTATATTTGATGACTGAGAATTGCATGATGGTCATAAATATTAATAAAGATGAAGACAAGTTATCCCTGTGTGGTGTCCGCCTCCTTCTTGCCAATTGCAATTCAAGGTTGTGGTTCACATGAAGAAAACATTCACAAAAATGTTACTACCGTGAAGTATCTTAATTAATTACCAGGTACAATCCAAGCAAGGGACATGGTGGCGCTGCGGGCTAAACCGCAGAAGCCTGTGCTGCAGGGTCAGAAGACCAAGCAGTCATAAGATCGAATCCACGTGACGGAGTGAGCTCCCATCGCTTGTCCCAGCTCCCGCCAAGCTAGCAGTTCAAAAGCATGCAAATGCAAGTAGATAAATAGGGACCGCCTCGGTGGGAAGGTAACAGCGTTCCGTGTCTAAGTCACACTGGCCATGTGACCACGGAAGATTGTCTTCGGACAAAACGCTGGCTCTATGGCTTGGAAACGGGGATGAGCACCGCCCCTTAGAGTCGAACACGACTGGACAAAAAAAAAATTGTCAAGGGGAACCTTTACCTTTACCTTTTACAATCCAAGCAAAGCTGTGCATTCCAAATGCCATTTATTTCTGAAGGAAACATTTAAACACACAATTAACTCTCCCATTAAAGAGTCTTCACTTTCCTTTAGCTAGTGCACAGTGATAACAAAAACCTCTATAATTTTCCTTTGCTCAGAAAAAAATGTCCCAAGGAAACGAGAAACAGTTGTGTCCTTCAGAAGGATGCAAGCTTTAGCTCATATTCTGGCCCATTTCCACCTATTTGATTTTAAAGAGGATAAATGAATCAAAGAAGCAGATCCATAGCCATTTGCCTATCAAAGAAAACTACTTTGTGCAGAGAATTCATGATATATAATTTTGGCCTGAGTTCCTACATTACAAAGCAATGCTGTCGACCTGGTTCTTAGATGGTGGCATGATTATGTCTTGAGAAATCCTCT
Organism: Pogona vitticeps; assembly: GCF_051106095.1. Lineage (NCBI taxonomy): Eukaryota > Metazoa > Chordata > Lepidosauria > Squamata > Agamidae > Pogona > Pogona vitticeps. Next base: position 100,342,945 of record NC_135787.1, on the reverse strand, counting down.
CTCATTTCTTTATTCTTTTCATTTTTTTTAAAAAAAATAAAACATATCCATGGTATGCCATCTATCAACATGCATTAGTTTCATTTTAAACAAGGTAACAGCCAAGTGAGCACACAATAGCTATGCAAAAAGTTGCTACAGCAGTGTACACACAGTGAACAGGAATCTCTTTGAGTTTCTCATTTCCTCAGCCTCATTTGGAAAAAATAAATAAAACAAAAGGGAGGGAGAAATTGAAAGCTGGTTTAATTAAGAAAACCGGCTTTCCAGACACTAAACAAAACAGCAGCCTGGCTCAAGCTGACACTACGGACAGAGGCCTATTTTTGCCTCCTTCTCTGTGCCAATCTGCTTAAGCTCATCTTGTATGGCCATCCAAGCTGGTTGTCGGTGGGCCAAGTTTTGCAGCCTGAAAATAACCCGGCCCTATATTGTTTCATGTGGTAAACAACCCAGCCAATGTGCTTCTTGAATGCTTAAGCAATGACAAATGAAGGCAGCCATGCCATACACTCTTTCAGAGTCAGCCCCATTGATTTTAGTGCAACATCTTTTGAAAAACGTGAGGAAATGGACAAAGCACCCAAATAAAACACAGTGAAATGGACAAGGCACCCAAATAAAACACACCTCCTACACACACATACACACACACACACACACACACACACACACACACACAAATAGGATTAGAATCCCACATTGTTACTTATTGCAAAACAAGGGATTCTGCACATGATCATATTTTAAACACAGTTGTAAAAAAACAAAACAACACCCTAAACAGAAAGCAGTGGAAATAAGTGAGTATTTGCCATCGTTGGTACCATCATCTGTCACCTGAGGTGCCTGCCTCACTTGGCTTCAGAGCAGGCCAGCGTTCAGCAAACCAGTATCTCACAGACTTGTTTTGAGGATAAAAACATGATATTCTCCTAAAGGTATTGAGAAATTATATGATATAATCGTGATAAATCACTATCACTAGCTGTTTTTAAAGCATTCTTCTAACAATGCTGTTCAAGACAGAATACACTTCAGATTTCTCTGTTGTGAAGAAATAACGAAAGGGGGAAGGGTGCTATTTTGAATGAATGAAAAGAAATCTGCTCAGTGCCAGAAAGAATACGAAGCTGCATTGCTGTGCACACTTGTCTGAATGCAGGACATGTAGAGGGTCTGCTCTGTTACCTAAATCTTCCTTCTTTATGCTAGATTTCTACTCATGAAGAGGTTTTTCCAAAGGTATGGTTGATATACCGTCTCTGCAAAATGTATGATCTAGGGAAGCATTTTTCCCTTTATTTTCCTTAATTTATAAACAAGTCACTTTCAGAAAATGGTGAACACAACTTTACTCAGTCTGGTGTCCCATATGAAATCTAACTTCTGTGACCCCTGATCCCTCCACGGCATTCCTTACCTCAGAATTGGTGGAAAACTATCCAGTACTCATTGTGGACCAAATCTAGGCTGGACGTTTTGCTTCTAACGTTAACTTGGCTGCAGAGGAACTATTTTCTTTATGATTAATAGTCTTATCTATCGTAAGTAGGGAAACCTCAACTGAGTTTCCACTTTTCTGGCCTTGTTTTCAGCCTATGGTTTGCATATCACCATTGATTTCCTTCATCTTTCTGTTTTTTCTCTACTTTCTTATCAAACACACATAAAAACATATCATATCTTGATAAACTCTCATATCTTGGACAAACTTCACATAAGAGGTCTTGGTTTTTATGATGTGATTTTTTGATCTCCCCAAAGCCAGAAGATCATTAGAAATGAGAAAGATTTTTAGTTTAAATGAGGCTGGCATGCACTAACCAGTACACTGCAAAGAGTTTAATAGTATTTCATCTAAAGACAGTGTTTATCCTTTTAACTTCCCTCCTCCACAAATGCTTTAGAAGGGAGAACTGCCCAGAATCTCAGATTACACATTTTAGTACCCCTGCAGACCCCAGTGTTACAGCTGAAGGCTTGCAGAAGGAGGGGGCAGGGGAAGGCAGGAAAAAAGGAGAATTAAGTTAGTGGGCTCGTGTGTGCGTGTGTGTGTGTGGGGGGTCGGGGGTATGTAGGACTGACAAGACCTGTTGGTCCATCCATTTATCACTGACAGGAATTGGAGTAGGCAGGGCTAATACTCAGCACAAAGAACACTCTCCTCCATTTCTGATGTCATTCTTCGCCTCCTCCACTGATGGCCCTTCTTGACCTGTTTGGTTTAAGGCAGCCTTCTCTCCAGCTTCTGAGTAACAGGCAGATGGGATTGTGGGTTATACAGTTAAGATAATGGTGTCCATTTATGATCACTTGTGTTAAGCAGAGGGATGGGGGACAAAACAGTCTCCTGATGTCCATTTTAAAAAAATCAATTACCCCCCTTCCTCCTGTACTACCCTATTTTGTCATCAAGATCCTTAATTCATAACAGTTTTCCACTTTTATTTCCTGACTTTTGGAGAGAGGAAGTCCTAATGTACATTTCCGGTTTTGGCTGCTAGAGCATCTTCAGCAGGTGCAATGCACAGTGAACTTATATACCCAATACCAGTAAAGCAAAGCAAAAGCGTGCTGCTTATATACCACCCCATAGTGCTTCCTCGGAAGGATAGAAGGCTGAGTCAACCTTGAGCCGGCTAGCTGGGATTGAACCGTCGGTTGTGAGCACAGTTTTGGCTGCAGTACAGCAGTTTAACTAGGAAATCATTGTTATTTGTCTGTATGGATATACAAACAAAACAGCATGGCATTACAGTGGGATAGAATAACAGAACATTCCTTCTTGACAGACAGGCAGTTTTATGATCATGTTAAAAATTGGATGCCAAAACTACATATAAACACCTTTGAACAAAGGAAATAAGAAAAAGTGATATAAGAGAGGACAAAAGAAAGAAACAGAAACTTTTTTTTAAATTTTGCCTGTTTGATACCATGCTGACTTGGAAAGGGGAAGTAATCTGATTAATTACTGTTGGCCAATATCATATTGGTGTCTGTGTAAGGTCTGTGCAACTTGCCAAAGTTATTTGTAGCTAACCGATGAAGTGCCAGGCTTCCTCTTGGTCAAATGTTTGGTCACATGCCCAATCACAATGTAGTCTGGCACTCCATCAATTAGCTGTAATCGGCCACAGTATGTTATGCCAATCTTACTCAAATACCATAGGATTCCTGCCAATTTCCGATGTGACCCATAAGGGAAGCACTACCTTCAATGTAAATTAGTTTTCATTTTCTTCAGTGGCATTAGCACATAGCCTAATCTGACTGGCTAAGTAGAGTTCACACATTCCGTGACATATACTGAAGTTGAAATTCACTCAGAGAAGTAGAAAATGTAACAGTAATAGCAGCAGAATGATAGCAGAATTGCCGTGAAAAAAAAATGTGATAAGTGAAATTTCTCTTTGGTAAATTTTATTTATTTATTTATTTTATGAGATTTATACTCCACCCATCTAGACAGGTAATCCACTCTGGGTGGCATAACAAAGTTTAAAAACAATAAAACCAATAACATACGAAAATCCAAGACGTAAAAATATAGATATTAAAATACAGCAGGAGGGAAAGCCTGCCTAAATAGCCATGTATTTAGTTTACTTCTAAAGACACCAGAGAGGGAGCCAGGCGGATCTCTAGGTGCAAGTTGTTCCAGAGGTGAGGGGCCACTGCCGAGAAGGCCTGGTTCCTCGTTCTTTCCTTTCGGGCCTCTCTCGGTGTTAGGCCCCTCAACCGCCTGGCCTGGCTAGAATGAGTGTCTCTGGTAGAATTGGGTGGGAGAAGGTGCTCTGCCAGATATCGAGGTCCTAAACCATTTAGGGCTTTATAAGTAATTGTAAGAACTTTGAAATCAGTGCAGAAACAAATGGGCAACCAATGCAAGGTGGCCAGTGTATGGGAGATACATTTTTTTAGCAAATATTATATTGGAAATGACTGGGTTCAGCTTAGTTTATGCCCGAGGAGATGTATGCCTTTGCTTGAGGAAAAGTAGAGGGAGGACATCATCAGATTTCCTAGACTGCCCGTTGTCTCCTCAGGCTGGTGCTGACCTCCCTTCAACCTTAGATTGGTATTCTTAGGGTTGCTGATGTTGCTTCCTTCCCTCTCATACCTTTCTTTAGAGATGAAAGAGGTGGCCAGAGTTCCTGATATCTTCAACTTTGGATGCGATCAGACAGCCCTTTATCTCGCACTTTGGACTACTTTCGGAAAAGCCTGGTTTGCTGCATTTTCTGTCAACCACATGGCATACAGGCCATCATGAAGCAGCCCATGCTTACCTACACCTTTCCAGACTCTTGCTATGGGCTGGCTTTATTTTATTTTATTTTATTTTATTTTATTTTATTTTATTTATTTATTTATTTATTTATTTATTTATTTATTTATTTATTTATTTATTTATTTATTTATTTATTTATTTAAAAGTACGGACAGGATCACTCTGTAATACAGTAGTTCAGTTTCCATTATGAGTTAGCGACAGTACTAAACCAGAGTGGCACTGGCAATGGTTCTTCCAACCATTCAGTTCTGTGTTACTTGGGTGGCAAGCCAATGAACTGAAATGCCATTTACAAATACATTTTTTTTAAAAAAAATGCAGCCTTCCCTGCTCTCCAAAGAGATGACACGACAATCCAGCCCTGTTTCACTTTAAGGGAAACCAAAGTAATAACGTCACTTAACAACAAACAAATCTGACATATCTTTGACCAATAAATGGGGGAGGGGAATCCAGCTTTCCCCCACTCCCCACAGAGGGGCAGACAAGAAAGTATATTAACACAGAAACAAGATTTGCCCAATAATCTGCTAAAAATGAGAAATGTTATATACATTCTGTAATTAGATGCTGTTAATGATTACAGTTCTGCCTTGCCAATACAAGGAGATAAGATAATTTTTAGTGTGCCGTTGGACACAAGATGAGCATTCAGGGAAAAAATACCTGTGCAATATGTTCTCAAAAGCTTTCACGGACAGAATCTGATGGTGGTTGTGGTTTTTTACAGGCTGTTTGGCCGTGTTCTGGAACACAGCCAAACAGCCCGAAAAATCAGCAACAATCCCTGTGCAGTTGGAATTTTATAGTTGTGCAGTTAGAGGAAGAGAAAAAGATTAGGCAGTTCATGCATATTGACTTATTGAAAATTTAAATGACAAGTAGTGTCACAGAACATAATTTATGGAAGGGATAAGGAATGCTTGGTTTCCATTTTTAACTCAAACTGCCCTCAAACTATATTAAACAGCTTCTTCTTTTGGACTGGAACCTCCTCTTTTTCACTTCCATCACTATGGCAAGTCTGCAGGCCCTACTGACTCTCTCTCTCTCTCTCTCTCTCTGTATGTCCTTAAAAACGACACGAAGCAGCTCACATCATAAAAAGAATTACAAAAACTAGATTCAAAGCAACAAGGCACAATACTCCATTAACAACCCCCATAGCCATTCACTAAGTGAAAGCCTGTCTGAAGAGAAAGATCTTTGCATGTGGAAGGACAGCAAAGTGTCTGGGTGTGGTAACAGAGAAGGCCCACTCCTGTGTTCCACCAAAGGGTGGTGGGAGTAAGAGAAAGGCCTCCCCTGATGATCTTATGACCCGGGCAGGCTCATAAAATGAGATGTGATCCTTGAGATAGAGCGGACCCAAGCCATTTAGGGCTTTACAGATTAGAACTAGCACTTTGATTTGTTCCCTGAAAATGGATCGGCAGCCTGTGCTGCTGCTCTGAGAGTGGTTTTATCTATTCCACTCTCTATCTCATGAGTTGAATTAGAGATCCAAACCCAGGTCTCCTTTGTTCTAGTCCATCACTCTATTGACTACATCACACTGGGTAACACTGTTACCCTATATCTGTAGTCTAAAACAGCGGTCCCCAACTGTTTTGGGACCGTGGACCAGCTGAGCCTCTGAGGAAAGTGGCCCACCCCGCAGGTGTGCGTGGGTGTGGGTCTGCTCTTGGGCGCATGCACAAAGCGGTGGGGGAGCACCCACCTGCCCGCGCTGGTGTGAGCACTCCCCCACCCCTTCGTGCAGGCATTCGGGCACTCGGCCGCATGTGTGAAGGGGTGAGGGAGTGTTCAGGCTGGCGCTGGCATGCATGCACGTGGGCAAAGCAGCTGTGAGGAGGGGAGCACATGCGGGGGGCAGGAGGTCTAGCTTCATGGTCCGGTCCAGCTCAGGCTATGGACCGGCACTGGGCCACGGACTGGGGGTTGATGACCTCTGGTCTAAAAGACACCAAAAATCACTCAGGCCCTGGTCACATGAGGGGAATGTTCCCTAGTTTGTCCTTCAGTTAGTTCATTGGCTTTTTTTCTTGTCACACAACGCAGAGACAAGATCGAGACATTTTCCTGGCTGGCGGTACAGCTGTGGAACATTTCCCCCTTGCCAGGAAGGTTGTGTTATTTTGTATCTTTGTTGTACTCGTGCATTCCTTACAGGGATTGCCTGTGTGTACACCCTGCACTGCTTCTTTTCAGAATTGAATCCAGGAAGGTGGCCACCATTAGTGTGGCACACACATTTTTTGTATTTTATTTTAGTGCCCAATACATCGATACGTCAGAAAAAGTATGTCACTGGGTGTGTGTGTGTCTGCCATTACATTACTGATGAGTAATATTTTTTTCTTTTATGGTAAGATATATTGAAACATTGGCAATGTCACGGGGGTGACTGCCAGTACTGCATGGACAGCCGAAGTATACTGTGTTCAGAGCATTTCTGCAGGACAGCCAGTGCAACAGAGGACACTTTATTAAACAGAATCCCCTTCCTGATCAATGTTCCCTCTAATTTCCATGTCCCTGTGTGCAAGTGCCCCCCCTTGTGTGGGATTCTGTTGCAATTAGAACAAAAGGGGCTGGAAATAATCACTGTGGTTGCACAGGGAAGGAGGAAAGCTGTCTGGAGCGGAGTCAAGCCCATTCACACAGTCATGCTCCTTAGAAGGAGTCTTGTTTATGATATATTGATGTATCAATCAGCCACATGACCACGGATTCAGTACAACAGAGGTATGGAAAGTATCAGAAGAACCAGAAAACATTTCCCTCATGTGACCAGGGCCATGAGGTCTCAAGATTTGTCTTTAGCTCATCAGGGATGTGGGGATCTGACAGGGCATTTGTGCAGCTGGAAATTCTCCTTTAAAAGAACCTTGAAAGGAGAACATAAAATATTACACTCGTGCCTCGCTTTACGATTGCCCCGTATAATGACAAATCTGCTTAACGATGCCTTTTTTGCGATCACAAAAGCGATTGCAAAACAATGCTTCCTATGGCCAAAATCCGCTGTGCGATGATTGGTTCCCTGCTTCAGGAACCGATTCTTTGCATTACGACGATCAGCGTAATGGCCACCAGTTTTTAGCCCATTGGAACACATTAACTGGGTTTTAATGCGTTTCAATGGGTTTTTTATTTTTGCTGTACAGTGTTTTCACTCTACAGCGATTTTGCTGGAATGAATTAACATTGTTAAGCGAGGCACCACTGTATTGTCATTTTTAAATAGTGAGGAGTTGAAATACTTGGGGCTGTCAATATTACTGAGAACAGTAATTTCACAGATACTAGTGCAGATTTATTGCCCAAACTTACAAGATTTCATGTGGAAACAATATGTTTTGATTGAGCATAGGAACCTTTATCTTGTCCTGCTTGCTATTCAGAAGATGATTTGTTTGCCTCCAATTTAATAATGCTCAAAAAGAATGAAAAAGCCCAGAGGAAATTAAACCACAAACAACAATATTTTTGAAAAACAAGAGCTTGACAGAACCCAAGAAAGAAAGGAAATTTAAAGATAAATGGAGCTGTCCTTATTTTACCCAGTTGTGTCTGGTGATCGCTTAAATATGAAGCAAACAGTATGTTGGCTAATATTTGTCAAACACTCTAGTGCAAGGACGTCATGTTTCTTAAGTCCTAAATATTCACGGAGAACAGCAAAATACGTAGTATTACGGATGTGGGTCCAGCCCTGCTCCCCAGTGGATGAAACTGTGTTTTCCACCTCCCTGAGAGTAAGGACAAGATCCCCAACCTGCAGTTTACCTGTGGACTTGGGTAGTGATGCGAACGATGCCTTAGAGGTTAGACATATGAGCATGGAGGGCTGGAGATTTAAGGAGGAGAGTGAGGAGGAAGAAGACGACTGCTAGGCAGACACTGTAGATGGGAAGGCATTCATGGCCCAGGAGGTACTGCCAGAGTGCTCCGTTCCTCCCCGTAAGAGACTGTTGTGGACTGGGCCTGTTGACCTGAACTGTATGGGAGTGCAGTTAACTCCCTGGTGGCCATAAAACTGTATAAGGTTTTTTTTTTGATTGAGCCCTGTTGGCTCTGTGACAGTTAGGTTGCTCTAATAAAAGAGCCTATTCCGACAAAGACCCTCTGTGTCTTAATGGACTGTGGGGGCCGCTCACAATGGGTTATTACTGACTGTGTTACAGGAGATAGCCAGAGCAGGATGTGTTTTTAGTGGAGATTGCTGTCACTTTCTGTGTTCTTGATTAGGATGTGCATAACATTTCTCTTTCACTGACATTGTGCTTTCTTCCTCCAGAAGGTACCATTCTACCACTGTGTCATGACATGGAAGTGACCCTGAGCTCTTGAAGGCTTGTGCCAGCAGATCACAAGCTCTTGGCAAGACTCTGAGAATGGCCCCAATGGCCCACTGCATGTCTGCTGTCTCAAGCAAAGTACACAGAGGTTCATCAGTAGGAATGAACACACACACACACACACACACACACACACACACACTTTCCATTTTCTGTTTCTTGCCTAGCAAGGACCCCAGGTAATGTGCAAACATTTAAAATCAACAATTACTTTGAACAAACCAATTAAAATTTAAAATCATCATATTTAGAAACATTATCGAAAAACCACAGATCCAATTTTAAAAGGCCTCCCCATCTTAGTTGCCTGCTGACTCTTCAAAAGTCTCTTTAAAGAGATGCAATTTCAGCTGCTGGCAGAAGGAAAGAAGGGAAGGAACCAGCCTCACCTCCCGAGGAACCAAATTCCACCGTCTGGCAGCTGTGACAGGAAAAGCCATCTCTTGGGTCCTCACCAGACATGCTTGTGAAAGTGGTGGGACTGACAGAAGGCATTCCCTTGAGGATCTTAATATACATGGGGGGCTCCTACAGGGACACACGGTCTCTCAGACAGCTTGCTCCTGAGCCATATACAATTTTCAAAGTTATGACCAGCACTGTGAAAAGGGCCCTGAAACGAACTGTCAGCCAGCGAAGATGCTGCAAGGGTGTGTATGTCACACCATGCTGTTAGCCATCCCCTGCCAGCAGTCTGGCTGCAGCATTTTGCACCAGCTGAAGTTTCTGAACTTTCTTCAGATAGAAGCCATTGCAGTAATTAAAACAAGAGCTAGCTAAGACATGTGTCAATGTAGGCAAGTCAGGCCTCTCAAGAAATGGGAGGAGCTGGTACACTCATTTTAATTGCACAAATGCATGTCCTGCCAGTGCTGAGAGCTGGACATCCAGGCGCAGAAAAGAATTTATAAGTGAAGTACACCCAGGCTATGCACCTGAATTTTCAAGGAGAGTGTAACCCTATCCAGCACATTCCTTGCTTTGCTTTTTGACTGACCAGTCCCATCTCTGTCTTGCGTTGATTAAATTTCTGCTTGTTCACTCTTATTCAGGTCAGGCCACCAGCTAATGAATTTGCCCATGGCAACTGTGAACACAATGACTGTGTGAACAGTTGCAACTAGCACACAGGTGGACAACAAAATTACAGCTCTTCAACTCTTCAAGGTATTTTGCTTTCTTGCATTCTGGTGTCACATGTTCAATATACATATCTTCAAAGATAGATGGGCAAAGCAGATAGGACTCCTTGTTGAATAATGAACGCATGTTAGTGTGGATGGACACAGTGTTTACATTCAAAAGTGGACTTAGTGGTATGATATACCTCATGCAATTTATTTTGGATCTGCCAATTTGTGAAAATTTGTTTGAAGCACTTACCCTCTTAATAGCAAATTGTGGTATTGCACTTTGAGAAAAGCCACATCCTTCTTAGATACTCTTGTTGCCTTTTTAAATGACATGGAAGAGTAGATGTTTTTAAAAAGTCAAGTATGCCCCATCAGCTTGGTTTTGAGTTAAAAGGCACTATGATAGGCAAGATAAATAGGATTTCAGCATAATTCCCAATCTACATGTGCAGAAGCTAATATAAAAAAATGGACTCCCCCCCCTTCTTACTCTGTTTTGACCAGAGTAAGAGAAAAGGACTTGAGGTTTTGCAATGCTGGGCAGCTGTAAAGGAATGGCGTTGCCTTTGGGAGACTGAAGCTCCCTCTGTGCTTTCTTGATCCCCATCTTCTCAGCTTATTATCTACATATTAAACAAACAAACAAACAAACAAGCAGTGCTTACTAAAGCATTGCAAGTCTCCAGTAACAGGAAAACCACTCACATAAAAGGGTGGCCTGAGAATGCCCTACTCCATGTGGAAGTGGGGAAGGCAAAGCTGGGTCACATGAAAAGCTCTAAAACAGGACTTTTGGAACCCACTTCTATTGCCATATCATGTTTTCAGTAGCGTTCGTCTGTCTCAAGCATTACTGAATTACATCTTTCTGATTTGGGCCGCTTCAAGAGTGTTTTTTGGAAAATCTGTCTAATACTACAGAGTTATAGCATACAGTATTGTGGCAGATATCCATCCATGGCTTACGTGTCTTTTTTTGTGGATGTGTGGAAAATTCTCTGTTACAGATTACTAGAAGTCCAGTTTTCTGCAAATGAGATGGAATCAGTTTAAGTCCTAAGTGTAGGCTTTATGACTAAAACAATGGGTCATATTCAACCCTTCAAAAATGGTTTGTAATCCCAAACAGTCTGGTGGAGCTTAGAGGCTATTGTTTATTATCCATCAATGGGCTACAGAAGAACATAGAGCTCTTTCTCTCTCCCCCCCCACCCCCGCTGCCCCTTCTCTCCTTGCTTTACAAAACTACATGTTATGGCTTATATAACAGTAATCTTTGAACAGAGGGTGTTAAGGTTTGCACCGTATCACACCTGCTGAGATACCATCACTGGTTTGAGAAAGAAAGATGTAGCCATACCTAGGTATGTGCCTTCCATTCAATAAAAATGTAATTTTTAAAACAGACCTATGACCTTGTATGCTTAGCCATCTTCTGTCAGGTTGGCTCAGAAGGGACTCTGAGACTCAAGACATGGATTCTCAAGAACGAGGCTTGGAAGTTAAACCTCATAGATCACGTGGGGTCCTTACGGAGGCAGGAGATACCATTGGGTCAGGGAATGCCTCAGTGATGGATCTTTCTATCTTTTTTAGATTTGGAAAGATAATGTATTGTTTCATCACGTAGAAGCATTAAAAAGTTTTATTTTGCAATTACAGACTCGGTCCACGAATTCTAATGACATTAAGTAAAGGGCAGTCCTGACACAGGCCCAGTTATTTTGGCAGGGACAAATATGTGACAACCATCTCAGCTTTGAGGCTAAGATAAATATTTGTCATGATTAAACTATTTGCTTGCCACATTATGACAAGTTCTTGCTGCCAGCTTTTGGCTTCCAGCCAACAATAATGACACATCTTTCAAACTGACACATCTTGGAAGAACAGGTTTGTCTACTCAATAACCATCTTTCTTTTCTTTTCTTTTCTTTTCTTTCTTTCTTTCTTTCCTTCCTTCTCACATAATATGCATAGAGGTTTTGCCCCAAACTTAAGGGAGAAAAGCAAAACTCAAACAAAGTCAAAAGCTGAACTCAGACTGGCTTTCATATTTCCCAATGTCACACAGGCTTCTCTCCAAGTTGGGGTGGAACTCTGGCTGAATCTTCTGGAGGCTTTCAGTTTTTGAAAGACAGGATGAAACAAAGAAAAAAACAAGTGTTTTTTTTTGGGGGGGGGAGTTGGGTAAAAACACTGAGTGGAAGACAGGAGAAGGAGGGAGTGAGGTACTGGACTTTTATTTGCAACCTTGAATGCTATCTGTGGTTTGAGTCACTGGGAGGGACTTTTCTAAGCTGGGGCGATTGTTTATTTATCTAACTCTAACCAATCATTCTTTCCAGCCTCTGAATTCCAAGAAAGCCCAACTTCTCTGCTGAGCTTTCTTTCCCATTCTTTAGTTTGCTGGTGGCAGTTATTTGTTTATTGTTTATCTGTTCAGTTTGTTGCTTAGTATGTGTGCAGAAAAGAAAGCAGCATACATCAGTCTGTAACTTCAAGTAACTGTAAGTAAAGAAATGTTTTTATTCTTGCTCCTACAAATGTCTCAGAGTGACTTAAGTGTGCTGCTTGCCTTATTGCACACATACTTACGGAAGTGCTAGTTAATGAGAAAGGGGCGGAGGCTGGAGAACTTGTAGTTATCATCTTCTGTGAGTATCTGTATTTCTATTCTGTAGCAAAAAGGAATTGTACCGCAACTCTGCATCATGAGGCTGAATGATTGATAGGTGCAACTTCTCATTCTAGGACATATTTTACCATGGGCTTTCCAATCATTCTGTCCGGAAGAACAGATTGTGGCTTTGATAAAACTCATGATTTCAGCTTCCTTTCTTTCTGAAAGATAGAACCACTGAAGGGAGGTAGAAACCAGCTGCCCAAGGAAAACAGTCATTAATTCTCCCCTTGTGGGACTGGTGGGCTGTGCTGAACTATAGAGAAACAGAGGACAGCAGGTAGGCGAGGTGACAAGTCCAGATGAGATGAGGTGAGATGGCAAAGATGGGAGTGTGAGATGGCTGCTTTTCCAAAATGGCCATGCTTCATTTTCCAAAAAGTCTTAAACAGATTTCAAAGTATCACGACTTCCTAGCCATCGAACCTATTTTTCTGAAACGTTGCAGTTTTCTGAAATGTTGCCTTACGACACCTTTCTGATACATGCCATTGTCTCCAGAATGGAATCACCCCCTCCCAATTTCAGGACTCCCCCTCCATACAAAACACTAAACCTATCCCTTGAAAGAGTTGTTTCCAAGGCCCATTACTATGCTGTCTGTCATCTTCAGAAAGGAACATGGGGATAAGCATGTCACACGCACACATACGGAGGCCCCAAACTCTGTGCAACTATTCCATTTAAACTTGGCAGCCTTAATTCCCTTGCAAGAGATAAGTCTCTTTCAATTCTGCCAAGTAATTATTATAGCAATAAAGTTGTGCCCCATTTCCTCATATAACAAGCAAATAAACAAGCAAGCAGTGACAGTGCAATATCCCCATATCTATTTCTTTTTTTTTTCACAGTACAAAACAAAATACATAGTAATACATAAATTTGCTCACTAAATGAAAAGAAAATACTAGTGCATCCCTCACCATGGGGATCATTGTATCTTACATACTTTTTCTTATAAAATAAATTTATCTTTATATCTCCTTTTTAAAGTTTAATTCCGGAAGTAAATTTATCATTGATTACAATATTCCATACTTTATTATACCATTCTTCAGCTGAAAATCCCAACTGAGCTTCCAGTTTCTTGCTACTGTATAAGCAATCAAGCCACTGTTATTACATTCATCACCATTTATTTTTGTGTGTGTGCTATTTTTGTACCATTTCAAATATTAATTTCCAATACTTTTCTAATCTCTTCAAAAACTTTGACCTATACTTTTTGTATAACTTCACAGTTCCACCACAAATGTAAATATGTTCCGATTTCTTTGTTACATCTCCAGAATTTCTTAGAATATTCAGAATAGTACTATTTAATTTTACTGGTGTTAAATATCACCTCCACAACATTTTGTAATAATTTTATTTTAATTGACATATATTTTTTTAAAAAAACTTCAATTCAAATTTCTTTCCAGTCCTCTTTCTCTATCTTCCCTATATGTTTCCCATACCGTTTTTATAACTTCTGTTTCCCCTGATCTATCAGAATAATATAAATTACACCCATTCTTCCTTTCTCTTTTTTCCCATCTGTCCATTTCTCCATCTTCACTGATATCTTCAAACTTAGTCAATTTTATCCATTAATTTGAATTTCTCACTATTACCCACCACTCCAGCTGCATTACATTTAACCAATTAAATTCTTCTTCTGCAAAATTGGTTCTTATTTGTTCTTTAGCTTTAATTTTTCTTACCATTTATATATTTGTTTTCTTTTTAAAACACTAGTCAACTCCTTTGTGAGGTGGCAAGAATACACAGAGGAATTATATCAGAAAGATGTGGATATCCCGGACAACCCAGACAATGTAGTTGCTGACCTCGAGCCAGACATCCTGGAGAGTGAAGTCAAGTGGGCCTTAGAAAGCCTGGCTAACAACAAGGCCAGTGGAGGTGATGGCATTCCAGCTGAACTATTTAAAATCTTGAAAGATGATGCTGTTAAGGTGCTACATTCAATATGCCAGCAAGTTTGGAAAACCCAACAATGGCCAGAGGATTGGAAAAGATCAGTCTACATCCCAATCCCAAAGAAAGGCAGTGCCAAAGAATGCTCCAACTACCGCACAATTGCACTCATTTCACACGCTAGCAAGGTTATGCTCAAAATCCTGCAAGGTAGGCTTCAGCAATATGTGGACCGAGAACTCCCAGAAGTACAAGCTGGATTCCGAAGAGGCAGAGGCACTCGAGACCAAATTGCTAACTTGTGCTGGATTATGGAGAAAGCCAGAGAGTTCCAGAAAAATATCTACTTCTGCTTCATTGATTATGCAAAAGCCTTTGACTGTGTGGACCACAACAAACTATGGCAAGTTCTTAAAGAAATGGGAGTGCCTGACCACCTTATCTATCTCCTGAGAAACCTATATGTGGGACAGGAAGCAACAGTTAGAACTGGACATGGAACAACTGATTGGTTCAAAATTGGGAAAGGAGTACGACAAGGCTGTATATTGTCCCCCAGCTTATTCAACTTATATGCAGAATACATCATGCGGAAGGCTGGACTGGAGGAATCCCAAGCCGGAATTAAGATTGCCGGAAGAAATATCAACAACCTCCGATATGCAGATGACACCACTCTGATGGCAGAAAGTGAGGAGGAATTAAAGAACCTTGTAATGAGGGTGAAAGAGGAGAGTGCAAAAAAAACGGCCTGAAACTCAACATAAAAAAAACCTAAGATCATGGCCTCTGGTCCCATCACCTCCTGGGAAATAGGAGGGGAAGATATGGAGGCAGTGACAGATTTTATTTTCCTGGGCTCCAAGATCACTGCAGATGGCGACAGCAGCCACGAAATTAAAAGACGCCTGCTTCTTGGGAGGAAAGCGATGACAAATCTTGACAGCATCTTAAAAAGCAGAGACATCACCTTGCCAACAAAAGTCCGAATAGTCAAAGCTATGGTTTTTCCTGTTGTGATGTATGGAAGTGAGAGCTGGACCATAAAGAAAGCAGACCGCCAAAGAATTGATGCCTTTGAATTGTGGTGCTGGAGGAGACTCTTGAGAATCCCCTGGACTGCAAGGAGAACAAACCTATCAATTCTAAAGGAAATCAACCCTGAGTGCTCACTGGAAGGACAGATCCTGAAGCTGAGGCTCCAGTACTTTGGCCATCTAATGAGAAGAAAAGACTCCCTGGAAAAGACCCTGATGTTGGGAAAGTGTGATGGCAAGAGGAGAAGGGGACGACCGAGGATGAGATGGCTGGACAGTGTCTGCAAAGCAACCAACATGACTTTGACACAACTCCGGGAGGCAGTAGAAGATAGGAGGGCCTGGCGTGCTCTGGTCCATGGGGTCACGAAGAGTCGGACACGACTAAACGACTAAATGAACGAAACGAGTCAACTCCTTTACCCCGTATCTTGGGATTTTTCCAACTCTATTATAGGAGTTACAGGACATACTCCAGGAGTTAATATCTGTCTCCATTTATTCCAAATCTCTATTACCCTCATATCTATTTCTCAGAAGAGGTCACAACGCTTGCCATTTTCACCCAATTCTGAAAAGGCAGAACAAAGGTTTTGTGGCCTTCCAGTGAGAGTTCGTAGAATGTGCAAACCTTTGCATCTTCAAATCTTACTTTGTGTTTGGGAGTTGAGTCAAAGCAGATTGACTCTTAATTGGTTGGTGCTGGTGTGCTTCCCTAGTTCCCAGATATGGCCAGGGTGGATGGAAGAACATCCCATACAGCTCTCCACTGTGGTTCATCTTCCAGTCCAGCAACTGCCTTTCAGAAAATAAGGTGGCTAGTCTCCTGACTTGTTTTCTTTAGGATGCTCCGGGATAGCAGACTTGAAAGTGTGATGAAAAGATGAAATGTTGTGGTTGGGAAATGGTGACTCTATTATATTCACCAGGGAAAGGGAATTTGCAGCCTGCCAGATGTTTCTGGGTTGCAGTGCCCACATTCTGATTGACTGTGCTGACCTAGGCTGATTGATGGGAATGGCAATCCAAAAATACCTGGAAGGCCACACCTTCCCGGCTTCTTTTACAGAGGTTACTACTGCACTTCTTGTCTTGCCTGTGGGCTTCTCAGAAGACATGAAAATGCAGCATCTGAACTCCTGCACCTCCTTTCATACCAGTTGGAACACCAGTGATGGCCATCTCATCTGCTGACCACCTACCGACAAGGCCAAATGCTGATCTCATAGTTTGTTCCTTAGAACTCATCTCAAAGGTCAGAAGTCCACTCAAATTCCTGACCTCTTTTCAAAACAACGACTGAAGACAGTGACTGCCACATACCCATGCCTGATCCTTCCAACATTGTACTGATGCCTCTGAGTTGACTGCCCCAACCCCACACGCTAGTTTTGGTTACACACATGCCTCTGGTGCCTTTGCATCCTGGGCTCTCTTTTTTGAACCTTGAGCTTCCTTGTTTTGACACACACACACACCCCTTTGTCCCTTTTCCCAAGAGAGACATCAGACAATCTGAACCATCTCGGAGCAAGCACTGCTGAAGTCTGACATCTTTTTTCATCTTGACAAACAGTGATTTTTTTTTAAAAAAAATCTTAAACCCCTAAAAATAAATACCACAGCAGTTACAACTGAAGATTTTCCAAACTATTGAAACAAAACACATACAGCTTCTGTATTCATGGCAATTCCTCGTACATCTGTGCATCGTTGAACAAGTATTCACCGCAAACATCTGGTCTTGATGTTCATTCTCCTGACTTGAAATCTCATTAAATAAATAAGGCCCGTATTTATTTGAGCTGCCCTCAGTCCTAAAAATTCACAATTTTGTGATAGCTTCCCCATGTAGGCTGGATCAGTACCAACATTTCCACTGTGCACAGACAGAAAGCAGTCAATCATCACTAGAAGCAGGAGATTCAAACAGAGATTTTTTTTAAAAGGACCAGCTATATTCCCTATCTGCCCTCTTGGGGCCCTAAGACATTTCAGGCCATGATCATTTCAGTGAATTCAACAGTGTTTCTTAGTTCACAATTGCTGAGATGCATTTAGTTTCTAAATTAAATTGATACTAGACCCAAAATGTCAGAATATTGTATTCTTTGGGTTTTTCTTTTTTCTGTGCTCACTATAGTTAACTGATCAATAAAAATATATGCGGTGCAAATTAAAATGAAAGCACATTTAACACATTTAAAATGCTTTCCTTTTAAGACTGTGATTACCCACCCTGAAAGCCCACATCCTGTGTTTCTAAGTAAGTTACTGTTCTCCATGTGACTTTACAGTGGAAAGAAGCCTGCTTAGAGCAGTGAAGTTTTCAGGGACATGACAGGCAGACTCCTTTGTCTGCAGGAAATTTGAGTGACCAAATGTTGTTATCATGCCAAGTGGAGAGATTGGGCAGCATTGTCCTCAACACAGCCAAGGCCAGAGATCTTTTTTTAAGGGGAGGGGAGCTTTGAAACACTTAACATACTGTATTTTTAATAGTCTCATCGACTTTACTACTAACGGCTGTTTGAAAAGCTTCAGCATAGACAGCAAAATTTATTACACCTCTATAGCTAGGAAATAAGCAAGCAAGCAGTGAATCAGGTCGATTCAGAGCAGGAAGCTTCTTACATGAGTGGATGCAAGAGGTTCTGATTTAACTATTTATTTATAAATGATGCCTCAATGATTATCCTTCAGTAGGCTGGTTTATGAATTGCTGGACTACATCATGCAAGCAGCTCTACTATGTTACTCTAGTAATACAGTATAGTACCTAGCCTAGCCAGAGACAAGCACAGTATTGCTTAGCATGCCTTTTGTTTTTGAGGCATTTGCACAGGCAACCTGATGGAGATGGAAGATGTCTGCATGAGAATGAAAGCCAGGGAATCTCTGCACACACGCTGCACTTTCCCCAAACACCCTACAGTGAATACCCTCAGCCTCCTTCTCTTGTGGTTCTGAGTCACCAGCAGAATCCCCTATGGACAGTAGGGGTGACAGGTGAAGCTTGAATCCACAGGGACAGGTGGTGCCACTTGTTGGCCAGATCTACTCTTGAGTTTCAAAATCTGTTTGATGGGATTCTTCTAATGAGGGACTTTTCCTATGGCTTTCTAACAGAACTGGCCAGTACAGCTGCGATAGTCCTAAACGGGAAATGTTTGTAGTTTGGTGGTAGAGCACACACTTCATACACAGATAGGTCCAGTATTGAATTTTTGACCTCCTGAGGCAAGTCTGGAAAATGATCTGCCTGAAAACTCTGGAGAACTGGGGCCAGTCATCATCCAGAATACCGGACTAGAGAGACTGAGGCTCTCCCTCAGTACAAGTGAGATTCCTGTCTTCCTATAAAGGCTGAAAGCAGGCCATGACCCATACAAAATGAATTTCTCCCTTTTCCCTCCTTTGTTGTCCTTAACTGTGATTTAACTTTACAGCTGTACTGAAACTATGTGTAAATTCCATTTGCAATCTTGTTTTCAATGACTGGCTGAGACAGGATAACAAGTTAGCATTCAACACAGTATAGATACAGAGATAACTAGGTACAGGGAAAATTCTATTTTGGTCTCAAATTTTAAGTGAACTGAACTAATTCCTTAGAATAATATGTGGATGAGAGTCTTTAAAAAACCAGTAATTATAGGGCAGTAGTCATCTCAAAATCTGTGTACAGAAATATGTCTATCAGAGAAAACAGCATTCAAAAATACATATATTAAAGAATTTAACGCAAACATTCACATTCTGAAGGGAAACTGTACCCAGAGGCAAATGTGAATGTGTGTGTGTTTTAATTCACAGATTGATGTAGAATTCAGATGAACTAGATCTGAAACTGAATAAATACAAAATGGATAGAATAAGAAGTGATTTATGTGCTATTATTAATTTGTCTTTATTTATATTGTGCCTTTCTTCTAGTGCAGGATTCCAGGTGGCTAAAAAGATGCAGCTAAGAAGACAACATAATATTATTAACACAAAAACAAAATGGCAAACTGCCCCCCTTTGGTGTTTGCTTCAGTAAAAGGGGGTGCTTGCCTGCCCCCTACCCACCGTCCCATCACCCCCACCTTCCTGCTCCCACTGCAAGTGCCATCCTCAGAGACAGTGTGCCTGGCTTCTCTGCCAAGAGCCTGCTGCTGCCTCTGATCATGTGCTCATGGTGGAAGTGTCAGGAGAAGGTACCCTCCCCCCAGCAGGGACTGGAAAAACAAAATGCTTAAGTACAACCCATCATGAACCACCAGTTTCCTGGTTTGTTCCCATCTCTAGACAAAACACTACACCCAAAAGCTAACATAATACCAGTGGAGCAAAACCCCCTTCTGAAGGCCTTGCACTGGCTACACCATTGTGTTGCATAGACATCCTTCAGTCTTGAGAGACTATGGTAACATGCTCTGAATGGAGGAGTGTCCTCTCCAGAGCATGAAGCCCGGGTAAGGTAATATGGAGGATAGGCTGTTACCCAAGCAGCAGATCCCCCCTCTCCACATTGCTGAAATGGTCCAATGGAAAGGCAAGAGCCAATACAACTGGTTCCAGCAATGTCGCAGGAGTTGGCAGAACGACACATGCTGCCTTCGGGACTCCAGCTCCGGATTTTGCCTCGAGGTTAACTCCTGAAGTCTTTTCCATGAGTGGATATAGCCACAAGGCAGTGGAGGTTTGAAATCGGAGTTTTCCTTCTCCTAGATGGGCTGCCTTCCATGGCTGACGAGTCCCACCTACCCGGATCATTGTGTTAGAGCGTGCACATTCAGCTGTACAACCACATAGGTGAACAGATGCATGATTGGCTAAATGCAATTGCTTGCCTAGCACTATATGGGACAATGCCCTTGTGCTAACTCTGACAATGCATAACTATGAGTGCAATGGCTCTTCTTCCAGAGTAACATCACTGCATACGGGCCCACATCTTCAAGTTTCTGGGTGTCAGTAAATGGAAAAAGCTATCCGAGGGAAAGCAGACTGTGTTCTGGGATGCCTCTATGTTACTTGGTTTCAGCATTAGAGGAAAATCCCCCTTCCTTCAACAGTTATCACCAAGGCCCCTTTAACTCTTCCTGGATCCAGATCCGGTATAGACACTCACCCAGCAGCATGTTGTATTTTATCTGAATCCATTTTAATTTTATCTGTCTGTCTATCTAGGTTTGGAGAAGACTTGTGAAAGCTTCTATTTTCTATCCAGCTACTGATCTTAGGCATTCTGAAATAAGCTAGCAATTAGCATCAGATGACTTTTCAGTGTAACTCTTGCCATGTTTAACTACTAAAAGCAAATAAAAGAAAGGTGGGTATTTTAGAAATATTTTCTCATATTTTATACTAAGCAAATCAGGCTTGATTTAATCTTCTGTAAGTCCATGAAAACTTACACTTAAAGTACTGCAGAATATCACTGTCAGAAGTGTAAGAGCTTTTAATATCTTTTAATATATATATATTCACAGCTGTCAAGATGCTTGCTTAAGATGCAATCCAGAGTCCGAAGAGATTGTGTGTGTGTGTGTGTGTGTGTGTGTGTGTGTGTGTGTGTGTGTGTGAGAGAGAGAGAGAGAGAGAGAGAGAGAGAGAGAGAGAGAGATTAACAAAATCTTAGAATTGCACTAACGTTTTCCATGCTGGGAGAAAAGGAGGAAAAGTTAATTTAATTGAAGGAGGAAGAGTATCAGGACTTGGCAATAATAGTGCTGAGACAGCATTATATCTATACTGTCGAAATATTAATTTGTGATTTCATATTTCATGTTCCATGTCTTCCATATTATGCTGTGAGCAAACTGAGACTGATACTGCTAAACTCCTAGACAATAAAACAGGAGCTTCAGCCTTTATGAAGAACCATTACATTGAGCACTGGTTCTTAACCTTGGGTTACTCAGGAGTTTTGGACTGCAGCTCCCAGAAGCCTTCACCACCAGCTGTCCTGACTGGGGTTTCTGGGAGTTGCAGTTCAAAAGCATCCGAGTAACAAAGGTTAAGAACCACTGACATTGAGTTATGTTATAGGCAAGAACTGTGACTCTGCTAATTAGATTTGAGTGTCTGATAGTCTTGAGAATTCATACAGCTTATGTCAGGGTTTCTCTGACGCTTGTGAACATCCGTTTCAGTCTTTTCCATATATGTCTATGCGTATATATGTATGTATATATGTGTGTGTGCGTTTACTCAGAACTAATCCCTACTTGTTCAGTAGGGCTTGCTACAAGGTACATGTACACAGAACTGTGGGTTAAATGTGATATGTTTTCTAACCTCCTTGATAATACCAGAAAAGCTAAGTCTGAATCTATGCGTGAAGATTTTATGAAGTGGGAACAGAGTGACAGGATACTACGTTGAAAAAGTTATCTGTACCACTTATTTATTATGCATAATTTATTTAAAATTGTTATTATCAGCTTTCCTGCCCAAGTGGACCCTTAAAGTGATGCGTAGTGGCATACAAAAATCTTATTTAAATGTTTTTAAAATCAAAGACCAGAAGGAATAACACAGTTTTGACCATCCTGCAACAAGATCTTGGGAAGTGGCCCTATAGAGAAAGCCTTGTCTTAATCCTGAAGAATGTACTAGTAGCCACCTAGCACATCAGGTAGGGAAGGTTTTCATAAGAAGCAACTGAGCCAAGATGTACTAGAAGCATGATGAAGAAAAAACAAAAGGATAGTAATCTGCAACAAGATGTCTAGAAAACAAATGAAGATTTTTTTCAGTAAATTTCAGTAAATTGCCTAAACTCACCCCAAAAGCGGAAGAAAATCTTTCTACAATTGCAGAAACAGAAATCTGACATTATATGCATCTAAGAAACTCATGTGAAAAGAAAAGACTTGAAACTGTTAGAATGGCCAAGGTTAGGGAAATTATTTGCAGCCTCGGATGTGAGTAAAAAGAAGAAAGGTGTAGCTAGCTATATTAAGAAAGAATTAGAACCAAACCTGATTTTTGCCTCACATGATCGAAGGATATTAATGGTGGAAATTCAAAGAGAATGAAAGAAATTGCTAATCGTCAATATTTATGCATCAAATGGAAATCAGGAAAACCTCCACAAACAACTGCAACGAGAATTGGCAAATAAAGATTATTATCACTACTGTGTAATTGTAGATTTTAATGCTGTCTTTGATAAAGAATTAGACACAAAATCAGAAAAAATAAGTAAAAAGAAGAGAAGCACAATTTCAAGAATTTTTTTACAACTGGCAGAAGAAATAAATATTATAGATGCATTGAGAACATGTAATCCAAGGATAAGAGATTATACTTTTTACTCTAATAGACACAAATCATGGTCAAGAATTGATACACGCTGGATATCAACAAACTTAATGAAAGAATTGGAACAAACAGATATTTTACCTAATACATTTGCAGACCATAATCCAATTTCATTACAAGTAGGTAGTAGACCAAGAGAATTTAATTAGAAGGTTAATACACTTCACTTAAAAATGAAGATTTCAAGAAACAAGCAAAAGAAGAAATTGATTTTTTAAAAACAGAATATGAGATCAGATACCTTAATGTTTATGGTCTGGGAGGCAAGTAGGGCTTTTTTTAAGAGGAATAGCTGTAAGATTTGCAGCAAAACAAAAAAGAGAAAGGCAGAAAAAATATGAGATTCTGGAAAACAGATTAGCTTTAGACGAGAGGCAGCTGAAACAAAACCCAACAAATAAAGAATTGAAAGAGAGGATAAAATTTGTACAACACCAGATAAATATATTACTCACTGAAGAAACTGCAAGGAAGTTCAAAATTGCAAAGCAATTTTTTTTTTGAGAAAGCAAATAAACCGGGAAGATGGTTAGCATATAAATTATGGAAAGAGAAGGAGAAGACAATAATACGAACTTTGAAAGATGAAAAAGGAGTGGACAAATTTAAACAGGAAGAAATAAAAAAGATTGCTGAGGACTTCTATCGGAAGCTATACAAGAAAAAAGAAGTTGATAAAGAAGCTCAGAAAGAATATATATGGAAACACAACAAAATGAAATTGACTAAAGAACAAATTCAGTCCCTAAATGAGTCCTTAACATACGCAGAAATTACAGAAGCTCTCAAAACAAACAAACAAACCAAAAAAACGGGAAAGCACCAGGTCCAGATGGGCTACCAGCGGAATATTATAAAGAACTGGAAGAGGTATTACTTAAGCCATTTAAGAAGCTTTTAGAATGTGTCGAAGAAGAGGGGAAAATACCAACAACATGGACTGAAGCGACAATCTCTCTCATCCACAAGGAAAATACAGAGGGCAAAGAAATTCAAAATTATAGACCAATTTCATTGTTGAATGTGGATTATAAAATATATGCGACCATCCTGGCAACCAGAATGAAAAGAATTTTAATTCAGTTAATACATCAAGATCAGTCTGGGTTTCTGAAAAATAATATAAGGATAGTCCTAAACTCCCTGGAATATTATGAAGCACATCCGGAGAAACAGATGGCCGTGATATTCTTGGATGCGGAGAAAGCCTTTGATAATCTCGATTGGAATTTTATGTTATATTTGCTGGAAACTGCAAGTTGGAGAAAGATTTTTGAAGCTAATTAAGGCAATATACACCCAACAAAAGGCTAAAGTGAGAATTAACGGCAAGCTGTCGAAAGAAATACAAATACAAAAAGGTACCAGACGGGGTGTCCACTCTCTCCACTACTATTTATTTTGACTCTAGAAATATTAACCGAACAAATCAGAGATAAAAAGGAATTGAAAGGATTGAAAGTAAAAGGCCAAACCTATAAACTTCAGGCTTCTGCAGACAACTTAGTTATTATACTGGAAGATCCTGTGCATTCAATAGAAGACCTGATGGCGATGTTGAAAAACTTTGGTGATATGGCAGGAATGAGAATAAACTAAAAGAAAACAAAAATACTTATTAAAAATATAAGAGAACAAGAATGGCAGAAGTTAGTAGAGGAGACGAACTTCCAAGAGGAAAAGAGGGATCCAAATTACAAAGAAGACTAGTACACTATTTAAAGATAATTATATGAAATTGATTAAGGAGATACGGAACAATTTGGAGAAATGGGATAAACTACAATTATCGCTGTTGGGAAGGATTGCGACGATTAAAATGAGTGTCTTGCCAAAAATTTTATTCTTATTTCAGACAATCCCTATCATATTAAAACAGTCTTTTTTCCAAGAACTTAATAAGACAATCATGAGATTTGTATAGCAAGGTAAAAAAACAAGAATTAAAATTAAAGCAATGCAAGATGCCAAACAGAGGGCTGGCTTTTGTCTTCCAGATTGGGTTCTGTATTACAGATCTTGTATTTTAGATTGGATAAAAGAATGGATAACTTTAGAAAATGATAGATTACTCAACTTGGAAGGACATGATTTACAGCTAGGCTGGCACGCTTATCTATGGTATAAAAAGGACAAAGAGCAAAAGCTTTGTTGGGAATGTGGAGAAAGATTATACAACAAATTTATCAAAAAAACCACCTGTATGGGTATCACCTATAGAGGCCTTTACACAACCTAATCTCATGACAAAAGCAAAACTTTTAAGATATCAAGATTTATTTAAAAAGGATGGTGAAATAAGGTCTAAAGAAGAGCTAGACACACAGAATATTTATATAGATTGGTGGTCTAAGAGCACAGCTGGAATCTAGATATATAAAAGACAAAATAGAAGGTTTCTACTCAGAACAAACAATGTTTGGTAAGCTTTTACTAGGTTCAAAAGATAAAATAGTTAAGAAAATGTATAACTATCTGTTAGAAATTAAAATGTAAGATGAAATGGTTAAAGAATGTATAATTAAGTGGGCACAAAACATAGGGCGTATGATATTGTTTTCCTCTTCCCTCTGAACCTCAGTTCCCTTTTTCCTTTTTGTCACCCCTTGTTAAAAATAAAAATTAAAAAAAAGGTAGGGAAGGTTTTCTATATACATATACATACTCAACTCCATACTCAATTCCAGATTTGAACACTGTCCTGTGAAAATCTACACTCTTTGTACATTACACAGAATTAGAAATTAGGATAAAATGGTAGCATTCTAAACTGTATGTGAGATGACAGGTAGGGGAAGATAATATCCTTAAATCTCCACACATTACAATAACCAATGTGTGGGGAAAAAGGTACATTAGTGAGAAAATTTTGTTTCACCTTCTTAAATCCATTTTTAAAAGCAAACTTCGTGCTTTTAGGAAACAAAACAAAACAGACAAAATAGATATCATTTATAAACACGGGAAATCCACAAGAATATTACATATAGGACACCAATATGTGTATTTATTATAGCAGTGCATGATTTCTAACATGGTTGGTGGAGTAATTTACTATTGGACAGAATTTAGTCATTTCAGTTGTGCTTTTGCTTGAGGAGATCAGAGAGAACTTCTTGTTGTTCAGTCGTTGTGTCTGACTCTTTGTGACCCCATGGACCACACCACGCCAGACGCTCCTGTCTTCCACTGCCTCCCAGAGTTTTATTAAATTCATGTTGGTAGCTTTGATGATACTGCCCAACCATATTGTCCTCTGTTGTCCCCTTCTCCTCTTGCCTTCACACTTTGCCAACATTAGGGTCTTTTCCAGGGAGTCTTCTATTCTCATGAGATGGCCAAAGTACAGGAGCATCAGCTTCAGGATCTGTCTTTCCAGTGAGCACTCACGGTTATTTCCTTCAGAATGGATAGGTTTGTTCTGTTCGCAGTACAGGGGACTCTCAAGAATCTTCTCCAACACCACAATTCAAAAGCGTCAATTCTTCGGCAATCAGTCTTCTTTATGGTCCAACTCTCACTTCCATACAACACAAATGGAAAAACCACAGCTTTGACTATGCAGACCTTTGTTGGCAAGGTGATGTCTCTGCTTTTTACTGGAGTGGCTTGCCAGTTGCTTCTCCAGATGGATCACATTTAGTTAGAACTCTCTACTATGACCTGTCCGTCTTGGGTGTCTCTGCACGGCATAGCCCATAGCTTCTCTGAATTACTCAAGCCCCTTCGCCATGACAAGGCAGCAGTCTATGAAGGGGCAGAGAGAACTGGGTAGACGCAAAACTCATCTACCTGGGAATTTTTCAGAAAATTGGATAAATATATAAGCATTGGGCATCCTTATAAAATAAACAGTAAAATCTGATACATTCAAAGTATCAACCATGCCTAATTGACAAGTATGAAGGCTTTGGGAATACAGGATATACAGGATATATTTCCTTCTAATAGCACTAAGGGTAACAACCTGAAATGACCAAGGTGAAAGCTGTGCACTATTCCAAGCCAAAAAGTCAATTTGCTGGGGCAAAAGAATTGCTATGGCACCTGCCTGCAAATCATGTAGAATTTCGGCTTGTTCTCTTGGCGTGCTGCATCCCAGATCTGTTGTTTGATTATTATTTTGGCTTTCAAGGGCCTGGGCTGCAACAGAGCTGGGGAAGGCAAACCTCTAGATCGGTATATTTTTGTCGGTAGCACTCACTCAGCATGAAGAGTGGTTATTTACTGAGATCAAAAGAGCATGTCCGAGGGGATTACAGTTTAATTTAAACCAGAAACTAATAATTTGGTACAAAATTTATTCTTAAAACCACTGTTGTCAGCACACACCTTCATTTTAAATCCCATTTTCCATATTACTAACCAGGCTGGATGGGCACAACCAAGGTTGAGGATTTTTGATCTGAAAGCAACCAAGATTGTGCTGCCAATGCATGGCTAGAACTCAAAATCTTACAAGATTTATTTCCATTTAATAGGTCCTGTTGCACTCCAGAGGATGGGGCAAGAGAAAGAGACAAGTAGGTAAAATATACTCATCTTTTGGCTCCAACCATGGAGTCTTCATCAGTTGATCAGGAGGTGGGGACAGGGAGCCTCACACACACTTGGGCTGTGTGTGGACTGCTTGGTCACAAGCTACCTAAGAATCCAACCTGAAATGAGAGCTCAGCAACAAAGCAGGGCAGCACCATCCATGATTTTTGATGGGCCCTATGCTTCTCCAATCGAGGGTGGACATGTGGCCTTGGCAGCAGTAGCAGCAGCAGCTGGCTGTCCTCCCTCCATGATAAAAACGTAATGCTCTTGCTCAGAAGACACATGAGTAGTGACATCCCAGGATTTGAGAAGCAGTGCTCTTGAAGCTCCCCACTTGGGTTGTTTTGTTTTGTTTTGTTTTTCCCTCACACAATGTGCTAGTTCCCTGGGCTGGGCTGCAGAATTAGCATTTTGCCACAGACACAGAAATTGCAAGTTTTACAGTCCTGGCTCCACGTCTTGATCTTTTTTTTAAAGCCCAGTTAATCGGTTGAAGATGCTTTAATCAGCAGGTTGCAGCTGAATTGTCTCTTTCTTTCTGATCTGGTTTCTGCAGAAAGAGAGACAGAGACGGGGAGGGGGGCTCTTCTCAAGACAGGCTTCTGAGTAGCTACTATCACCAGGGAATATGGCTTTAAATAGATGACACATGTTTTAGACATGTCTAAGGGTTGATCCCAGTTGCTGCTTGCAACAAATGTCTTTAGAGTCGCCTTTAATAATATTTCAGTACCTTTGAAATGCTTCAATTACTTTTGATGGCATGTGCAACATGTGTGCTATTCACAGTTGTCCCCTCTGTTGCTGGGAGGTTCCTACTAGCATAAAATGTGCTTTGTTAAAAAATAACAACAAAGCATATTCTAAATGGAATGATGAGACCTTTAGTATGTAATGGCATGCCTTACACACTGATCTTATCTGCTGTGCAACTAAGAGAGGAACTATATGCCACAAGGCAAACATTTTCTTGTAATGCTAATATGGCGTCACAGAAATTGGCAGATGAAAGTCAAAATGTGATCATGTGCCTCTTCTGCCAGCAAAGCTGGGCTCTGAGAATGGAAATAAGACCAACTAGATGAAAAACATCCAGTTTGCAAAGGGAAAATAATAAAGAGATTTCCGTTCCGTCTCCACCCCATGATTCTTCCTTGCAAATCCCAACATCTTCCCCTCACTTATATTACCTGAATGAACACTTATATTCAGAATTTAAATACAGGTCTGCCCTCTCTTTCACAAAATCACTTGCATAAGGCCCATATCATATGTCCTGTTAATCACATTTTTTTTAAAAAAAAAGTTGCTCAGTGTTGTAACTTTTACTATTTAGGGGGAAAAAGTGAGACCCCAGTTCAGAGGCAAGCTTTCTTTTCAACTAGAAAATTCAGACACATGCTTGACCAAGATTCACATCTCTATAGATATGGGAACCTTTTTTCCCTGTTCAAGAAAGCCTCTTGACTGGAGAATTATTATGATGTTAGGGTAAACACTTCAGTCAATAGCTCTGTTTCTTACTCTGGTGGACAGGCTGCTACCAATCCAATACAACTGGCTCAGAAATTAGCATGTTTGCCAAATTAACAGAAAGATGTGATGAAGGATTTAAGATCTTTGGGTTAGAGATAACAAAATGTCCCTACAAGGTTCCTGAGAGAAACAATACAGTCAGGACCTAAAAGTTTTACTGAGAAAATCAATTTATTAAAAAAAAATAAGGACAAGGAGGATAGGAAGAAGGGGAAACAAGTTAAAGGCATAGGTGACGGGAAAAAGAAAAGACTTTCAGACAACATCACATTGCTGAGAGGAAAAATTGATGACAAAGGGCTCTCTAAACAACAGATAAGATCTAGGGTTGGGAATCTGGTCTCTTCAGGCCACAAAGATGTAGCCTACCCAGAAGAAATACAAGGAAACAACATGTAATGTGGCAGCCAGACTAGACATTTCAAGAGCAAGTGGGACAGATTGGCTGTCCTTGGAATTAATTCTGCTCCTGCTCACGGTCCTCTGGATCTAATGGCAAGCACTGAAGTATGGGGACTATATAAAAATGGAACATTCTGCCAGCCACTGCCAATATACTAATTGATATTTGCTCATTTTGAATCACTATCCAGTTTTTGGCCAGAGCAGCAGCACTGATTGCCCCAAACTAGCTTAACTAGTATTTTATTTATTTATTTAACTTATATGCCACCCACTCTACCCAAAGGTCTCTGGGCGGCTTACAACAATTAAAATATAATAAAAAGGTAAAATAATTAAAATACAATTAAAATATATGCTCTAAAAATTGCCATCAGGACCCACGGTTGAAATTATTTCAATTAAAGCCTTCTGGAACAGGAAGGTTTTTGACCTGGCACCGAAATGTTATCAGCGTCGGCGCCAGACGTATCACAATTGGGAGGGCGTTCCATAGTCTGGGGGCAGCTGCCAAAAAGGCTCTTTGCCTACAAGCTATCCCTCTTACCTCCTTGTGGGAGTATTGTGGTCCATCCAACAAGATAAGAACACTGTACATAAAATTCAAGTGATGTAAAATTGGGCAAAGGTGATAATTTGACTCTTGATGAAAAAACAGTGGTGGCCAGGGTTAAAGAATTCCATCAGCACAAAATCAGTGGGTCACTATCTCCATAATGCTGAGTCTTGGAGTAGAATCCACAAGCCAGAGCAACCGGTGGGCATGTGGTAACTACAGGAATTTGATTTCATGGTAGCAAAAGACTAAGGCAAACCTCAGTGCTGGCCTCTATTTATGAACATTGTTTTTATTTTCCACTCCCAACAGCTGAGGCTGCTCCTAAGGGACCTTTTGTTATCCTGCAGTGGAAACATCTCAACAGGTGGAAAGAGGCAAAGAAGGGAGAAAAGAGAGATTGGAAAGACTTGAAACAATTTCTGTTTTCTTTTGTGTTCAAATGTTTGAAAACAGAAATGATACTGTAAATCCCTGAATAAGAAAGAAAGAAAGAAAGAAAGAAAGAAAGAAAGAAAGAAAGAAAGAAAGAAAGAAAGAAAGAAAGAAAGAAAGAAAGAAAGAAAGAAAGAGGAAAGTGAGCTTCAGAGTGAATGTAAACTGGACAGGGGGTTGTTTCTTTAACAAATAAAATAATCTATGCCTATACATAAAACATTAGTGATGTGAACCTATTCCCCTCTTCCAAAATGGAAAACTCTTTCAGGTTTTCAAGTGGTTCCTTCAAAATGCCCAAAGTCCTGAAGTCTTTTATTCTGTTCCCTATCATCACCAGCAAATAAACCCAAAAACTTGCCTTTAAGGAGAAGAAAGGGAGCAATCAGTGCCTGTCTATCTTATTCCAAGGCATCTGTTTTAGAGCTTTTCTTCCTCCTTCTCAAAAGTGAGAATTTAAAGTTTGATAAATGGCATGAGATGAGGAAACAGGCAAAAGAGAGATAGCCGCAGAAGTAGTGGGAAACATGTTTCATGTTGACAATGAATGCAAAGGGTTAACATTTCCAGCTTTTGGTGAGTCCCTGGAGAGCATTGCTGGGCTTCCCCGTTTGTAAATGAATCATGGCAATCGACAACAATGAAATGAGTAATCAACCTATAAATGCCACCACCATTCTCTGGTTAAATACTATTTGTAAATATTCCATAAATTATTTTGTCTGCAATTAGTCTGTGAGGGTCTGGGTGATAGTGGGAAATGGAGTGGGTGCAACCCCCACTCCACATCATGCAGTTGTTCATTCCAGTTTGGTTAAATAAAAGAATATCTACAGAGATCAGCATCTAGCATCTCTATTCGTATTACTGAGAAAGAAACAGAAAGTTTCTATAATTTGTGGTTCTTAATGACTGAAGGTAGAGATAGTCAAAGTTCAGTGGACTTCCACTCAGGATCTCTCACTAGCCTATGTATCCCTTGAATGTGATAGACAGCATGTACTAGAGAAGAAAGAATTTGCATAATTCAAGAGACCTTCCCATTATGGCAAGGAAAATCTAAAGAAATATATGAGTCACACGTATCCCACAACTGCTCTGTGGAATACCCATCCTGTCATCTACTGCAGCTGCTACAGACATTTAGAGACAATAGAAGAATTGACTAGACCCACAGCATGAGTCTGTCATTGAACTCAGATTTGAAATTGCTTGACATCTAATTAATACTTTATCATGCCCCTAATATGATTCTCTACCAGAAGACTAATGAGTGGGCAATGCAACTCTAATTTTTAAAATGTCATGGTGTGTGTGTCAAGAAGATTATAGGCTGATTATCTTAACATCTGAAGAGCATAATGAAAGATTAAATCCTTCAAAACCAAACCAAACAAAACAACTCTGGTTTATGAATATAGCATATTGCTTATGTGTCTATAATTCAAAACTATCAGAAATAGTTCAATATGGCCTTGCAGTGTCATGTCCTTGTTGTCAGCAGGAGAAAGGAATGCCAAGCTTTACGTAGCAAAGGTCGATCTGAATATTGATGACAACCATGTCACCCATCAAGATGGTTTACAGAATACCCTCTTGTGCTCAGTACCATTCACAGACACAAAGCAAGGTAAAATTCTAGAATCTGACTCCTTTTTTCAACAGTTAATCTCTTATTACTCAAACACAAAGCAATTGTCTGTGGTTCCCGGACATCTTCTCTCTCTGTGGCTTCCTGCTACCTCCCACCCCCACTTGGGTCACTGCTTTCTCCTCTCTATTTCCCTTTTCCTCCCTAAATGGATGCTCTATATGTGTGTTTATTTGTTCAAAGACACTTGTTCCTGTGAGAATGCTGAAGTCCAATGCACTGTTTTGCCCAGAAATAAGCCCCAATCACCTCAATGGGCCTCATTATGTACCTGAATATTGGCATGGAGTTTCAGCAATTATTGAAAAAGGCTACAGAATAAGATAACAGGGGTAAGCAGGAAGCTTTTTAAAAAATAGAAATTAGAAGTGTGAAAATCCTTGTTCGACAAGGGCATGATTCTTGATAACTGAACCCCTGCTGAACCTTCCTGCAAAGAGAGCAGAAGGCAGGATATTCATAAAAAATAAAATAAAATTCTGTATGTGTAGAGCATGATATCTCTTAAACTCATTTTTTTTTCTTAGAGAAAAACATACAGAGAGGGGAAAGAGCTGCAGAATACTTTCAGATTAATGGTACTAAGAGCCTTGTATCTGGGAGCTCCCACTAAAGCAGTGAATATAAAAACACTGGATATAAATCAAATAAATAAATAAATAAATAAATAAATAAACAAACAAATAAATAAATAAATAAATAAATAAAAAGTAAGCTTATAGTTATACTGTATACAGTATCTGTGGTACTTAAACCTATGAATGTTTTATAGATACAAACAAGCATAACAAGAATAAAATGATAAAATAATAGCAATAAAATATAATAAGCATTAAAAAAAGAATCAAGGTGAGATTAACTTGAAGAATTTATGAAGCAGGCAATGTACCATCTTTTCATGGCTTATTTAACAAATTTAGCAGTCCT
Organism: Pogona vitticeps; assembly: GCF_051106095.1. NCBI lineage: Eukaryota > Metazoa > Chordata > Lepidosauria > Squamata > Agamidae > Pogona > Pogona vitticeps. The sequence goes on along the minus strand of NC_135787.1, from coordinate 100,310,145 downwards.
ATAGTATAGGATATATAGTAGCAAGCAGGAGTAGGATGGTTCATAGAGGGGAAGTGTTCATGATCCCAGCTGTTATGGGTTTTAGATATTGGTCCCTTAGATCTGCATACATTCTGTTAGAAAGTGTACCATATCCTCCATTTTAGAGCATCCTGCTGGGCAACGTCTGCCTATACCATATTGGTCCATGTAATGTCCCTGAAGCTCTTTTGACTGTAATGAGTTCAGTCTGCACCTAGTTAGCTGTTGTTCAGCTCATGTAAGCTAATAAGGGACAAATAAAACTGCAGCTTTCCAAAAGGCAAGGAAAAGCCTTTGTATATTCTACTTGAGCAGCAGTAGACTACTACAGAAAATGTAGTTCAAATCAATGTTTAGCCATGTGACTTTTGGTGGTAGCGTTAGAAACCAAAATTACACATGCAGACAACCCAATAGGAAATTCAGAGAAAGCCACAATAAGATAGAACAGTTCCATACCACTTCATTATTGCTCTCATCACAGGAATTGCTTATATTCCAAATCCCATTTCTGTTAGTACCGTTAACTGACTTTTCATATTGTCAGACAGAAGTTTAAAGAAAGGATGAAAAACCACAAGGCAAGAGGAATTCCAAAACATGCTTGGCAGTGAAATGGCTTTCATATCTCAGTTAAAGTAGATTATGATTCAAAACCAAAAATTTTCTATGTGGACCTTTTTAATGCAGTATGTTCTTATGGTTTTGGCTGTTTATACACCAACATGAGAAAATATCATACATCCAGCTCTCCAAAAGAGTGACAGCACTGCCACCCCACCCTCCGCAGGTGTGTTATGTGGCATTGAGTCAGAACCAACTTATAGTGACCCTAATAAGTAGGTGAGATATTGAAGGAGTGGTTTTACCAATTCTGTTGGGACATGGTGGCGCTGCGGGTTAAGCCAGAGAAGCCTCTATGCTGCAAAGTCAGAAGACCAGCAGTCATACGATTGAATCTACGTGACGGAGTGAGCTCCCGTCGCTTCTCCCAGCTCCTGCCAACCTAGCAGTTTGAAAGCATGCAAAAATGTGAGTAGATAAATAGGTACCACCACAGTGGGAAGGTAATGGCGTTCCGTGTCAAGTTGCACTGGCCACGTGACCACAGAAACTGTCTTTGGACAAATGCTGGCTCTACAGCTTGGAAATGGGGATGAGCACCGCTCCCTAGAATCGGACATGACTGGACTAAATGTCAAGGGGAACCTTTACCTTTACCAATTCTACCCTCCCCAGGAAGTTTCCATGGCCATGCAGAGATTCAAACCCAGATCTCCTGAATCCTAGTGCATCACTCTATCCATTGCACCACCCTGGGTATCCCAACCACAACACCTATTGGTGCACAGAAAAGAGAAAGGCTTCAGATTCAAAGGCCATCTTGACTTCACATCTTGACTTGGCACTACTTGACTTCTGCTACAGCTCTTTAAAAAATAAATAAATTAGGTAGCACGTTCTCTTTCTTTTCCATCATGAATGAATGATTGTTTATTGTTGTCGTAAATCACTGTTACTTTTATATTGTTTTATTTACTTGCTGTTAGCCGCCCAGAGTAGTCTATGACTAGATGGGTGGGGTATAAGTATAATAAATAAATAAATAATAAACAGGTGTTAACCAAGCAGGTCCTTCGTAGAAATCTTATTATAATAACACATGAACTGGTCCAGATGTGTTTAAAAGAAACCCACCTCTGGATTGAGCATGTTTGTTACGGAATTCTCTCCTTGTGCAGAGATGCTAGTAATGCTTGAATTGTGGAAGCATATGCTTAATAATAATATAATGTTTAATAGAAGCCAGCATGAAGTTGTCAAGAATAAATCTTGTCAGACTAACCTTAATTTCTTTTTTCTGGTTTTAAAAGTAGATTACTAACATAATACAGTAGATTGTGGGAATGCTGTCAACAAGTGGATTCACAAGTGGTTGAAGAAGCACATTCTAGGAGTGCTCATCAGTGGGTCCAGGTGGGGTGCCTGGGTCTCATCAACACATTTTAATCAACAATGCAGATGAAGGATTGGGAAAAAAATCCCTATCAAATTTGTGGATGGCATCCAACTGAGAGATATAATTAACATTCGAGACAACTGTCAGGAGCAAAATCAACATGATCTAGACAGAATGGCGAATTGGGCTCCAATTAACAAAATGAATGATTAAAAACAGACAAAGGCAGAGTTCTGCATTTAGGCCAAGGAGACACACAAACAAACAAATAAAATGAATTCCCAGGTGTAAGTATGCAGGACACCTGTGTTGGGTCCCTTAGAAGCAGTACATGTGAAAAGGATCCTGGAATCGTAGTTGATCACAAGCTGAACATTTCGTCAGCAGAGTGATAGGGTTGCAGTTTCAGTCTGCAGTAGTAGAGCCATCTTTTCCACATTATAGGAAGTAATGGTCTCTGCCTTTATTCTTCAGCAGGCTCAGTTTCACAAGAAGGTAAACAAATTGGAGCAGATTCAGAGGAAAGCAGTGAAGATGTTCAAGGGTAGGGGGACCTATCTTGTGAAGAAAGGCTGAAGGAACCATGTGTGTTTAACCTGAGAAGAATGGACCAGGACTGGGAAAGCAGGAGGGAATGGGAACTTTGCAGAGCTGTTCAGACTTTCCCCCATTACTCTTGACAGCAGTTGAAGATTAGGAGAAATGTTTTAGCAATAAAGACAGTTTGTCAAAAGAACAATTATTATTTAACAATGGGTAGTTATCTAGAGGGATGGTAAGCTTTCCCTTGCTGCACATGGATTTCCTTTATTGGGCAGTTGCTAGGACTAGCTTGCTTTTTGTTGTTGTTGTTTACTTGTTTACTTGTGTCCGATATCTTCATGACCCCATGGACCAGAGCACTCCAAGCCTTCCTGTCTTCCACTGCCTCCCAGAGTTGGGTCAAATTCATGTTGGTAGCTTCGATGACACTGTCCAACCATCTCTTCCTCTGACATCCCCTTCTCCTCTTGCCTTCACACTTTCCTAACATCAGGGTCTTTTTCAGGGAGTTTTCTCTTCTCATGAGATGGCCAAAGTATTGGAGCCTCAGCTTTAGGATCTGTCCTTCCAGTGAGCACTCAGCGTTGATTTCCTTCAAAACAGATAGGTTTGTTCTCCTTGCAGTCCAGGGGACTCTCAAGAGTCTCTTCCACCACCACAATTCAAAAGCACCAATTCTTCAGCAGTCAGCGTTCTTTATGGTCCAGCTCTCACTTCCATACATCACTACAGGAAAAGCCATAGCTTTCCTAATGTTATAGTTTTTGACTACACAAAAGCCTTTTACTGTGTCGACCACAACAATCTATGACAAGTTCTTAAAGAAATTGGAGTGCCTGACCACCTTATCTAGCTCCTAAGAAATCTATATGTGGGGCAGGAAGCAACAGTTAGAACTGGATATGGAACAACTGATTGGTTCAACATTGGGAAAGGAGTATGACAAGGCTGTATATTGTCTCCCTGCTTATTTAACTTATATGCAGAATACATCATGCGAAAGCCTGGACTGGATGAATCCCAAGCCAGAATTAAGATTGCCAGAAGAAATATCAACAACCTGTATATGCTGATGATACCACTCTGATGGCAGAAAATGAGGAGGAATTAAAGAACCTCTTAATGAGGGCGAAAGAGGAGAGCACAAAAATGGTCTGAAGCTCAACATCAAAAAAACTAAGATCCTGGCCACTGGTCCCATCACCCAGCAAAAAGAAGGGAAAAATATGGAGTCAGTGACAGATTTTACCTTCTTGGGCTCCATGATCACTGCAGATGGAGACAGCAGCCACGAAATTAAAAGACGCCTGCTTCTTGGGAGGAAAGCGATGACAAACCTAGACAGCATCTTAAAAAGCAGAGAAAGGTCCGCACAGTGAAAGCTATGGTTTTTCCAGTAGCGATGTATGGAAGTGAGAGTGGGAACATAAAGAAGGCTGACTGCCAAATAATTGATGCTTTTGAATTGTGGTGCTGGTGGAGACTCTTGAGAGTCCCCTGGACTGCAAGGAGAACAAACCTATCCATTCTGAAGGAAATCAACCCTGAATGCCCATTGGAAGGACAGATCCTGAAACTGAGGCTCCAATATTTTGGCCATCTCATGAGAAGACTCCCTGGAAAAGACCCTGATGTTGAGAAAGTGTGAAGGCAAGAGGAGAAGGGGACGACAGAGGATGAGATGGCTGGACAGTGTCATCGAAGCTACCAACATGAATTTGACCCAACTCTGGGAGGCAGTGAAAGACAGGAGGGCCTGGCGTGCTGTGGTCCATGAGGTCACGAAGAGTCGGGCACGACTTAACAACTAAACAACACCAAAATGATGTAGTTTTACTGACACAACATGTCAAAAGCACAGAAAAGCCTTCTGCAGTAAAGTGGATTCAAAGAAATCTTTCCACATCAATGGATGACAGTGATTATGTCCATAGACGTAACCAATGATGCACATTACACTGGCCCTAGATTTTGCTTCTTCACAAAGCTCACAGTCCTGCCCTGTCTGGGTTTCAGTTCTGGTCCATGCAGGGAGCCTGCATGATTAAAATTGCATGTACACAATCAATCATTTCAAATACGCTGGGCACTTTAGACTAAAACTGGTTGCATTGGCCATGGTTCTACCTCCCACCACTCCCTGGATACATACACAGAGGGAGACCATTTGAATACCAGTTTTCTGGAATAGTACTGGAGAAGCGTTTGGATAGTGATTCCTGGTATGAGAAATGAGTTCATATATTTTTCTCCAAGAAACACTGGCAATATAGGTAATGGCCTGAGACACAAACTGAAGGAGGGATGTAATGACTACATGAAAAATATTTAATTCTTGGTAAATGTCCCTGTCTTGTGATATCAGTATTCCCCACTGAAAATTGCTCGATTCCTCTGAGAGTTCCTGCTGCCACCACAAGAGTGGAACGCCTGGTCTCCTTCTCCTACTCTCCCCCCTCCCTTTTTCACTATTTTCCTCTGTAGAAAATGCAAAGTCATGTGCGGAATGAAGCTATTCCACTGGAAATTCCCTAAGATTGTTGCACAGGACTGGTGAAACCCTGCACAAAATAAGGAGGGACTTTCTGCAAGAAAACACATTTTCGGTAAGCTTGGAAGATGCCGTTTTCTTGACAGTACAAAATAAAAGTGCATCCTACACAGGGTAGAGTTGTTTTTTCTGCACAGAAGGCAGCAGAACAACAACTTGTCTATTATGTCTGCCATTGACTGATCACTGGATGTTACTTTGGGGGAACTTTGGAAAAGCAATTTCAGCAGAAGCTTTTAAAAACATTTTCCAATTTGCACAATGCAGGAGTGAGTTGTGAATCAAGTATCAAACGGAATTCTTTTTCCGTGAAGAAAACAGTGGAACAACAATATGTTTATTATACCTCTTACTAAATGACACGTGTGTGTGTGTGTGGAATTTGAGAGGATTTGTCAAAAACAGGGAGGAATTTCCTGTACCGAAAACAACTTCAGTGGAGCTTTTAGAGTCAGAGTTTTCCAGCCTATATAAGATAAAACTTCGTTGTGCACAAATAAAGCTCTCCATTTTAATGCAGAAAATGATAGAATAACAATGTGTCCATTACACCTACTAGGGAATGACACTTTGAGGGAATTTGGTAGGTATTTTGAAGTCCTATTCTGCAGATGTCTTTTGGTATATGAAGATCTGTTCAGTCTTAGTAAGCATAAAGCCAATTTGCCATTTTTATGACAGATCCTTTTGTTTTTCTACAGATCAAACTATCTGTCCTACTCTGCACAAAATATCAGACTATAGACTTGTGCATGAAAGATGTTGTTTCATGCATGAAAGACTTCAATTGTTTACTTTACAGTTTTGAAAAGGGGGAGAGGGTATAGAAATCCAACATTGTTTTTTTCTCCTAAAAAGTGCCAGGAAGAGAGAGTTCTCTGCAGAAGAAGGGGGGGGATCCTCCCTCATTTTCTCTCCAGGAAATGGTTGTGAGTGGTTAAAGGTACATGGTTAAATACTATGAGATTTGCTGCAGGTGTAAAAGGGATAAATCCACATTTTAAAAGCTGATCACGTGATTAAAAAAACCCAATTCAGGTCTGTCTGACTGTTCTTGTTCCCAGTGTGACGGTTCCTTCCCCCCATCACTTGGGGCTCCTACTTTTTTCCAAGTCAGAACAATTTGAACGGATTCCATCCTGCCCTGTGATCAGTTGTTTCATTCTCCAAAAGGATGGGGGGGCTGACTGTGTGTTATATTCTGGTGATGTACTAAAGTGGGTGTGATGTTTTAGATCAGGGGTGGGCAATTAATTTCTATAAGGGGGCCACATGAAAAATCTGAACTGTGTTTGGGGGCTGAACCAACTTTACTTGAAAATAAAAAGAAACAGTTATGTTATGATTGTTTTTATTTTAAACTTGTTAACCTTCACAAATACTAAAGAGTTTTTTTTGCGGTATGTTAAAGATAAGCAACTGATCAACTTTAGACAAAAAGCTATAAATGTTTTTGATGTTCAAAACTGTCCGTGGGCCGGACAGAAGTGGCTCGCAGGCCATATGTGGCCCTCGGGCCACACTTCGCCCAGGTCTGTTTTAGACAGTGGGAACACGGCCCCTGCAATTTTTCTCTTTAGCTGCCCTGAAGTTTTTGTTTGCTTGCTTGTTTGCTTTTAAAGACATGCTACTGAGTTTAGCACTAGATCACCTTGTCACTACATTGATGTACTAGTTCAGTGCTAGTTCATTTCTGCATGGACAAAAAAACCCAAATAAAAATCAATATGAAATAGAAACAATGCCAACAAACTGCAGCACAGTACTGTACTATGTTTCTGTCATATGTGTTTGTACATTATGGAGAACTTTGAAAATGTGTCCTTTTCTCCTAGTGCCATGCAACACTTTAAGCAGTACCAGGTTTATAATGAACCAGAAAAGGAGAGATCGGCAGAGGGCAGGATCAAAGGAAAGGGGGTCTGTGGTGCAGATCAAAACATATCAAATTGAGGACCAATGTGGACACTGGCACTGAAACAATCCACAGTCTCTGTCTGGTCATTTAAGCTGAACAGAGGCATAAAATAGGCTGCAAATCAAGCCACAGCAAAACCAAATAGCTCGTATTTGGCTTGCTAGTGTAGTTACACCCATAGTCACTGGTGAGGCCAGTATAGAGATGCTGAGGTGAGATAAACAGAATTTGCTAAGGGAAGACTGGCTTGTTCATTTCTCTTTTTCTTCTTGTGCATTATGGGTGTCTTTGCCACACAATGCGCATTTCATACAAAGAACGTTAAGATCAGTCATATTAGTAGTGCTGTACTGAAAACGTACGCTGTGATAATTTTGATCATTCTCATTTGATGTGACAGAAAATAAATGTGGTAGCTGACAGATGTTCCCTATCCATTTTTCGAATCTTTACTTGATGTCAGGTTACCAACAATTTTTTTATTTCAAAAAAGATGGAAAATCCTGAAGGGCCTTTTATGCACAGCTATAAATTTTATCTCTACATTACAGATGGGGACTGAACTTGAGGGTGAACTGTTGGCTTGCTGTGGGTCATCCAATGTAGTCACAGCTGAGGTGGAAACTGAGCCACATACTCCCTACCTCCCATTCCTGGCCACAATGCTGTGTCAGCTTTAAAATGCTATGAGGGGGTGCTGATAAGTTATTGAGCCTTTCCCTGAAAAAATTGAGCTAGGAAGCTATAAATTGCAGAGTGTATTGGCCAATTTGCCTATATTCAATGGTGAAAAAATTAACTACCTATGATTTTAACTTATATTTCATTTTCAGCTCCTAATTGAACATGGCAGCACCTCCAGAAAAGTTCAATGTGGAAGAGCTTAGGACCATAATCAAGTTCCTGTTTCTCCAAGGGAAAGGTGCAAAGCAGATCCATGATGAAATGTCACAAACTATGGGTGACAGTGGCCCTTCATATGCAACAGTTAAATGTTGGGTTGTCAATTTTAAAACTGGCCATTTTGGTGTTGAAAGTGAGAAACCCAGTCGAAGGCCTGTTTCTGTCTCTGTGCCTGCAAATGTGAATTCCATCCATGACATGATCATGGAGGACCGCCAAATATCAGCCAAATGTATTGCTATATATTTGGCAATATCCCATGTGAAATTTGGTGCCATTATCCACAACGACTTGGAAATAAGAAAGCTGGCAGCAAAGTGGATCCCCAAACTTTTGACAACCGAACAAAGAGGAAACGTGTGGAGTCATTGGTGGCTGTTTTGGAACATTTTGCAAGAAATGAGTCAGATTTCCTGGGCAAACTGGTAACTGGTGATGAGATATGGATCTACTGTTATGATCCTGAGACAAAGGAACAGTCTAAGGAATGGAGGCACAGTGGTTCCCCCAGGCCAAAGAAGTTCCGAGTGCAAAGGTCAGTGCAGAAGAAAAAGGCAACAGTTTTTTGGAATAAGAAGGGACTACCTCCAACAGGGTTCAAAGCAAAGTAAAGCAAAGCGTGCTGCTTTAGCGCTTCAAGCACGTTCAACCATCAATGCAAAATATTACTGTGCTTTATTGATGAAGTTGAGGCAAAACATTAAGGAAAAAAACGTCGAGGAAAGCTCTCCAAAGGTGTCATCCTGTTGCATGACAACACCTCGTCACACACTGCATGTGAGACAATGACAAAACTGACCTCCTTAGGCTTTCAAGTGATGCCCCGTCCACCCTATTCTCCCGACCTGGCTCCTTCTGACTATTATCTGTTCCCCAAAATCAAAAAGCACCTAAAGGGACAACAATTTGGGAGTGTTTTGGAGGCAACTAATGCTGCAAATGAGTGGTTACACCAGCAGTTGGAAGAATTTTATTTGCAGGGATTTCAGAAGCTGCAGGACAGATGTCACAAGTGCACTGACTTCCTGGTGGCATATGTAGAATAGTGTGGCAGTTACAGCTTCATAGCTCAATTTTTTTCTGGGAAAGGCTCAATACTTATCAGCAGCCCCTTATCTGTGTAAGGGCCTCTAAAAGGGATCTTAAAATGTTCATGCAGGACACTTTCTGGGGGAAAACAATCTATAAACCATCATGATAAGGGGTAGAGATGGGGATATTTGTATACGAATACAAATATCCCCGCACAGGTGGAAAGAATGACGGTTTTCATTCTCTGCAGAGGCTTCCTATCACGCTGTTGTCCTCAATGGATTAGCCACTCTACGACCTAGCAGAGAGGCTTGTCATCACGCCTCATGCCAGGAGTGGCTAGTCTATTGTGGACAACTGTGTGACAGGAAGCCTCCGCAGAGCTGGCAGCAGTGGCGAAATCATGAATGGACCCTCGTTATTTCCACCTGTGCAGGAATACTTGTATTCATATACAAATACCCCCATCTCTAATAAGGAGCCTTGTGGCACAGTGATCAAACTAAAGTCAAGCCTATGCTCATGACATATGTTCGATTGGGATGGGTTCAGGTAGCCAATTCAAGATTGACTCAGCCTTCCATCCTTCTGAGATCCATAAAATGGGTACCCAGCTTGCTGGGGGCAAAGTGTTCCTCATATAATTATGTTGTACTGCCCAGAGAATGCTCTAGCACTATGGGGTGGTTATGAGTGGAACCAACAATTTTTGCAAGGGTCTTATATATAGATGGTATAGATGGTGATGGTCATGGGAATTTGAGAGGAACTGACTTGCAAAAGACCGCCCTAGGGGAGTGTAATGAGAGAAATGAGATTTAGACTGGATTTCTCAGCCTACTGGTTTCATCATACAACACAACAGTGCTTCCAAGCTGCTGTTCTTTCCACAAAACCTTAATGTTCTACTTAAGTTAGGAACACTTTCCTAAAGGCGGGGCAAATGCCATTTGTTTGAAGTATCTGCTTAGATTATTAGCATTCCCAAGCACTTCAATCAGGATACAAATTACATTCTTTATTGTTTTCCAAGATAGATAAACCTCTCTTCCAGTTTTGTGCACTGAAGTCTGATTGAAATGTGAGCTTTTTAACTTTTACTACTGGCTGCTTGCTATCTGTCTGAACTTCCTAACATGTCACACTCCATTTTGATAGACTACAATAGATTGGAAAGTATCCAAAATGGCTTGTTTAGTCCAGGATGTAATTATAACATGGTAAACAGGATGCACCTTTAAGTTATAATTTAAATATGTTAAATGGAGCAACCTCTCACAGTGGTAGTTTTTTTAAAAAAAATCCCAGGGTATAATCATGAAGTGAAAGGAAGCACCTGCAAAAGGTTATTGTCATGAATGGAATGGTAGGGAGCAAGAAAAGTATCTATAAGGTTTTTTTTTAAAAAAGGTTATTTCTACTTCCAGGGCCATTGGTTGAGGATGGGAGATTAAGATATTTGCCAGGAGTTGGCCATGGTCACATTCCCCCCCTCCCTGCCACCATTCTTATTTTAAACAGAACTCCAAATAAGGCTATAAGAAGGCAAAACAATTTCCAGTTCACTCTGGCTGGTTGCAGGGGGGTGGGCGAGACAGGGGTCACTTAGAATGGTTTGCTCAAATAGCCCTATCAGAAATCCATTTACTGCTGTTTCACCTAAAATAATCTCTCCCTAGCCCTTGCTTTTTTTGCACCAACCAGCACTGCTGGGGAGACTGAAATTGAACAATTCTATGAAGATTTACAACACCTTCTAGAACTGACACCAAAGAAAGATGTTCTTCTCATTCTAGGGGACTGGAATGCTAAAGTAGGGAGCCAAGAGATAAAAGGAACAACAGGGAAGTTTGGCCTTGGAGTTCAGAACGAAGCAGGACAAAGGCTAATAGAGTTTTGTCAAGAGAACAAGCTGGTCATCACAAACACTCTTTTCCAACAACACAAGAGGCGACTCTATACATGGAAATCACCAGATGGGCAATATCGAAATCAGATTGATTATATTCTCTGCAGCCAAAGATGGAGAAGCTCTATACAGTCAGCAAAAACAAGACCTGGAGCTGACTGCGGTTCTGATCATCAGCTTCTCATAGCAAAATTCAAGCTTAGACTGAAGAGATTAGGAAAAACCACTGGGCCACTCAGGTATAATCTAAACCAAATCCCTTATGAATACACAGTGGAAGTAAAGAACAGATTTAAGGAACTAGATTTGGTGGACAGAGTGCCTGAAGAACTTTGGATAGAGGCTCGTAACATTGTCCAGGAGGCAGCAACGAAAACCATCCCAAAGAAAAGGAAATGCAAGAAAGCAAAGTGGCTGTCCAACGAGGCCTTAGAAATGGCAGAGAGGAGAAGGGAAGCTAAATGCAAGGGAGATAGGGAAAGTTACAGAAAATTGAATGCAGACTTCCAAAGAATAGCAAGGAGAGACAAGAGGGCCTTCTTAAATGAACAATGCAAAGAAATAGAGGAAAATAACAGAAAAGGAAAGACCAGAGATCTGTTCAGGAAAATTGGACATATTAGAGGAACATTTTGCGCAAAGATGAACATGATAAAAGACAAAAATGGGAGGGACCTAACAGAAGCAGAAGACGTCAAGAAGAGGTGGCAAGAATACACAGAGGAATTATATCAGAAAGATTTGGATATCCCGGACAACCCAGACAATGTAGTTGCTGACCTTGAGCCAGACATCCTGGAGAGCGAAGTCAAGTGGGCCTTAGAAAGCCTGGCTAACAACAAGGCCAGTGGAGGTGATGGCATTCCAGTTGAACTATTTAAAATCTTGAAAGATGATGCTGTTAAGGTGCTACATTCAATATGCCAGCAAGTTTGGAAAACTCAACAGTGGCCAGAGGATTGGAAAAGATCAGTCTACATTCCAATCCCAAAGAAAGGCAGTGCCAAAGAATGCTCCAACTACCGCACAATTGCACTCATTTCACACGCTAGCAAGGTTATGCTCAAAATCCTACAAGGTAGGCTTCAGCAGTATGTGGACCGAGAACTCCCAGAAGTACAAGCTGGATTCCGAAGAGGCAGAGGAACTCGAGACCAAATTGCAAACTTGCGCTGGATTATGGAGAAAGCCAGAGAGTTCCAGAAAAATATCTACTTCTGCTTCATTGACTATGCGAAAGCCTTTGACTGTGTGGACCACAGCAAACTATGGCAAGTTCTTAAAGAAATGGGAGTGCCTGACCACTTTATCTGTCTCCTGAGAAACCTATATGTGGGACAGGAAGCAACAGTTAGAACTGGTCATGGAACAACTGATTGGTTCAAAATTGGGAAAGGAGTACGGCAAGGCTGTATATTGTCCCCCAGCTTATTTAACTTATATGCAGAATACATCATGCGGAAGGCTGGACTGGAAGAAACCCAAGCCGGAATTAAGATTGCCGGAAGAAATATCAACAACCTCCGATATGCAGATGATACCACTCTGATGGCAGAAAGTGAGGAGGAATTAAAGAACCTTGTAATGAGAGTGAAAGAGGAGAGTGCAAAAAACGGTCTGAAACTCAACATCAAAAAAACTAAGATCATGGCCACTGGTCCCATCACCTCCTGGGAAATAGAAGGGGAAGATATGGAGGCAGTGTCAAATTTTATCTTCCTGGGCTCCATGATCACTGCAGATGGAGACAGCAGCCCTGAAATTAAAAGGCGCCTTCTTCTTGGGAGGAAAGCGATGACAAATCTTGACAGCATCTTGAAAAGCAGAGACATCACCTTGCCAACAAAAGTCCGAATAGTCAAAGCTATGGTTTTTCCTGTCATGATGTATGGAAGTGAGAGCTGGACCATAAAGAAAGCAGACCGCCGAAGAATTGATGCCTTTGAATTGTGGTGCTGGAGGAGGCTCTTGAGAATCCCCTGGACTGCAAGGAGAACAAACCTATCAGTTCTAAAGGAAATCAACCCTGAATGCTCACTTGAAGGACAGATCCTGAAGCTGAGGCTCCAGTACTTTGGCCATCTCATGAGAAGAAAAGAGTCCTTGGAAAAAACCTTGATGTTAGGAAGGTGTGATGGCAAGAGGAGAAGGGGACGACCGAGGATGAGATGGCTGGACAGTGTCTGCGAAGCAACCAACATGAACCTGACACAACTCCGGGAGGCAGTAGAAGACAGGAGGGCCTGGCGTGCTCTGGTCCATGGGGTCACGAAGAGTCGGACACGACTAAACGACTAAACACACAGCCCTTGCTTTATAGATTTGGGTTCCTTAATCTGGGTTGCAAATTTTTAAAATCTTACTGATAGGCTGTAACACTAGGCTTTGGTGCAAGATAAAACATTAATAGTATAAGTATTAATTAAAGGGATATTATTTTGCAGAAGAGAATATTACTAGTTTATTTGGGAATTATTTTCAAAAATCACATAGTGACAGTGTGTAAAGATTTTGACAGGAGTTATTACTGTCACATATATCTCAGGAACTATTTTTAACACAGCTAAAGGCCCTAAATCCAGTTCAAATACACTTACAACCAACCATAAATTATATTTACCACACTTACTGAGGTTCTTCTCTGCTTTATGCTTCTTTTTGTCACACATTCTTAGGGATATACCTTTGCTTATTTCTTTCGCAAATTAAAAGAAATAATTTCTGAGATTTCTGCCCCAGTGGCTGAGATTCAGGGCGTTTTGTGCATTTTTTTTTTGCATTCTAGCCATTGGTTCCACTTTTATAAATACATTAACAACTTCCTACTAATAATTCTAAATATGGAAAACAAAACTATGACTCACTGACTGGAAATGCTCAACATACATTCCAATCCCTAAGAAAAGAGATGCCAAGGAGTGCAGTAACTAGAGGATCATTCCTTTAATTTCCCATGTAAGCAAAGTGATGCTCAAGATCCTGCAACAAAGGCTTTACCTTATATGGAGTGAGAAGTGGCTGGTGTTCAAGTTGGATTCTGAAAAGGAAGAGGCACTTGAGAGCACATGACAAATATCTGTTGGCTACTGGAGATAATTTCAGAAAAAGATCAGACTTTATAGACTACAGCAAAGCCTTTGACTATGTAGATAATGAGAAGCTTTGGATTGTTGTGAAATGGGTGTGCTGTGCCATTTGATTGTCCTGATGTGTAACTCGTGTTGTGGATAAGAAGCTACCATTAGGACAGAATATGGAGAGACAGTATGGTTTTCTATAGGCAAAGATGTCAGACAAGGGTGCATTTTATCCCCTGATCTGTTCAATCTGTATTCAAAACATATCATACAGGGAGCCAGGATCAGATGAAAAAGGAGTAAAAATTAGTGGAAAAAAACATCAGTAATTTAAGATATGCAGATGACACCATCTTACTGGCAGAAGGCAGCAATGACTTGAAATGACTTTAGTGAAAGTGAGTCAGAGGCCACTTAACGGCACACAGCAATAACAGTAACAATTCTGAATTAAAAAATAAAAGTGCTTTTGTGTGTGTTTGTGTGTTTGTGTTTGTGTGTGTGTGTGTGTGTGTGTGTGTGTGTGTGTGTGTGTGTGTGTGTGTGTGTGTGTGTGTGTGCTCGCGCGTGTGTAAACTCTCAAAAGACTCCCAAAAGCAATATTCAGGCCAAAATGTTTTTAAATGCAGTCCAGAACTTTAGTCATGTCAAGTTCAAAGACATTCACCTGGACACCATCAAGGAATATTAAAGCAATTGTATGCTTTTTAGAATCTGTCACCTAGCAGCCCTCAGTCCACAGACTTGAAACATAACAAAAACACACAACCCCAATCAACAGTTCTACACATAGTATTTTTCCACATGCTCCCAAATTCTGTCTGCTCGGTTTTAAAGGTTTAACTGTAATAGTGTATAAGGTTCTTCAAGTGCTTTTAAACACTCATTTGATAACTCTGTTTTAAAAAGCCTGATGTTTCAAGAAACCAGCCAAACAAACAAAGCAGAACTAGGGCACAACCTACCCAGCATGTGCAGAAGAACATTTCAGTGGATTATGTTGTTTGGTTCCTGCTTGGGAATCAAGTTGTCCAAGAAATTTCTATAATGTTTTTGCTTACAAATATTCACTTCTGTTTTAATGTTTTATTACTGAAAGGCCAAGTACCGTATGACACGTTAATCTAACAATGTAATGGCTGCATGCAGCCTTTGAATGCTTACCTGAGGGTCAGGTACTATATGAGAATATAAAAGGAAACAAAAACACCCAGTTGCAACAAGGTGCTAACACTCAGCTGGTAAGGTGTCCTCACTAGTAAGGAGGTTTCTATGCATGTTCCTATGAAGACACAAAGAATCCATTTTCGGTTGAACTACACATGTTGAAAGTAGAGCTGGCACATGAGATATCGGGGGTACTGTTTGTGTCTCTTTCTGCCTCCATACCTGAATAGGGCAAGTAGCTTTTACTAATATAACATGTGGGTCCAGGTGCAGCTGTGTTGAGAAACTGTTGTGCCTTTTATGCCCCTCACAATCCAATATTTGGTAAGTTCTTCTTTAAAACTCTACAATGCTCTCTAGGCTTACAGATAGTGGCAATAAATATGTTTCCCCATATTTTAGACATCTGCTAAATTTGGACTACTAATATATTGGAATTAATTTGATGCCACACAATTATTTTCTAATTATTAATAGGTACTGTGTCTTCCGATAAAATGGGCCTTAAAAGCCTTATTTCACTCAGATGTAATTTTATTTTTCTCATCCATAATGGATAGCATATTGCTATCGGGATTTCTTGTGGCATCCATGAAATGTTCCCTTATGCATGGCCAAAAGATGAGACATGGCCCCTGAAAAATACCTAACCATGTTAAAATAAACTCATTATATTTAAGCAGTGTTAACAGGGATTGGGTTGGCTTTAAATTTTGTCTCTTAAGACATGGTCCAATGCACAACTCCTAAAATCATCTTGCAGAACCTATGCAGCACATTGTCAGTGATAGCATAGAAGACCACTTGGGTTGTCTTATCTCTTGAACTCAGTGGAAGAATGGTGGTTTATAAAGAGTATATCTGATTGATGTTTCTGTCACTATCTCCTATGAATACACATTGTGAACTGCTGGGAAGTAGTGTTTCCAAGGCTGCATGAACACTCATGTATAATGATAAAACATGATTAGGTGCTATGTGGACAAGCAAAGATGTTTGCACTCTCTCCTCTTTCCTTATTTCCCAAGGGATTGGAAGCAGGAATGATCCAGAATTTAGAGCCTGTTCACACTGACCATTTTTTCAACTTTCCTTGAACTCACAATATTGGTATTGCATTCCAGTGTACACACAATGTAAGGCTGAAAGCTAGCATCAACAAAAATGGGACAAAAACACCACTTGCTTCCTGAGGGTTCTTTTAAAAATATTACCACTAAATGTTGGTGTGTTTTTGTTCCACTGTGCTCTGCTCTGCTGGATCTGCTTGTGTGAACCCCAGTACTGCCTTGTTCCAAGCTGACCTGCACACTTCGTGTGTGTGGATCACTTAACAAATTTTTGGTTTGTTTTATGAACCAAGACTTCATGGTTTAAGGAAACTAACTGCATGCTAAACAAGACAATACCAAAATCTGAGTCACTTGTTTAGCACAGCAAGTTTGTTGTAAATCATAATTCTTACGTTGCACATAAAGGCAAGTCAGGAACCACTAAGGTAAATCTAATTACTTATTTATTCCTATTCCTGACAACGGGAAGTAAGAAAGAGGAGGGAAGTCCCCAAGCTCAGTTCTTCCCATAAGCAGCATTGACCTCGACCTAAAAGCATCATAATCACAACCCTCTATGGTATGTCAATTGTGAAAATATTTATCCATTAATATTACATTAAAATTTCCTGTAAGAAACAACAATAGGTAACGGGGGCAGAGTGACAGCAGTGATAACAGGCAAATCCTAGGGCTCTGGGAACCTCTGTGTAAACTCTGGGTCAGCAGACCCCCCCAGAAATGAAAGGGGGCAAGTTTTTACAGGAGAGTGGATTTGCAGCAAGTAGGGCTGGGAAACCTCTGAATTCAGACAGCAAATCTGTCTTTGTGAGTCTCCTTCCTCAAAGCAACTGGCTCAGGAGATGCCATGTGTGGCAGAGGCCCAAGTCGCTCCTGTCAATCACAGCGGAACCTCATGTGCATAAGCCACTGAGAGGACAGGAGAGGCAGAGGCAGAGTTTTGACAGTTGGAGAGTTAGAGAGAGGAAGGAGTGAGGTTTGCTGTGAGAGATAGATAGTCAGAGATAGAGAGAGAATTGTTACTAATAAATATACACAGGTTAAATTGAAAATAAGTAAACAAGAAGTGATCTAATGGGGAACATGAAATATAATATTTCAATGAGTGTGATCTAATGAAAATCAATAAAGACCATCTGTGAATCTGAGTTACCCTTTCATACCCCTTTAATAAAACTAATTCTGCTGTTGGCAGCAAGTGTAAGAGTAAAGTTCTTTACTGTGTGGATTAGAGAAATCCAGTGGTGGCAGCAAGAGAGAAAGAAGGAACGTCACCAGCATGGACCCTTGGGTTGAGAGAAACAAACAAACAGGGACACGGGGTGTACGTCACACCATGTCTGGTGAATCAGCTGCCTAACTTTGCCAGGAGGGGAGGTGTGTGAAGAAGATTTATGCCTGACTGCATGAACAGTGAGTAACTTATTTTTTATTCAGCTTCAGCAAGTACAAATCAAACTTAAGAGGCTGACTTTAAAGGAGAGAAAAATAAACAAAAGCGGCAAAGGAGCCTGATGTATCCCTGAAACATCGGCAAATATTTACTGCATCACATCTGACAAAAACAGAAAGAGAAAATTAGAGGTTTAAGAAGATTAGGAACTCACACCTTAAGCAATCTTGCTATGAGCTGCAAACGGTGGATTGTAAATTAAAACTGCTCCTGGCCGAAGTTGGATTAACAACCGGATGCATTACTGGGAGTCCGAGTCTGGGTGACTCATTTAACATGAGGGTGAACTGATAAATGGTTTTACTATTTTATGGCTTCTGACTGAATTGGGAGTATAGGAAAGAAGAAAATAAATAAATAAATAAAAAGCTGGACTTGGTGGACTTGGGAGAAAACCGAAGAACTCTTTTACTCTGTAGCAGAAAGCGTTATTACACATTAAATTTATATTTAAAAAGCAGAAAGGACAGCCCTTATTTAATGTACAAGCCCATCAATACTTACAATGGAAGATCCCTTCAAGAATTACATACAGGAGTTTCAAATAAACATTGCCAATCAATTTAAGGATCACATGAATACCCAGACCCTTGAAATTAAGACGATGATTTCAGGATATAAAGTGGAGGGGGAGAATATGCAGATGGAAGCCCAGCTCACCGGAGCAGCGGAAGCAGCAGAGAGAGAGACTTTAGACTTAAGATCAAAGGAGGCTAAAATAATGGGCCTGCATGAGAGGGAGGGTCAGGTGGATGAGTTGGGGATTTATATTAATGAGAAGATTACTCAAAAATGTATATTTGTTTCATAGAAGAGAACTTAAAGAAGGAAAATGGGAAGGTAGTGAGGTTGGAAGGGGTACAAAATTCTGGCTATAATTTAGACATATTTGACAGGATTCGAAGGTGGAATGATAATTACAGTTGGATTAAATCAGTAAATTTGAGAGAAAATGGTTTAAAAAGGTTCTATAGATGGCACTTTAAAAATGGCAAAAAGGATGTTAGAGATTAATTCAGGTTAAAATACTGTAATCAATTTGGGACTTTCTCTTTGTACAGGTGGTAGATAAGTATATATAACTTCTAAACTAGAAATGTTCCTGTTGAATATAATAACAGAAATTGTTGATTGAAAGATACACATATACATATAGATTAATTTAGGTTAAAATATTGTCAGCAATTCTGGATTCTCTTCTGTATAGGTGGTTGATAAGTATATATAACTGTTAAATTACAAATGTCCATGTTGAATACAATATTAGAAATTGTTGACTGAAATCTATCTGTCTGTCTGTCTGTCTGTCTGTCTATCAACATATGTGTACTATAGTAGTTAAGATTATATATTAAGATTAATTCAGGTTAAAATACTGTTAGCAACTTTGGACTCTCTTTTGTATAGGTGGTAGATAAGTATATATAATTTTTAAACTAGAAATGTCCGTGTTAAATACAATAACAGAAATTGCTGAGTGAAAAGTAAACATGTGTATTGTAACATAGTTATGTAGTTAAGATTATATATTAGATAGTATATTATGGAAATCACTTCAAATTAGAAAGGCTTTTGCTGAATTTAATAATGGAAGATTTAATGTGAAATATATGTGTGTATATATACATATATGCACAGAGTGGAGAATATAATATGGTTTAAAGATTTTAGTAGGGTAATATGGTTATGTAGTCAAGACTATATATTAGATATGATTGTATGGAAAACACCTCCCTGTGTGTATGTTTGGTATGTCTTGTATGTTTGTTTCTAATATAATAATAATAATAATAAAAAAGCAACAACAATAAACGTTCCTCCCATTTCCTGCCACCATCCAACTGTCTTATGAATAACATTTCTTTGGCAGTTATGCTTCAGAAAGGCATTTTCTCCTGCCAGAATGACACAGTAGAATAATCAGAATGATTCATTGTCAAAGTCAGGCTGGATCTATGGAAAACTGTAGCCAAATCTTGACATGCAGGATGTATTCCGCAGCTCAGGATCCCTGGGGTTTAGCAACTTGAATGAGAAGCAATAGGTGTTTCTCAGTAGAAGAAGTAAATGGTATTTACATTGGCCTGGCTTCATATGACCACTTCTCACAGTGACTGATGTTGCATTCTCTTCCCCACCCCCACCCCCATTCTTCTCTATGCTTCGAGGGGCCTGCAAGTTCACTCAGCTCACAATAACTTACCAGGCAAAGGCCCTCAGGCTCCCAGTTTGAGTGCCTGGTACACATTTATCATTGTCACTGAAATTATCTTTAGAACAATCCGCCAGTCAAGGAGGAAGGAGAAATTGTGCACCGCAATTACAGTTATGAACACATGCCCAGGACTAAAATTCAGATCTGTCTTGGGTTCAGAGCCATATATAAGCTAATTATCCAAGTGCTGAGTGTTCACACAAAGATGCAGCATTTTCTTTTGTGATTATGTACCTTAATTAAGTGACGTGGGGCACTTTTAACCTCAGATGCAAGGCTTGAATAGAACTCTCAAAATGGGATAATGGAGGCTTATTAGGTTGAGAATGAATTGTGTATACTGAGGCTGACTTTACAACATGATTAGACTTGCCTTGGCTCAGAAATAGCCCCCTTGATCAGTCTTCCAAGGGCTTCTCAGAACAATCCAATAGGGCTGATGGCACTCTGTAGCATCACTCAGTCTACTATAAAGCAGAAAGGAAAGAAGGAAGGAATTGAAGGAAAGATTATTTCCTATGATAAGAATTACAGCAACCTATATTTTCTTAGAGCTGCTATAGCTCAGGGGGCTGGGCTGAGAGTTCAAATCTGCACTGTGCCTACTGGGAGAAGAGTTAGCTGAGATCACCCAAAGCATGTGTGGCTGATGGGAGTACATGTCCTGGCCCCTGTGCGGCCATGGGAACAATCCTACAGCACCATCAGAAGGAGAAAGCAGTAAACTACTTTAAGTATTTTTATACTTGGAAAACCCTAGGACAGTCATTGTAAACTAGAATCAACTTCATGTGATAACAGTAACTGTGATAATACCTGCTGGTTTCAGACATTGTGCTTGTTGCACTAGTGTGATTATCTTACAATACAAAGATCCAAAAAAACCGAGAACATGCAGGCTAAAGGGAAAATTGGAAAGAAAGTGGCAGCCAGTAAGTCATATCAATCAACAGCAGAGCTGAAACTTAGTTCCATTGTTAATTACTGTTTTATATTATTTATTTATTTATTTATTTATTTATTTATTTATTTATTTATTTATTTATTTATTTATTTATTTATTTATTTATTTCATATTCCATATTTGTCTATTAAAGAAGTTTTTCATTGGTTCATAAATCAGGCTAACATGTAGAGATTCTGATGAGGTTTGGAAGAGACCCAAGTGCAAATCTCTACAGATCCATGAAACTCACTGTGTGGGGACTCGGGCCACACACTAGCCTCCTTTGACCAGTTAGCAGAGTTTCTGAAAGGAAAAAATAGTGCAAAGGGTGTTAGTAGCTTAGTGGCAGAAAGACATGTTCTGTATGGAGAAGTTCATTGATTCAGTCCCTGGCATCTCCAGGTAGGGCTGGACAATCTTCTGTCTGAAACCCGAGAGAGTGACTGCCAGCCAGTGTTGACAATGCTCGACTAGATGGCCTTAATTCAGTCCTTATGTTTCTAATCATAAATGCCACTCTTGGAGAGAGAACAGGATATAAGTAAATAAAGCTGTGATTGATAGATTATAAGTACACCAAGGCCAACAACCAGTTGGTGTGGTGGAGGATGGAGTTCACTCCTTTTCATCATATACAGCCAACCTTTCTCAAGTGGGATGCTCCAGCATTTGCCTGACAGGCCCCCATCAGACCAGTACTGGTGCCAATGTGCCCTGAAAAGGCATAAAGATCCCTCCTGCCCAAGTATGTGAGATACTGATACTGCCCTCAGCTTCCCTTTGACAGAAAAAAAGAATTTCTAAACCCCAGGACAGCTGAATAGGCTTTGCAGCTGGGTCAGCAATTGCCTGCTTGGAGTCCCAGAAGGGGGGCACTGGGTCAAAGAAGGATTCTGATCAGTGCTGAGATTTTGATAGCTTCTGGCTCCTCCTCAAGCCTGTCACAACCATATTTATATAAAGAGACAGAGGATGCAATCAGATGTGGAAATAAGGACTCTACTGGATTGCTCTGGAAAGGGTTGCTTCCAGGGTGTGAACTCGAAAGGGAGCATTTAAAGTGATCCTTCTGTCCAGTCACAACCTCACGGGTCCACTCCAAAAAGAGGGCAGCCCTGACCGAAAAGGTTTGGACAGGGGATGGAGCAGAGTCAGGCTGGTTCGCGCTTACATTGCCTGGTTGCCGGCAAATTGAACAAACCAGACCATGCTGTCAGAACTCCAAAATGCAATCTAAAACCCTGTCTGATCCCACCCAGAGTTGAAGAAAAAAAAAAAGGCAGAATAGATGTAGCTTCAAGATTCCAGTTTTAACTTTCTTGGAGGTTTGGGATTCCTTAAATTGCAGACTTTTTTTTAACGCAGAGACTAACAAACGTATGCATAGTATTCACTGGAGGTTATTTTGGGATAATTTTTGGTGCTGCTCTTGGATAAATGTTTATAAAATGTTTGCTTTTCTGATAGCTCACTGGAGTTGCTCACATGAGTCAGAAATGGAAACATATTCATGTGTGCACATGTGTGTGTATGTGTGCAACTGAACTCTACAAGGTTACATAAGACAGTTGTAAAATCATTTTCAAATGGGTTTTCAGTTTTCACACCATTTGAATATTTTTAGTCTCAGCTCTTCTTCCTGAATATTTCTGGAAAACCCTGATATTCATCTTCGGAAACAGTTGGCCACAAATGGCGCACAAATACACAGCATTGGTTGATCTGTTGCTTTTGCCGGATTTTCCAGCCCAGCTTTTTCAGTTTGGTCAAAACTGACTCCTACCATCGTCAGCTGGACCGCTGCCCTGTGCTTACAATTCTCATGCTACAAAGTGTCATTTGGAAAGAAATACTATATTTTGGTTACAAATGGAACCACAGCACCATCACTGAAATGACGTAAAGGGTTTTCTAAGTCAACAGAAATGCTATATTTAATTACACAAAGCATCACTCGGCCAAACATCATATGTTACAGAGAAACTGGACTTCCAAAGGAAACATCTCCGCCCGTGTTTCTAGTTACGAGGCACAAAAATAAAACTCTGCAGACAATGAGGTACCCTACAATCACCACCACTACCACACACTGCTTTTTCAATTCCTTATTCACAATCTTCCTCTGTTGCAGAGGACAGCAGTGTGTTGTGCTCACCCTTCCACCTCCCATTGCAGTGGGCAATGGTATGACCAGCTGCTTTGCCCTTTTGCTCTGAGCTTGTGTCTGCAAGGGAACAATTATCTCATACCAGGGACTCTGACACTCGGATGCAGGTGTCTGACTCTCTCCACAACAGTTATTGCTTGCTAGGGGATAACAGGATCCTTTCTGCACCCACTACAGCTGGCAAGAAACTGGTGTTGCACAAATGGCTTAGCAGGAGTTAAGTGACATGGCAGGCCATCAGCTTCACTTCCAAGTTGACTCCTACCATTTTCTAATTCTTTTCTAGACAGACAATAAAGAAATATTTGTTTAGTGTCTATCCAGTCACTGAAGTTATCCAACAACTTGACAATTGCATATCAGTTGTCTATTTTGTGTACAATTTATCCCAAACTCTGCCAGAAACCTCAAACCTGTTTGTAGGTTTTCTTCCGTCTGCTGGAGCTCCAGCTTTCCTCGTCCCCATATGATGGAGGAGCAGGTCTGAAGCAGGGATCCTACTGTGAGCAAACAGGCTCCCTATGTGATTTAACTAGGCGCCATACACCATACAGGTATCCAGTGTGGTGGATATTGTGTTGCACTACTAGGACTGAGGAAGCCGGATCCTAATCCCTGCTCTGCCATGGACATTTGCCAGGAAGGAGGACTGGTAAAACTATTCCTTAAATATCCCTCTAACCCTGGAGAGCTTGTTACAAGTCACGGTAAGTTCGTTCTGACTTGATGTAACACAGATGTAACACAGCATACTTTTACAGAAGTCTGATACTACCTTAGATGTCACAGCTCCATCCTAGAGAATTCTGGGGATTTTTTAAAAAAAAAATATTAGGTAAAGATTAGGGATTTCAACAATCCTACCAAATACAGATCCCAGGAGTCTGACAGTATAGAGCAAGGAAGGTTAAAGTGGCAACAATCTGATTAAACTTTGTGCTGAATCTTTAGAAGCCCATACAACTGCAGAATCAATACGTGAACTGTAGCAGCCTCACTGTTTCAGACCTTCTCCTCTAAGACATGACAGACAACAGAATCAGGCAGTGGAAGATACAAAAGGAGCCAGGGCCTGCCTGCAATTCCCTCCCTGCTGCCCCCCTGCTCCAAGTTGTAATCATACTGTATGAGGATTTAAAGCCCAGAAAGAATGCAATTTTTGACCTATTTTCAGGCATTTGTGCAGGTTTTTGTCCTGACTACTGCAGGTCTCACTGCTCTCACTAGCCCTGCTCTGCCTCAATTGACTCTGAGCTGATTCCTAGGATGGGGTTAGGGTGACTTAGAACTGTCACAGCAAACTGTTTAGGAAAGAACTGTATAAGTAAAATATATAAAATAATACTTTGCATTTGTGTCACACATGTCATATGTTTAAAACGTACCTCACATACACTATCTGGATAATCCCTACAGCAGTTCTGGACTAGTATGACTGCTGAATAATAATAATAATAATAATAATAATAATAATAATAATAATAATAATAATAATAATAATAATAATAATAATAATAATAATAATAATAATAATAATAATAATAATAATAATAATAATAATAATAATAATTATTATTATTATTATTATTATTATTATTATTATTATTATTATTATTATTATTATTATTATTATTATTATTATTATCCCTACATTGCATAAATGAAATATGATTATTCCTATATTGCGCATAGGAGAGCTGAGGGTGATTAGCTTTGCATTTACTGTATAAGATGAATCATTGATGTGATAAACTGTCCTACTACAAGCTTTTCTTGCCTCTACCTTTTGCAAATTAGCTTGCTTTGTTTTTCTGATTGGTCACCAGAAAGTGAGGGCATGTTTCATTTGCATGCCTCACTGCTCAAGCATCCATTACATCACTGGAGAGAAACTGAGCTGTCCTTTCCAATGATCAGCTCAGCATCTCATCTAGTTTGATCCTAAAAGACACAGTGGCTTGGCTAAGACTAACAAATTCAAGGCAGAGATATTATCTAAACCAAGATTTTTCTGATATCATAGCACTTTAATTTTCAAAGAAGTAGCCATGTTAATCTGTGCAAGCGTTATCAGATTAGTGGGTACTTATATAGCACCACAATATGCAAATATATTCATGGCTGACCTGGAACAATGCTTTCTTAATTGTTGTACCCTAAACACATTCCTCTATTTGAGATACATTGGTGACATTTTTATTATCTGGACAGTAAGAAAAAAAAGCCATGGAGAAATTTCACTGAGACTTCAATAGCATCCATCCTAACATCAGCCTCAGTCTTGATGAACCTACACAACAGGCGTGCTTTTTAGATACTACAGTGAAGCTGCAATGTGGACGTTTTAGTACCATGCTTTATTGAAAAGCCACTGGCTGGAACACATACATGCATACCTCCAGCTTCCATCTTGAACACACCACAAACCTACTGTCTACAGTCAAGTCCTTACGTAGATATAATTTACATCAGTTCAGACCCACAAGAAAAAGACTCCAAACCTGAGGATGTACAAAAGGCATTTCTCGGACTAAAATAACCTCATATGGTTAAAGATGAAATTAACCAGGCAAGAGCAATACCCAGCAGCAACCTATTGCAAGACAAACCCAGAAGAGAAACCAACAGAACACCTCGAGTTGTCACCCTCAGACCAATATTGAGAACAATCAAACACATCATTAACCATCTTCAACCCATTTTTGACAAGAGGCTCTCCCAAGCCCTTGGTGGCAGGCCTGTACTTGCTTGGAGACAACCTTTTAATCTCGAGCAACTGTTGACACACAACAGATTATATAACACTCATACAGAGACGGGAAATAACTCCTACTACAAAGACAATTATACACCATAACAATGACATATACAACATCAGGAACCTGTTTATTTGCTCCTCTGCTAACGTGACCTATATCATCCTTTGCCAACAATGCCCTTTTACACTCTACACAAGACAAACAGGGCAATCTCTGAGCAAAAGAACTATTGGACATCAAGAACGGCAATACACAAAAATCTGTTTCAGAAAATTTCAACCTACCTGGGCACTCTTTGGATGACTTGAAAGTTGTTGTTTTGGGGGAAAAGCACTACAAAACAAGACTAGAAAGGGAAACAGCTGATATAAGATATATACGAATGTTGGAGACCCACTTAAAAGAACTGAATATCTATCAAGGGTTTGATGACATTACCAAGTGTGAAATACAACAATGATTTCCAGTTTGCTGCATGTGCCAACTATGCTATAGTTCCCTTGTAGACTGATACATGACATTATTCAAAGCCTGATAGCCTATACTGTTACTAACAAACCATTTTTACTTTGTCCATTATCTGTATCCCCACCTGGTTGTGGGGCGATATAAATATGACAGTCATACTGTATAGTCTCACTCTTTATGTATGAGGTGGACTTGCTCCATGAAAATGTACATTAAAATACAGTAGTTAGTCATTACAGGATCACAACGTTTTGTCTGTTTTTTTTTTTTTGTCTTTGTGTGTGACACAGTATTTTAGCCATTGTGTAACATGAACTGGAAGGCAGAGTAGACTAATGCTTGTATTAAAAGTGCAAACAGTTAAACAAACAAACAAACAAATGAACGAATGAATGAACGAACGAACGAATGAATAAATGAATACACACACAAAAAAACAAAACCCGGGGGGGGGGAGGTTGAAGAGGAAAAAAAGGTTGTGAATTGTGGCCACCTCAATTCAGTCCTCCCTCCGTAAATGGAAGCAGGGAAATGTCCTCAGATTTCTTAAGTGGCAAAAATCCCACCCCACCCCCCTTTTCCTGTCTGAATTTCAGTGCCCTGTAGCTTTTTAGCTCCAGCCAAGCCAAACATCCTTGGGATCCAAGAACAGCAGAGCTCCAGAGCTCCATGCAGCCTCCTTTTGAAGCACACAACTACCCTCGCCTCTCCTGCTCCTTTGACTACATTTAGGATTCTTGCTGCTTTTTGAAATGCTGGAGATCTTTGCACAGCTGGAATTCTACCATTCCCAGGAGACCAAAAGATAAGTTTACAACAAGTGCAAAGGATAAATATTTACCAGAATTCATCTGTAACAACAGGAAAACCATTTTTAAAAAACCCATAAATATAAACAATAATAATCAAGTACTGGCCAAGGAATAAAAAGGTGGCTTAATCTTTAGCTGTACTGAACTATTTTTGTACTAAAAGAACAGCCTGAGCTTTAACAGGATTTTTGCTGTCTATATTTGCTTGTGTCAGTAGAGGGTCTAAGGGGGAGATGATTGAACATTTTTATTCCAACACTACCCCCCCTTCTCCCTGCCCAATCCAGCTGCCACTGTAAGGCATACTCTATCCCTCCAAGACAATGGTACTTGCACAGATCTCCTTCCCACACCTTTGTTTTGTATTTTCCCTGAGCCTCTTTGGAGCGCAAACTGCATCTCACTCCCTCCACTTTCATACTGAGTCTCGTGTGTTCCACTAAGATTAGTGTAAAAACCAGATCATGCATAAATTAAGATATGCTGGGCTGTTGTTTTGAAATTCTGCAAGTTCAGTCCAGATTTTATTATGCACAACTTACAGGTAGAAAAACAGGAAAACCTCCCCCTCTCCGGAAGGAAGGAAGGAAGGAAGGAAGGAAGGAAGGAAGGAAGGAAGGGTGGTGGGTTCTAGATGATAACATCCCTCCTGAGGTGAATAGCAACTTTGGGTGTGAAAACTGGGAACCGATTTTCATGAGGACCTGAATACAGTACTGAGAATAAAGGATAACTGCTACCTCTCCCACAGATCAGTCACAGTTTCCTCTGACTGTTATTTAAGCAACTGTAATGAAATATATTAAATACTAATTATTTAGTAGTATTGCCTAGTCTTGTTTGAAGAGAAGGCATTGACAGATTCTGTTTCATACAAATTATCATTTTCAGGCAGTAATGCTTTTGGGCTTGTCAACATGTTTAGAGGGGAACAGCTAATCCCACTCCCCTCCATTTATTATTTTGCTCATACAAGCAATGAGGATTTTGAAGAGGAGAGACACCACATGCTAGCAAACCTTGGATTTTCCAGAGTTCTTGCTCATAAGCAAAGTCTACATGCAAGCAGGAACTGCTGCCTTCAGAGTTGGTGTCGTGAGCAAAGCAATGACTGGGGGTAAGGGCAGGTCTAACCTCTCCCTTTTAAGTGTCTTGATGAATACTGGAACTGTAACTCATGCATGCGGCTTGCATTTATTGTGCTTATGGTAGTGATCCTTAACACTGATTGGATGAGTTGTTGTAATGTCACAGAATGTTGATCATGAATGTTCTAAGTAACAGAGGAAAAGCAATACACATACGTGATCAAGTTTCTGTAAAGGAAGTGAACATTGTCAGTCTGAAACCTGACATAGGACTTAAGGACAGAAATAGATTTTGGGGGGCAAAGAAAGGGAAATTAAAAATAAAGGGACACAAAAGCAAAATGTCAAAGAATGCACAATAAGCAAGGGACTGAACAAAGGAAGAACCTGAAGAAATAGGCTAGATGCATGTACACCCAAACTGGACATTTGCATAACACATGCATATGCTGGTTTATATGTAAAGGTACGACAGAGGACGAGATGGTTGGACAGTGTCACCGAAGCTACCAACATGAATTTGACCCAACTCTGGGAGGCAGTGGAAGACAGGAGGGCCTGGCGTGCTCTGGTCCAGGGGGTCACGAAGAGTTGGTCACAACTTAATGACTAAACAACAACAACACATTTAGAAATAATTACTATAAAATAAATAGCACCCAGATCACCCTGCCACTCTCCAGGGATGTTGAGAATTCTTTGGTACCAAGCCCCAAGTCCTCTGTTGTCCCCTTCTCCTCTTGCCTTCACATTTTCCCAACATCAGGGGCTTTTCCAGGGAGTCTTCTCTTCTCAGGAGATGGCCAAAGTACTGGAGGCTCAGCTTCAGGATCTGTCCTTCCAGTGAGCACTCACGGTTGATTTCCTTCAGAATGGATACGTTTGATCTCCTTGCAGTCCAGGGGGCTCTCAAGAGTCTCCTCCAGCACCACAATTCAAAAGCATCAATTCTTCGGCGGTCAGCCTTCTTTGTGTTCCAACACTCACTTCCATACATCGCGACAGGAAAAACCATAGCTTTGATTATGTGGATCTTTGTCGGCAAGGTGATGTCTCTGCTTTTTAAGATGCTGTCTAGGTTTGTCATCACTTTCCTCCCAAGAAGCAGGTGGCTTTTAATTTCATGGCTGCTGTCCCCATCTGCAGTGATCATGGAGCCCAAGAATGTAAAATGTGTCACTGCCTCCATAGCCTCCCCTTCTTTTTGCCAGGAGGTGATGGGACCAGTGGCCATGATCTTAGTTTGCTTGATGTTGAGCTTCAGACCATTTTTGTGCTCTCCTCTTTCACCCTCATTAAGAGGTTCTTTAATTCCTCCTCACTTTCTGCCATCAGAGTGGTATCACCTGCATATCTGAGGCAATCTTAATTCTAGCTTGGTATTTATCCAGTCCAGCCTTTTGCATGAGTGATTTTAGGAAAAAGTAGCATCTTATACATGGAAAAATACAGTATTTAATTGTTTTTCTACTCTGTCGTTCAGCAATAAGATAGTGAACTTGGTGTTCAGTGAAGAAGTGCTCCTGTCTGTCTGTCTTGGATCTATCACCAATAAATTTCACACCAGCTTGTATATAATGGAAGCAGGGAGGTG
The DNA here is from genome assembly GCF_051106095.1 of Pogona vitticeps. Classification (NCBI taxonomy): domain Eukaryota; kingdom Metazoa; phylum Chordata; class Lepidosauria; order Squamata; family Agamidae; genus Pogona; species Pogona vitticeps. Next base: position 100,280,489 of record NC_135787.1, on the reverse strand, counting down.
TTTTTCATTTCTTCATACCATGCACTAAAATCCTGTATAAAGTTATATAGCAAGATGTCTTCACTATTCATCACTACCAGTTTCAACCTCATCAGCGTTTATGTGAGGTTAAGATGCTGTGCTTTCATATGTAGTGCTTTATATTTATTCACGTTAGCCCTCATTCATCCACTCACCAAGTTGGAGCAAGCCCCTTTGAGCTTTTCATAGCTCACTTAATACTTCTATTGTCTTAAACATCACTTGATGTTCATGTAACTGTGTCCCTGCTCACCCCGCATTTATGAAGAAGTTTATTTATTTAAGAAAACGGAAAAAAAAACATTTCCTTAAGAAAATTCAGCCATTTTTTTATGAATTCATTTTTAAATTCATGCCCAGTTATCAGTGTTAAGAGGAGCCTTGCTATGCAGTGGTTAAACTTCAGTATCTCAGTGGAGCATTGCACATGATCTGAGTGCCCCAGGTATTCAGTTCAAGGTTGACTCAACTTTCCATCCTTCCTAGGTTGGTAAATTGAGTGTCCAGCTTGCTGGCGGGGTGAGGGGGCAATGTATAGCCTGCATAGTTACGTTGTAAATAAATCAGAGAGTGCTTTAAGCACTATGGGGCAATATGCAAGCGTTCCACTCATATTTTTATTACCTTCTATGATTCTGGCCGCAGCTTTGGACAGAACTCATGTCTCAAGATCAAACTAAGTATCACACCTAACACACATTTAAAAACAATGGTTTCTCAAGTAGTGAGAGATATTTGCATGTTTTGCTTTATTATCTTATATTGCATTGAGCCTTGCTTTTCTTTTATAATTGAACACTGGAAGGCAAACACAAGCTTACTTTGCAAATCTAATTTCTGTGGCACACTTTTCTGAAGAAATCAGAAAAACTGTCAGGTGGATACCCCAGTGGGCTACAGAGTTGTACTCTGAGGGTGATGATTAATAGCTCCTTCTCAAACTGGGAGGAAGTAAGAAGTGGGTTATCCCAAGGCTCAGTCCTGTGCCCAGTGCTGTTCAACATTTTTATTAGTGACCTGGATCAGGGAATGCAGGGAATGCCAATCAAATCTGCAGACAACACAAAATTGGGTGGAATAGCTAATACTGTACTTGAAAGACAGATACAAAATTCAAAATGATCTTGATTGACTTGAGCACTGAGCTGAAAACAACAGGATGAAATTCAACAGGGATAAGTGCAAAGTACTGCACCTAGGAAAAAGAAACCAAACGCACAGTTACAAGATGGAGGATATCTGCCTCAGCAATACTATGAGCGAAAAGGATCTTGGAATTGTTGTAGACACAAGGTAAATACAGTATGAACCAACAATTTGATGTGGCTACAAAAGAGTCAAATGTTAATTTAGGCTGCATTAACAGAAGTATACTCTCCAAATCCCATGAGGTACTAGCTCCCCTCTATTCGACATTGGTGAGGCCTCATTTCGAGTAATGTGTTCAGTTCTAGACACTGCACTTCAAGAAGGATGCTGACAAATTGGAACAAGTTCAGAGGAGGGCAAGAAGGATGACCAGGGGGCTGAAAACCAAGCCCTATGAGGAAAGACTGAAAGAACTGGGCATGTTTAGCCTTGAGAAAAGAAAACTGAGGGGAGATATGGTAGAATATATTCTAACTTGAAAGGCTGTCATGCGGGGGGGGGGGAAGGATCTTTCTCAATCATTTCAGAGTGCAGAACACACAAAAATGGCTTTAACTTACAGGAAGCTAGATTTTGGTTGAACATCAGGAAAAATCTCCTGTTAGAACAGTATGGCAATGGAACCAATTACCTGGAGAGGTGGTGAGTGCTCCAGCACTGGAGGCATTCAAGAGAAATTTACAAAACCACCTGGCAGATCTGTTTTGATTTGTATTCCTGCATTGAGCATGGGGTTGGACTTGATGGCCTTATAGGCCCCTTCCAACTTCATTATTCTGTGAGTCTATTATTCTATGAAAACAAGTTTATTTCAAGTAATAAGCATTTCCCTTAACATCTTGTTTGATTCCCAAGCCCTGCCTATACCTGAACGTCTCTGGATCTAATTTGTTGATCTGACTCAACCTTCCACCCAGCTTCTGTACTAATCTTGAAGTGACTTGACTTGAGCCCTCCCATGTGTGATAATCTACAGCTGAGATTTCAACATCACTGAGTTTTTGTACTATTTTTGTTCTTTCATTGCACAGAATTCCAGCTAGCAACAAGGGCCACTTTTAAAACAAAATACTGAACAATGCTTCTTCTTATTTCCGAAGCTGGCAAAACCTTTTGTTAATAGATGTCTCTCTTCACATCTATTTCACCTTTGGATCAGTGACCAGGAGGTTGGTTAAAACCCCTCAAGTGGCTGGATTGACCTACGGGGCATCAACTGCTCACTCGTATTCAGCACATACATTTTGAAAGACAGTCAGAAGACATTCTTGTAACAGGCAAGTACGGAAAAAAAAAACCTTGACTCAGTTCTCCAAATTTCTTTGGCACTGCTTGCCTCAGAGACGTTTCATAGTTTCAAATGTTTTTTCTACATCTCGAAGAGGTTCGTGGTCTCAGCTGTGTAAATGTTTTAACTGGGCTCTGTGCTTGGCTCTTCAGGTCATCGTTTTCCCTTCCGGCCCACACAGGCCAAATACGCATCTATATAAGCAAAGACCATCCAAAACCAACATGAGTTTTTATCTCCACACTTGAACACACCCATGGCACGTGGCTCACTCATAGTACAGGATACGGTGCCAGGCAATAAATTCATACATTTGCCTGATATGAACTTCCAATGATTTATTTTTCTTTAAAAGGAGAAATATCCCTCTTGTGTCATTTAATATATCTGATTTGGCAGGAACCATTTCTAAATGGGGAGAGGAAGAAAGCTGTTCAGCCACGCTGAAAGAAAACGTCAAGCCTAAGCCACCAGGGTTGGGAGGAGCTGGGGAGGAAAAAAGAGGCTTGCAGTTAGGAAAAAAAAATTAAGAGCCTATGGAAAAGTAACATTAGTCAATCTGTCAGAACCACCCCCTAAACCCCCCACCCCCAAACCACCAGCTTAGTTACTTTTATGACCCTTCTGGAAAAAAGGCTGTATCTCAGCAGTAGAATATATGCTTTGCATGGAGAAAGTCCCTAGTTTGGCATCCCAGGGAGGACTGGAAAATCTGGAGAACCAGGGCCAGTCAGTTTTACTGTACAGACTGAACTAAACTGACTTAGTGGTCTGTCTCATCATAAGGCAATGAGCAATATGAAGAAAACATTTAATCCAGGACCCCTCCCCATGTCCCTTTGCACAAAATAAAATAGCATGTTACAACGATGACAATACACATTATTGACATCACTGTGTATCTTGTGATAGTGAAGACCCTTGATTTGTATAAATATAAATAATAAAACAGGTGATACACCATAAACCTGAGTAGTCATATTGACTATATACGAGGCTTGTGAACCTGCATGGGTGTGGTGTGGTTCTTGTTTAGTCAGTCTATCCAGACCATGTTTCAGATGGGGGCTCTGAAATAGGGAGATGGCAGGGACTTAAGCTCCCCTAAGGGCTGAAAGGGCTGAACCTTTACAAAGAAACCAGGTTGCGTGTCCTGAGGAATTATCAATGAGAAGTACTTTGACAACAATTAAGAAGAAAAAAGTTGACTGGCTGAATCTTGTCAAATGGAGTTACACTGTGGCACTTACAAGTACTGTAACATATCTGAATTATGCCCCAGGCTCTGTGGTAGCTGTTATCAAGAAACTCAGACATAAAGGTGACATTCTTGTTTTGGACTTCTATTTTGAATGATTCCAGATTCCTTCTGATTTAATTTAGACTTCAAGTTCTCCTAAAAGGGACAGAAAGCCTTTCTTTTTCCCCCATTTTCCCCTCCCCTTTTTGCCGCTCTTTACCTAAACCAGGAGGAGGTCCTCACTCTTCCCATGAGCGATATTTTTCTACATTCTAGGTTCTCCCAAGCTCCATTTTGTTTTGAGAGTTCATTTGAGAGATTCACAGAATTCTTCTTGATTCTTCAATATTTGTGTTGATTTGCCTAGGAAGATTTTCTGATCTCTCAAGCTTGATAACATGTTCTGAATTCTTGTCTGAAAATATTTAGTTTGTGGTTCTCTTTTTCTTTTGTGAACATTTGGTCTATAAAGTTGATTGAATGGTAATAGATGGAGAGAAGTACATTGTTGTTCATCATGACCTTACCCCTTAGCCAATACAATAGTTGTGATGAGGATAACAGAAATAGTCTGAATTGTCCTCGGTAGCCTTTAGAAAAAACAAAAATCAACCACTGAAGGCAGTTTTCCTGAACTAAGAGAGGGCCTGTTTTCTGGATCTAGGAAGACTTGAGGTGGGGTGGAGACTGCAACAGGAATTTGTGCACTAAACTCCACTGAAGAGCAAAGTCCTACAACATCATACCTCAGAGTCATACTTGAATGAGTAACATTGTAGGAGATACCCCTATGGATGGCTTGCCTGCTGGTGGTAGCAGGCCAGATCTCCCCTCACACCCCCAGAGAGGACTTCCTAACTTGTAGCTCTCCAATAGACTGGGTGGATGAGGTGGAGACCATAAGAGACTCCATATCAATCAAAGGTAGGCAGGAGGAAGGTAAAAGGGAGGAAGGAAGGGAAGTCGTAGTAGTGAGGGTTTAAAAAGGAGAGCTGGAAGAGAAAGAGAGAGATGGCTGGAAGGAGGTGCAGGAAAGTGCCAGTTGCGAGGTTTGTCAGGGAGAGGCAGTGACAGTAGCTGAGGAGGGCAGATCTGAACTGGTCCCCCATGATGAATGCCAGATAGTGGAAAGATAGTGATCTGAAAGCTTCTCAGAGTCTGTCAGACATCTCCAGGGTTCAGACAGGCCTGGCTTGTCTTCAGACTCTGCATAGTTCAGGGGCAAGGATCGTGTAAGGCTGCTTCTGCAGTCCCTGAAGCAACCCCCCCCCCCAATTTTCTCATCCAGAGGGGAGACACCTATCTTCTGAAATAGGTTGTGAGTCCCACACCTTGTTTTAATAGAAAATATTTTTCTAACTTACTTAGGAAATTGGTTTGGTTTGACTGGGGCGCACACCCACAAACAATAAGAACATCACCATTGTCCCTGTGCTATTCCACAGCAGAATATGATAGTGCCATATGGTATAAATCAGCACATGCCAAACAAGTGGATGTAGCTCTTAATTATTTGGCTGGCATTGACCCTGCAGAAGTATGTCGAGAAATCCTAGCAAATAATGAATGAAACAAAGTAATACAGTACCAAACACATCCACTTTATGGACACTAACCCACTAGACAACAACTACAATTGAGGAAGAGTTTTCTGCACACATCTCAAGGTCTAAATATTAAACTAGAAGAGGTGAGGCTAAACCTATGGAGATGAAAAACAATTCACTTTGCCAAATGGATGAATGCAGGATAAGACTCTTGCTGAACCATCTGGAAGTCACTTAATAGACTTTGAAGTGAAGAAGTAAGATCAAAGAATAATCAAGGCAAATGGGGCTTGTTCTCTGATCCTGGAGCAGTTAAATCAATGCAATACTTCAGTGGAAGCAATTTATGTCCCACCACGTGTACAAAAGAAGATCTTGCAAATGGCTGAGATAACACTATTGAAATAGCCCGTTTCTGGTCAAAAAAAGTATAATTATTTTAACATTTTAATTTGTTTTTAATTTTACTTATGTATATATCATATACATTCTTAATTTTAAATTGTGCAATGCTCTGATAAGAATAAAGAAAGATTTTCAATAGCTTTTTGCATCACACCAAACACGGAACTGGCTTTTTATTTTTTAACAAAAACCACACACTGGGTTGACATTTTCGTTATGCTTTCCACCATGACCACAATCCTCCCATTTTGGTTTGGAGACTTCTAACATTAGCACAGGAACACTTTTACATGCTGTTGTTCTCCAGATGTCTCTGTAGTGTGCATTTTCTGCACAGACTCTTAAGTCATATGACTATCATTTTCAGTTATGCTCATGGTTTGTTTTTACCCTGTTCCACTTTGGGCACTTTTGCCATCCCTTAAGGAAGATTTAAGGTGATCTGAATGCTTCCCAGATTCTGTCAGCCATCTCCAAAGTTCACTTTTAACATTGGTCTCTCACCTCTTTAAAATTAAGTGCCAGTGGTATGATTCCAATTTGGGTCAAGTAGAATCAGATTCTTTGTACAGGACTGGCATTTCTTCAGATTGTGCATAGTTCAGGGGTAAGAATTGTGCAGGCTGCTTCTGTAGCCCCTAAAGCCAGCACCGTAATATTCCTGTCCATACACAAGACCCTTCTTTTCCAAAATGAGTTGTTACTCCCACACCTTGTTTAAACAGAAAATCTTTTCTTTCTTTTTTTCTTTTTGTGAAAATCCAGAAATCTTAAACCAAACCAAAACTAAATTAAAGCAAAAGTGACCTCCTCATCACTTCTGGTTCCATATATGGCCCCCAGAAAGTCCCTGAGGCTGGAAAGCAACTTTGAACACCCAGAGCATGTTCATCTCTCCTCTTGTACAAAGAATATCTCAATCTCTACACCATCGCATTCACACACTGAGACTCCTCACTTTCACCTCTCTAGCAGGTTGTAGGTACAGGAAGAGATAGTCTAGAATTACGTGGCCCCATAGAAAGCTATTTTTGTCAGTTGGCTGGAAACACACCAAGGCTAGAATATCATTAGTTCTCCATTTTTAAAGGATTAACTCTAATTCACACTTTGCAGATAAAAAAAGCAGATGGGAACACAATTAGCCTTTACCTGCAAAATTCTATGATCCATTTCTCACCTCAGTATATGCAGAGACTTTTACAGTACAGAAAGTTGCCTACAGTCCTGTTTATATTGGTGGGAACGTCATACAAAAGTGTCTGGTAAAACTGCACATGAAAATGAATATTATTTATAACACATGTTTAAAATATTGCAGACTGATGTGAAACTTGATGGCATGGGACAAAGACCCAACAAACACAGAAGGGACACTAACTGAAATTAGGCCAATTAAATTTTTTAACTTTGCTTCCCAGTTGCAGACGCTGGCATTGCACAGTTATATTTTGTTTTTATAAATTAGGAAGTGATCAGGCACGACAATTCTGGTATTCTATGCACAGTGTAATCAAAGTTTAGCACCCTAGCAAATCTCAAGGGCTCCTCTCTGGTTGGTGATCACTGCCCCTTGTGGATGAATGGCACCATTTGGGCCACAGAACGTCCCACACTCAACCTTGAAATTGGGAAGCTGAGAGAAATATCGGGCCTTATAGTTTACATCTTGTTTGTAGAGGAACAAAAAGGTGCCTTCGAGAGACAGAGGACACCTATTGGTGGGGTTTCAACCTGGCTTGCTGGTTCATATGGGGCAAAGGGTTTTTAAAATCTGCACTGAGCATCAGTGAGGGCAGCCCCTCATTTTTTTACTTTGTGTAGAAATTCAGAATTTCATTTACAATCATATGAGATCCAAATCCATGGGGATTAACTGTGCAAAAGATCTTGAGGCCATGCTGGATACCTGAAAACATCAATGCAGAATGAACACAGACAATACAGATAGCATGTTTTTAGAAGGAATATCTTTAAGGCCCAAAGATTTTTAATTACCACGGTACAAACTTTTCTTGCCTTCCACACCTTGCAATTCAATTTGCTTTATTTCATGATTTGTCACCAGGAGTAAACAGAAACTTGATTTGTAAGTCTGAATGCTTGGGCACAACACTTGGAGGGAATCATACCATCAAGACACTATCATGCATTTTGCTTTTAACAATGTGCTGTCTGTATCGTCTCATCTGACCCTCAATGTATTGTGGCTGTATAGAAGGGATTATTAGGGAGGAGAATGAAAAGAAAATAATGATCATGGTAACATCTTCACGTAAGTCTACACTGTGGCCACAAGAGGTGGAATACCAACCTACTCACCATATCTCAGCTACATCATTACACATAAGTAAATGCATTCTGAACATACAATTTAAAATATGGAGAAATGGGTGAATTATTTATAGAAATAAAAGCAAATGTTTCCCAAATCCCTGACGCTTTCCAAACAACCGCTGTGTGAACCATCATACTATTACTTCAACAGTAATGGTTCAATAAAGCTTTCATCATTCCTTCTCCATTTATCCAGACAGATAACAAACCACTTGGTGACTGTTCAGTGATTTCCAAGGTTGTCAGACACATGGGAAACATATTCAAGCCATCTTTTCCAATCTGAAAGACCTGTCACTACAAAGCAAACATGTTTCAATTTCCTGAAAAATTTGGCTGGCCCTGACCAGTGGGAAGTATAGATGTACTTCAATTTTTTCCTGCATGCTTTCTCTCTCTTAAAGATCTGCCTTGGCAGCCTTTCTTACTGTTTCAGTAAACAGAAAGGTTTTCTCAGCTTAATTTATAGCCCTGAACACTGGTAGCATTTTCATTCCTTAGTTAATGATGTTAAAAAGCTTAGAGTTAATGGCACCATAAAACAATTAGAGTCTCATTTATTTCAGTTTTAGAAAAGGTAGCCATGTTAGTCTGTGCAAGCATTTCAGGCAATATCCAAAGAAACAAACATAACAAAAACAAAAACATGTGGCACCCTAAAGACTAACAATTATATTTTAATGTGAGCTTTCACGGACACGTCCACTTCGTCAGACACATAGAAAGAGAATGAAATAATGAATGAAACATCAGTTTCACAAGTAGAATACTCTAAATATTCATTGGTTGAATATTTTCGGTGTGTGGTACTTCTCACATGCAGTGATTTGTGGCCTATGTTTGGTTTTGCGTTCTGTTGTAAACATTCTTCCAGGAGAGAGAAAACAGATACCAGGCCTGAGCAAGGATGAGGGAGGAGAGAGAAGAGAGAGAAGGGGTATATGTGTGGGGGCGAAGACTAGGGAATTCAGTTAAAAACCCGAGAAAAACTGAATCCCCAGTCTTTGCCCCCTCCCCCACACCCCTTCTCTCTCTTCTCTCTCCCTGTTCATTCTTGCTCAGCCCTGGCATCTGTTTTCTCTCTCCTGGAGGAGTGTTGTACAATTTAAAATTATGAACATCTATGAAATATAAAGTTCAAGCAAATTAAAAATGTTAAAATGATTAGACTATTTTTGACCAGAAGTTTATGTGTTACATAGAAGGAGCCTCCCTGAATAGTGGGAAAACATTGCAAGTACATGCAGGCATCCCATGGGCAACAGCGTGCAGCTGGCCACTCCTTCATGTCCAGAAGTGTTGTACTGTAAATTTACTGATGAGCAATTCCATGATCAGAGGTCTTGAATTGAACACTTTCGAACATCTCCTCAGACTTTTGTGTTGAATATGGCAAAGCTTCTGGTTTTTATTATACGTTCATACTATTCAAATGCAAACAACTGTGGACAGCAGAAACACCACTATTACTCAACAATAATATTGAGGGCTTAGTTGACAAAGCCTCAATATTATTCAAGCACTCTCTGGGGTCGTGAGCACAGTTTTGGCTGCAGTACAGCAGTCTAACCACTGAGCCACGAGGCGCTTTAGAGCACTAGGAATTGCAGGACAGTATAAACCTTCTAGTCAATAAGTCTTTCCAAAAGTTAGTATAGGTGGAAAGAGGAGGATGTAATATACTTTTACTATTTTAAGACTGAATAAAGTGATACTATCTGAGCAAGAAATTATTGAAGTTGGTGTCATTGGTCATTGTTTGGAAATGTAGAATCAGTTTTTCCATTAATCTCATGACCCAAACTAGAGATGGGCATGAAGTGGAAGTTTGGTGGTTTGTGTAGATTTGGCCAACAGCTGTACAGGTGTTTCACAGTTCAGCTCCCAGCCCGCTCCAGTGGGCATCTACTCAAACCAGTGCCCTGGTTTCTCTGCCCTGTCTCCACCAGGCACCGCCTCTGAGTGGATGCCCGATGGAGAAGGTGGGGCATTGAGCCATGGAACACCTGTTTGGTCATTGGCCAAACTGGTAGTTTGTGCCCATCTCTAGCCCAAATCCTTTCCCCACTGAAAAGCAAGAGAAATGTCATGTGATCTTTCTGAAGAATGTTCTACCATCCGTCTATGGTATATCCACTAGATATAGAAAATTGGTTAAATCTTTTTGATATACGACTGCATTAGATTCCAGGAATAAGGAGAAAAAATTAGAGGCTTGAGGAAATGTGATAGTTTTAGGTTATTGTTTAATCCACTGCTTTAAATAATTGTGTCAAGAAACCAAACACTTAGGTACACTGCCATCACATATGCAGATAAATACCAGTCCCATTACTCTCTCTCTTGAACATTTTGATTGATTGGTTGGTTGGTTGGTTTAGTGTCATTTGTAGGCAGCCTTCCTCTGGATGAGGGGACCACCTCTGTCTTTTTTTTAAAAAAAGTATTTATTTAAGGACAAGGTTCGTTTCGTTTCGTTTAGTCGTGTCCGACTCTTCGTGACCCCATGGACCAGAGCACGCCAGGCCCTCCTATCTTCTACTGCCTCCCGGAGTTGTGTCAAATTCATGTTGGTTGCTTCGCAGACACTGTCCAGCCATCTCATCCTCAGTCGTCCCCTTCTCCTCTTGCTATCACACTTTCCCAACATCAGGGTCTTTTCCAGGGAGTCTTTTCTTCTCAGGAGATGGCCAAAGTACTGGAGCCTCAGCTTCAGGATCTGTCCTTCCAGTGAGCACTCAGGGTTGATTTCCTTCAGAATGGATACCTTTGATCTCCTTGCAGTCCAGGGGATTCTCAAGAGTCTCCTCCAGCACCACAATTCAAAGGCATCAATTCTTCGGTAGTCTGCTTTCTTTATGGTCCAGCTCTCGCTTCCATACATCACGACAGGAAAAACCATAGCTTTGACTATTCGGACTTTTGTTGGGAAGGTGATGTCTCTGCTTTTTAAGATGCTGTCAAGATTTGTCATCGCTTTCCTCCCAAGAAGCAGGCGTCTTTTAATTTCGTGGCTGCTGTCTCCATCTGCAGTGGTCATGGAGCCCAGGAAAATAAAATCTGTCACTGCTTCCATATCTTCCCCTTCTATTTCCCAGGAGGTGATGGGACCAGTGGCCATGATCTTAGTTTTTTTGATGTTGAGTTTCAGACCGTTTTTTGCACTCTCCTCTTTCACCCTCATTACAAGGTTCTTTAATTCCTCCTCACTTTCTGCCATCAGAGTGGTGTCATCTGCATATCGGTGGTTGTTGATATTTCTTCTGGCAATCTTAATTCCGGTTTGGGATTCCTCCAGTCCAGCCTTCCGCATGATGTATTCTGCATATAAGTTGAATAAGCTGGGGGACAATATACAGCCTTGTCGTACTCCTTTCCCAATTTTGAACCAATCAGTTGTTCCATATCCAGTTCCAACTGTTGCTTCCAGTCCCACATATAGGTTTCTCAGTAGATAGATAAGGTGGTCAGGCACTCCCATTTCTTTAAGAACTTGCCATAGTTTGTTGTGGTCCACACAGTCAAAGGCTTTTGCATAGTCAATGAAACAGAAGTAGATATTTTTCTGGAACTCTCTGGCTTTCTCCATAATCCAGTGCAAGTTAGCAATTTGGTCTCGAGTGCCTCTGCCTCTTCGGAATCCAGCTTTTACTTCTGGGAGTTCTCGGTCCACATACTGCTGAAGCCTACCTTGGAGGATTTTGAGCATAACCTTGCTAGCGTGTGAAATGAGTGGAATTGTGCGGTAGTTGGAGCATTCTTTGGCACTGCCTTTCTTTGGGATTGGGATGTAGACTGATCTTTTCCAATCCTCTGGCCACTGTTGGGTTTTCCAAACGTGCTGGCATATTGAATGTAGCACCCTGTCCTTTTGTTTGTGATCAGAAACAAAAGGACAGGGTAGGGAATACAAAAAGTAAGGGGAAATAGGGAAGAGGGGAAAAGGGTTAGGGGGATAGGAGAACACAGAGTATACCATCATCCAATCAATTCATATTACAATAACAAATCAACTTTTTGCATTTCACAGTTTGATTGCCCTCCTGCTTTCATCTTATCATTTAATTTTAGTTTAATTCTATGTTACTCCAACACTATCTGGTAACTGCAGCCATTTATACAATACATCCCATTGTTCAGTTTTCTTTTGAATTGAACAGTTTTTCAGCCCATCTGACAGAATATCCATTTTTGTCACTTCCCATATTTTCACAATAAGATTCTCTTGTTTCAGCATCTCTGCTTTCTTGAGATTTTTTATATAATGCTTTTTAATTTTGGAAGCTGCACAGGTCACTGGATAACTCTCTATCCAATTTATGTTACTTGGTGTCGTGCCCAATAAAGACGGTTCTAAAATTTGTGCAGCTTCATTTAAGTTTTGTTTGACATCTAAAGTCCCCTCTTTTGTCACTTTCATCAGATCTTCTGTTTTGCCGAAACCTTCATTCACTTGCTGAAACCCTATTATTATTGTCTTTTGCATAATAATCTGCCATTCCTTTTCTCTTTCTTGTACCACTGTTCCAGAACTTTGGGATTGAACAGACCAAGTCTCCATTTGTTGTCTTAAATTTTTGGAGGCCATCTCAGGCTTTCCATTGAATGGGATTTGTATAGATAATACTATGCCCTTAACCACAATGATCGCCCCTTTTATATCCTTCAACAGTTTCCACAATTTTATCAACAATCCAAACCCCTAATCATAAACCTCCCCTTAGATCTCCCTCCAATCTTCATCCAAACATTATAATATAAAAATCAACTTTTAACCCAGCAAATTCAAAATCAAATAGAACAGTGGCACAATTATTTCTTCTTCTCCCGAGTTTAGCAAGCTTCTATTATCAGTCTCACATGCAGTCCGGCAAACAAAACAACAATCACAGAGTCTCAAACTGTCCAGTAGTTGTCCTTGAAGCCCGTCTTATGATCTTTCCATTAACCCCTTGGTGCTCCTAAGTCCAGTCGACCACGTCAGCTCCTTCTTTCTTCTCCAGAAAACAACCAGATTCTGTTTTTAACAGTTCACAGAGTCCAGGAAAAGGCAAAGAGAAACATGTCGCAGTCAAACTGCATTCACAAAACTCACGTCTCTTAAATCCTGTCCGATGGTATTACCATCTGGGTTTCTTTTCCAGAAACATAAGATTTATTTTTCCATCTCACTCTCTTGGCTTTGAAACCAGCCTGCTATATTAAGAGTTCACTTGGGGAGGAGAGTTAGTTTCACTTTTGAAGCAAATATTTTCATTCTTATTTACAGCTTAATGGGGCTGTTTCATAAATCAAAGGCGTCAGCTTACTTAGTTGTTATATATTTTAAGCTTTTATTGGTTGTTCTCCTCTCCCTTGATAAAGGGTTACTCACGGCTCCATGCCAAATATGGCTCCTGCTCCAATCCATGCTGGGTGATCTCTTCAGAAGGAAGAAGTCCGGGTTTGCCTCTCATTCTTCTCCTTCTGCTGCTCACCATCTGCTTCAGAGAGACTTCTCCTAGACTCTCCTTCGATCCCCATTTCAAAGGGGGGATCCCGGACCAGACGGTTCCAGTTTTTCCAGAAAGAGCACTTCTCTGGAGCTACTGGCAGCACCGCAACAAAGCCCCGCCTCCGGGACCACCTCTGTCTTGTCTGGATTAAGTTGCAGTTTGTTTTCCTTTATCAAGCCCATTACAGACATCAGACACTGGGTTTAGAACTGATACAGTTTCTTTGGAATTCGATAGAAAGAAGAGGCAGAATTTGGTGTCATCAGCATATAGTGACACCAACCCAAATTCTGTGAAACCTCTCCCAGTGGTTTCATGTATATGTTAAAAAAACATATGTTAAGGAACTAATTGTTTATTAAAAGAACTTAATCTGAGTGAGGCACAATGTCAACAATACATGACTTTAAAATTATGCATATGGACATCAGCTGACACTGGCTGAAATCCTGTTGCTTTGTGTGGTACATCACAACTGGAGTTGAATCAATAGAACTTACCAGAAAAACCGAATCAGAAAATCCCCACTTATTCAATGACCTAGAATAGTTGCGATTTACTATGCCATGTAAAAGGATTACAGTCAGATTTAAATTCAGATTTTCTCTATAGGTTTTTCCAAATATCCACATCAAAACTACAGTTTAGATCTCTTCCCCATATAGTTATGAAGCCCAAAGCAGTGTCATGTAGATCCATCAGTTAACAGTTTATATAATTTTATGTCAAGTGGTTTTGGCTATTATGACCTAAATTTAACAGTTTTTCCACTGGATCAACAACTGTTGCAGCTTAGGCTACAATTTTGAGGATGGAGGTAAAATTATTCAAACCAATTGAGTTAACTTATTTAAATTGTTCCTTCAATTATTTTCAATTAATGGAATTTAAAATGCAACAGCCCCTCCAGTACCTGAATTGCATCTGTTTATCCAGATTACAGCGCAAGCCCTGTATAGTTCTCCAGTTTATTAGAAGAGAATCTATACCATTAATTCTAGTTGTGCTTTATGATTAGAATATATGGCCTGTAAGAGAGGAGAATCCTAATTCCATTTTTTCACCTATTCTCTATTCTAGGTTATCAAAAGTTACATTACATCAAATGATGCCATAGCAAAAGATATTTATCTGTTCTTGCGGCTCCGGTAAGTTATATTTAAAAATCCTCCTGGTTGGGTCAACAATTTGTCTTTTTCTAATAAAGCTAAATTGATTGTTTCCCATATAAAATCCTATGATCTCTCAAAATCTGTTTGTTAACATTGCAGTAACCAATGTACAATCTTGAAATAATTAATTTCTATTATGTCCTTTGGATTTTGTGATATACTATGTGATACTTGTCATGAGGGAGGTAATGGGCAGCCCTCTAAAATGGAATTAAACAGATACAATATTGATGTTTTAAGATTATCTAAAAATGCTTTATAAAATTCTCTGTAGAAATCATCAAGCCTTACAGTCTTATTGGGGTCAGTTCTGTTAACTACTTGAATAGTTCATCAGTTTTAATATTAATAGTCATGTTACGGATAATCAGTGTGGTGTAATAGATAGAGTATTGGTCTGGGACTCAGGAGACGAGGGTTCAAACCCCTGATTGGCCTGGAATAACTCATAAAATGGCTCCTTAAATATCTTACCTTGAAAACCCTCTTAGGGTTGCTATGTCAGTTCCAAATTGAAGAAACATAACAACAAAGTTAATATAGGTTTATGGCTAACATTCACAAACCATGGATGAATAAATTCTTGCAAAGTAATAAATCTGGACACCAATATCCTGTAAAACAGAGTACTGTAGCTACATAAGGTGCATGTTATGAGACCTGCAAACACCATCTCTAGGTATATTAACATGCTGCAACATCTTACCAATTCTAAAATAATTACTTCAATACACTTTCAATACTCTCCCACAGCTCGACTGCCGCACATGAAAGTAATTCCTTTTGTTAGGCAGTGTTTACATACAGTGACTTGCTTGGCTGGGAAGATGGTTAATAGTTTTATAATGCCTTTATAAAAACTGCTGTTCTACCCTCATTTTCAAAAGCACTTTTATTTTCAGCGCTACTTTTTCTACACCCCCCTTAATTATTTTAACTGTAACCCACTCAAAGAGTGCTCTAGCATGCATGAATGTGTGTGTAAATAAATAAATAAATAAATAAATAAATAAATATCAAATAACCCTAACTCGAATTCCATTCCACTTGATAAAAATTTATTTTTAAATAGCCATTTCCTGATGTAACTTGCAAATAACTTCAATTTTTTTATTACTAAGTTCCTAAAATTTCTGATTAACAAATTGCATGTCTATAGAACTTTGGTTAAGATCCAAGGTTTGAGGTGCCCTCCTCCTTCTCCAGTTTCACTCTGTTAGAATGTTATTACAGTACTAGGGTGAAGATTCCTATGCCGTGTCATATTTCTTCTGCAACCTTTATTGGAATTTATAGGTATGTTAAGACATGTTTATGAGTAATTGTGAGAATTACAAGTTTTTCTATTTTGCCTGGAAAGCCATATTTTGAACCCTTTTAAGTGTTATGACATATTTCTGCTTAATTTTGCAGCAAATGTTATATTTTATTTCTTCACAACCCTCGTGATGATTTCAACATGCTTAAAAGTCGATGTCCAATAAGTGCAAAATTATGGCATTTTGTTCAAGAGTTTGGAGAGCTGATTTTCAGTAGTGATGATGATACTCATTTTGTAAATGGTAAATTGTGTGAAGTTAATGTGTGACCCAAAGTGTTTTATGTAAAAAGTAAGAAAACACGGAAAACAAGCAATACTTCCTTTTTGAGAGAGATTCTTATTCTATTGCAGGTTCATTAAATACCCAGTCAGAATTTTGTAAGGATCTCTATACAATGATGGTTACTTCAGATATTCATTTAAATAAATTAGGTAGCTGTAGCCTCAGACATTTCTTGAAGAACTATACCAGTCACTCAATTCCAAATGAATCAACTCTAAGAAAAATTACATCCCTGCCTGCTATGAAGATGAATTAGGAAATATAAGATTTGGTGTTGACAACAATAAGATACAGGTTTCAATAGATGAAACAAGTGGTGTAAATGGAAGATATGTATCTAGTGTTATTATTGGCATGCTGAAATGTGACAAGCCTGGTGAATTATTTCTTCTAACATGTAAAACTCTGCAAAAAGTAAACAATTTCCACTATTGCTATGCTTTTTGACAATTCTATGAAACTACTCTGGTCAGATGGTGTAAAAAGGGGAAACATCCTCCTCTTTGTAACAGATACCACATATGACTAAGGCAGCCAAAGGACTTAAGCTTCTTTATCCAAAAATGATCCATTGCACATGGTTTACACAGAGCAGTCAAAGAGATTCGAAGCAACTATCTTGACATAGATAAGATAATTTCAAACTGGAAAAAAGTGCTAATCAAAGCTCTACCTTCAGTATAAAAGTTGAAAGACATTCGGCTCTCCCTCCTCAGCCTGTTGTGATGTGTGGGGAACTTGGCTAGATGCCGCTATGTATTATTCCACAAATTATGATTCCTTGCAGTGGATAGTTAAAGAATTTGACTGTTGTGAATCTTTCTTCATCAGACTGTGCAAGATTCCTTTCTGAAACCTTGGCATACTGCAGATAAAATCTAACTTCAGTGGATTCTCAAGAACAATCACCCATCTTGAAACTGCAGGAAGAGAACTTAGCAATACACTGAAAATTGTGAAACAAACTGAAGATGATTTAAAGTGAGCAAAGGGGAAAGTGGCTGCAAAAAGAGAGGTTACTTACCTGTAACCATGGTTCTTCAAGTGGTCATCTGTGAATTCACACAAAAGGGTTAACCCAGCGCCAGCGTTGGTCCTCTTGGAACATTCTCGAGCTTTAAGAGAAAAGTAAAAAAGTTTAAGGCTGCCTATACTGCGCATGCTCCGCCTGCCCAAGCCTCAGTTCCATTTATCCGCCACAGGTACCTGAGCATGAGCTAGATACAGCCAGTGACAGATAGAGGGGAGGCCAGGCAGGATTGTGTGAATTCACAGATGACTACTTGAAGAATCATGATTACAGGTAAGTAACCTCTCTTTCTTCATCGTGGTCTTCTGTGAATGCACACAAAAGGGTGATTAGCACGCTTACTCAACGGTTGGTGGGCTGTCACTGGAGGACAGACATCAACACCGCTCTCCCGAAACTTGTCTCCTTATTGGCCCTCAGGTCTAGCCTGTAATGAGTGATGAAAGTGGAGACATTAGACCAGGTGGCAGTCCTGCAGATGTCAGGTACATCAACGCCACATAGTAGGGCTGTAGAAGAAGCGATGGCTCTGGTGGAATGAGCCTGAAATCCTTCAGGCGGAGACGTATGCTGAAGCTCATAAGCAAGCGAGATTGTGGAGACAAGCCATCTGGAGAGCACTGAAGACGATGCTGAGAGACCTTTCTTTTTCCCAAAGTAGCAGAGGAAAAGTCTATTAGATGGCCTAAAGTCCTTGGTTCTAGAAACATAGAAGCCCAGAGCCCTCCTGACATCAAGGGTGTGGAGCATGCGCTCGGTGTCATTCGTAGGCTCAGAGAGCAAAATAGGAAGCAACAAAGGTTGGTTGAGGTGAAAGTCAGAGACAACCTTTGGTAGAAAAGAGACATCAGGGTGTAACAGCACCTTATCTTTGAAAAACTGTAGAAAAGGTTGGTCAGAACGAAGGGCAGCAAGTTCATTCGCCCGTCTGGCAGAAGTGATGGCAACAAGAAACAACGACTTAAGAGATAACATCTTGAGGTCACACATAGCCATTGGCTCAAAGGGAGGACGAGTAAGGGCATGCAACACCAACTGAAGAGACCACTGTGGAACTGGTGGTCGAACTGGACGTCTCAGATTAGTGAGTCCTTTAAGAAAGGCTTTAACTGTAGGATGGGAGAACAGACGTGAAGAATCTAAATCCTTAGGTTGGAAAGAAATGATTGCAGCTAGATAAACTTTAATAGTGGAAAGGGACAACTTGAAATCAAACAGGTAACGTAGGTATTGCAGTAACGTAGAGAGAGACACAGGAGATGATACAAGACCCCTGGCCTCAGTGAACTTCAAAAAACTTCTCCACTTATAACTGTAAAGTAGAGCAGTGGAGGGTTTCTTTGCCTGGTCTAACACCTCCTTGATTTCAGGGAGATCCTCCACGCCATTAGATGCAGAGTGTCCACATCTGGATGGAACACCCTGCCTGCATCCTGTGTCAAGAGATCAGGTAATGTTGGTAGTCTCTTGAACTCTGAGGACATCCCCATCAACGTTGGAAACCATACTTGCCGAGGCCAGTATGGTGCTACGAAGATCCCTCCTACAGGTGAGTGACGAAGCTTCACTAGAGCCCTCTGTATTAAAGGAAGGGGAGGAAACATGTAGAGGAGTCCGTGATTCCAAGGAATCATGAATGCGTCACCTAACGAGTCCTTGCCTAGGCCGGCTCTGGATGCATACTCGGTGCACTTTGCATTGCGATGAGAGGCAAAGATGTCTACAGTTGGGGTCCCCCATAGGTGACAGAGGTCTTGGAACACCTGGGTGTTCAGTTCCCACTCATGTGTCTGACATGTGAGACGACTCAGCTGGTCTGCCAACACATTGTCTGTCGTGGCCACATGTATCGCTACTGGAAAGACATGGTGCTGGTAGCACCACTCCCAAAGGTGAATCACAAGGTAGAGAAGCGATCCTGAGCGAGTCCCTCCTTGTTTGTTTATATAGTACATGGCCGTGGTGTTGTCTGTCACTAATTGAACACCACGACCCTGCACCATGGGAAAGAAAGCTCTGAGGGCTTTGATGACTGCTATGATCTCCAGATGACTTATGTGGAGGATCTGTTCCTGAGCAGAACAAAGAGCATGTATCTTGTGTTGACCTCAGTGTGCTCCCCACCCTGTCGGACTGGCATCTGTTGTCACCTGCACCGTGAGTTGAAGTAGTCGAAACGGTCTGCCTATCTGCAAGTGTAATTCCACTACTGGAGCTGTGATGCAAGCTCTGGAGTTACTCGAAGGTGTTTTCTTTGACTGTCTCTCATGGGATTGAAGTATGCCAGAAACCATGATTGCAGGGACCGCAATTTGAGATGTGCATGGGCCAAGGCCAGAGTAGTTGAAGCCATGAGGCCTAACAGGTGTTGGACATGTTTTGCTCTCACACGGGCCCTTGACCGAAACTTCTTGAGAGCCTTGCAAGTTTTTTGTATCTGGTCCTTGGGCAGAAAAATCTGGCCTTTGATAGTGTCCAGTCGTGCTCCGATGTAATGCACTACCTTGGAAGGTGCGAGATGTGACATTTTTTCATGTTGATGGTGAGGCCTAGTTTTGGCAGCAACCGCAGAATGAATTTTGTGTCTTTCAGAGCCTGGATGGGGAGACCACCAACCAATCGTCAATGTAAGGGTAGCTGAAGGGGAAGCTAACTCCATTTCTGACAGTTTAGTGGAATACAATGTATGTTCCCACAGATGGTATTTCAAGCATTGTTGCCCGGCTTTCAAAGCCGCTTTGGTGAATGCTTTGCAATGAATGCAGGATCGTGTAGAACAGGGGTTTTAAACTCAATTTACCTGGGGGCCGCTAGAGGCTAGAGTCTGGGTGAGGCTGGGCCACATCAGATTTTCCGCCAAGCGGAGCAAGAGCCCGAGGAAGCCGTCCAGGAGTTTCCTTAGCTGACAGACAGGTAGGTTGGCTGGCAGGCTGCAGTCCTCGATGGAGGGTGCAAGAGGTGCTGTCTTGGGAGAGAGCCGGCGAGCGAGGCAAGGCTTTTTTAAACTCTTGACTGCAGAGGATGTGTGGGCACTTTGGGGGGGCAGACAAGGTGAGGGCCACAAACTATCATCTGGGGGGGTGCAAATGGCACCCAGGCCACATGTTTGAGACCCCGGTGTAGAATGTGATTCACCCAAACAAAAAAGGCACCAATCGTGGCCATCGTGGTAAGGATGTTTTCTAGAACAGACCCTGCAACGACTAAATGGGCCTGAGGGGGACATAAGATGATCCTACCGGTCTCACTAAAGCCGTTGGCGATCTGGAGAAAAAGGCGGGAAAGCCCGAAGCAGCCAGGTTAGAGGAAAAATCCAAAGCAAAATCCGTAAAATCAAGTCCGCGTCAAGAGGGAATGACAGTTCACGTAGTCAGATCAAAATCCGGGTCGAAATCACGAAAAATTCAGTCAGAAAAAGATAATTTTAAGGAGCTCGAAGTGAGAGGCGGAAAAATGGAACTGAGGCTTGAGCGGGCAGAGCATGCGCGGTAGCTGCAGCCTTAAACTTTGTTACTTTTCTCTTAAAGCTCGAGAATGTTCCGAGAGGACCAACGCTGGCGCTGGGTTAACCCTTTTGTGTGAATTCACAGACGACCACAATGAAGAATTAGTAATAAACTGCAAAGAGTGCTGCAAACTAATCTGGGTTATTCAATACTTAAAATAAGTAACATTCTAAATTGACTCAAAACAAAATTTGATGACCATGAGCCAGAATTTTCTCCAGATGGGGCTTTTTTTCTAATTTGTTCCTTTAAATTTTTGTGATATCAAACAGAGTTTTTCCAAATACAAGAATATACTGGCAGGCAAAAGAAGGAATTTTAAGTTTGATAATGTCAAGGTGCACATGATCATTCAATGCAATTCTGATGTTAATGAAAACTAATCCAAGTATGACAATTTTACCCTCAAAATGTTTATTTGATTCCTGGAAGTGAAGAAGAATAAATCTTTTTTAAAAAAATGTGTATATAAACACAGATTTTTAAAAATTGGGTGTTAATTTCAGAAAACTGTAAAGTCATATTTTTGGTTTAATTGGTCATATTTAAGCTATTTTAAGGTCATAAATGCTTTTCTATTTCAGTTATTACCATCTCTTTTCTAATCACCTTTGAGAGTATTTTTACATAGCTTATGTCTTTTATGCATACGCCTATCCCAGGCTAACGAGTCTTACCTACCTGGGCTGCTCCCTCGCCGCATGGGTGATGGCGGCGCCTCCTCATTCTCCTCACCACATCGGGGGTTGAGATCAAAGTTTTCCTTTTCCTAGATGGGCTGCCTTCCCAGGCTAATGAGTTCCACCTACCTCAAGAGTAGAGTCTCATTTAATAAAGTCTGTTGTTTTTGTTCCCAGAAGACTGTCTTTTTAATGTGAATGGGATCAAGACCCAGGAACAAGATTTGATGCAATCATTGGAGATAGAAAGTAACAGAGGCACCAGTGCATGACTGAAAGCTGTTATCAGGCTGAGTCATAAATTCAGCATGCCAAAATCAGTGACAATGGGTCCAAGAAAAGACATAAATTCACTGAATGCTGCTGTCTATGTAATTCAGGCCACTATTTAAATCTCCCCCTTCCCCCAGATATAAGTTGCCTTCTTTAAAAAGCATCAGTGAAGATAAGGAAGGTGAAATATTTAGAGTTCAGGCTATACATGAATCCCAAAACGACTTTCCTTCCCCCATCAGTAATGCCATTACCAGTTAAAAAATGATCGCTGGGATATTTAAGAGTATGAAAAATCTGAAAGGGTAGTATAATAGCAAGTAATACAAGGATTCATCCAGATTTACTTGAGTCAGGGACTGCAAAAGTAGAACCAACTATGATATGAGTCTCTTTTAATATCAGACACATCTGGATCATCCCGTATGCTGATTCTTCCTCAAATGCTCCTTAAGTAACTAATTAATTTTGATTCCTTGTAAAAGTGTTGAGCCTGCTCTTTAAGAAACCCATTGTTCTAACCAATCAATGGTATCTTTCTGTTCAAGTAAATGAAGTGCAGGAAAAGAAATGCACAGATTCATCCTCAGATGCCTTGGCACCATTAACTTCAGATTTAACAATGCTTGTCTATGCAGGGCTTTTTAGAAGCAATTCTTTTTTCAAAAGTAACCACTTGATGAGCTAATTCTTCTGTGAGGTAATTTGTACTTGGTTAAACTTTTGTACTGATTTAAATATGTGAATTTGCATGGGTTGATATATGTTTCAGTTGTCTGTACTTAATCTCAGTAATGCTCAGTCATATCCTATTTGTAGTGTTGTGATATGATCTTCACATAGGGTCACTTGTGCCTAATACAGGAAGCTACGGAGTGGTGCATACATATGCACTGAGATTCTCATACATAATAGAAACCAAACCTAGTCAGGGTCTTCTGGAATCCTGGCTAGCAGTAATCATATGTAGCTTTATGCAGTAAATTGTGATGTTTCCCTATTCATTTTTATATCTGTATTAGCAAGAAATGAAAGATAATAGATATAGAAAGTAGAAAAAATGTAAGCAAGGAAGTGGGGCCAGGCTATGGCCCAAGCAGGAAGGCACCCCCCCCCAAAAAAAAAAAAATCTGAGGGAACTGCCTGTGGCCAGAGGACATTGTGGTGGTAATGCTGGACATACAAGGATTCAACAATCACATTAGCACTAGGGGATGGGCAGCATTTTGAAGCCATAGATTGTATTGTCCATAGGCCTGAAAAACTGGTGTGTTAAAGAAAAAAGAATATATGGCCTGGAGATTTTGGAAACCATAAGGGTAAATATCTGCTTTCAGGTATAATGAACTATGGTGATATTTATGAAATGTCTAACAAAGTAGTATAAACTTGTGAAGGTGACAACTCTGAAAAATTCCCTATTTTCTTTCAACCAGTTGCTCGAAGATTCGAGTGTAGCTGGAAGTTTCAGTAGCAGGAGAAAGAGTTTATTTGAACTAAGATCACTTATCCATTCATAGCCCTCTGCTTGTAAGGAAATACCTATTTTAAGTTCCGGTGGTTTCTGAAAGGTTGATTCCACAAAGATTACTACTGAGCGTACTGCTGACTCATTCACTAAAAGCTGTTTCCTGGTGTGTAAAACACTTTTTTTTTAACAACAGAGACTCATTTGACTGGTTGTTGTGGGTTTTTCGGGCTCTTTGGCTGTGTTCTGAAGGTCATTTGACTGCTTTTCGCAAAGCACGACGTAGGATCCCAGTTCCATAACCCTGTTTCCAGCTCCCTCCTTTCTGTTGATCAAGAGCGTCACTTGGGTCTGCATTATCCATTACGCTATAATGTTGCAACAAACCCATAAAGTCTAAGTTTGAATGTGCTTATCTGAAGTTCTGATTGCCTGTATTCTCCCAAAGCTATACTCATTAGAGAATACTTAAGATTCTAATTTGAAATGAAGCCATGGTGAGCAGATAGCCACCAGCCTGGTGTCCCAACATCTGGCCTCTTTAATCAAAGGTGTCCTTGACTCTGAGTTGGGATTCAATGTAAATCTTCGATGCCTTTTATGTAGCATTGTCCTGATTCTTTATTTGAATTAAACCACGAGAACTGCATGTAAGCTTTCTTCAGCTTCTTGGTTAAGGGCAAGATAGAAATGTAATGAAGAATTAGTGAGATCATCACACATTACCAGTGGGAAACCATCTATCAAGGGATATACTGTACAGAATCCTGCTGCCACCCCCTAGCTGGACCCTTGATGTTGCTCCCTCTTCACCTGTCCTTTCCAAGCACAGAGTGAGTGGCAGAGTGAAGAAATGGAGCAACATCTACTTTTTGGGTGCTTTCCATCTGGGCACCTGTGTGCACTGAGGAAGAGGGGAAGGAAATAAGTAGTGGTAGCCGTCGTAAAGAGGAAACACTTGCTGGGAAGAGCAGTCCTGTTGATGACACATTTTCTCCCTAAACTTGGAGCTAGCTGGAAAAGTAATTCTGACTTGCTTCGTAGGATTTTTGGAAGGATTACTGAGACCACAGGGATGAAATAGTTTGAATATTCAAATATATCATCATCATCAACATGGTTCTGAATCAGAATGAAAACATTCCAGTCCAAGGCTTTTCAAACAGAAATAATCTTTTCTCCCTGCCTTCTTCCCATATTTAAACTTAATTTAGAAACAGAAATTCTCCATACCTCTGAACTTTCCACAGCTGTTTCCAATCCAACCAGACACCAAAACGTTCACTTTTTCCTCAAATCACGGGGTGTGTGTGTGTGTGTTAGATCCTTAAAATGTTTAGTGTAATGATGCCTTTTTCAACCTCAAAATAAATTTGTTCTATTTTAAAGGTTTTTCCCCTCCCTTGAAAATTTACTTACACTGGTATTTTTATTTTAAAAATGTAATTATAGATAAAAAGAAAGCATGAACATAGTGTTATTCCACTTTACTGTATTACCCCAGTTCTTTCATGGTTTTTATTCCATATTCTATCACAGGCCTGTAATATCTTACTTTTGAGATTTCTGCTCTTTAATAAGGAAGCCCAGAAACTACTCACAAATTGTCTCTAAATTAATTTGATACACGTATATAAACGCAGGCCCAAGAAATGCAACCATGGACATATATAACACAATGCTTTTTGCATTCTAGCAAAGGTAGGTTTATATTTGAAGACAGATGAATTAAAGCCCTATGTAAATAAAAGCCCAATTTTAGGTAAGTCACTTAGAACTATTAAGCAGCAATGGCTAGTAAAATGGTTGGCTACAGATGAAACTGCTACCAGCCACAGCACAGGAAAAAAAGCAGAATTCTTGTCCATGCTGTTAGTGCTCGGAGACAGCAATGCAAAAAGGGAATGCCCCAATCAGCACTTTTAAGTGTGTGGTTGCTGACTGGATAGTTATTCTTGGGGCAGGCTGGTATCCAGGCAACAATTATGCACTTGCACAATGTTAACTGCCTCCACTTCTGCCTCCTAGTACTTAAACCCCTGGGTGGGAACTCCCATTTGATGCAGTAGCTGCCAGATGTGCAGGTTCTTGCATAGCAAAAGGCCTCACCAACTCCTGGTGTCTTGGGGAACAGTTGTTAAAATAGTAGTGCACAACTGGAAGTCTTCTTCAAGATTTGGTCTCTTTTGTTCATCATATCAACATGAAACCATCAACCACAGGTAGCTTGTGATCAGAATGAGGGCGGTACTTTAACCACTATACTACACTGGCTCTCAAACGTGATGGGGTAAGGCCATCATGTTATATAACTGATCCAAATTCTAGGTGTCCAGAGGACTCGTGGGAGGAGAGGTGCAGAAGGCTGCAGAAGGTGAACAGCCTTTGGAGCAAGATTTAGGCACCCCTGAAAAATGCCAACAAACTGGATTTACGAAAATATAGGCCTGGATTGGGTAGGGTTTTTTTTATTGTTGTTACTTCTTTAAATAATAATTTTAAAAGTTTTGTAATTTTTTTAAAAAATCATATAAAAGCCTATTAACATTTATTTGAAAATAAGGATGCATCTCTAGCTGAAATGAACAAGTAGTGTGTGATTATTTCATGGTCATTTGCTGTGAGCTCATTTTAATTAAGCAGCTTTTGTGTACTAAAATATTCATGCAGAAAAACATTCCCATGGCTCTAGGTTTGTAGGGTTTGATGTTATCATGCGCTTCACTAACCTCCACCACAGGCTCTGACAAGATGCAACAAGCATCCACAAGAGACACACATCCTGGGAAAATTCCACCTAGTTTCATGCAAGACAGAGCTTATGAAGCACAGCAGGTTTTTGTTGATAGATTTCTGACTACAAATGTTGCAGACAGTTCTAGAATTAGAAACTCTAAACTCTCTATCGCATATACTTGCATGAGAAGTAGATGCACATACTTAATTTATTCCTGGTCCAAAATTCTGGATGATACAAATTTTAAAGTATGCTGCTATAGGATGTGATAAAGAAGCTCATCAGCAATGAATTTTTACAAAGCAGTTCACATAACCAGTAAGATGAACAACAACATTAACTAGCCTCATCTGTGCGTGTTGCACAATGAACAGTGAATGCTGATGCACTAGACTGGAATAAACGACCAGTAAGAATGAAAGTTGTTGTTGTTATGTGTTGTCAAGTCAGAACTTACGGCAAACCGAATCAGGTTTTCAAGGTAAGTGAGGTATTAAAGGAATGGTTTTACCAGTTCCACATCCCTAATGAGGTTTTTTTTTTGTGGCTGAGCTTTTTAGTCCTAGCCCATCACTCTGTTTACTACACACTCTGCGTCTCCAAGAATGAAAGTAGGGACCCATTTTTCTTCTACTGAACACTTCCTGCACAGCAAACAATGTGTGCTGGACTAATGGTTACTGTCGTGTTGTTTTGGTTTGCTTTCCATGTGAAGGGATTTGAGGGAGCAAGACTCAGGAGTTTTATCTCTCACTGGCAGTGGCATAGACCCAGCATACTACCTCCTCGCCATTTGCTGGCTATCGTCACACTGCAGATGGGGAGCTGAGAAAAAAAGCATCTAGTATTTACTGAGCTCATCTCTATTGTGTGGGACCTAAATGATTAGAAGTGCATGTACAAGAAGAGAGGAAGGACTGCCACACTTAGGATTTCATTTCTTGGGAAAGGGATGTCAGGGCTCATGAGGTGAGGCTGAGGAGCCTGATGCCGAGGGAGGCCCGGAAGGAAAAAAAACAAAACAAAACAAGAAACCAGGCCTTCTCGGCAGTAGCTCCTTGCCTCTGGAACAATCTTCCTCCGGAGATTCATGCAGCCCTTATGTTGGATATCTTTAAAAACCAATTAAAAACATGGATGTTTATGCAGGCCTTCCCTCCAGTCAATACTTGATCTTTTTCTTTCTTTCTTTCTTTTTTCTTTCTTTCTTTTTTATTTTCTCCCATCTTGTAGAATTTGTCATTCAATGTAATAATTTCTGTGTTATATTTTGTTGTTTTTATGTACTGTATGTATTTGGAAGCTGCCTAGAGTGGTTGCAAGACCAGATAGGAGGGACATTAAATAAATAAATAAATAAATAAATAAATAAATAAATAAATAAATAAATAAATAAATAAATAAATAAATAAATAAATAAATAAATAAATAAATAAATAAATAAATAAATAAATAAATAATGTCCGCAGTATATAAAATGGTGTTTCTGCTAATTCCTGGTGCAGGGCTTGGAAAAGTTACTTTTCTGGATGAGAACTGTCAGAATCCCTGGCACATATGGCCAATGGTTGTACTGGCCGAGCAGTTCTTACTCCAGAAAAGTCATTTTCCTAAGGCCTTTCCTGATATATCTGTTCCTCCTCTGTGTAATGGTTAAAGAAACACTCCAGAATACTCCCAGGAACACTTCTATTCACTTTTCTCTCAGGTTAAGCAAGACTTTAGATTTTAAGCAAATGCCGGTGGGTAGGCCCAGAGAGCCCTGGCACAATATGAAGGCTTTGCTATGTCACTGTGTAAGAGCTAGCAGAGTGCTCAGTAAATGAAACACTTTTTTTTCTCTAGTGGGATATCTATGAAGTCAAGAGCAGAGGTTCTTAGACTGAGTCTGTGGACTCCTGATCATGTGCAAGGTTCATTTAGTGGTTTGCCAGGAGTCTTCATTACAATCAAGACTCTCTGTATTTGGCTCTGCATGCTAATTGTTTTGGTGAGGATGGAGATGAAAGCTGTTTCAACAAAGGATGGATTGCTGAACAGGCAAACAAGGTCTTGGCCTGGACTGGTGTTTTCCAAGATATGTCACTCATGCAATCAGGATTTCCCCCACCATCATATAAGAGTTAAAGGGGTCCTAAGGCCTGCAATATTTATAATATAGAACTAGTTTTGAGAGTGAGGCTGAAAGGGGAAGAAAACAACATACTACAGTCCCCCCAACACCATACAAGACAGGAGTTTTATCACTTGCCATCCTTAAATCCAAATAAAGAAGGATGAATGCTGAATGTGAACTGAGGGGAAAATCTGATGAAACTGCATGCCACTTTGCAGAAGTTAAAAAAAGAAACAAACATAACACAAGGGAGGCAAAGGTGTGATTTGATCTAAGAATAGTAGTATTACTAATTTTTTATTAAATGGTCTGCTAAACTTCCAAGCAAAAGAGGTCCATCAAGGAAGGAAGGAAGGGAGGGAGGAAGGGAGGGAGGGAGGGAGGAAGTAAGAACTATTGCTCTGTAGAGGCATGGGAAATAGTCAACATCAGCATTCAGCAATAGGTGCCTACTTGCATATGTGGAGCTAATGCAAGCCCTGGCAAAACTGGGACTAAGGTGAGATGGAGTGTTGGAAGAGATCCATGGGAATGGCAGGCGGAACAGATCCATGGGAATGGCAGGCAACCAGACAGGGAAACTACCAACCTGAGAGAGAAGTGGGTGAGGACTTCAAGCAGAATCAGGCAAGAGATAGCTGGAATAAACCCAGGGGCTACAGGAGCAGTGTGAGAATTTGCCTGTGGCCCAGGTACACCCAGCCTGAAGAGTATATGTGTAACGAGGCCAGGAGGCACTGGCAAGCATATAGAAGTGATGCTGAGGAGGCAGTAGGGTCATCTTGGAATCTGGGATAGTTTGGGCTCCTCCCTTCCCTTCTCTGCAGCTATGGTATAAAGACATGAGTAGTACAACCGGTCTCCTGAGTCTCATGCTGAGCCTAGGAATTTATGGTGGTGACTTTTGGAGCAAACCTGGAGCCTGGAGGAGCTGATATATTTTAGAAGATCCCAAGCCACTCCTTTAGCTGACCTTCTATAGAAAATCAGAGCCTTTTTTCCATAGGTATTTTCAATGTATTATGTTAATATAATGCAGATAGGTCACTGTCTCTCAGAGAAAAAGCCCAACATGGAAGTGAAATTATTCATGCAGTTAGCAAATGTGTTGGCACTTTTGAAAAGAAAAAAAATTCAAATGCAAAAGGAGAGACACAGAGGAATATTAACTCTTGTCTCCATACTGCAGCACTGATTAAATTATATCCTGCATGTCTGATGTTTAATCTTTTAAAAATGTATGTAACTGTCATACCTGGGGTGGGTTCAGACTGAAAATGAGGCAAAAGGCTTAGGATGCATCTGTAGACAATTGTATAAGTTCAGGCTCCTCACATTGATATTTAATTCCTTGCCCTGGGGACTAATTTCCCCAAACCTTTATGTCAAGGGAGTTGTAGTCCAAGAATATCCGGGGATCTAAGTTTGGGAGCCACTGCTCTAGAGGGATTTCTTCAAGAAATTGAGGGTAGTTCAAAAAAGAAAAGGGCCAAAACTTTTTTAAAAAATCAGATCAGATAATAAAATTATATTATTAGTTCATACTAGTGATGGAAAGAAGCAAGAGACTAAGGAGAAGTGAAAGAAGTAAAAGATCAAGCATAACTGCTTCCTTAAACCACATTTAAATTATGCCAAACAACGGTAAAGTCCGATTTGCAACCTAAATTCTCCACAGTTTGTTTTTTGGGTGGCAGAAAACAAACTGAGGAGGGAAATGTTGTCTGGGTTCTGAAGTTCTTCAGAAGCAAATTCTCCAGAAATTTAGTACAGTTGGTTTTTGGAATGTATTTATATAGATTAGTGGCCTAGTTGTGGAAGAAATCAGCAGAACAATCATAAAAAGGTAAAGGTAAAGGTTCCCCTTGACAATTTTTGTCCAGTCGTGTTCGACTCTAGGGGGCGGTGCCCATCCCCGTTTCCAAGCCATAGAGCCAGCGTTTTGTCCGAAGACAATCTTCCGTGGTCACATGGCCAGTGCGACTTAGACACGGAACGCTGTTACCTTCCCACCGAGGTGGTCCCTATTTATCTACTCACATTTACATGCTTTAGAACCGCTAGGTTGGCGGGAGAGAACAATCATATCTGAGCTTTAAGTCATGCCACAGTAAAGGGCTACACCACAATCCTGTCTGCCTTTACATCAAGCTATGACAAACATGTCAACAATCTGTGGTGAATATGTGCCCATATCTAAGCAACCTCATCAAAGTGAGTTCCCCACCTAACTGTCTGAAAACGTTACCTCAAGGTAGAAACCTGTACAGCCACAGCAGGTGGGAGGGGGACTGAGGAAATGTCCCAACAGAAGCATACTGCTGGAAATAACCCACAAAGTTAGAGCGTGCTTTGAAAATGATGACACACAAAGGAGGGGAAAACTAGAGGAATGAAAACACCTTAAATTTGAAGATGAAGAAACCACAATAACCCACCTGGCACTTTAAGAGCTTTACGCTCTGAGGCAAGAATTAACCACAAGCAAAGTTTCTGTAACTTACAAAGTACAAGGATGCTTTCTTCTGCACATGGCAAGTATCAAGCATATAGAAAATGCATGTCCTAAAGAAAACATTTTTGAAAAATAAAGTAAAAATACCACGCACCTGAGCTAAATCATAAGCCAAATACTGGGGTGTGCCTCGCACAGTTGTATCTTTGGATATGTAAGTTATGGTGGGTGGTCCAAGAGGAATGTGGAGTCAGGGCCTGCTTCAGAGGTCAGTGACAGCACAGAAAAGTTCTGTCTCTAGGAGGCATTTAGAAGTACGGAACAACCCCATTAATTTTTCTGTTTTTGTGCTTTTAGAGGGGGTTGAAGGTCACCAAAGCCCTCCCTCCAAAAACAAAACTGGAAGTGGACATCCAGGCACATGCAGTTGAAAAGTTTCATCATCTCTGGCCCTTATCAGGCTTGGTATGAGGCCTGAAGGTTTGGCCACCAAGATCAAAGTTCTCTATCTGTCCCCTGTTGCAGTGGTTCCCAACCTTGAGTAACTCAAGTGTTCTTGGACTTCAACTCCCAGAAATCCTGGACCTAGCCAGTGGTGGAGCCTTCTGAGAGTTGCAGTCCAAGAACACCTAGGTCAGTGGTGTCGAACTGTGGCCCTCCAGATGTTCTTGGCCTTCAACTCCCAGAAATCCTGGCCAGCAGAGGTGGTGGTGAAGGCTTCTGGGAGTTGAAGTCCAAGAACATCTGGAGGGCCACAGTTCGACACCACTGACCTAGGTGAACCGAGATTGGGAACCACTGCTCTTTTGCCTCTTCTCTCCTCACTCTTCTTGCCTGTTCACTATCTATCTGAGGAAGTGAGCAAGAGGAAAGAGCAGTAACCCCTACCCTTGCCCCTTCTTCTTCTGGTGGTTGTTGTTGACTGACCCAGAAAGAGACTGGTGTCTGCTATTAACTATCACATTTTCCCCAGTACAGTACTAGATTTGTTAGGTCTTGAGGAATTGCTATGCTTTCTTGGGTTTTCAGCCAGGAGGATGTACCTCAGGATGAGAGGTGCTGGAGGAACAGAAATTTTGATTTTGTTCAGTTTTGTCTAAATTTATTTTAGATGAGGCTCAGCTGGGAGGAGGGTGGGGAGGTAAAAAGGGCAAGGGAAAAAAGAAGGTGAACTTTAGATAACTGCAAATGTGGCAGGATACTTGAAAAATATCCTATGAGGAATTCCAAAAATAGCTTCCTTTGTTGGCAGAAAAATAGGCGAGACAAGTAGCAAAACCAGGGAGGGCACCCATTAAGATGATCTTGCCTAAATGTTTCTTAAATCAGGAGCTTGCACTGTTCTGGGTATATAAAATATTCTCTAAATAAACTGTATTAGGATTGATAAACAGAAACTTCTGAAAATATTTGGTTCATATAGGACATATTCTGTGGTAGGTGTTCTATTTCAAATTACATGTATTGTTGTACTTATTTGTCACTAACCATCTAGCTAGTTTAATTTATTTAATGGTACAGTATATGCTGACATAGACTAATGGGGTTACTTGAAAAGTGCTATAATCAGTTACAATATTTTCACTAGATTCAGTCTAGAACTGCTGGATAGCTCTGTGGTTTAAGTATCTGGCTGCGGAGTTAGAGGTTGGGAGTTTTGATTCTCCACTGTGCCTCTTTGACAGGGGCTAGATTTGATGATCTATAGGGTTCCTTCCAGCTCTGCAGTTCTAAAATTATGATTATAGATTATGATTATTATTCAGGGCCATAAGTGCCATATTCTAAGAACTGGTTGCCTGGGATCCAAATGTATCCTGGAGTGGCAGAGACAAGTGAGATGGTACAACTTCCTCTTCCCTCTGGCAGACCTTCCAGCCACTCAAAAATGCTACAGTGAGAGCTGAGGAACCTTGCCATACTTGTGGGCATTGATGCAGGGGAAACTAGGGGATATTCCAGAAGTATATGGGAATGTACCTTTCTTGAGAGAAAGTCCACTCACTGAACATAATTTCCCCCAGTTTTCAGGAATCTTCTACCAGCCCAGGTCTCCATTCTTCTGCTAGCCCCACAATACATATCTAAATTGGGATGTCACCCCACATAGCTCACACCCAGGTTTTGAGGCACGAAAAGAAGAATCTGCAAATGTGATTAGCAAAAGTTAGCCTGTGAACAGAAAGCTTGAGAACAAATGCAACAGGATAACATTATTTTTATGCCCTAATTGTGAGCTTCTGAAGGCAGCTGGCGGGTTATTGCTGGAAACAGACTGCTAGACTTGGCTGGAAGCAGCAAGTCCATTCTTTTTTTTTTTTAATGACAGCAAAGCAGGTCTTTTTATTATCTTCTCTTTTAATTATGGCATACATCTCCTGTCTATGACCTCAATAATGACTAATAATAGTCTGAGAATGAACTGAATGTTTCTCTTCTGCGGTAAGTTTACACAAACCTGTCACATTATCCTGAAGATGGGCCATTCTCAGTGTGTGCAGTTTTTTAGGAAACAGTCCCCTGGAACAGTTATTGAAAAGCTTGTCTGCAGACAGGAGGGCAGTAATCTGACTGGAGCCAGCCAGTCCGTGACCTTATATGCACTGTGCAGAAAGAAAAACCACACCTCAAGCCTTACCCTCATTCTTACTCCACCCTCTGCAAAACAAATCATGCCACTCTTGTTTCATAACTTTAAAGATATATTGCCCATTTCTGTAATGAAGCTGTTACCACAAGGGATGACTGTGTAACTGGATAATGTGCTGCCTGGTTTAGGTCTCTCTCTCTCTCTCTCTCTCTCTCTCTCTCTCTCTCTCTCTCTCTCTCTCTCTCTCTCTCTCTCTGTGTGTGTGTGTGTGTGTGTGTGTGTGTGTGTGTGTGTGTGTGTGTGTGTGTGTGTGTGTGTGACATTTCTAAATAATTTTAAATTGGAAGAATGGCTTTCAGTTGAACTATTTTCACATGAACACATATGTTTTGTTTAAAAGACTGAAATGCAATGTACTTTCAAAATATGCACCTTGGATTTTGATCTTGGAATCAAAACTTTGCACTGACTTTAAAATACTCAATGTGGAAAATTAATTAAAAATTACTGGGGAATTTACTATTTTCGATCATGAATCGAGGTCTGAAATTACTCACCCTATGTATCATCTCACAAAACTGACAAATTTTTAAATATCAAGTGCTGATGACAAATACCACCTATCTAACATATACGAGCACCCATCAATCAAACAAAATATTCATAATATTCAAAAGTTGCAAAAGAGAAACAGATTCATTTTCAGCTTGATTCTTAGTTATTGCCAACCCTTTTACACCATGTATCATTTATAATTGCCTTGCCTTTTTTAAAACTTTAAAACACACATTTCACCTTTTATCTAGCACAAAACTCTGCTCTTAGAATCCTGATTGAAAATATATATAGTAAAGTCAACTGAGGACAAAGTAGTATAGTAAGAAAACCTTTTAAAATGACATACAAACCACAAAGCAGGCAACAAATATCAGCCACTAATTTCACAACGCAAGGTGTCTATTTTCCTGAAAATGTCTTCATGAGTTTCCAGAAGATTACATGTAATCTCTCTATCTCTCTGTAAACTCTTTGCCAGAAACTCCGGATAAAAAGGCAAATCAAATGGAAAGGCCCTCTCTGTGGGCTGGCTCTCTTGAGAAAGGTATACAAGTTTATGGCTCAGGTCCAGGCTATGAAAGACGGTGTTGCTCTGGAGGACCCCTCACATCTATTAAGATCCCCAGGTCCCACCATGCTCACAAGCACATCTGGCAAGGTGCCAAGATATCTTTTTTTCAGTGGTTTCTCTCACAATATAGAACTCACTCATGCCGGAGGTGAGGTTGCCCCCTTCCCTTCCCTTCCCTTCCCTTCCCTTCCCTTCCCTTCCCTTCCCTTCCATCAGCAGCTGAAAACCTACCTCTTCAGAGAGGTTTTTGAGATTTCAAACATTATTTAAAACTATAACTTTTCTTTTAAAAGTTATAGTTTTAAAATAATGTTTGAAATCTGTATATATTATAGGTTCCAATCTTAATCAATTTGTTTTAATTAATTGTTGATTTTAACTTTTTTTTTTTCCTATGCCACCTTAGGACTCCACTAGGGGAGAAAGGTGAGATACAAACAAACAAGCGAACATTTACCCAGGAAAGAAGTCACCCAACTCAGAATAACACTGCACTTCAAAAGTGGACAATGGTTAGAAGTCCCTATTATTATTAGAATGCGAATAAAAAGTGCAAAATTGGAACAGCAGAATTATGCAGAATAAGAGGTACTCTGCAAACATATTCAATTTGCTTAATTTCTGTTTGTTATTCAAGCCCCAATTTATGTAATAAATGGACGCCATACTTATCTGCCTGTGATTCTTGTCTCTCAGACTGAACTTATGTACTGTATCTGTGAACCTAATCTATCAGTTCTCCCTTCATTAATTTAGTTCAGGCTACGGGTGGGCAGAGTGCGGTTCTCGGGCTGCATGCACCTCCCAAAGCAATTTTCCTGGTTTTTCCTCCTTTTTCTGGTAAAAAAAAGGTGAAGTGCAGCTTCTGGAAGGTTCCTAGAGTTCACCTTACAAAGAGATCCTTTATACTATGTAGCACCCCCAAATGCCCACTTTCAAAAGTGGAAGCGGACCTATCATCACTTCAGACTTTGTTTTTGGTGTTTTGGGGGGGCATTTTCCACAGCTTCTGTGGCTCTTGGAATCTTGAAGACTTCCAGAAAGGAAAAAACCCCAACTCTTTAACCCCAGGGAGAAAAACATGTGTTTCCCCCAGATGTAAACAACAACTGACAAAATTCCTCACCATTAGTTATACAGTATGACATTTATATCTAGATGTTGATTTCAAAATAATTATTAGGATTTAAATAGAAATAAAATTCATTTTGTCATAATGGGGGAAAAAAAGGATTAGGTCATTTGACTGCCTTCTAAGATTGCTGTCTGGATACTATTGGTTGATGGACAACTTTCAGGTTCCTGATCTCCCTATTTATGGGTCTTCACCCTTCTAGCAGACTCTGGCTGCTCTTCAGTGGAGGGCTATCCTTTGAGAGCTCTTCAGATAGAAAACTATCCTCTGTAAAGTAGGATGCATGACCTCTGTAAAACCACTGATTGTCTTCACTGCCCTCCTGTGAACCCATCCTCATTTGTCTACATATTTCTTAATATGTGCTGTCTGCAGCTGGACACAGTACTTGAGATGAGATCAAATTAGTGTAGAATAAAGCACTGTGATTCACAGATGCAGAAGGCTTTCACATTTTGTTTAATGTGTAAAATTTAGCATTAGTAGAAATAATATCTGAGCAGCACTATTGTGATTACCTAACATTTCTCAGAAAATGGACATCTTCCATGTTTATCAACATCAGTCTCCCTACACAAATTAATTAGACAATATCATTGGAATTCAGGGCCAACAACTAAGATGCTGGGCTGTTGATTCAAGACAGACATGTATAAAGCTCCTCTCATATAAGTAACCTATAGAATTTACTACCAGTAAGGACAGTTTTAGAAGAAGATTTTTAAAAATTAGTAGAAGCCAGGTCTCCTAAATTAAGTAAGCACAGTAGCCAGGGAAACATCTACATCCTGGGAGAGCTGGTGCCATTATAGCGCATCTTGAAGCCTGTGGTTGGTTGTAGTTGGAAAGAGGATGCCGCATTAGAAAAAAATGTATATTTGATGAGATCCAGTTGAGCTCTTCTTATGTTCTGAAGACACTAAGTATGGCATGCTGGCAGTTCACTACTGATCCAAACTCTCATAATAGTTAATGGGCTTTTCACCAGGCTGTTTTCAATTAACTATTCCACAAGCCTGCCCATGGTGTATGAAGGACTGTGTTTAGTGAGTTCCCTTTTCTTGTTAGTAATCTTTCTGTTCAACAATACTTCAAAATAATGTTTTATATACCATCAGTATTACAGATCCAGGATCAGCATCAGAGCAAGAGCTTTGTGCCCTAATATGGCTTATGCCGCTGCTACTGTTTATGTTATTATGCAGAATTTCCAGATGCAGATTTAAGACTAGGAGAATATATCACAGCTCTTGTCACCTTCCTCTTACTCATACTACTAAATGATGTATTTGGAGGAATTAGATATACGATGACTTTGTGGGTAGTGTTGAAGACTCGGTGAAATGAAACTTGTTGGCCTATCCTGTCATGCCAGAATTTAATAAAAATATTATAATTCGAGAACAACACATAATTTGATAAAAATATTATTTGTCAAGAATATTCCAAATAAGTCTGCAAAAATCAACAATTTGCCACCCCCTTTTTTTGTAACTCTTTTTTGACAACGTTGTTAACAGATTACCATAGAAAATGCACTCTGGGACACTACAAAGTAGACTACAGTTGCACATCAGCAACTGACTCTGATAAGTTATTTCCAAAGTATCCACTGTGTTAGTCTGTCTCAGCATGTTGCAGCGGGGGTGGCGGTGGGTGGGAGGAGAAGGAGGGACACTGCCATCTCATTTTAAAGACTAACAAATATATTTCAATGTGAGCTTTTATGGATCAAAATCCACTTCATCAGATGCTAGGAGTTTTTGGTTTCTCTGTGTTGCCATTCCTGATGTCAGATTTGTGTCTATTCATGATTATTTTTTGTTTTGTTTTGTTGTTTGTATAGAGATTGTTCTGTTTTACCTATACAGAAGATCGAGGGGCACTGCTGGCAGAAGATGGCATAAATCGTCTCAGAAGATCAACAAGTTAATAGACTCCCAACTGTTACTGCCCTTGATTTTGTTGGCAGTGTAGATATGGTGGCACAACTGGCATCTAAGTTTGTGACAGGATTGTTCCTGTCACTGTTTCCTTGCAACTCTA
Source organism: Pogona vitticeps (assembly GCF_051106095.1). Lineage (NCBI taxonomy): Eukaryota > Metazoa > Chordata > Lepidosauria > Squamata > Agamidae > Pogona > Pogona vitticeps. Next base: position 100,243,066 of record NC_135787.1, on the reverse strand, counting down.
GATGTTTTGGACTTCAACTCACAGAAATCCTGGTCAGCAGAGGTGGTGGTGGAGGCTTCTGGGAGATGTAGTCCAAGAACATCTGGAGGCCCAAGGTTGGGGACCACTGTTATAGATGATGCACCTCAGGGGTCTCAAGTAGAAACTGTAGGTGGCTACTAATGGTGTTTTGTTATTCTCTCTGGGTATAAAAGAGTCGTCTCCGTTGACAGACTCTGATTTCTGTCCCACAAACAGGAGGATTCTCATGACAGCCAAGTCCATCAACTTGGACCAGGACCTGTGAAATAATTAACAATTTCAACAAACCATTGTCACATTGTCTATTATCTGTATCCTCATCCAGTCATGGTTATATGTACAGATATAGAGAGCACAGTATTTGCACTCCTTGTGTCTAAGCAAGTAGACTTTGATCCGTGGAAGCTCACACTGGAAATAAAACTGTTAGTCTTTAAAGTGCTTCAATAATGTGCTTTTTAATTTTCTTTTGTCAACATGAGACAGACAGGGATAGATGAATCTTTCAAGTTCATTTTTGAACAGTTTCTTAGATTTCCACAACTAAATATGTTCTATGCAATTTCCACACTGATTCAGAAATAGTTTCTTTAAAGTTTAAACAAAAATGTATGCATTATTTTTGTATACATTGTATTTGCATTTGTGCATAGACTTTTCCAGCTCTATGTATTTCAATGTACGTTTTGAACAGTGAATTGATTTTCAACCATAAGTGATTTTGTGGGCATATTTCTCAAATATGTCAAATTTTTGCATTTTTTTCATAATATACAAATTATATTTTATATAAATCAACAAAAAAGTGCATATTTTCAGAAAGCAATTGTGTTTGGGTTCATGTTGATTGGAAGATAAAGTGTTAGGTATGTTCATAGTAAAACATCATCCAGCGACATTCTCCTACATCCCTAGAGACAGGTGTCACAGTTTTGTCACTGTAACATTGATTGTTCTCAACTAGTTCAAGAGTGACAGGTGACAGATGTTTGGAAGAGCTTTCATTGCCTTTTTGTAGAAAAAGGAGCTCCCTATATAAATTTTTTTGAAATCAAAATTCTGTGTTGGTAGCTCTATTGTTTTACCACCTCCCCTACTGAAAACCCAATAGAAGCCTTATAAAGACACTAAGGTAGTAATTCGTCTAGAGCTGTGGCTCCCAATCTTAAGTGACCCAGGTGTTTTTGGACTATAATTCCCAGAATTTATTTATTTTATTTATTTATTTTATTTATATCCCGCCTATCTAGTCAATAGACCACTCTAGGCGGCTCACAACAGGGGTACAACAATAACTAAAAACAAATTTACAAAGAAGAAAACTTTCAACCATAAAATTATACACTAAGAAAAGGAAAAAAGGAAAATCAGGATTAGCTAAGGGAGGGTGGGGGAAGGCCTGCCGAAACATCATTGTCTTTAATTGCTTTTTAAAAATACCCAGCGAGGGGGCCGCGCGAATGTCCGGGGGAAGATTGTTCCAGAGGTGAGGAGCCACCGCCGAGAAGGCCCGACTTCTTGTCTTTTCCTTCCGGGCCTCCCTCGGCGTTAGGCTCCTCAACCTCACCTCCTGGCTCGCGCGAGTGACACGGGTAGAACTTGGTGGTAGAAGGCGTTCCGCCAAATATCGAGGCCCTAAACCGTTTAGGGCTTTGTACGTGAACATCAACACCTTGAAGTCGATGCGGAATCGGATGGGCAGCCAGTGCAATGCGGCCAGAGTGGGCAAGATATGTTGGAATTTTCTCACCCCACTAAGGAGTCTGGCCGCCGCATTCTACACCACCTGAAGTTTCCGCAGCAGCCTCAAAGGTAGCCCCACGTAGAGCGCATTACAGAAGCCTTCACTATCAGCTGTGTTGGCCAGGGTTTCTGGGGGTTTCAGTCCAAGAACACCTGGGTTACTCAAGATTGGGAACCACTGGTCTTGAATCTTGATGATGGCTTACTGATTTCAAATGACATGAAGGCTATCACATTCCTTGTCACAATGGAACCTCTTCATGACGCTTTAAGAAGTAATGGAGAGCAACCCAAGGGGCTAACAATGTTCCCTTTCTGATGGCTTGTGATAGATGTCTTCATCCATCATTATCATTTTGCCATAATATGTTCATTAAACTGAATTCGCCATTAAAGTTTTTTTTTTAATTCTGTTCTCATCACAGACCTTCCAAAATCTAAGTCAGTTGTGTTCAAACCTTGTTGGACCACAGCATTCATCATTTGTGACCATGGTAGATGGGGCGATGGGAGCTGGAGTCCAATATCACCTGTAGAGCCACAAGTTATCCACCGATGCTCACAGGTAAAAACAAACCTAGTGCTGGATTATGCCATTATTCACTTTATAGCTCTTTGTATTCCTGCTCTCGGTGGTATTTAATGTCAAGTCTCTATAACTTTTCAACTAAACGAATGTGCCATTTGCCTCCCAAATGCACTCCAAACTTGGTACTTATCATTTATTGGTATTTATGTGTTATAGGCACTTATTTATTATTAAACTGCAATAAGAACTGCAGAAGTGACATAATGGCTGAAATATTTACAGTGTCTAAGCCTGAGGCTGATGTCAGCTGTTTTGGGGATTTGGGGGAAATAAAAACTATTTGATTCTTTTTAAGATCCTGATGCACCCATGGGATCCCTTTAGCTGGCGGGGAGGCATGAAAAATTGTGGGGAGAGTCTTTACTGTCCTAAAATTGTCACCAATTAGATGATTTTTCAGCAATCAAATCCCCCACCATCCTTCAGTCCCTAATGGCTTCCTCATGGGACCCTAGGGACCTTTGAGGGGAACTGGATTTTTTTTTATTTCTCAAAATTCGCCATGGCTAATGACATTATCACCCTTAGGTGGGGTACCACCACAAACAGGATCTCAGCCAGGAAGCAACTAACATTAGAATGAGAAATCAAATGGAGAGCAAACACTGAAAGGACTTGATGCAATTGTCCACAAAATATAAAAATATATCAGCCATTTTTCAGTATGTGAGTCCAGAACTAGTACCAAAGGCAACAACAGTGCTGTTTTACCTTTGTGCAACACCACAGTATCTGACTTGCATGCAAGCTCTTCTCCTCTGAAAAATATTTATGTACAGAGGCAGTCACTGCACGCTTATCTATTACATATACTCACTCTCTTCCAGGCTTGCCCCTGGATCTGTCAGTATTTTCATTTTCCTAGAACTATAAATCACTACATTTTCTTAAGAGAAAGCAATAACCACGATTACTGTTAAAAGAATTTTAGAAGAAATATATTACACAATTGGAGAATAATACAGAAGTCCCCTATTAAAATCTGTCAACAAAACATTTGCTCAGCTTATGTCAGGCAGCAAACCTCTTCCTGTTTAGGTTGGAAGAGAACTTAAAAGCAACATGTTATGAGTAATGATGTTACTTGCAACTGATTACTTTATATTGTAAATAACCCCTTTCCAAAATGATGCATCAACTGGTACATAATTTTCATATAAGAATAGCTATTCATTATTTGTTCTTGTTTCTCTAGGGAACACAATTGCTTTCTATGGGCTTTCTTTAGACTACTTACTTCTTCTTTTTGAAATATGGATTACTTTGCCCAATGAGAAATAACCATTCCTTTTGCAAAGTAACTTTCTATGATCTGTCTTGGAGTCATATTCTTGAACGATAGCAATGAGCTGGCTAGGCAAAACATCCTGTTGAAGGAGGAGAGAGCTGTGCTTCATGCCTCAGCTAAATCCTCTTTTTCCTCCTTTATACATAGGAATGAAATTAAGAATGTGCTACAGTTGGGAAGGTTGCAGCAGAGATCCATACTGCCTTCAAAGACTTTTGGGGACAGCAGTGAAACTGTGGTTCCCCACAAATCAATCCAGAGCACCTGAAATTCTGCTTTCCCTTGTCTTGCTTATTACATTTTGACTCTTACAGGTGTCCATGGATTTGTTACATTTTACAGTGCTGCCTCGCTTTACGAGTGCTCCGTTTGATGACGAAATCGCATTACATTGAAGATTTTGCAATCACAAAAGAGATCTCAAAACAATGTTCCCTATGGGGGAATTCCACTTTGCGATGATCGGTTCCCTGTTTCGGTAACCGATCATCGCAAAGCGACGATTTTCGGCCAGCTGATTGGCGGTTTCAAAATGGCCACCGGGTGAAAAACATGGCTGCCCGCTGTTTTCTGACACGGATTCCTCGCTGCACGGGCAGTGAAAATGGCCGCGCTATGGAGAATCTTAGCTGGACGGTGAGTTTTAAGCCCATAGGAATGCATTAATTGGGTTTTAATGCGTTTCTATGGGCTTTTTAAAATTGCATGATGACATTTTCGTTCAACAGTGATTTTTGCGGAACGAATTAATGTCGTCATGCGAGGCACCACTGTATTTTATTAATCATATACATTTTAGCAGATTAATTAAACAGACTTGCACAAATCTACAGATGTGAAATAAATAATGGTTATAACGAAAACATGCTTTAGATTTAGATTCTAGATAGACAACACAGTATGTCAGCAACAGGCATCATCGTTTTAGAAAACTGTAACATTCTTACACTGGAGAAAATGGTGCTTACCATTTGGAGGTTTATGAGCACTTGTACTAACAATAATTTCTTCTAAATAACCTCCTTTTTAGTAATTCAAAATGTTTTAAACCAACTATTCTGAGCAGCAGATCTGACAGGCAGGTCCATATGCACAGGCAGCAGGCCCAGCTTCTGGGCAAGGAGCCGGGCCTCGTGCCTCTCAGGATGGCAGCGGCAGCTTCAAGACAAGAGGGGGGATTGGGAGGGGCAAGCAGGTGGGGGCATCCCCCTGCATGAACCTGAAGAACACACTGCAAACCAGGGTTTTTTTTAGGGGGGGAGGGGGTTCATTATAGTTCATGGTTCATGAGTAGCCAGCCACAAACCACAATCCATCATGAATCATCAGTTTTCCAGTTCATGCTCATCTCTAGTCAAAAGGTGTCTGTGACACAATGAAAGAATAATTGGATAAACAAACAAACAAAAAGCCAGAAGATATGAAGGTACACTGGAGAAGCAAATGGGAAGTGGCCTTCCCTTAGATCTCCAGGACTGGAATATGTCCTTAACATGGTTCTCATGTAATGGCCTTGAAATTAAATTTGTTTGAGATGTGTAACTGATTTTTGCCTGTGTGTTCTGAACATTAAATTGTGCTTTTATGTTTAAAACTATGATCAAAATAATTCAAATTTTCATTTTAAAATCTGTACTAATGCATGAAACATGTTGCCTTTATCAGATGCAAAGAGCAGTACACAAATTTCTCTGGTAAAGACTCCCTGCAAAAACAAAAACTTCTTTTTAAAAAAATAAGGATTCTTTTCTGTGCTGATTCCTTTTGCTGGCAAGTGGAGCTGAATCTTTAATGAATGCAGTGCTTGGGTTGTTTTTTTCCGTTATAGTTCCTGCATTGTGCTGCAGACGGCTAAAAGATAGTCAAAAGATCAAAGGTTTCCTTTGATGGTTTATATCAAGGATCCCTGCTGTATTAAAAAGGATCTCAGGTCAAGACATTCTTGTTCACACACAGATCTGAACAAGAGCTGAACAACAGCAATCAAACCGGATGAAGGCTGAGCACATCCATCAAAGGGATGGTCACCTTTAAACTGAAGAGAAGGTTCTACTTCCATAACCATAACTTTAAGTAGTGACAGATGTGTCCCAAGGATCTTGCTTTTGATGCATAAGCAGTATGAAAGAAGAGAGGGCCTATGGGGAAAAATTAAATACAACAAAACAAATTACACTAGTATTTCTGAAATGGGTGTGTATAATCCTCTCATCCTTTTTTAATTTAATAAATGTATTAACTGTGCAATAGAGAAACATATTATCAGCTTCTCATGTTAATGCATGGTACAATAAAATAACATCATAAGAAACCAAGGCAATTCTTCAATAGTGGAATATTTTAAAAATGTATCAAAACTGAAACGGCCCACAGTAACCAAATAAAAGAGTTGCAACTGTTTTAATAAGCAGAGACTTGCTCAAATGGTACTCAGTTGAAAGAAAGCCCCAGAGAGTGGGCAAGCGAGGAGACATGGTCCACATTGCCATCAAGATAGCATCTCAAAATAGTTGAGTAGGTTAATTGAAAACCCGGCTGTTCAAGCAAGCCTTCCCTCCATCCACTGTCTGAATTTTTGTTTCTTGTGTTTCTCCCATCTTGGATCATTGTGTTTCTTAGTAATATATTGTCATGATTTTGAACTGTAAATTGTTATAAGCTACGTTGTTACCCGCCCAGGGTAGTCTATATGACTAGATGGGCGGGGTATTAATAAATAAATAAATAAATAAATAAATAAATAAATAAATAAATAAATAAATAAATAAATAAATAAATAAATAAATAAATAAATAAATAAATAAATAAATAAATAAATAAATCCAAAGATCAGACGTTGATGCTAAGAGGACTAAAGAATTGAGAGCTCAATTACATAGAACTTCTTTGTACTGCTCCCTGGCTCTTTGTCACAGATGAATTCGCAGTCATAACTCATATGAAAATCTAAAATTGTCCCAGGAAGGTGCATTTTAAGTGCTTACATGACAGTGTCAAATTAGTTACATTTTCCTCCTACATCACCCCCTTTCCCCTTCCTCTGCCACTGCCTCTTCCCCACCCCTTTTTCTCACCCCTTACAACACTTACTGTTGCTGATCTGCCGACTGTCAGTTGTCACAGCCGACAGCTGAAATGAACACATGAATTAATCCCAATTTTTCATGACACATAGAAAAGTGTTAGGCATGCACATATAGGCATTGCAATCCTTTCCTGTTTAGCAAATAATGTGGTGCTGAATCTACCTCTAGAATAGCACTGGGCTGGGAAGCCAGCAAGATAGGCAAGTTATCAGAAGAGGGGGAAGAATGAAAGGAAGCAGAAACCAGATAAGGAGAAGCTGCTACATAAATGAGAAGGGGAGAGGGCTGGCTAATTGGTAAAATGCATAGACAAGACAAAAAAAGAAAGAAAAAAGAAAGAGAGAGACTGGACGGAATCGGTGTTTTTGCCGTGTAATAAAACTTTCCATTCTGCACCAAGGAATTTCTCATTTTGCCCAAAAAATGTTCCATGATCAGGATGGAAAGGCTGGACATTGTTGGCCAAATGTTGTGACAAAGAAGGAGGTGACAGCAGTAGTAGCTGCAGCAGCTGCACATTCTCTGCTTCTTTTTGAATTGGAAGCGAAGGGGTAGGGAAGGAAATGCTGGAGACACTGAAGGACCTCAGACATAGCTAGTTCACCGAGTATAAACACCCTCACACACACAAATCCCTCTTTCCCTTATCCTTTGCTTTTCTCTGCCTTTTCTTCTCCTCCTCCCACTGCTGCCAAGATACTATGTAGTGCCTCCAGTTTCCAAGAGAGAGGTTAGTTATGGTTATGGGAGTTTCCTCTCTTCACCTTTTTTTCCCATATGTGTGACCTTCTCTTATGGATCTCTCCTTCTGTAAGCCCATGTAAGTGGCAGGTTCCTGCTACAGCAGAAATATGGTTGAATCAGAAAGTGGCTGAAATCCTCTTGCTTTGTTACATGGGTAGAAGGCAAAGAATGTCACTTTCAGTACTGTCCTGCTGGCAATTAACAAGACAACACTGGGATTCTTGAGGATAGGGAAGCTAGCAGGCAGGTGTTCCCATGAGAACCTCAATTAGTTTGTTACATGCCACCAAGTCAGAACCAATTTATAGTGACCCTAATAGGGCTTCCAAAGAAAGTGAGATATTTAATTAGGGGTTTTACTAGTTCCATTCCTCCAGTGAGCTTCCATGGCCAAATGGGGATCTGAACCCTGGTCTCCAGGGTCTTAGTGTCACACTCTGTCCACCACACCACACTGCATACATGAGAATCCCAGTAGAGTCTCATTAATTGCTGGACAAAAGCTATTGAATGCTATGCCATTTCCCTTCCATGTGTGCAACAAAGTGACAGGATTTCAGCTACTGTATGCATGTGACAGAGAGCATGTGTGTGCAAACATCATCAATGCATAAAGAGAGGGAAGACTGAAAGATGATGTAGTGCTAACCTTGTAAAAATATGTACTTAAAAAAAAGAATTAAGAACAATGAAAGAAAATATAAGCAACAGGGAATATTGTTCATCTTCACATCATATCCTGCTGCCTACATCACCACTGAATTTATTTGCTATGTGATATATATACATGGGGGGGGGGGGATAAAAAATTGGATGCAGAAATTCAAACAGCCAACCAAAGCAAGCAAGGAAAAAAAACTCCTCTACTGGCCAAACAAAATATACCATATCCTGGGGTCAAAAGATTAGATCCACTCACTATTAGTAATGTCTTGTACTCAGCAGAATTAATATTGAAATCAACAGCACAGAATTTGGCACAAACAGTAGGACAAATAGAAGCACATATTAAAAATTGGCCATTTTTTGAGAAACACAGTTACTGAGCCTAATAGCCAGAGAACCTGTCAGTCCTCTAATTCCTTGTAGCTCCCACAGAGCTTAGTTCCTCCCACCAATTTCCTCTGTCTTCTTTACAGGAACAAAATGGCGGATGGAGACTTCATTCCTTAGCTGTAGCTAGCTGAAAACTCCTGTGAGTACTTTAATTTCTTGTCTAAAGATCCCAGAATTCTGACTGGGGAAATTCCTGGAGAATTCTGGGAGCTGAAGTCCGAGAAATCTGCCTATTGATGACAAGATAAAAAAATGAAAACATTTACTGTAACTTCTTAAATTGGCATTATTAACATATTTTTAACTTGACTGACTCATTGGACAGAGTATTTGTTACCTGACTTTCCGCATCTAAAGGAGGAAACACCTACACTTCCCTCTGAAAACCAGGTTCATAATATATAGGCTAGCTAGATAAATGATATTAGACTGCAATATGCTTCTAGGTATCATAGTCAAAGACTATCAGGCGCCCCAAGGTCAGAGGTACTGCTTTATAAAAAGCTAATTAGCTACTGCAGTTTACTTCTTTAATATAGCAATGTAAGAAGCGCTGCGTGCAAGCATTGGCTTCATTACAACCTGCTTCACAGGCCTACTTGATGCCAGCCACCTACTGAGGTTGCAGTGACATCATTCCTATCAAATCGGATCAACTACATTGCCCCACAAATCAATATATATAGTATTCTCACACACTATTCTTCCCAACAAAATTGACAGCCTTTAATTAGCAGCCTCTATTAAGTACCAATAGCACTGAACAAGACTAATACTGTATAACATGGGTTAAAATATGACGACTCACCTTGGCATTTCTTGGTAGCCAGTAATTTTTGAACATACATGTCTCATCTAGTTTATGGTGAGTATTGACTGCTTGCTTGCCTTTCACCAGATTACTCTCTTACCATTTTAAGTATTTATGGATTTACTGCAAATAGACCTATTGTCTGGCATACTAGGCTGTCTGTGTGTGTGTGTTTAGTCGTTTAGTCGTGTCCGACTCTTCGTGACCCCATGGACCAGAGCACGCCAGGCCCTCCTGTCTTCTACTGCCTCCCGGAGTTGTGTCAGGTTCATGTTGGTTGCTTCGCAGACACTGTCCAGCCATCTCATCCTTGGTCGTCCCCTTCTCCTCTTGCCGTCACACCTTCCTAACATCAAGGTTTTTTCCAAGAACTCTTTTCTTCTCATGAGATGGCCAAAGTACTGGAGCCTCAGCTTCAGGATCTGTCCTTCCAGTGAGCACTCAGGGTTGATTTCCTTTAGAACTGATAGGTTTGTTCTCCTTGCAGTCCAGGGGATCAAAAAAGCCATTGAATTTTCTCTATTTGGCTCTACAGTGCATTTGAAAGCATCCTATCATTAAAAGAGTTACATTTATTGAAGATTGAGAATTACAGTTCATTTGACATCCATTTGGATGCCACCAGATATACATCAAGTCCACAGTTAAAAATTCCAAACCATTAAGAATTTTTTCATAATTTCAAATTCTTGAAAATGAAAACAAAACAAGAAGAGAAACAGCTTCATTAATTCCAGAGCAACTGAAGATAAGCAAACTGGAATAAAGGGGAAGAAAACGTCTATGCTGTACATGGCTCATCATGCATTACCATGTATCCTCTCCCTCTTGGGCCTGTTCTCTTCAGCATCCATTGTATTTCTGTCCTAGGTGTTGAGCAAAGGAAACCTGCAGTATACACCACAGAAATAAAGGAAACTGCTGGAGAGATTCCATCTCTCAGGCCACTTTAAAAGGTATGTATCTGAGGTAATTTGAGGAGTGCTTTGGATAACTTCCATTTATTTCTTTCAGACCCCTTTCCACTCAGGTGATCATCATGAGTTATCCATAGATGTATCTCTCAAATTCAGGGGACTCCTCTTGTATGCCATTTATATAAACCTCTGCGAGTCTGAAGAGAAAACTGGGTTTTCTCTCTGCCCTACTGTCCTCATAGCCTTTGGGAGCTTTCTAGGTAGCCCCTCCCAGTTGTTGGAACTCCCTTTGGAGGGAGTCTAGGCTGGCCTCCTCCTCAATGTCCTTCTATCAGCAGGCCAAAAGACTTGCATTTAAAGAGGCCTTGGGGTTACTGATTAGGACCTTCTAATGATATTAGACTTCTAATGGTAGGTAACATTTTGCTGCACGGAAGTCTGTTGCCAAAGCAGACCAAGCATTATGAATTAGGTCTGCATTTCTGGAAGATTTAGGCTCAGCTCATATTAGCATGTTGAGTCTTGGTCCTCAAAAATAACACATCGAAATCAAATATCAGGACTTCCTTCACCTTGTTTTAAGACTTTTGAAGATAAAAGTGAAATGAATTTTTGAGGCCATTTCCTAGTGCTTTCTGCAGATCTGAGAAAGAGTGAATTCCTTACTCCTATGTTAGATTTCACAGTGTATTTTACTGAAGCACAGGACATTTCTTTCTCAGGATAAAAAGTTTATCACATATCTGCTATAGGGTTGAAACCAGGGTTGCTATCTAGATGCTGTTGTATTATAATTCACATAAGTCTACCCAGCATGTTGTTATTATGTGCCATCAAGTAGCCTCTGACTTTTGGCAACCCTATGAATGTGCAGTTTCCAAAATGCGTTGTCAGCTCAGCTCTTGTAACTGCAAGCCTGTGGGGACCTTTTGGTATTTGGTCTTCCTCTCTTCCTGCTGCCTGCCACCTTTCACAGCATTACTGCCTTTTTCCTGCCTTTTCATGATGTGCTCAAAGTAGGACAGCCTCACTTTGAACATTTTTGCCTCCAGAGATAGTTCAGACTTGGTTTGATCCAGGACTCACTTGTTCGTCTTTCTGGCAACTCAGAGTATCCGCTAAACTCTCCTCCAGCACCATATTTCAAACAAATCAATTTTGTTTCCTTACAGCTAACTGTCTGGCTTTCACACCCATACATGGTGACTGGAACTGCAACAGTGTAGTAGATGATCTTCCTCCTGGTCTCCAGTGAATGTCCTTACATTTGGTTATCTTTTCTAATTCCTTCATTGCTGCCCTTCCAAGTCTCAGTCTTTTTCTGATTTCTTGGCTGCAGCCTCCCTTCAGATTGATGATTAAACCAAGGTATACACAACCTCTAACTATTTCAATTTCTTTGTTGTCAACATTGAAGTTGTGTGGCTCTTCTGAAGTCATTATTTTTTCTTCTTAATGTTCAGCTACAGCCCTGCTTAGGCATTTTCTTCTTTCACCTTTCCTAAAAGATTTTTTTAAGGTCATTGTCACTTTCTGCAAGATGGTGTCATCTGCATGTCTAAAACTACTGCTGTTTCTTCTACCAATTTTCACTCCTCTTTCATCTGAATCTAGCCAGCACAGCCATTGGTAAAGAATGTTAATTTTTTTAAAAAAAAACACTACTAACACTTCCTATGTGGAATGAGGATATGGTCTCTATTTCTTTGAGCTGCCACTAATTCCAGTGAAAATCTGGAGCACATCTGGATATTCCTGCTTCAGTTAAGAGTTCTGATAAAGCTAGCATAATTACTTACAAATGTCCTTCCTGATTCTCCTTAAGAACAAGCCATCACAATAGCAAAGGCATAACTGTGCAGAAAATGATGCCAAGCTTGCACCATAATATGCAGTCAAAACTTAACTTGTCTCAAGAGGATGTCATGACACTTGACTCTTCCTCTCTTCTTATGGGTAGCCCATGATGTGGGGCACAGTAGTCGTGGCATGGGTGCAGGGAAAACAAATAGTGCCTCTTTAGAGACAAGATTTGCGGGACAGTGTGGAATGAGGAATCAGATGGGTAGATGGTATTTTTCAGATAAGCTGCATAGTATTGTCATGGTTAGTTTTGCCCAGTCGCTGCCAATATATTACTCTGCTATCTATACCCATTTAACTATCCCACTCCTCAAATTCACACAGACTTCAAATAAATTGTAGATACATAATCTTAGGCTATATTAACATTCCCTCCCAAAAATCTTTTGCCCCATATTTTCTTACTTGTGAGTTAACACTTGCAAGTATGACATTAGCAGTTTCTAACACACATTTGCCTTATTTCTTTTGCCTGCAAAACAGCAAGAGTCTGGCAGTTTTTTGGGACAGAGCCAATGAAGGAGAGTCATTCACTGGCCCAATAAAATCTCCCATTTACTCTGATCCTTCTGCCCCCCCCCTTTCTACTTTTCAGTACTTTGCTTGGAATATCCCCATTTTCTGTAAGACTGACAGGTGAGCAGCACCTTGCTAATGTATTACCTGATTACACTAAGTACTTTCACATGTGGAATTTAGCACATTTAACATTCAGCACGTGAAGGTAATAAATAGGGTATTAACAAACACAGTGATTAAAGACTTGCATATTCCGACAATGGTAATAAAATACTCCCCCAACAAAGGTGGCATTTGGATCAGGAATATTAAATCAGGGTATTTGCAAACAAGCTCTGCTTTCTCTCAACTCTGAGCTGTTCCTCCATTTCTAATAAGGTTAAAAAGCCAGAACTGAAGGATTGGAGGCTGAGCCCTGCTTTTTCTAAGGATCTAATGAATCATGATCACGCCATTCACCTCACGTGCCCGTCCCCCTGCAGCACAGGACTCTCAATTAAGTTACTTACCTTTTGTGTATTGTACAAGAACTGTGATATGCAAGAAGCCATTCTTAATTCATGTTTAAAATGTTTCTGTTTCCCCTTTCAGAAACCAATTTGATTATCTTATTAGACTCTCAAGATGCTTTGTCTTGTTCAGAGATTTGCTGAGACATCAAGACATGCCATTTCTTTCCCAGAGAAAAAGCAGTGACAGGTCAAACAGAAGTCATTGTTTCAATAAGAATGCCACTCTGAGAAGCTGATTAATAAACATATTAGCATAAAGATGATAAACGAATCAGTACAAGTCCATTCATTACAATCTTGCTGTCCTTCATGGCTGGAACTACACCTCGAAACTAATATGTGGTGCCACTTTCCTCTACAACTTAATTTTCTGGGGCCCCCACCTCACTTTTCAAATACTAGGAATCCAAACTTGTCTCCCCGCAATGTCATCATTCTGTCCCCCCCACCTTTTCTCTTCCAGCTACTGTGGTAGGTCCTTTGAGGATACTTGCACAATGCCTGGAAGATCAAGACAAATAAAAGCAAAAAACAAACAAACAAACAAACAAACAAAAAACACCCCCAAACCGTTGGAAAACCTTAAAGATTGTTATATTTCAAAGTGAGCTTCTGTGGATACACCCACTTATTCAGACAAGTGTCTGGAAAGAAAAGTGTCTCTGTGTAAGGCTAGGGCATTATGAGATAGAATCCTCCCCCCACCAATTCGTGGTGGAGGGGGGTGAACCTACCCTGCAGAAGCACTGGGGCAAGGTGGAGGGAATGGCCCTAGAATGCCCTGGGAATGGTGTCACCCTTTGCCAGGGCAGCAGAACAGTTTAACAAGAAAGAGGGGAAGCAATGGAAGAGGCCTACGTTACTTAGCATTTGAAAAATTAGCCCTCTGACCTGAACATTAAAGAACCTTTCCATAAAATGGGGCTAAAAATGTCAGAAAAGACTTTCAGCCTATACTGTATTTTTTGGTGCAACTGATCACATAGAAGAATTGGTAAGATACTTCGTAATTTAGGAAGCAGTTGTTAGCCTTTTATACCTTGTATCCTACCAATCACTTTCTAGTAGAAAAGACTGCTAGCAAATGCTTTTTGAAAATCAATAGTCTTGTAGCACCATGTCGGGTTTTAATATTTAACTTTTAAAAACTAAGCCTGAGACCAAACTGGAGGCTGGTAGATTTTTCTAAGCATTGCTGTAGCCTAGCCTAACAATTACTACAAGATGTATCAGGACAGTTAGGCATGCATACTTATCCCATCCTTTCACTAAGTTTGAAATTCAAACTGTTATCCAGGCAGTCTACAGGGGATATTTACAAATATCTATCTTATGCATGGTGGAGACATGAAACTCAGTACGAAACACTGATACGATCAGATGGTGGCATTTAATCCTATGGAACAGGCAGCAAGTTTGTTCACACATTTTTGGACCTGACCTGAACTCACTGAGGTCCTGACCTTTGCCTTGTTAAAGTAAATCCTGCTAACAGAAGGCATCTAGTTTCTCCAGGCATAGATCATCCAGTGTTAAGTAAATACCAGTTTTACTGCCAAATCAGAATCAAATAAAATATGACAAGTGGAGAAGCTCAGTTTTCCGAAGTGTTTACAGTTAGCACTCATTTCTCTAAAATGGACTTTTACTCTGTAACTGCAGTTAAAGAAACATCCAATCATCCAATCATAGTCTCAGGTAAACCAGACCCCTGAATTAATTTAACTTACAAAACTGTTGAGTTACCAAAGTCCCTATGATTGGGGGGGAGGGAGAGATGCCACAGACTGCCTGCAAACCAGAGTTTCTGTTCCAGAAAAAAACCTCCCAGAGTTGCAAACTAGAACTAATTTCACAGCAAAACCATCTTAGACTTTACATCAGTGGTCCCCAACCTTTATTTATTTATTTATTTATTTATTTATTTATTTATTTATTTATTTATTTATTTATTTATTTATTTATTTATTTATTTATTTATTTATTTGATTTTTACCCCGCCCCTCTAGACCATGTCTAACCTTGGGCCACCAGATGTTCTTGGACTTCAACTCCCAGAAATCCTAGCCAGCAGAGGCAGTGGTGAAGGCTTCTGGGAATTGTAGTACAAGAACATCTGGAGGCCCAAGGTTGGGGACCACTGCTTTACATTGTTCCTTAGAGGTACATGTTCAGTAATTTCCCCAATTATTTGAGACCCAGCAATTTCTGGTTGGCCATAAACCAACTGGCAATTATTGCTTGTGTAAGTGAAATTGTTACAGTGGTGTATTGTTGCTACCGCATTTTCCCCCAAATAAGACAGGGTCTTATATTAATTTTTGCTCCAAAAACACATTAGGGCTTATTTTCAGGGGATGTTTTATTTTCTGCATATATAACAATCTAAGTTTATTCAAGTACAGTCATGTCATCTTCCTCTGGTTGCTGCATAATGGTGGAGGGGCAGGGTTTCACTTAACTGGGGCTTATTTTTGGGGTAGGGCTTATTACTAGCATTCCTGAAGAATCATACTAGGGCTTATTTTCAGGTTAGGTCTTATTTGGGGGGAAACAGGGCAATTAACAAGGTATTGATTATGCATGCAGGAATAAAACCAGCACCGCATTAATTAGCAGCAATTTTCTGCTGTGATTTGTATGATTTCACCTACAGAAATGTAAATGGACACTTGGATCTGGCCAGTGAGTTCTTTCTAATCTCTGGATGAAACAATAGAAATGGAAGAATGTAAAATCAACTGTAACAGCATAGGATCCATTATTTATCAGTTTAGTGTTTTTAGAGGTCTGGGTTTCTCAGGAAAAAAGAGATCACACTTGAACAGTTTTATCCTAGAGCTATAATTGCACTTTACAAGGAACATAACAAGGAACTTAAGAATTACCAGCAGTGAGTCGTTGGACTATATTATTATTACTTGGTCTATTGTGTTGTGTGTTGTGTAGATACTCTGAGGTTTAGACAGGGTTCTGGTATTTAGGTTTTGTTATGAGGGTGTGAATGTGTCTTTGGTATAGTCTCGGAGTATTCTTTGTGAATTTTGTTGTATGTGTACACGGTGTATATACATTGAATGACAATAAATTGAATTGAATTGAATTCATAGTCATGCGTTTCCCTTTCTACAGTTTCACTTCTTCAGAAAATCCTATGTAATGAACTGTAGCCTGAGATTTTAAACTGAAACACAATGAAGAACAATTTTTTTAATCCATCCATGGGTCTGGACAGTGTTTTGTTACAGGATTACATTGGGATATGGTGAATTGTGATCTGGCATATGCTGGAGTACTTTTTAGACAGATTTATGCTTGGGCCCCATTATTAGGCTGTGGCTACACTGGAGAGATGAATCGGAAGCATTCGGCTTTGCTGCAATTTGATTCGCAGCCTGCATTATGTTTCAAATCTCAAACTGTGGACACACAAGAATGCAGATGGATTCATGAGTTTCCCGTTCATGTTGTTTGCAATGCAACCCACAATCCCACCCACCCACCCACTCCTCTTATTTCCTTCCTTCCTCTGGCCCTGCCTGTCTTTTCCTTTTATGGTTGGTCAGCTGCAAAGCTCCGTGGTTACAGAAGCATTCAAAACGTCTTTCACCCCAGCCCACTTTTGCGTATGTGTATTTGTTGGTGCAAAGGACATCTACCAATAAAACATTGTATTAATGCAATGCCTCATTGCTGATAAAGCAGAGAGCAACACAGTATAATTTCTATTCAATTTGATCCTATTTAATTCCTCTCTTTCCACGACTCTTTGACACTTTTTGGCAAACTCTTACAGCAACACATACATAGCAAAGCTCAGCGTTAGCACCTTTTGAAAGTTCAACAGTCCTAGACTATATTAATAATCTGGAAATATATTAAATACTAAATGAAATAATGCTCAGTGATCCTATTGTGATTTTGTGCTTCAATCCAAATTGAGACACCTGTTGTGCCTCTTAAGAGCAGTATAAAATAGCTTAAGAAATGTTTTTAAAGGCTCACTTCAGAAGCATGATTTTCCATAGAATTCAAGCACATATGTATTTTGTTAAAAAATTAAGAACATTGGAGGACAATGGAGGAATGGAATGAGGTTGGGGCTGTGCTTTCACTGCCCTGAAGAACACACCAAGTGCTTTCATCAAATGAAAACACTACCTAAGGACATGCCCCCCCCATCTTCCTATGAACCTCTGCAGTGGAAAAAAACACAATTGAATTCAGCCCTCTGAAGGCAGAGAGAAAAAAAATCTGATTTGGCACAGGATAATCTGGAAGGAATTCAATCTGCCTTGAGAGTCATGCAGACATTTTAAAAAATCCAATTGATTTTTTGACCAACCCCCAAATCCACTTTATAGGTGGAGCAAAATGTTGCTGTATTTGCATGTGTAGTCACAGCCTTTGATTGACAAGGTTCTTATGCCCTTTTGACTGACTCTCCACCTCTTCAAGTAATGTTCTGTTACAGTATTTGCCAATGAGAACAATGCTTTAGTAATAATCTTAGAACAGCAGAACTGGAAGGGACCCTATGGATCATCACGTCCAGTCCCTGTTGAGGAGGCACAGTGGAGAATCAAACCCCCAATCTCTGGCTCTGCAGAGATATACCGAAACTACTTTTAGATAAACATCCCTCCCTGCTCTTCCTTCCTCTTTCCTAGTGGCAGCTCTTTGCAAAGGAGGACCATTTAAGGGTTGCTCAGGTTTGTGGTGGGGTACCTATTGCCGTCCTCCTCCCATTTTGTGCCCTAGCATGAATACCCCTAAAGTCTCAAAACTGATGTGAAAGCAGAAGATCAGAGATCAAAACACCTGCTCTTTTTTAAAGCTGAAAAGCAGAGGACTGAATCAGGATGGAGTGTTGGAGTTTAACTTTCGTTCCATAGATACCTGTATATATTCCCTTTTGTAAGGCAAAAATCAGTTGAGAGAGTGTACAGCATGAAAAATGCACAGCAGAGAAGTTAATCCCCTTTCTCCAAAAAGCATGGTCCCAACCCTGGCTGAAAGAAACACAAATGTTTTGTAATTTTGTATTCTCAAAGACTTTCACAGCTGGGATCCGATGGTTGTAGTAGTTTTTTCAGGCAGTTTGGCCATGTTCTTAAGTGATTTTTTTTTTTGAGCAACCCAAAATAATTGGGTTGGTAAAGTAATTTTATTGTTGAAACTGAAGAGTGGGATCTCCCTCAGTGGAGGTTATACCCTGGGCAGGGCTGCAATGCACATCTGCTCACTCAATACATTCTCTCTCTGTGGATAATTTATCACAGTCTTTTTTTCTTCAAAAAATAAGGGAATAATTTATGGAAATTAAATTATGCAAAATAAAGTAAATTATTTCTAGAAATGTAATTGATGGATTAATTGACTAAAATCTGCTGGTTCATTGATTTTCTACATTTCAAGCAAATAGCAATCCTCACTCTTTCTTGTTCTCAAAAATAGCCATTTTAAAAAACTTTTATATAGTTATGCTTTTTAAAAAAATGGTCACAGAAAATCGAATTGCTTTGCCACAAGCATTGTTTGCTGTACATTCATCCACATCTCTCATGCACACACACGACACAAATCTATTTAGTTTCAGCTTGGAATAGGCCCTTTCGAAAAGCTAGTGTTCTACTTTACCTCTGACTTTGATTTATAGCTATATTTTTCACAGCATGACACACATTGTTGGTGAACTGCGATCTGCAATAAAATCTCAGGAGGTGTTAAGTTTCACTGGCTGGATGGCAGCGAGCAGAGTTGGGAGGGAGCATAATAAGAGTCAGAGTGCCCGTACTCCAAATGAATGAACTTGCACTGTGGGTCTGGTTACAACAGGCACACTGCCCTAATCCATCAACAGCAAGTTTCTTTACAAACCACCCTTTGTGTTTAATCCACAAGCCTTTTGGGATTCACCATAACCAAATGGCCAACCAGAAAGAACCCTGAAGGGAAAACCATAGTCACTGCAATGAAGTTTACTCTTCACAAAGTTATCTCATTAAAACAGTCAGTTTTAAAAATTTCTCTCTCACACACAGAAACACACACACACGAGAGAGAGAGAGAGAGAGAGAGAGAGAGAGAGCAATAACATTCCTATGTACAGCAGGAGTTGTGTCGCATGAAATCTAGATACCCATGCCATTCTATTCTCTCAACTGTTCAATTGTTTTTAGAGTTTAAACTGTATGCCAGGTGTATGCTCCCAGTGAATTTTGATGAGCAGTGGAAGACAGCCACTGGGGCTTGGATTCCAAAAGTAGGCTTGCTGCTTTTTCCACGCCTTGAAATAAAGACAGCCACCTGGATCTTGCTGTCAAAATATGAGAAGCACAGAATATGTCAGGTGTTTAATCAAGAATGCAACACTGAGACCATCCACGTGCTGGATAATGTATGTGTGATACACACTATCAGATGGCTTTTTACTCTAGGCTGAAATTGGTCACTGGAGATCTAATGGAAAATTGCCCAGCATGGTGCTGCCAAAAGGAGTGACAGATGGGGACCGAAGTCCCATTAAATCATAAGCACTGACAACTCAAGGATGCAGCTGGAACAGCTGTCAATGTATACCCCATTTTGGACAACCATCTGTTAAATCAGGCTACTGTACTACGGTAGACCTCAATCAGAACTAGAATCTTTATGAGCTAATCCTCAGTAGTGTCTGTGCTCTTCATTGACAGGAATTTGTTGTGTTTCTCTTTACAGTCTTTCATACTTTTACCGGAACCTTTCTGTATGATATCCAGAGCACTATATAGATGGGACAATCCTATTTTACACCCCTTCATACCCTCAGAATAACACTGTAAGGTAAATCTTGTTGAGAGATAATGAATGGCTGAAATCTGTTCAAAAAAGAAAGAACTGTGCCCAGTATTTTGTTTTCTTGATTGAATAACACAGAGACACAGCAACTAATTGTTAAAAGTCTGCAATGAATGGAGGCAGTCTGTGTTCCATTAGTATCACTTCTGTGGTTATTGGGCAGACACCCATAAATCTGTTTATGCCAGATCTACATTTAGCTGCATTGTTTCAAACACAGCAATTTAATATGTATTTTCTCTCAACACAATACTTTAAATGTATCTTGATACAACTTAAAGCCAAGAATTGCATCACGACATTCAGAAAAGTGCAAAATCTACTGGGGGGTGGTGGTGGTGGTGGTGGTGGTGATGATGATAAGATCCTCCTCCTCCTCTCCATACCAGAGCCCATTTTGGCAAAATCAGTAATGTACAACCATGCAACACATATGAGAAGTGTGCTTGAATTTGCATATTAGTCCAGGGTGGTGCAGTTCAATATAGGTCTCACTGCAGAACTTGCAAAGACTGTGCTGCAAATTTCTTTGCCTCCAAACAATTAAAATTAAGAAACTATTCACAACTATATTTTAAAAAATAAAATTTATTAAGATAAATAAAAATTTTAAAAAACATTTCAAAAACATTTTGAAATATCTAAATTTTATAAATAGAGCAGCGCCACCACGTCCCCTAGACCATAGAAACTATTAATGTGTGATTACATACATAAATACTCGGGATGTGGTGGCGCTGCAGGTTAAACAGCAGAAGCCTCTGTGCTGCAGGGTCAGAAGACCAGCAGCCGTAAGATTGAATCCATGTAACGGAATGAGCTCCCGTCGCTTGTCCCAGCTCCTGCCAACCTAGCAGTTCGAAAGCATGTAAATGCAAGTAGATAAATAGGTACCACCTCAGTGGGAAGGTAACGGAATTCCGTGGCTAGTGGCGCTGGCCACATGACCACAGAAACTGTCTTTGGATAAACGCTGGCTCTACGTCTTGGAGACAGGGATGAGCATGCGCCCTAGAGTCAGAAACAACTGTACTAAATGTCAAGGGGAATCGTTACCTTTACATTTATTTATTTGCTTTATTTATTTGATTTATATCCCGCCCATCTGGTCTATTCAACCACTCGACCACATAAAATAGCATTTTATGGGGGCTAATATATTACAGACTGATTTACTGATCTTTCTTCTTTGGGAATGCTAGGAATTCCAGTTTTATCTGGGGAGGTTAAAGAGCTCCAGAAACGAATATCAGCCCACTCACCTATGTGTGCTTCTGAGTAAAGCTCCTGGAAATTTAGCAGCATTAAATATGGTGATGCGACCACAACCGCCCAATCACCCACGCTGACATTGTATATATTTCAATGATTTTATTTCCACATATTGACTTTAGATCAGGGGTTTGCAACCTGTGACCCTTTTCAATTGGTTCTCACCCTCATTTCAAAAGTCTCTAGTTGCAGGAGATGATGACGGTTCCGCCATCTGCCTCTCCCCAGGTCGCCTGATGAACTTGAAGAAGGAGAGGGAGAGACGAAAAGGGAGAGGGAGAGGGAGAGGGAGAAGATGGAATGGCAGAAGAAGAAGAAGAAGGGGGGAAGCAGGGAAGGGATACCCCTACTTCCTTTGGCTCTGGACTCAACCACTGCTGGCTTACCATTGGCATATAACTTCCCAGAGATTAGTCCTGGCAGCAATAAAAAATGATTCTCAATCAAAGGAACATCAAGCTTCTTCCCACTTATTACGTGTGTTACGAATTGTAATTTTGCATTTTTATTCTACGCAGTCTATTTTGGAAGTAATTCTCACTGCTGTTTATTAATTACGGATATAAATCTTTGAATATTCATTTTTGCAGATGGGAACAAAACATTTATAATGATTTCACCCCACTGGTTGAGAATGTGAGAGGTTTTGTGCATTTTTTGCACGTCAGGACTTTTTTTGTAGAAGAAATCCTTTTATAGTTTCTATCTCTTTTAAGTGCTGTTTCTTAACAACAACAACAACAATTCATGCAAGAAGGAAAAGCCATGCAGCAATTCACTTTTTTTTGGTGGTGGTGGGAAGTATCCTAATGTGACAATACACCTTTCTTCATGGAGGGAAAATAAGCAAATATGCATTGCCTCTTTATAGTTAATACTACCAAACACAGGTGTTTAGGATCATAGTTTTAAGTAAAAAGTCAGGGAAGAAGAAAGATGGAAGAAAATACAGTAGTACACTACTGGTTATTTGCAAGAACTAGCCACTGCATCTCATGATCCACATAAGTTTTTTAAGTTTTTTCTTTCCTCAGTTGGGATCTCTGATAGTATATTTACTTTGTCTGATAGAAGACCGTGGCAGTTGCTGGGAAGCACATCAGCTCCTGTGCACACATCTCAGCACCGGAATGCAACAAAACTCTCGAAATTGACATCTAAGTAAAATAATGTATGTTAACTGAACTTCTTCTTTACAAAGCAATGAGAATCAAGAATCGTTTTGTCAGCTACCATTCTATCTCAGAGTTTAAACAATGTTTCAGTGTGTGGATTCTGATTATTCGATTGTAAATAATGAGAAATTGGCTGCTATTTCTCCAGTGTATCAACTAACCAAAAGCTAATATAGATTTAAAAGTACAGTATTTCTGATACATATTTTATAGCAAAGCCTCCTTTTTTGTCTGTTCTACTAACACCACACCCCTTTTGTTACCCCATATGACTGACATAATCATTCCCTCCCCCCTTTCTCCGCTATGCCATTCTTGAGTAATTTTCGTGCCTGTACTGAAACTCAACACGACAAAACAAGAATATCATACTATTAGCAACCATCCATCAGTTCTATAGTTAATTAGAACTCAACTAAAGCAAAGATATAGATAATCAGAACATCAATAGAGGACTGCA
Organism: Pogona vitticeps; assembly: GCF_051106095.1. Taxonomy (NCBI): domain Eukaryota; kingdom Metazoa; phylum Chordata; class Lepidosauria; order Squamata; family Agamidae; genus Pogona; species Pogona vitticeps. Next base: position 100,220,170 of record NC_135787.1, on the reverse strand, counting down.
ACACAGTGTTGTTCAGGGTTTATGCTCTGTCCTTGACTTATGCCCCCAGCGTAGGTTTCTAATACAACACCAGCTTCTTCAGCTTTTTGCAAATCCAGCCCACACTGAGCCAGTAATGCTGTGGAAATGATATAAAAATGATTCACCTGCAGTGACTTAGCTTTCATATTGACTGCAACTGCAGTGGTCTGACAACATATTACAGTGTTGCCCCATTCCTCCCAACACTAAGATGGGAGGGGGATCCAGCATTGTAAGAACCAAATAGTGCTGCAGAGCAAACAGCACCACCTGCTGAAATGCCACTACTTAGCAATCTCTATTTTATTGTGCTTCTCTCATAGGAAGCTAAAACTGACAGTCTTACGATAAGCTGTAATACTCCTGCCAGAAGGATATCAAAGCTACATCTACTGAAATTCTTTGTTCAAAAAGCATATAAAAGGACTGTCCCCCTTCACATTTGGTTAATGGTCTGGTTCTGGTTTGGTGGCTCAGAAGCCATAATATGTCGAAGACCTGGTCAGGCTAAAAACCCCTAAATTGCCCATTTGGAACTATCAGGTATAACTGGCTACACAAATTTGGACCAGCACCATGATACTGCTCAACAAACCAGTTTCACTGGGTCCCATGCAACTCAGATTAACTGGCGATTTGAAAGAGAGAAAAAATATTCTTATTATCCCAACTAATATTCAGACAGATTGTATGAAAGCTAAGCCACTGCAAGTGAACCACATTTATATCATTTCCATGGCATCATTGATTCATGATGGGGTGAATTTTTAAAAAGCTGAAGAAGCTGATGTAGTATTAGAAACTTAAGTTAGAGGCATAGGTCAAGGACAGACCATAAGTCCTTGCTTCCTGAACAATAATTTTCAGACAAACCATACAATGCTAAAACAGATGAACTAGAAATCTATCTCAGTTGAAGACAGCTTCATTCATCCATTTAAATGTTCGTGTGTGCTGTTTGCAGCAGAGATCCCTGGATCACTGTGCTCTTCAGTTCCTTATAATTAATTCATTTTTAAAAAATACCCATCCAGTTTATGAATGTGAGATATTGTGCTTCTGTATCCATTATTCAAAACATCAAGAAACGGCCTGATCCTGCTGCACAAATGAAGCTTTACATAGCAAAGGGCAGCCTGAATGTTGACAACACTAATGCAGCAGTCAAGATGGTCTACAGGATACCCTCTTCTGCTCACTACCATTCATGACATGATGCAAAGGAAAATCCCAGAAGCTGACTCCTTTTTTCATCAGTTAATCACTTCTCACCCAAACACCCAAAAGTCAGGGCTGTTTTTCAACAAGTATGAATGGTACAAGAAGATATCCTATAGACCATCTTGACTGCTGCCATTAGTGTCAACATTCAGGCTGCCCTTTGTATGTAAAGCTTGGCAATACAGACACAATATTGTGCAGCAATATTGTGCCATTTCCTGGCATATTGTAAATTGTGAATACAGAAGCACAATATCCCACATGCATAAACTGTAGGGTTTTTTAAAAAAAGAATTGAATTTCCTTGCCTTTTAAACTGGAAATTTATGTATACAAACACTACACACACATTCCAACAGAAACATCCTTCATGTACAATTACCCACTATTGAGGATCCCAGAATATGAGCATGTGATTTGTACTATGGTTGCTGGGAGAGGGCTGTTTTGGACTTTGGACTTAATGAAATGGTGAAGCAATGGATTGAGTAACTGAAAGACATATAATGAAGAAACATATGCACCCTTTAACCTCTCCGGTTAACTTATGTTACCATGCCCACTTCACAGAATGCAGACTAGAAAGCTATGTTCTGATTTCCAAACCTTTCCTTGGGGTGGGCAATCTGAAGAAGAAAAGGTGTATCTTACCAAAAGCTGTACAAACATGATGTGTGAAAGTCTCCCAAAAGATTTTCTCTTAGCTTTTGAAATGAAAAAAGGCACAGAAAAGATTGTCACTGGAAACCAAGGTCATCCTTACTATGTGAAAGAGAGACAGTGAAGAAGAAAAGGACCAAAAAAAAACCCAAAACAAAACCCAACTCATTTGAAATGTGCTACTGGAGGAGAGCCTTACCGATCCAACAGACAGCAGAAAGGCTGAAAAAAAGGGTGAGCAATCAAGTGATGTGGGAACTCTCAGTAGAGCAAAAATGAGTGAACTTAGGCTATCCCAAGTTCACTCATTAGGATAACCTAAGTTCTACCATAAACATATAATGAAAATACCAGAAAACACGTGGGTGGAGCCAGGAGCAGCTTGAAGAAGCAGGAATCGGGTCTCCCGGTAACTGGCTGCTGCCGTAGGATCGACTCCCCTCAAATTTTTTTTGTTGGGGTAAGGGGTGCTAGGAGAAGTTCCCCTCAGTCGATGAGGGGCTGAGAAAGCCGAGGAGGGGGAGCTGGCAACTTTCCTTCCTCGGGAAATCTCCCCCCTTAGACAGAGATCCTGCCGGCGCCATCTTTACATGGCGTTTTAAAGCTGCGAGACTCCGCGGAAGGACTCCGAAACTCTAGCTTCGTGCGCCCAGAAACTTCCCGGGAGAAAGTGAGTAATTAACAACCCCCCATGAACCCAGATGTGTATTCAGTGAGAGACTTTATTGACCGGAAACAATAAAGCACAGGACATCCACCTTTCTCTTTAGAAAGAAAGGAAAAAAAAAACCCTTAGCACGCTTCCGCAACTGCTGCTACCCTTGCTGAAGAGGAGGAACAAGCGGCTATAAGCAAAGGGGGGGGGTTATTTCCCCCATATGTCTGGAGAAGCTAGCTAAACCACCTGCCCGCCACTTACTTGCTAATTAAGAAACTGGAATAACAAAGAAAACATCTTGAGTGCTCTGCAAGAACTAAAGGGCGAGGGGGGGGAACTGACTGGGTAACACCTTGGAAGAGAGCTTCATATGCTAACGCAGATAAGGACTTTCACTTCTACTCTTAACTGGCATAACAAAGAATACAAAGCCTGCTAGAACTGCTGAACAATAACATATAACCCTTTTGCCATGGAATATAACCTAATGTTTTGAACTAGTTATATTAACTATCCTAGGAGAGGAGAGTGTTTCGAGATCCTCTCACCTCCAGTAAACTATTGGTATACTGGAATACTACAAAATGCATCCTGAAAAGCAAATGATGCTAATCTTCCTTGATGCAGAAAAAGCCTTCGATAATGTAAACTGGGAGTTTATTCTATCATTACTGAAGAGAATGGGCGTCCAAGGAACATACTTCCAAGCAATCAAGGCAATATATACTATGCAAGTAGCCAAGATAAAAGTTAATGGAAGCCTAACTGGGAATATACAGATTGAACAAGGAACAAGACAGGGCTGCCCATTATCCCCCCTACTATTTATTTTATTACTGGAAATACTTAACAAGCAGATCAGAGATAACGAAGTAATTAAAGGACTCAAGATTAGAGGAGAAGAATTTAAGCTACAAGCATATGCAGATGACTTAGCGATAATACTAGAAAACCCTTTGGAAAATCTGGAAGGGTTATTGGAAATTATAGAAGCTTTCGGACAGGTGGCCAGATTTAAAGTAAACCATCAAAAAACCAAATTCATGACAAAAAACATAAAGAAAGAAGATGTTCAAAAATTAGCACGGAATTCAAACTTTGAGGCGGTGAAAAAAATTAAATATTTAGGAGTGATCATCACCAAAAAGCCAAGCAATTTAATGAAAGAAAACTACTTAGCAATGCAGAAAGAAATTCAGAAAAATCTGGAGGATTGGAACAAACTACAACTCACATTCATGGGAAGAATATCAGCAATAAAAATGATGATCTTACCTAAACTCCTATTCCTGTTTCAAAATCTCCCAATACTATTGAATTTTAAATATTTCAAGGATTTGGACAGATTAACATCAGTTTTTTTATGGAAATCTAAGAAGCCAAGAATAAAACTTAAACTATTACAAGATTTGAAAGAAAGGGGGGGAGTGGGCTTGCCGAACTGGTTATTATATTATAAGGCCTCCGCGATGACCTGGATTAAAGAATGGATAACTTTAGAAAATCAAAGACCTTTGAAACTAGAGGGGCACGATTTAAAAATGGGATGGCACGCATATGTATGGTATGGGAAATATAGGGAACACTCACAGTTTGGAGAACACATTATTAGGAAGGCCCTAGGGATGGTATGGCAAAAATTTCAAGCACAAACTTATGAGAAAATACCATTGTGGGTGGCACCCATAGAAGCGTTCACATTAAAAACCTTGAACCAGAAAGGGATGCTAACTACATATGAAAAATCTGTTAACTAATGAGCAGAAGATAAAAGACAAACAAGAGCTTGAAAAAATGGGTATAGCTGTCAATTGGTGGTCAATGGCAAAACTAGAATCAAGATATAAAAAAGACAGGATGGTGAGGTTCTTTGAGGGTAAAGTAAAAGTGGATAGATTGTGGATATATATGCACGAAAGAATAATAAAAAAAATGTATACATAGTAGAATATGATTTAGAGGATGAGAGGGTGAAAGAGACAATGGTAAAATGGGCAAAAAATTTGGATACAGTGTGAATCTTGATGACTGGACTAAGATGTGGAAAGAAAACTATAAGATGCTGAAACCAGCAAATCTTAGAGAAAATATCCTTAAAATGTTTTATAGATGGCATTATACACCTGTAAGATTAGCAAAAATATCAGAGGGCAGCAGCAACATATGTTGGAAGTGTAAAAAGAATGCAGGAACTTATTATCATATGTGGTGGACATGTGAAAAGGTCAAAAATTATTGGACACAGGTATGGGATATAGCAAAAGAAATCACCCAGCAGAAATTAGATATAAAACCTGAAATGGCATTATTGAATGTCATATCAGGCATTAATGATAATAAATTGAAGCATTGTCTTATATATATACTCACAGCAGCTAGATTACTCTGGGCTCAAAAATGGAAAACTGAAGAGGTTCCAACGACAGAAGAGCTACTAAAGAAGCTATGGGACATAGCAGAACTGGACACCCTATCAGAAGCACTACGGGAACAACCAAGAGACTATGTAAAACAAAGCTGGGAACTAATATATTCTTGGGCCCAGAAGAAGATAGGAGTGTAGGGCAAAGTTTTATGATGTATGTATACACATTTAGCACATACTGGAAATGAAATTGGGGGAGCAGATAGGTTAACAAAGCTGGAGTCCCGGACTCCAAAGGGGCGTCGGGTCAGTTTTAGGGGTTAGTTCCTTTTTTTCTTTTCTCTCTCTCTTTTTTGTGTTTTTGTCAAATTTTAAAAAAAATAAAAAATACCAGAAAACACAATATTGCCGGGAAAGTGTGGGAGCTGGGGGGGTGGGGAGGGGGGGGGGTCGTTGGACTGGCGTAGGAAGTCAGAATGACCTAAGAAGAGGCAGATTGTTTCAATAAAGGAAGCCATAGCTGTTAGTTTGTAAAACCGGAAGGTAAAAAATACAGCTTTGCTAGGAAGTGGGGGGGCAGTGGGAAGAGAAAATGAAAGGAGATGCTGTTGGCTTGCAAGATCTGAATGGAGATGTTAATGACAGGATGTTTGGGAGGTCATTAACATGAATACGAGCCATCACTCATCAGAGGTGACTTGATGGCACATTACATCTTTGAAGGGTTTTTTTCTTAATTACCAAACAAATATATAGTGACAAGATAGAAGGGCTGAAACTATGACAAGATATAGGATCAAAGTTCTGCTAACATCAAATAAGACCATCCCCAGCCACAAAGCAAAAAAGTAATTTCATAGCTTAAACAAATGAATTTCTGAATATTTGTTCTTTATTCTTTTAAAAATATATTTCGAAATATTTTACAATCTGGCACAGAACCCCTTTCTAATGCCTGTTTGTCCAGGGAGGGGTTAAAAAGTTCTCCTTTTGAGAGTCAGCTAATTGGGTCCTGACTGAAAGGGTCAAAAGTTCAGATTGCCCCTGACATGAAGTTGATTTCCCCTTTGAAGACTTGTGTGAGGAGTCTGGTTTCAGAAGTATTTATTGAAAGTACTCAGGGCTGGGACAAACATAACTGCTCTATAATTTTCTAATGCAGAAATACTTTAAATATTCCTGACAAAATTGTTAACTGCTAATTCCCTGGAGATACATGGCAAAATGTTCCTTTCTGGAGGACTATCACTTCATTACCTTCTTTAAATCAAATTGTTTTTTTGTTTTTACTCTTTAAAGAAAATCTGTCTTTTGACTCTGTCTCCATGACGTTTCATTGTCATGCAGTTTTCCAGACAGAAAACTGTAACAATGTACTGTATCTATTTTGGAATGATCTTGCTGGTAAACCAGTGTAACAAAGTCATTGTTTTTCTCTTTTGAACAGCCTTTTTATGGAACAAAATTTCAGCCCCTGCAGCATGAGCTTTTTCAAATAAAAATAAACAAGTGGGGCCAACCATTCTCTTTGAAGATAAGCAAGACTGGTCTTTTTAATTCATGTGATCTGTTATAAATCTGAGGACATATAGGTTCACTTGTTTCTGCAAGAGGTTGGGGAACAGTTGTAATTTTAAAAATTGTAACTCAAAAACCCTTCTCCTAATTTGGCACAGAGCAAGAGCAGTGTTTGCCACATGTGTGTCAGATTTGGTGCTGTTCCAAAGTGATGCTTACAACAAGGGGACCTATGGATTAAAAACAATCCTATTGTCTACAAAACGAAGATGAAGTGTTTGTATCCTACTTTAAAAGAGCTTTACCTGATGTTTTATATTTTCCTTCTTGAGTAGGTAGAGGAATAGAAAATTATTAACATAAGATTGGTGGTTACTGGATATTGTGAGGTGGGGCTGTGAGATGAAAGAGAACCTCAGGAAAGGGAGCATATTTCTGTGTAAAGAAGGATGTTAAACCCATCAGTGTAGGCCAGGCTGCCCCTGTCAGCGGCAGGCTTTTTACCACCAGTGCTGAAACGTTGCTAACTGCAGTCCTTTACATATCTCCAGAGGAATGAACATCAGCCATTAACTTCTCCATTAACTAAGGAAAATAAAACATGGCTCTTGGAAATACCTCTGGATATGAGTGTCAGACTCCCTAATAATTTTCTGATTCTCTACATACTAAGGAAGTATCTGTTGATACCAGAATCTGAGATGGGGGTGGCATCCTTTGTCAGCAGCTTTCCAAATCACAGACACTTCATTTTGTCTTATAGAATTGGAGGAGCCATTGTGAACTAAACCAGTTAAGTCTGGTTAAGTTATGTCTCTCCATTCATTGATTCAAAGATTTCTAATCAATCTTATATGAAACAATAGCCTTTAGCCATCACTGAATGGTTCTAGGATAAAATATAACAGAAAGTCATCAATTTTAAATATGTATACCTCTTAAAATGAAATGTATAAACTAATCCAAAGAACAGTGATGAATGAAATGCAAACTGAAATTTAAATGATTGAGAAGCACATTGATTTCTGGGGCAAGTGAATCCCTTAATTGTGGGGCCACCACTCAAAAGCACCCTGCCCCTGATATGCATCAGGCCGTTTCTATGATGAACTAGGGTTTCAGATACTGATCTTCATGCAAGGACAGGTTTATACAGGTAAAGGTGACCCACATCCCAAATTGTTTAGTCTTTGAAGACTGAGAACAGTACTTTCCAATTCATCTCAGAAGCACATAAGCAGTCAGTCTAACTGACACAGAATGGGTGTGCTTTTGCTTGGCCTCTACAAGTATCTTCACTGTTTTATTGTGTATGAACCACAATTTTGGAATCATCTTCAAAGACAGACTCATGCTGAGAACATTAAAGGCATCCTGCTTGGATATAAAACCAGACAAGGTTCACCATCTCTAGGATCACAGCTGGTGACAAACAGTCTTGGGCATTGATGACACCAATATTTATCTCATACACCTGGATTTTCAGAGGCAGTACAACCCCATCCAAGATTTCCTGCACCCCTTTTCCAGTTCACTGTATCTCAACTGTCTTTTGGTTATGCAACGGCCAGAATATATAGCCTGCTTCATATATGATTTCTATTACTCACCCTGAATCTTGAAACTACTGCAGATTAAAACTAAAAACAATGCTACCCTAAATATAGCCTATCTCTTCTGACATAATACTTGGTTTCATATTGTTGCCCCAGCTTTCATGCAAATTGATGATCTGGCTTATGGCAAGGGGATCCAGCTGAGCCATTGCACCCCATCCATTCCTACAGGTGCCCCATTACGCTCCAGAGGCAGCTGCTTACATGTCAAGAGTGAAGCACTGAAGTCTGGTATATATTCACTGACAACCTCCCAGGCTTTTTTCTTTTCTTTTCTTTTTTCTTTTTTTGTTAAGGTCAATGAAAAGGCATGGTGTCATATTAGCTTGAAACAGAGTATCAGTGCACATAAGCAAGGTTTACCAGAAGATTATTAATAGCACTTGAAGCAGTAATAAACAACAATTAGAAATAATTGCAAATCAAGACATCTCAAATGTCTTGCAGAGCAGAACTCAGACCTCTCCTGATACCACATCTGCTTGAATGTGCGTAATTTCAGCACTGCTGTGTGTCACATCATGTTATGGTTGGGTCTTTCAAATATCCAGCTGTTTTATTGCTGTTATTATTGGCTATCACTTTGGCACTGGAGATTGTGCAAGTGTGCATCTATAAGATTTGATGTGCATGACAGGGTCGAACCTGAGCTGTGTGCATGAGGTCAGATGTTTCAATAGCAACAAAGATTTCTATTTTACTAAAATATGCCTATTGAGTACAGCTGATCATACAGTGCCTCCTCGCTTTCTTAGCCACTTTTTCAAGATAGTGAAATGTATCCTTGTGCTGACTGGGTAAATTGAAAAAAGTATTTTGCTTTGTTTGTTTGTTTTAGAGCAGCAAAGAGAGAAAACTGAAGAAGGTGCCAACAAACAATGGCCCTGGGATTTCAAAATCCTTAGCTTTTATCTCTGATACCTGAGCTGGCTAAGGCTGGAAAGGAAATATAGGATCAAATCCCACTGGTGGAACTTTAGGTTGTGAAACTAGGACATATCATCAGATTGTGACGATGATGTCTAATTGAATTGAATTGAATTGAATGCTTGCTTTCTCTCTCTCTCCCCCCCCCCTTCAGTTCCCAAGACTCCCTAGGGCTCCCCTTTTGCCTTAGAAAAAGTGTTTTCTAGTCAAAAATTGCACTGTTATCAGTGGCAATACCTCTTGGCTCTCTTGCTAAGGCCATTTTGGCATTGGGAAGATGAATGAAAATAGCCAACGCTTGCTGGAGTTTTGCTGTTATTATGGTCTTTGTGTCAGCAACACATTCTTTAATACGAAGCTTCAACACAGAGTTTCCTGGAGACATCCAAGATCCATGCATTGGCATCGGCTCGATTTGATCCTCACTAGACGTTCTAGCCTTCCTAGTATTACGATCACACGCAGTTACCAGAGTGCTGATTGTGATACTGATCACTCCCTGGTGTGTAGTAGAGTAAAACTGCGAACAAAGAGATCGTATCACACAAAAAAGGAAGGAAGACCACGTATTGACATCAGCAAGACTCATGATCAAAGAAAAGTGAAGGAATTTGCCCAAGCACTTGAGGAAACCCTTCCAGGTCCGGCTAATGTAAATGCACCTGAACGATGGGAACATTTCAAGAATGCTGTGTATAACACTGCCTTGTCCACATTTGGCAAGAAGACCAAAAAGATGGCTGACTGGTTCAAAGCCCATTCAGAGGAGTTGATGCCAGCCATCGAGGAAAAGAGGAGAGCTCTAGCAGCATACAAAGCCTGTCCTAGTGAGTACAACTTGCAGGCTCTTCGAGCAGCTCGTAGCAAAGTCCAACAGGCTGCCAGGAGATGTTCCAACGATTATTGGCTTCAGCTCTGCTCTCAGATACAGATAGCAGTGGACACAGGTAACATCAAAGGAATGTATGATGCTATCAAGTAGGCTTTAGATCCAATGAAGAAGAACTCTGCTCCTTTGAAGTCTGCTACAGGCATGATCATCCAGGACTGAGCACAGCAGATGGACCACTGGGTGCAGCACTACTCTGAGCTATATTCCAGAGAGAATGTAGTAACTGAAGAAGCATTAAAAACATTGAGTGCCTGCCTGTCTTGGAAGAGTTGGACAGTGAACCAACTTTAGCAGAAAGAAAAGTGGCCTTGGATTCCCTTGCCTCTGGCAAGGCACCTGGAAAGGATAACATCCCTGTTGAAGTGCTGAAGTACTGTAAAGAGATAATCACCACCGAACTTTATGAAGTCTTTCGTCTTTGCTGGAGTGAAGGTGGAGTACCACAGGACATGAAGGATGCTGTGACAAACCCAGACCTACTGGAGGATGCCACAGTCTCACTAAGCTGCCACCAACCATTCCCTATAAGAAGTCACACAGACCAGGGATGGATTTTTAACAAATAAAAGAACAAGGTTTATTTACATAACACACAGGGAAAATAAAATGATCAAATGAATAAGATACAGTAACGTGGCTTAGTCTCAATCATACATACACTAGTTTGGTTCACACAGAACGCATTTAACTAAAGCACAGACCCTGAACCTATCAGTTCTGGCTAACCCTACAGACACCTGAACCTATCAGGTTGGTACTGACTGACACACAGTAGTACCCTGTCTGACACACAGACTCCCACACCAGCTTCTTCTCTCAGCTCTTCTCCAGCTTCCCTCACACACGCTCCACATATATATACAGTACAGCCCCTCCTCCTGATGTCCCGCCTTCCACTCCCCATAGGATGGAACTTTCCCTCCAACCCATGACAGACAGGTAACATCAGTGCTGTATGTAACACCTCCCCTCTTTATAAGTTGTTTTGTAGGGGGAAAGCTAAGGTGCTTTTCACCAAAAAACAACCTGGTTAAAACACACAAAAACAGTTATACATACAATATCATACTTACTTATACTTACACTCTAAGTTAAACATTTACCATTTACAATACATCAAGTTACCTTTATTCATACAAACCAACATGTTTAATAAACAGGTACATTTAACCTTTAGTCATCAAAATATATACATAGTCCATGTTTCTTTCGCCGTCTTCATTCTTCAGGTCTTCTTGACAAGGCGTCAGCAACACAGTTCACTGACCCTCTGACCACCTTCACTTCAAAGTCATAGTCTTGCAGGTTTAAAGCCCACCTCATAAGTTTACTATTGTGGGTTTTCATTGTCTTTAACCATTGCAGTGGTGAATGGTCAGTGCACAGAATAAAATGTCTTCCCCAGATGTAAGGCTTGGCCTTCTGGATCGCGTAGACTATGGCCAGGCACTCCTTTTCCACGGTTGCCAGATGTCTCTCACCTTTCTGGAGTTTCCTACTCAGGTAGGACACTGGATGCTGGTCACCATTTTCATCCTCCTGGCAAAGAACTGCTCCTACCCCGCTGTTAGACGCATCGGTGTAGATGATGAACTCCCGGTCGAAGTCTGGAGCACGCAGCACTGGATAGTTGATGAGGGCCTCCTTCAACCTCTGGAACGCCTCCTCACAGTCGCTGGTCCACGGGATGCGGTCATCAGTCTTCTTCCTCGTCAGATCGGTCAGCGGAGCCGCAATCTCGCTAAACCTCGGGATGAACTTTCTGTAGTAGCCCACCAACCCAAGAAATGATTTGACTTTTTTCTTGGTGTTGGGTCTGGGCCAATCACGAACTGCTTCTATCTTGGCCTCTAGGGGTTTGATCACTCCTCCCCCTACTATGTGACCCAAGTATTTTATTTCTGGGCTACCCAGCTGACACTTGCTCTCTTTGCAGGGCCTAGGCCAAAGCACTTCCTCCCCTGGGTTAAAGTGCCTCTCCCTGGCTTCCTGGTCATCCCAAGCTTTCTTTCTGACCTTTTGAGCTTGCAGGGTCTCTGCTGCTAGCTCTAGGTTTCTCTTTAGGTCATTCCTTAAAGAGTCTATATATGTCACAACTTCTTGTGGGTCATCCTGGGTGATCTGCTCCCAATTTTGTTTGATCAAATCAAGGGGCCCTTTCACCCTTCTCCCAAACAAAAGTTCAAACGGACTGAACCCGGTACTGGCTTGTGGCACTGATCGATAAGCAAACAAAAGGGATTGCAGCTTCTGGTCCCAATTGTTTGGATTCTCTGCCAAGTAAGCCCTAATCATGCGCATTAGAGTCCCATTGAACTTCTCAGTTAACCCATTACTTTCAGGGTGATAGGCAGTGGTTTCCTTGTGCTTAATTCCACAGATTTGCCATAAGCGTTTCATGAGCTTCGATGTGAACGATGCGCCCAAATCTGTGATTATTTCTGAGGCAAATCCCATCCTGGACATATACCCCACCAAGGCATCTGCCACTGTGTTAGTTTCAATGTTAGTCAAGGGTATGGCTTCAGGGTACCTCGTGGCATGGTCCACAATGGTGAGAATGAACCTGTTCCCCCTCTTTGTGGCCTTGGGCAAAGGTCCCACAATATCCACCCCTATGCATTTGAACGGAGTGTCAATCACAGGCAAAGGGCACAACTTTGCTTTGGTCCTGTCACGATTATTCCCCTGCCGCTGACACACATCACATTTTTTACAGAACTCCCTGATCTGCTTCCCTATGTCAGGCCAGTAAAAATTCTGTGTGATTCTCTGCTGTGTCTTGTTCACCCCTAAGTGTGCAGCAAACATGTCAGAGTGCCCCCTTTGTAAGATCATGGGGCGATACTTTTCAGGTACCACTAGCTGACTTCTGATCCCATCTCCCCCTTTTGAGATATTCCTCAGGGTCTCTCTATATAAGATTCCCTTTTTCTCTCGAAATCTCACTGGGGTTTCAGGTGTTAGCTGGGCGTCAGTCACCTGTTCAAAACACTTTTGGAGAGTGGCGTCTGCCTTTTGCTCTTGGCCAAATCGGCTGTCTGTGGTTAAGGTTTCCACCACAGCTTCGGAACTCCCCTCTGCTTCCGTCTCGGGCTCATCAGTACCCCCCTGAACTGTCCCCGTGGTGGCTTGTGAGCGTGTAATCACTAGCACCCGTTTCACATGTTCAGCCAGGTCATTTCCCACGAGCACGGCTGCTGGCAGAGTCGATGAAATCGCTAGCCACCAAACTCCCCTCCAGCCTTGAAAGTTCATAGGTACCTCAGCTACTGGCAGCGAGATCACCTGTCCCTCAATCCCTGCCACCTTTATGCTCTCATTTGGGATTACATACTCCCTAGGAATAATATCTGGATGGCACAGGGTCACCTGGGAACAAGTATCCCTTAACCCCCGATACTGATGGTCAAGTATTCCTACGTCCACCCCTGCTGTTTCAAACAACTGAGAATCTGTTCTCACAAGTAAGCAGCGCCTGACCTCCACAAGAGGACCATTTTCCTCAGCCTGATCAGCAGATGTAACTGTTCCAGATTGAGTAGCCATGGCAACAGGCTCCCTCAGTGACAAGGAGCTTTGCTCTTTCTGGACACAGAACACAGCTTTTGGCTTGGTTCCACTCGAATCATGAGGCACATTTCCTTTTAGCTGCTTTAATTTCTCACACTCTGAGATTAGATGGCCCTTTCCTTGACAGAAATAACATTTTCTGGTGTATTTTGAGTCTTTCTCATCTTGTTTTGGTTTTCCCTCCAAAATCTGAGGTCTTGGTTTCGTGTCTGAGGGCTTCCCTTCACCATGGGCCCCTCCCACTTGCTGGTTTCTTCCTGGTCCCTGAGAGTACTTGCTGTAGGTCTCTTTAGGTTTACCCATCGATTTTCCCTCACCTAAGGGCTTTCTTATTTGGGAAATAAAATCTGCGATTTCGGCCGCTTCGGCCACAGATTTCGGTTTCCTTTCCCTCACCTGGAACTTCAGTTCCCCATGCAGGACTGAATAGAACTGTTCCAGCGCTATCAAGTCTTTGAGCTGCTGAAAGGTCTCTGTCCCCTCCTGAGATAGCCATTTCTCTAGCAGCCTCACCAGTTGGGCCCCCACTTGGGTAAAAGTCTGCTCTGGTTTCTTGGTGAGTGACCTGAATCTTTGCCTCAGCTGTTCCGCATTTATCCCATGTCTGGCAAACACCAGTTTTTTAAACTCTGCAAAATCTTTCATCAGTTCCTCTGGCATCTCTGCATAGACTTCTGCCAGGCTGCCACTGATTAAAGATCGCATGATGGTCATCTTCTCAGTTTCCCTTACTGAGAAGTCCACAAACGCTCTTTCCACTAGGGAAAAGAACACCTCAGGGCAATCTCCCTTGTGGTATACAGGGAATTTCTTCAGGTCAGTTTTAGACAATTGGCCCCCCTCAGAATCCCTATTGTTATTATTGTTCTGATTCATCAGTTCCAATTTTCTCAACTCAAACGCCATCCTTTCTTTTTCCAGAGCAATTTTCTCTCTCTCTAATCTTTCTTCTCTTTCCATTCTCTCTATTTCAAATTGCCTCTGTTTCTCTCTTTCCCTTTGCTCCATTTCAAATTGCCTTTCCCTTTCCTCCCTTCTTTCTCTCTCTAATCTTTCCTCCATTTCCCTCACCCTCAGTTCATACTGTTGGGCTAGGAGTATTTTCCTGAGTTCTGGGTTCTGTTCTCCCGTGCTGTCACCCTGCACTGAGCCAAATTCATCCTCAGAACCTTGGTCTACCTGGGGGTCTTTCACTTCACCCATTTCTGCCATTTGGCTTCGAGTCAAGGGCATAATCCCCCCCCAGAACAGGCTGCTTTCAAAAGTCAAGCCTCAAAATAAAGCGACCACTTTTTTTTTCCTTTTGCCTCAGAACCAGCCTTCTATAGATTGCTGCTGTTCTTCAGCACTAACTTGCAACTGTTGCCAGCCAGAGTCCAACCCCCTCTGCTAGGCCTCTCAGCAGACAAGCTAGATCACTGCTATTTCACACAGTTTTGCCTCAGCTTTTTTCCCGCCAAAACAGGTTGCCTCAGAGCTCCCTAATCTAGTCTCCCCAGTTGGCACGTTCTTCCACTAGCGCACCTCCCCGTGAGTACGCCTAGAAGATTACCTACGCGCCCTCAGATTGTCCCTGACTAGACCCCCCTTGCTCTGGGCACACTTGCCAAGGCTTTGCTGGACCACTGGACAACTGGACCAGTCGTATCCCACACGCTGGACACCAATCAATGTAACAAACCCAGACCTACTGGAGGATGCCACAGTCTCACTAAGCTGCCACCAACCATTCCCTATAAGAAGTCACACAGACCAGGGATGGATTTTTAACAAATAAAAGAACAAGGTTTATTTACATAACACACAGGGAAAATAAAATGATCAAATGAATAAGATACAGTAACGTGGCTTAGTCTCAATCATACATACACTAGTTTGGTTCACACAGAACGCATTTAACTAAAGCACAGACCCTGAACCTATCAGTTCTGGCTAATCCCTACAGACACCTGAACCTATCAGGTTGGTACTGACTGACACACAGTAGTACCCTGTCTGACACACAGACTCCCACACCAGCTTCTTGTCTCAGCTCTCCTCCAGCTTCCCTCACACACGCTCCACATATATATACAGTACAGCCCCTCCTCCTGATGTCCCGCCTTCCACTCCCCATAGGATGGAACTTTCCCTCCAACCCATGACAGACAGGTAACATCAGTGCTGTATGTAACAGATGCAAACATTGTCACATTGTATAAGAACAAAGGAGACAGGGGTGACTGCGATAACTACCATGGCATCTCTCTTCTCAGCATTGTAGGGAAGCTGCTTGCCCGTATTGTACTGAAGAGACTCCAGCTGCTTGCAGACAGAGTCTATCCAGAATCACAGTGTGGATTTCGAGCTAATAGATCCACCACTGACATGGTATTCTCCCTCAGACAGTTGCAGGAGAAATGTAGGGAACAACAGCCACTCTTTGTGGCCTTCATAGACCTTACAAAAGCATTTGACTTAGTTGGCAGGGATGGCCTTTTTAAAATACTTCTCAAGATTGGATGTCCACCTCGGCTGCTTAAGATCATCAGATCCTTCCACGAGAGAATGAAAGGCACTGTAGTTTTTGATGGCTCAACATCAGATCCCTTTGACATCCTAAGCGGAGTGAAACAGGGCTGTGTCCTCACACCAACCCTTTTGGGGATCTTTTTTGCTGTTATGCTGAAGCATGCCTTTGGAACTGCAACAGAAGGTGTCTACCTCCGGATTAGATCAGACGGAAAGCTCTTTAATCTCTCTAGATTGAGAGCGTGGACCAAAGTCCAACTGAAATGCATGTGGGACTTCCTCTTTGCCGATGATGCAGCTGTTGTTGCCCACTCTGCTGAAGACCTCCAACAACTCATGAATCATTTTAGCAAGGCCTGCCAAGACTTTGGACTCACAATCAGCCTGAAGAAAACACAAGTCATGGGCCAGGGCATGGACTCACCTCCCTTTATTACCATCTCCACGCAAGAATTGGAAGTTGTTCATAACTTTGTGTACCTTGGCTGAATAACCTCTGACACTCTCTCCCTAGATGTCGAGCTGGATAAATGCATTAGCAAAGCATCTACCATGTTCTCTAGACTCACAAAGAGAGTATGGCTCAATAAGAAGCTGACGGCATATACCAATGTCCAGGACTATAGAGCCTGTGTCCTTAGCCCACTTTTGTACTGCAGTGAGTCCTGGACCCATTGTGCACAGCAGGAGAGGAAGCTGAATATGTTGTCTTGGATGCATTTTTGGTATCACCTGGCAGGACAAAGTCCCAAATAGAGTAGTCCTAGATTGAGCTGGAATTTTTAGCATGTATACATTACTGAAACAGCGACATCTATGTTAGCTTGGGCATGTTGTGAGAATGGCTGATGGTCGGATTCCAAAAGATCTCCTGTATGGAGAATTAGTGCAGGGAAATCACCCCAGAGGGAGACCACAGCTGTGATACAGGCAGGCAGTATCTGAAGGCCTTAGGAATGGACCTCAACAGATGGGAAACCCTGACATCTAAGCATTCAGCCTGGAGGCAGGCGGTGCATCATGGCCTCTCCCAATTTGAAGAGACCCTTGTCCAGCAGGCCAAGGCAAAGAGGCAGTCCCGAAACCAGCAAAATCAGGGAGCTGGACAGGGGACAAATTGCATTTGTCTTCAGTGTGGAAAGGATTGTCACTCTTGAATTGGCCTTCTCAGCCACACAAGATGCTGTTCCAAGTCCTCCATATAGAGCACGTTACCATAGTCTCTCGAGACTGAAGGATGCCTAATCTATCAGTGGTAACAATTCCAGCCCTGGTGGTGGGACCAGCATTGGCAATTTTCAGCTATTAAAGGCTTCCTGAAGCACACATCCTGGTGCTTTCAGTGACCAGAAAGGACACAGTCATCGAGACAATTTGTGAGTAAAAAATCAGCATGAGCTGTAAAACTACTTAGCTTGCTTAGTACTTAAAACAACCTATAGTCATGGGGCTGCATTTGACTTTGGTGGCTCTCTCTGTGGATGGAAGGACACCCATTTGAGATGTCATCATCTAGTCATCTTTGACTGGTTACATAAGGAGCTGCTGGCTGGATAGCTCAATGAGATAGATGGGCCGAGAGTTCCTTTTCCAGGAGAAGAGCCAGCCTCTGTAGCCTTGGACAAGCTGCATAGTCTCAGGGGGTCCCCAGGGGACTGGCTGTCTAAGAAGTCCCCCCCCCCCAAAATGATGATGATTATAATTATGCAATAGAATGTGGAAGCGGGATGTACAATGATTTTTGCCCCCCTTGTGTACTCTGCTAGTATCAGTAAAAGATGCTAGGTTTCCTCATTGATATGAAATATATGTATGCTTAGATGTATATTAGAGCAAACACAATATTGGAGATTATTAATTATAATACACTCACATGGAGATATTAAGCATATATGAATTATAATATGATTATACAGTTAAAGTTAGATAAATATATCTTTTGTTCTCGTGATTGTTAAGCATTGATATCCTGAGATATACTGTAATTGGTTATCTAAGAATGCAAGAGAAAGAATCCATAAAAAATCAATCATTAGAATTATTATAACTTTAGGATGGTTTATATTGAACTAAATATTTAAGAGCAATAAGGTTGATGCAGTCAGATTTATATAATGGATAACACTGTATGGAAATGCCTCCCCCCCGCCTATATGTTTTTGCTTGTTTTGTATGTCTATATGCATTATAAAATAAAATTTAAAAAAAGATGCTGAGAAGAAATAAAACATCACAGAAAGCGCAAGTTATTATGACAAGAACCAGGAACATACATTGATTAAAAGGAATGAAGATGTTGTGATTACTGTTGATTTGTAGACCCTGGTGTATATAAATATACACAATTTTTCACTCCATTTGCCTCGGGTAAAAAAGGTTTGCTTTACTGTGAAGCATTACAAACTTTCAGTTCAGTTCAGTTTATTGTTACAGTCCTTACAACAAATGTACTGCAAAATAAACCTCTATAAATTCCCAGAATTCCAAATACAGTACATCATAGCACAATTTAAAAGCTAATATCTAGTTACTGTAGAATTTCAAAGACCTGAATATTACCATACAGAATCTGGCTACTTGGTAAGTGATCTTGGGGTCCACATCAGAAAGAAGAAGCTCAAGTTTGTTTGTTTTTTGAATGATCGGGAGTTTTTAAAAAAAATCAGAAGGGGGGTTGTTCTCCTTATGTGCCACCTCATAATGTGGGCAAGAGAAGAACATGTTCTCTGTAATCTCAATCCCCCTTAAGGAGCAGGTACAAAGCCTTTCAGTGAATGGGATATTCATGTGCTTCCTTTCAAGTACAGCAGAATAAAGGGCTGAGCACCTTGCCAAGGTCTTCTAAAGGCTTTTACTTTAGTGATGTTAAATAATTTGCCAATTCCGCAGAGTTTTAGATATAAGCCCTCACTATAATATTATGTATACTGGAAAGGTCAGTTTGATGTTCTATATCCTCAATTCTCCATATAACATTTTTTTGCCTGATTTATTCCATAAGATAAGAGAGCTTGAGGGGAAAGGCCAATTTTCAGCATATAGCTCTGGACAAATTTGACTCAGTTGGACTGAAAATGGTCATAGAGTATTAAAGGGAATAGACCTTACGAATTTAGATGTCCCTTTAGCCTTATATGTATAGATAGAATACTGCCCGGGGTTCCAACTTTTAGGCAACTTGGCATTTGACACACATATAGGGATGTGTAAGATAATTCTTAAACATTTGGATTGGACGCTTTCATGGTGTACAAAATGGGAGCTAAGTGGCCCCAGGAATGAACCATATAACAGTTCGGCTAACATCTTGGCATTATAAGGTTTGAGAGCTTCCAGAACAAAGAACCCTCCTTGAGAGCAATGGTATTTTGCTATGCTGTTTGTGGATCTTTCTCTTTGATCTGTCATGTATTCACTATGTTGAAGCCTAGACCTCTGAGGCTGGAGAAGTGAACTAACCCAAGGTATTGGATGCTGTTAATTTGCTCAATACGATGGCCATTAATTGACCAAGACCAAGTATTTGGTCTATGCTCAAAGGTGACTGGGACATGGTGGCGCTGTGGGCTAAAGCGCAGAAGCCTGTGCTGCAGGGTCAGAAGACCAGCAGTCATAAGATTGAATCCATGCAACGGAGTGAGTGCCTGTCACTTATCCCAGTTCCCGCCAACCTAGCGGTTCGAAACCATGCAAATGTAAGTAGATAAATAGGGACCACCTCGGTGGAAAGGTAACAGCGTTCCGTGTCTAAGTCGCACTGGCCATGTGACCACGGAAGATTGTCTTTGGACAAAATGTTGGCTCTATGGCTTGGAAACGGGGATGAGCACTGCCCCCTAGAGTCGAACACGACTGGACAAAAAAAAATGTTAAGGGGAACCTTTACCTTTACCAAAGGTGATTATCTTGGTTTTCTGAGAGTATCACTGTATCATCAGCATATAACCTGAGGCTGCAAACCATAGTGAAGCTGTTGCTCCATTCACACATCCTACTAGAAACGTGGAAGCCACCACCAATGACAAGTGCCCATTTCACAAGAACACACCAAACTCTAATTTACTGAGTCAGATCAATGCTTCATTTTGCCCTCTATTACCAAACAGCCACTGCCCGATATTGTGAATACCCTGTTTTCAGGAGCAATGCTTTGTTAACCCTACCTGGAGAACCCTGGGATATCTGGTAATCTCCCAAACAAATACGAAGCAGACAATACCTCTTAGTCTTATTTTTGTTTCGCCTTCTTCCCCGAAAGCATAACCCTTCTCTTTTTTTGGAGGGGGGAGTATGTCTCACATTAGTAATCATATGTAAACATGGGGACCATCATATGACCTTCAATTCTCTGCAAAAATGAGCAGTTGTTTCCAGATATAGGTTATTTGCAGCACAATCCTATGTGAAGTTACCTTGCAGGCAAGGATATGAAGAATATGTTAAACAAAAACAACAAAAACCTCTTATTCTCATCAATTTTCCAAGTATTGCCATGGAAGGACTCCTCCCTATGTCTGTGAAATTTGGTGGTCTCTCCCTCCCCGCCACCCAATTTTTTAACCTGCTCTTTTATGCAAGAAACTGCCTAATTCTGCACAGGTCAATGCTCTTTCTGGCAGACTTGTGTAGGAAATATGACATTTTCTGCATAGATTAGTGCTGTTTCCAAAAGGAAAAGAAGATGACTGTGAATTACACAAGAAATCCCATGAGATTTCTTGCAAAAACAAAATCTAGCATAGAGAAATTTCTGTGTAAGGAGAAAAGAGTTTTCCCCTCCTTTGATTTCTCTCTAAGAGGGAGGTTAAAGAGAGGAACTGCAGAATAGGAAATGCTAATGATCCACTAAAAACAGTTGTTGTGGTAGCATTACTTTAAAAAAAAATTCAACAAGTGAGATAGATGTTCAGAGTGCCTGTTATATTGATAGAGACTGTGCCTCTATATTTCAATATCATAATGTCCTTTCAGGTGGCATCTCAGATACACATGGCACTATGAATGGTCTTCATTAATAATTGGACAGTGACTGTTATGTCTAGGAGATCCAGGCTGAAGTCCTCATTCTGCCACTCTGGAACTTACTGAGTGATGCCGGCCTAGTTTTTGTCTCAGCCAGACCTACCTCAAAGGATTGTCATGAAGATAAAGAGGGGGAGCAAGCAGAGGGGCAGAACATGTACACATGCATATTGCTGTAAGTTCATTAGAAGACAGTAGGACATGAATGTCATTAGAAAGATAAAAATAACAAAGAATATAACATAAGGAGATTATCTTTAACATACATACTTGATTATTTGTTTGTTTGCTTGACTTTTATACTGCCCATCTGGCTGCCAGATTTGCCTAAATGTCTCCAGTAAAACAGATCAAATAAATTAAAAAGATCACTTTTACACTTTAAACAAACATATCATCGAACAGCAGTTTAAACCAATGCACATAACAGTTATAAAATCAAAATTAAACGCAAACATATAGGATACATCCACACTAGCTGTGTGTCACTGCATCTTCAGAACAGGATAAACAGAATTAGCAATTCACAAGTCTGTAAGAGGCTCTAAAGTGCTTATAGGATGTTTACCCATTTAGGGAATTCACTTCTTAAATCAGTATCATGGATCGATGAATGCATAAATGAACACAAACTGTTATTGTACACATTATCGCTGCAGGAATAGTGTATGCAGCAGAGAAATCAACATTCTACAAGGCAATTGCCCAAGCAACAAAATGCAACTTTGAAACTAAACTTCAGCTCAGCACCAATTTAGCACAGATATAGTTAACAGTCTGCTCTTGCTCTGTACCAAATTTGGAGAAAGGTTTTCAAATCATGATTTTTTTAAAAAGTAAAACTGTTTTACCCCTCCCTCCATGAAGAAACAAGTAACCCTAAATGTCTCCAGTAAAACAGATCAAATAAATTAAAAAGATCAATTTTGCTTCCTTTAAAAGAGAATGGTTGGCTCACTCACTTTTTAAATTTGGAAAGAATTCAGGCTGCAGAGACTGAAATATTGATCCTGAAAAAATACATTTCAAATGGGGAAAAACAACTGCTTCATGGTAAATTACACAGGCTTACAGGCAAGAGTGTTCCAAAGAAGATACATGTTGCAGACTTCTGCAGGGCAATGTGCTCATTACCATTCACATTTGTCAAAAAACAACCTTGACAGTCGGTTTGTGTTAGAGAGAGAATTGGTTAACTATGAAAAAAGGAGTCAGCTTCTGGGATTTCCCCTGGCTTGATGTCACTTTGTGAATGGTAGTATGCACAATGGAGTTTCTCGTAGACTAGCCATTTTCAGCTGAGACCATATGGCCTCCTGAGGATCACTGGCACATTTGAAGTGGACCACAGATTGGAAACAATTCTGTACACATCACCTTAAAATGTTTATTATGTGACTTATACAATCCTGATTTGCCTACATGTCTTTCATATTGTGTTTACAGCTGTGGCCAAAAAAAGCTTGAGATGACTGTTTGCACCAATGACTGGTCTCATTGGTGTAAACATTCAGGCTGCCCTTGGCTATGTAAAGCTTGGTATCTTTTTTTCTGCTGGCATAATAGGCACAATATTGTGCAGAAATATCGGGCCATTCCTGGCATTTTGAATTGGGGATACAGAAGGACAATTTCCCACATTTGTAAAGTGGATTTTTTTTAAAAAAGAACTGCAAATAATAAATAAATAACTATGGCTTACTTTGGTGAACCTGTTTGCTATTTGGTATCAGTCATCAATTTCCCATGATTCTCTACCCCCAGGTCTATACAAATTGTTCATAAACCCGTTTTGCTTGATAAAAGTCTTTTCCATAGCTATGAATTCGTGAATTTTGCTAAGAGGTATTGTGAATAATCATTTCATACTCGAGTGCAATATGAAGTGGATTTATCCCCTTTGTTGTCCAGTAACCTTCACAAGAGTTTTTTAAATAAAAAATATAAAACATTCTGTTCTGTAATACTGTAGTTGATTTCTAGCCAGTGATTCCAGGTGTAAAGTTTATATCAGGCGTAACAGCCTAAATGCAGCTCAGCTCAAACAGGCCAATTACTATGAACATGCACAGTGGCCAGAGGCGGACTTGAACAAAGCTGTTTCCTTATTTCCTCTAAATTTCCAATCTGCATAGTTTGTAGCTGCTTTCCATCCCTATTAGTACTCTCTTAAGAACAGAGTTTTAACACTATTTCACCTGAGTGCTTGCTGATTATCACGCTGAGTTTTTAAACGCAGCTATTGAATTCACTTCCTTTCTGCGTCCTTGGTGCTCATTCACCTACAGAAAAGTGCAGACAAACAAGGCCACAGGTGCAGAAAATTGGACCCTTCCTGCTGTTTATTACAATGTTGACCTCAGGGATTTCTCAAGGGAGGGAGGAAGAGGGAGGATGGGGGGGGGATTCAGTTAAAGCCCTGCCTGCTTTCTCTTGCTAAGTTAACGCTGTGTCTGCTAACAAACATAGGAAAAGTACAGTAATTCAACACATTTGCCCTGTACATCTGTGTAAGAGTTTGGGGACTAATTTCTATCATTTTCTCAAGTCTTATATTTGCTTTTGGAGATTTAATCAATAATAATTAAAAGAACTCATTTTGAGTTCTCTGTGTAATAGCCAGCAGGCTTGTTAAAGACCAAAAAAAGGAAAACAAATGAAAGTGTGTGGGGGGAAACACCAATAATTAAACAATAGATCCAATAAAAACGATATGGGGATAAAAATAAAGTTACAAAATAGTGTGACAAATAATTATTTGATCAAAATATTATTAATTTAAATATTTATAGGGACATCTATTGTCAAGGGGGGGGAATAGAAAAATATCAGCCACAGCCTCTGACACCGTTTATCCCAACTCTGCTTTGAGGGACATATAATCTATGACTCTGTGGCAACAGAATGAGATACAGGCAAAGGGACAAATAGATGCAAATGTAGTTATGCATATTGATGATTCATATAAGGGAGCAATGATGACGAATATACAGTTGAGCCAAACAGTTCACTGAAGAAGTGAGTCTAGAGGCTGGGTTTTTAAAGGGTAAAAAGGAAGAGATGGAAAGACAGCCTTGAAGCTACTCAATGGCAGGAGGGTAGCCTCCACTGGAACAAATGGAAGCTCCTCTGCTGAAGCACACAGCAGTTTAAATAAGGAATAGTTTTTTTTGTCAGGACCATGGCAGGGAGTGGGGAAAGAATATCTTCTCCGTTTCCTCAGCTGCTGCTTATATTTTGAAAAAGGGACTGTACATGGAAGTTGTGTTCATGCTAGCCATGGGAGCTTCATATTCATATCCCGGAGGATACAAATAAGAAGCTTGGCACCAGAGGTGCCACGGCGGTCCATTCCCACCCCCTAGAACCAGCCTGCCGGTGTGGCCTGGCGTGGCCCTGCCCTGCCTACAGTCCCGCCGGCATGGCCCTGCCTGTTGCCGTAGCCAACCACTCATCACCACTGAGTGGGGAGATTTGTCTTCCTGCCTCCTCACCAGAGCAGTTTGTTCTGGAGAGAGGCAAGGCAGCACTGGCGGGACTACGGCACATCCACAATTGGTGTGATGTTGCCACCATTGGACATGAGCGCTGTGAGATACCCAATGAGTGGGCCAGGCTGCTTCTAGGGGGCAGAAATGGACCACTGTGGCACCTGTGGTGCTGAGCTTTGTATTCCTATCCACAGGGATCCCATGTCTAGTCCATGCCATCTACATTTGGTTTCAAATTGTTATTGTTATATGCCATCAAGAGACTTCCAGTTTATGGGAAATTAGTGTTCTCCTGATGGTTCTAGCATTAGCAACCTTGTTCAGGTCTTCCAAATTAATGGCCATGGCTTCCTCTGTTGAGCCAGTCCTCTTTTTCTCTTTTCCAATTGCCTTTATCTACTCCTAGCATCATTATTTTTTTCATCATCAACTTAGAACTGCAGAGCTGGAAGGTACCCTCTGATTCATCAAGTCCAGCCCTATCAAGGAGGCTCAGTGGGGAATCAAACTCCCAACCTCTGGCTTTGCAGCCAGAGACCTAAACGACTGAGCTATCCAGCAGTTTCCCCATTCAGTCTTATTTTTCCATGACACAGCCAAGGTGTAATAGCCTCAGTTTAGTTATTTAAGATCAATTTGGTTTGAAAATGTTAACAGGTTCTAGGTATACATTTATGCTCTGAAGATTTAAGTTTATTTACATTGAGTTGAAAGAAGTTGTAAAACAAGTTAAGGTGCCAATCCCTCTGGTTCTTGCCCTTTAGCTTGTCTATTAATTAAAGTCAAGTTTTAACCTAATGGCCTTTTTTATATGGTGGAAAAAATCAGTAAATAAATCTATGGTATGCAGAGGAGGCTCTTGAGAATCCCCTGGACTGCAAGGAGAACAAACCCATCAGTTCTAAAGGAAATCAACCCTGACTGCTCACTGGAAGGACAGATCCTGAAGCTGAGGCTCCAGTACTTTGGCCATCTCATGAGAAGAAAAGACTCCTTGGAAAAAACCTTGATGTTAGGAAAGTGTGATGGCAAGAGGAGAAGGGGACGGCCGAGGATGAGATGGCTGGGCAGTGTCTGCGAAGTAACCAACATGAATTTGACACAACTCTGGGAGGCAGCGGAAGATAGGAGGGCCTGGCGTGCTCTGGTCCATGGGGTCACGAAGAGTCGGACACGACTAAACGAAACGAAACGAATGCAGATGATAGCACACTACTGATAGAAAGTAATAACAACTTAAAATGACTTGTAGTGAAGGTGAAATAAGAAAATATGAAAGTAGGGCTGTGTGTGAATATTATTGAGGCAAAAATCATGTGTACATAAGAATTGCATAACTTTAAAATTGCCAATGAAGAAATTGAAATGGATAAAGATTTTCTGTACATTGGTTCAGTTATCAATTCAGAAATTGGAAGACTGGGACTTTGAAGGGAGGCTATACAAGGACTAGGAAAGATCCTAAGGTGCAAAGATGTGTCTCTGGAGATGAAGGTGAAGTCTATGGTGTTCTTGAACACTATGTAAGGATGTGAAATCTAGACACTGAAGAAAGCCAACAGGAAAAAAATTGATTCATTTGAAATGTGGCTTTGGAGGACCGTTTTGTAGATACCATGGACTGCCAGAAACACAGTAAGTGGGTTCTAGATGAAACCAAACCAGAAGTCTTCCAGAAGAAAAACAGTACTAAATATCATACTATGAGAAGTCAACTCACTGGAAAAAACAATAATCCTGAGGAAAATTTGAAGGCAGCAAGAAGACCAAAGGAGATAAATTGACTTAATAAAACCCACAGCCTTGGGTTTGCAAGAGCTGAGCAGGGCTATTGACACAGGACTTTCTGGAGGTCATATGGTCAGCTTATGTTAGAAGGAATTTGATGGCACACAGCAACACAGTTTTTTTAAATGATTGTGAGAATGTGTTTTCAGAATAGCTGATTTCAGATGGAAACAAATGCATGTGAGAAAATCTCATTGTTACTTTAATTGATATGATCGTAAAATCTTTGAGCTATATTCTTCTTTTCGTTGTAATTAATTTTGTTGTATTTCCTTTGCATGAGTGTGTAATAGAAACATGAATGTATACATATATGAATGAATGAAGCTGGTAACCACTGATACAGGAGAATACCTTTATGAACTGTGCATTGCCCTATAATTATCAGTAGAAGATCACACAGCATTTCAGAAAGTGTAAATGTTATTGTCGCTTCAGAAATCTAAAGATATAGTTTGCAGTGTGTTGTGCACATGGTAGTGAAAAATCACAAGATATGCATGAAGGGGGGGATGAGATCAAGGAGGGGCAGAGCAAGATGACAGAAAGAAAGGAAAGATGCACAAGAAGCTGGAAGTTGATAAGAATGAAAAAAACAGCGAGACAGACAGAGCTGATCCTGCCACTAGTCAGAGGGAAGCAAACATCTCAGGCAGCAAATGATGGAGGAGAGCAATGACATCCTTCAGGCTGTTCTTCTGAGACACCCCCCTCCCCATAGTGCACCTGTGCTGGAAAATAGTTATTTTTATCACATGGCTTCCAAAATTATACTACCTCTTCAGGTATACTGGAGGACAAGGGGAATGGGAGGTAGTATATTTCTTCACCTTAGGCCACTAAAGGTGTAGAGCTAGATCTGAAGTCTACAAGTGCATCATGGACATTAGGAAGCGATTCTTCCATGGTTGGAATCAAACGGCGATCCTTCCATGTGATGCCTGAGAGGAAGAACAGTATCTGTAGTAATTTACCAACCTAATGCTGGTAGCAGGCCTCTAGTAATGTAAGACCATACACATTTCATCAAGAAATTATTACAAAATTGCAAAAATGGGGTAAATGATCCTGATACTTTGAACCATTCTCTACTGCCCTAGGCATTATAATTGTTTGTCCTTTTTTAAATGAGAAATTTTGGATGTTTTATGAGCAATGGTTTTAGTACTTCCCTGGTATTTGGCCAACTCTTTTTCAAAATCATGGTTGTCTCCCATCATTCCTCCACCCCCCCTTTTTTCCTATTACATTCTTGCCATGCTGAATTTCTGCTGTTCTTTAAAAAGAAAAGCTATGAACTGTTTTTAATTTACTAGGAATGCCAAACTCTCTAGACAATTTCCCCATCCCCTTTTTCAACAAAAAAAACACAAAATGCTTGTCCCAGTTGGGAAAGCATTTATAGATGCTACCAATTCCCAGTGTAACTAATTAGATATGTGGGAATTCATGTCACTGTAAGATTTAAACCGTGAATATGTTATCTCAAAAGTTTCTTAGGTAATACTGACTGTTTTCAAAGAATGCTAACAACATTCTGGGAATATTACTGTTTTCTATTTGCTCTACACAGACAACAGAGTGAAATGAAAGAGTACTTGATTAGGACTGGGCAAGCCAGGGTTCAAAATACCACTCAGTCCCGAAGCTCATGGGATGACCTTGAGTGGATTAGTAACCAGAGGTTAGAGAATCAAATCATGCCCCACTCTTCAAGAGCTTCCTCCCTATTGTCACTCTAGAGGCAAAAAGAGAGATGGAGAAAAGGACCTCTGTTACACATTGAAATACTCCTGGGTTTGCATCAAGCCCAGCACGCTTGAATTCGATTTAAAAAATATCCATTTACACAATACACAGTTAAACACACATTTTGGCTGGGAAGGGTTTTCTTGTTTGGAAAGAGAGGTATTTCAAACGGCCAGGAAGGCATTGTTTATTTTAACTCAATTGTGAATGTGATTTATTTTGAGCCATTTTGTGTGCTTGTCAGTGTCGGAGCCTCTCTGCACTTTTCCCCCTGCACATCATTCCCCCTGCTTGAAACTGAAGCTGGAGGGAATCAGAAGAACAGGATAGGCTTGTGCCAAAAGGCTTGCACAGAATATAGTTTAATTTAAAAAATAAAATAAAAAAAGACTTCCAGCAAAGAAAGAAGGGTCGGGTGGGGGAAAGTGTTCCCTCCTCCTCTGCAAGCTTAGAAGCTGTTGGGTGTGTCAGTTTCTTTGTTCAGTTTCTGCTTGCCATTCACTGGTGTGCCTTCCCTCTGCCCAGCCCTGGCTGCCAGTTCCCTCCCTCCTTCTCCATCCACTCTCTCTCTCTCTCTCTCTCTCTGTGTGTGTGTGTGTGTGTGTGTGCACGCGCACACTGTTAAAGATTTGTGAGTGTGCCCCTGGCTGCAGGGAAACCTTACAGTACATCGGAATTTTTCAAACTTCAATACTGAACTAGTATTGCTCCAGTTTGAAATAAATAAATAAATAACAATATTAAAAATAACACTGCAGCAGCAGCGGCAAGTAGCTGTGAAAGCCAGCCAGAGAAAGCATAGGAAGGTACAGGACAAAGCCTCAAATGCAATGATTTTAAAAGCCCCTATAGCCCCCTTGATAGATATAAAACACAGTTAAAACATGGATTAAAAGTTTTCCCAAGAGGACACACACATTAACCCCAAAATCACATTACTACCATGTGACTTTAAACCAATTTATCTCCCGATTCATTGTCATAGTGTAACCCTGCCCTTACTAGCTGCCTGGTTTTAAAAGTAGCTGTTTAGGGATAACTCTGCCATGTCTCCTTTGCTGCATAAAGTAAGGCTTTCAAAAAACCTAGCTGCTGAATCACCGTGATATTTCTGAAGCTTATAACTAGGTCATAAAAAATTTCACTCACAACGCTCAGATGTTGTTTGTTTTTTTTACAGTCTGTGTTATTTGCACAAAAAATTCCCCTCTAGCTCGGAATAAAAAATGAGATGTAACCAAATTCTGCAATACAGTGGTGCCTCGCTTAACGAGCGCACCGTTTAACGAAGAATCCGTATAGCGATCCCTTTTTGGGGATCGCTATACGGATCTGCCCCAATCGCCGCACTCGCTTTGCGACGATTGGGGCGTCCGGCGGCCAAAATGGCCGCGGATGGCCCGAAATGCCCCCCCGCAGCATTTTCGCGACCTCCGTAAGCAAGGGGAGGGCGTGAAAACACTGATAGGGGGCCATTTCGGGTCATCCGGCGGCCATTTTGGAGCCGTCGATCAGCTGATCGGCGGCTCCAAAATGGCCGCCGGACGCGAAAACATCACTGGAGGGGTAAGTTTGGACGCTTATTGGAACGCATTAAACTAAGTTTAATGCGTTCCAATAGGCTTTCCTTGCCCACACAGCAATGTTTTCGTATAGCGAAGGTTAATCCGGAACGGATTAACCTCGCTATACGGGGCACCACTGTATACAGAACCAACCACTCCATTAGTTAGCATTATAATTACAATTTTTGATCTTCTTAATTTTTCAGAACTAGTAGATGGATTTTTAGTAACTTAAAAACAAACAATCCATTCCTTAAAACCTCTGGCCTAAAGTACAAACCACATTCTTCTCCCAATCATTTCACCATTATCTAAACACCCATAATAGAGCATAAGGCACAACACAAGCTAGCACTGGGACCATGTGATCTCCTCCATTTTCAAAGAGAACATATTATCACAAATATAAAGGCAATTACAACTTCACAGATATACCAGAAAAGGAATGAAATTATCCCTTACTGGCCAAGATACAGCTGAACAATAACTCATTAGGTCAATTGCCATACACTTCAATGGCAAATTGCTGCAAATGACGAAGTTGGTGTTGGCATTTATTGTCACATGCCTAGTCACATGACATGAGGGATGCAGACTTGCAACTCGCAGTTGAGTCCAACTTAAGTGGCACCTGTGACTTGATTCGGACCTTTTTTTGAAAAGACTCAGACTTTATTCTTGACTTGGACCCATTTTTTTCGAGATGCATGATGAAGTCCCTAGGCGACGCTCACTTGCTCCCCCCTTCCTGGCCATCAAGAAACAAAACCTGTGGTGGAAGGGTAGGGAGAACATAGAGGAATGCACTCCCAGGGTTGCTCTCCCTGCTCTGGAGCTCCTCCTAGCTCTTGCGCAAGGACCCAGTAGCCAGACGCATGGACACGGGAGACCTCTATGGCAGCTGCAGAAGGACACACAAGTCCAAGATGGTAGGTGCTGTGACTACAACTCCCAGAATTCCCCAGGTATGGACGTGACTTGGATTCGAGGCCTGGGACTTGGACCCCAAGACTTGCCAACATCCCTGCATGAACAGTGGGTATTTTTATACTTTTTAGAAGGTAGGAACACATAGACATAAATGTTGGGAAAATAAAATCTTTCTTTACTGAAAAACATAAGAGATTTTTTTAAAAGCTACTGCATAAATATACCAAGCTTGCAGGCAATGAAAAGAATATACCTTGAACTCACTGAAAAGCTAGCTTTCTAAGGAAGCCATACCCAAGGACAAAGGAGTTGCTATTTAAGCCTCTTTCTTAAAGTGGCAAGTTCTGTGTACCATAAGATTTTCAGAAAGATAACTTTCTTAACCTATTCCAGCATATCTAAACACACACCCCCACACAAAACCATATAAAACCAAATGGATTGCAGTCTGTTTGAGACTAACAGATTTATTTCATTGTGAACTTTTGTGAATTATTATCCATTCCCTCAGACACTCAGAGTACAATATTTAGTCCACAAGTTTATATGCACAGCCTACATGCTGGGGAAATTGAGACGGAGTGAAACAGAATGTAGAAGGTGATAACTGTATTATCAGCACTGATTAAAAAAATCTCTGAACTCTTGTTTACAGAAATGCTCCTGTAAAAAGTATATCAATCAGCTTCTTTACTGGGTGACAGATTTATTTTTTTTACTTATTTATTTAAAATATTTTTACTCCACCTTTTTCCTTGAAAAGGACCCAAGCAGGCTAACAACATTGAAAGGCAATATTAAAGTTGAAAACAATGAGTATGCAATGGTGGTTAACATAATTAAAATACAATATTTAAATCTAAGAACAATAAGTATAAAGAGGCATCTTACCTCATTAAAAGGCAATATTAAAGCTAAGAACAATAAGTATACAAATATGTTAAAATACTACTTTGAGAAATGGGAAAACCAAAAATGGAAAACACAAGTAGTACTGAAAATCCAGTCAAAGCAGTAATACATAACAAACCATATAAAAATCACACACAGATAGTAGACATGCTTGCACAGACTAACATGGCTACCTCTTCTAAAACTGCACAGGTTCTAGTTGCTGAGGGAAGGCTTGCCTGAAGAGAAAGGTCTTTGCCTGCTTGAGGAAGGACATCAAAGATGGGGCCAGTCTGGCCTCCTGTGGGAGGGAGTTCCAAAGTCTGGGAGCAGCAACAGAGAAGGCCCTCTCCTGTATCCACATCAGATGTACACCATCAGATAATGGTTAATCTATTTCTTTGAAGTGTAGATGCAATGACTTCTAGCTTTTTATTAAGAAGACAACTGTGCTAAGTAGAGAGTTTTGCCAAAGAAGACGATTTTATGGTTTGCCAGTCTCTTCATCTTCCCTGTTCCTACCGGTAAGGGCCCCCATCCCATCTTTATTTCTCAGCTAACCTTGAGGTCTTTTAAATGGAAGTGGTAGGAGCTGAATTTTCAACATATGCAGTACATAGAAGCTGTGTGTTTGGCCTTTGGTTGTAGCCTTATTTCTGCTTTTCCCATTATCCTCTCACATAGTCATTAAGCCTTTATCATAGTTGTTGCAGATCGAAGAACAAGGTATACTTTGGATTTTAACTCCAAGGAGCCACGCTGGCTGGGGGATTCTGGGAATTGTCATTCAAAAACTCATACTCTTAAGCTCTCTGTGTTTGTTTTAGCTGCTAGCTGGGCCTGTCCATTCAATGAGTACCAGGAGCTTCAACATTTTTTGCTTATATGTACACTGATAGCTTTTGACAATTCATGGCTTTACTATTTACCAGGCACATCCCAAATGCTTGGATGGGATCTGGAGCCAACAGTTAGTTGCAGCAACCAATGAAAGAGGATAAATGAAATTATAGGCGACTGGCAAGAAAGCAAAACCCCGCCGTCTTCTTTATGGGTCACTTTATGGTAAACAGGAACTACCACTCTAAATATAGGAGGAAAATATGTAATCAGTTACATATCGTACAGTTAGGCAGAGGGACAAAGATACAGTAAATGTTTCTTTTTCTTCTCCCCTCCTCCCCATGACTCTCTTGTTCTATGCCTTGCAGAAAATGCCACCACTAATGCGATAATATCAGTTTGCTTGCAAGCAGGCTGACCCTGCTGTTTTAAAGCAGTTTCAACTTCGACAGTCAGGAGCCGGTCTAATGTTCTGCGGCTGCCTCTGGTCAATGACATGGTAAAAAGTGCCTTATCTCCTCCTATGGGAGGGATGTCACTGACTGCCAAAACCACGGGCTAGTAGAATGAGCAAGAAAACAGCTTATAATGATTGAGAGAACTACCAACGTTGAGCCAAGTTCTCCTTACAAACAGCCTTAAATAACTGAAGCCTGAAAACTTTGTCACTCTTTCTGGAAGCCCCACAAAGACTCGGCTCTATATGGGATTCAGGTGTGGTGTGTAGTCTAAGTCCCCAAACAATTCACTGACATATTTATCACTTGCACCCGTAACAGCTCCCTATGGACTTTCTACTGCAAACCTTCTTCCTTCAGTGAATCTGGCTTAATGGGACAACCTCGTACATAAGCCATGCTTCACTACTCATGTATATATAATGTCTAACTATTTTTAATCTATAGATATAAATATCAACGATATAAATTTCTCTCGCTGTGGAATTAAAGTTTCCGTAAAAGGATTTCCCAGGCAGCAGGCCATGGCATGGTCTGTTCATAAACCATGTTGCTATATTCATGATTTAGTGCATATATACACAATAGGAAATAAGCAATTTTCATTATCTGAAATAATAAAATAAAGTAATAATTGCAACAATGTTTGCAGAATACTTGTATGTGACCAATATTAAGGCTCAAATTTTACTTCTTCTGATATTCTTATGGCTTAGAAGTGTATTTTTCTTGCCACATCACTGCAGGCATGCCCTTAGAACCACAAACTGCAAAGCTGGAAGGGTCCCTCTGGATCATCAAGCCCAGCCCTTCTCAAGGAGACACAGTGGGGAATTGAACTTCCAGCTTCTTGCTCCACTGCCATAGACCTAAACCAGCTATGCAGCCATTCCTTCCAAGTATCCACCTGCTTACCAGTTTGTCCAGAATGGGCACCACCTTGTCCAGATATTCAGATTGCCCCAACCTTTAGCCTTCAGTCTGTCATGCAGAATAGGTGATTCTGAGGATATAATACTAGGATCTGGGATAGAAAATCTCAGGTGGGCAGGAGTTTCTTGTACTTAACATTGGACATACAGTATATCACAAAAGTGAGTACATCCCCTCACATTTCATAAATATTTTAGTATTTTTTTCCATCTGACAACACTGAAGAAGTGACACTTGGCTACAATGTAAAGCAGTGAGTATACAGCTTGTATAACAGTGTAAATGTGCTGTCCTCTCAAAATAACACAACACACAGCCATTAACATCTAAACCGCTGGCAAGAAAAGTGAGTACACCCCTAAGTGACAATGTCCAAATTGGGCCCAAGTAGCCATTTTCCCTCCCTCCTGTCATGAGACCCGTTAGTGTCACATATCTCAGACTGGCCACTGGATGTTCCACATGACACCTCATGGTAATGAACTATCTGAGGAGCAGAAAAAAATGAATTTTTGTTCTACATAAACATGGCCTAGTTTATAAGAAGATGCCAAAACCCTGAAACTGAGCTGCAGCATGGTGGCTAAGACCACACAGCGGTTTAACAGGACAGGTTCCACTCAGAACAGGCCTCACCATGATTAACCAAAGAAGTTGAGTGCCCATGCTCAGCATCATATCCAGAGGTTGGCTTTGGGAAATAGGCGTATGAAAGCTGGCAGCATTGCTGCAGAGGTTGAAGGGGTGGGGGTCAGCCTGTCAGTGCTCATACCATACGCCACACACTGCATTAAATTGGTCTCCAGGACTTGCTGCAGATGAGCAGACTAAGGCATGCATTTCTGGAACCATGCCCTGTGGTCTGGTGAAACCAAGATAAACTTACAGTGGTGCCTCGCATAACGATGTTAACTGGTTCCAGTAAAAAAACCGTTATGTGAAAACATCGTTATGTGAAGCACCATTTCCCATAGGAATGCATTGAAAACCGGTTAATCCGTTCCAATTGGAACGGATTATCCGGTTTTTTCCCTCCCCCTGCGGCTTGGATCTGACCCACGGCGGCTACCTCCCTAGAGTCCGGCCATGGCTGGGGTAGCCGCCGCAGCTCCGATCCAAGCTGCGGGGGGAGGGTGGTGGGATTGGGATGCCTTTTAGGCATCCCGGGCTTGGATCCCACCAACCGCCGGTTACCCTTTAAGCGGCGGGGACAGGGTGGGGGGTGGATCGGGAAGCTTGAAGCCTCCCTGCGCCGCCTACCCTGGCCATTCTCAGATGCCTGGAAGTCCGAGAACAGCCTGGGTAAGCAGCGCGGGGAGGCTTCAAGCTTCCCGATCCACCCTCCAGCCTGTCCCCGCTGCTTAAAGCCTCCTTGCAATGCCTAGCCCGGCCGTTCTCGGACACCTAGGTGTCCGAGAACGGCTGGGGTAGGCGGCGCGGGGAGGCTACCGGCATCGGAGACAGGGTGGGGGGTGGATCGGGAAGCTTGAAGCCTCCCCGCGCCGCCTACCCCGGCCATTCTCGGACGCCTGGAAGTCCGAGAACGGCCTGGATAAGCGGCGCGGGTAGGCTTCAAGCTTCCCAATCCACCCCCACCCTGTCCCCGATGCTTTAAGCCTCCCCGCGCCGCTTTCCCCAGCCGTTCTTGGACTTCCAGGCGTCCGAGAACGGCCGGGGTAGGCGGCGCGGGGAGGCTGCCGGTGGTGGGGACAGGGTGGGGGGGTGTCCACAAGGCTCCCAGGCAAAGGCCTGGAAGCCTTCGACACCCCCGTACCCTTCCCCCGCCGCCGCTGAGAGCCTTCCGAGCTCTCAAAGGGCTTTCTCCAATATCGGAGGGGGCCCCTTTGAGAGCTCAGAAGGGAATTGTCGGCAGGGGACGGTGGCTTCGAGGTCCTTCCGAGGCCGCAGCCCACTGCCGACATTTTCCCCCAGCTGAGCGGCGGGGCTTCAAAGCTCCCGCCGCTCAGCTGGGGGAAAATGGTGCCTACGGGGAAAAATTGCAAAGCGATTTTTCCCCATAGGCAAGATCGTTGTGTGATTGCAAAAGCGATGGCAAAAAAGCCATCGCTATGCGATTTTTTCATTAAACGGGGCACTCGTTAAGCGAGGCACCTCTGTATTTGGTTCAAGCATGTGTGATGGCAACTAGATGAGGAGTACAAAGACAAGTGTGTCCTGACTACAGTCAAGCATGGTGATGGAAGTGTCATAGTCTGGGGCTGCATGAGTGCTGCTGGCACTGCGAAGTTACAGTTCATTGAGGGAACCATGAATGCCAACATGTACTGTGACATACTGAAGCAGAGCATGGTCCCCTCCCTTCAGAGCCTGGGCTGCAGGGCAGTATTCCAACATGAGAATGACCCCAAACACACCTCAAAATTGAGCACTGCCTTGCTAAAGAAGCTGAGGGTAAAAGTGATGGACTGGCCAAGCACGTCTCCAGACCTAAACCCTATTGAGCATCTGTGGGGCATCCTGAAATGAAAGTGGAGGTGCTCAAGGTCTCTAACTTCCACCAGCTTTGTGATGTCATCATGGAAGAGTGGAAGAGGAGTCCAGTGGCAACCTGTGAAGCTCTGGTGAACTCTACGCCCAAGAGGGTTAAGGCAGTGCTGGAAAATAATGATCGCCATACAAAATATTAACACTGTGTGCCCAATTTGGACATTGTCACTTAGGGGCGTACTCACTTTTGTTGCCAGTGGTTTAGACATTAATGGCTGTGTGTTGCGTTATTTTGAGGGACCAGCACATTTACACTGTTATACAAGTTGTATACTGACTGCTTTACATTGTAGCCAAGCGTCATTTCTTCACATGAAAAGATATACTGAAATATTTATGAAATGTGAGGGGGTGTACTCACTTCTGTGATATACTGTATCTACACAATCTTGAATCGTGGCCTCCTGGGCCAATGTGGGAATTGTGCTTTTTAGTTTTTGCAGAACCACAAGCTGCGACTCTTCAGCAGAACCTTCAGGAAGAAGGATGATGATTCACAACCAGCACTGCTCTGGAGGAATAAGCAAATTTAACATATAGCAGCATATAAAAAGCATTAAAAAAAGGACACAGAAGGAACGTAAAGCTGACTGACAACAGGCCACAGCAATACTTATCAGGATAACTCTGCCTGCTTATTACTTTTCTTTCTCACTGTCATGTGGCTAAGGGTTAGTGACATTCCACTGACTCTTTGTGTAAGGCATTATGCTCCTCACTTTTTTGTTAGGTGAAACCCCACCGAAACATGAAACTGTCAGTTTCTTGCCACTGTTAACAGATATAGCAGTGCCTTCCATATTGCCTCCTGGAAGACTTAAGAGATCTACAGTATTTCCTCAATGGCAGTCTGGTGGTCAGGTAGTACACTAAAGTACTAATGATCCTTGTTTGATCTTATAGCCTACACAACAACAGATATTCCTTCACCAACCTGTACACCTCACTGACCATTAAGTGAAGAGATGAGGAAGATGAAAATGATCCTACATGTGATACACTACAGCATGGTTTTGTGCATCTCTGTCGGTGAGTACTGCAGTGGTGCGTTTGTTTGTCACACTGCAGCATGGGCTAGGTGCAAGCTTCAGAATGTGTTTGTGCATAATGACCTCGCTGTGTGCATTTGCACATCTGACAGCAAAGTTATAAAGACAATTCCTGTGCTTTTTGATATGAGTCTGGAAGTGCCTTTTGCTTGAAGGTTTTTTTTTTTCATTCTACATTATTATGGCACTTTGGTTTGTAAATGTTTACAAAGCTACCAATTACAGTATTCTGCCACAATCTTCCCAATCTCTAGGGACGTGGCAGCGCTGCGGGCTAATCTGCAGAAGCCTTTGTGTGCTGCAGGGTCAGAAGACCAGCAGTCATAAGATCGAATCCACGCGACAGAGTAAGCTCCCGTCACTTTGTCCCAGCTCCTCGCCAACCTAGCAGTTCGAAAGCATGTAAATGCGAGTAGATAAATAGGTACCATCTCGGTGGGAAGGTAAACAGCGTTCCGTGTAAAACCACGCTGGCCACGTGACAACGGAATCTGTCTTCGGACAAACACTGGCTCTATGGCTTGGAAACGGGGGATGAGCACCGCCCCCTAGAGTCGAACACGACTGACTAAAATGTCAAGGGGAACCTTTACCTTTACCTTGCCACAATCTTCCTCCAAAAGTTACTGAACCCAATATGAACTTTGTTTCCACTTGTTAGAATGCCAAATGCTTACACTATAAGAGTGTGAAGATTGCATCCAATTTCCACTCTGATTCTTCTCATGTGACCTTACTTTTCCCAAATGTAATGTGGATAATTATGGCTCCATGTCTACTTTCCAAGCTTCTCAAACCCAACTCATATACACAGGATAGTTGCAGTATGAATAAAACATTTGCTGAACAAACGTTAGAAAATCTTGTTAATTAGAAGCAAAATCTTGCTCTCTTTTAAGAAGCAATTTTATAGTTTAGATGAAATCCTAAATACTATTGCTAGCAGATATATTTAAAATGGAAAAGTCAGGAGTCTAAGACACATAACTATTACAAAGCATACAGTATAGCACAGTGGAAAGGAAAGGAGTAGTAGAATATACCAGATGGACGGGATATAAATCGAACAAACAAACAAACAAACAAACAAACAAACAAACGAATGAATGAATGAATGAATAAATAAATAAATAAATAAATAAATAAATAAATAAATAAATAAATAAATAAATAAATAAATAAATAAAGGAATTTAATGCTGCTTTTTGCTGTTGTTTAGTTGTTCAGTCATGTCTGACTCTTCATGACCCCATGGACAAGAGCACACCAGGCCCTCCTGTCTTCCAGGGTTGTGTCAAATTCATGTTGGTCGCTTCGATGACACTATCCAACCATCTTGTCCTCTGTTGTCCGCTTCTCCTCTTGCCCTCACAGTTTCCCAACGTCAAGGTCTTTTCCAGGGAAGTGCTGCTTTACAATGCTTTAAAAAAGCAGCTACTGTTGCTCTTAATATACATATGACAGATTGACAGCATGAACAAAAGAGTCTAGTGACACCTTAAATGCTAACAAATTTATTGTGGCATAAACATTTATGGACTACAGCCTGTCAGATTAGATAGATCCCAATCCACAAAAGTTTATGCCACAATAAATGTGTTAGTTTTCAGGTGTCACAAGTCTCTGCTATTTTTTGCTACAAGCTACTAACAGAGATACTCTTCTGGAACCTGAAAGCATAATCAGAATATATATTTATCTGGCCTGCTTCTGCTTCTGTTGGCTATGTTTAAATATATTGATAAATGTGATGCTTCTAGCTAACTTAGCCACTCATTAAACCGTTGTTAAGCTCACTGTTAAGCAGCTTAAGAGCAACTCAATTAAAGGTCTTATTCAGGCAAACATTTCAGCAAATCTCATAGCATATCAGCTCCTCATTAAATGGAACACTGTCACAGAAAATCAGAACATAAGCTGGAAAGAAACAAGTAACTAGACAGCAATGACCTTAGAAGACCAATCAGCGTTAAGCAAATTGGAAAAAGGCATTGGTAGCTGCAAAACTGGCAAGGCAGCAGGCCTGGATAACATCTGTGTATAATAGATAAAACATTTTAGCATGGATTTTCTAAAAAGTGGTTCCTTAATTTCTGCAATAACTTTCTTTACACTCTCTGGATCATGAAAATGTGGAGAAAGACACAAGTGACTGCCATCTAGAAACCAGGTAAAGAAGCAACAGATTAAAAAAAAAATCAGGCTAATCTCAATACTTTGTCTCCTTCACAAAGTCTTGGAAAAAATATTCTTAACTGTCTAATAGATATAGTGAAACAACTTATTATCCCACAACAGAATTTGTAAAAATTCTATAATCTAACAAGCAATAGCAACTCTTTTGCAAAATCACAGATCTTTCATTAATTTTCAAGGAGAACACAGGTGACTGAGGATTCAAAAGAAAGGTCCACCACACAGTAACACATTGGCTCCTATTTTGTTTAACATTGATGCTAACAATCAGCTACTCCCTGAAGGCACTAAAAGTATGCCCCTCAATATATGCTATGGTAGACGATGCTAAAGGCCACAGATGTTCCTGATGTTGCCCTTTTCTGGGTGAAAATTATCCGATATGTTTATTAATTGTACTGAAGTGCTTCTGACAGGAAGAAAGGAAGAAAGAAAGATGTAATGTAACATTATAGTCACTGAAAGCATTTCAGATAAACTGTCTCAAGTAAATAATCCATCTAACAACCAATTAGGACAAGCCAATTTTATTATTCCCATGTTGCAAAAGGTAAGACTGAATTGAAAAAAAAAGAATGGCTTGCTGAAGGCCATTCTTCATGGATTTCATGGCAGAAGGGAAGATTTGAAACAGGGACCTCTCAGCTCTCTCACTATTACTAGGACATCAGAGTCTAACTACACTCATTTAAAATTAAAAGAACAGAAATTGTACATCTGCATTTAATGATGAGCAACATATCAATTAATGACCTCCTTCTAATGGAAAAATAAATCTAACCAATTACCAGAAAGGAAGGGGCAGGCTATAATTCATTTTTCCTTAATTAGTTCTCAGGAGTAAAGTAGACTTGAATAAATTTCAAAAGTCAATATTATCCATTGAAAGGAGGCTTACAGAAAGGTGTTTACTTTGCATAGGCAAACATTCCTGCATAAAATGTGAGAAACTATATTTAGAAATGGAACTGGACCAGGAAACTAGCTGAGTTGCAGGGCAAAAAAAAAAAAGAGTACAAGCATATATGTACAGTATACATGTGTACACACACACACATACACACACACACACACACACACACACACACACACACACGCTGCCACCACCACCACCACCACCAGAGCTAAATATTGCCTTCAATGAGATATGATGCCAATAGGGACTGCATCTCCCTAAGCAGTAAGAATAAAATTAGACCTGGACTTTTTCTTGCCACTTACATGTTGATTGAAGTATATACTATTCAGTCACTATTCAGATTTTGAAAGATGTCAGAAAGTCAGAAAATCAAAGTGTAAGAAGTCATGTTGGTTATAGAGAAATGGATCAACATTATCGGGATAAAATGCTATATAAGCAATGGTAAACCTCAATGGTTTGGGCCTGATACAACAGAAAATCCTTTTGACAGCTAGCAAACACTCTAAATATAGGGACATGGTGATTTTTAAAAAGTCTTTTCCTTTTGATTTTGAAGTACCCTGCAATTTTGAAATTATTTATAAAAACAAGGGGGTTTGCGAGTCCATACAAAGACACAGCTTGAGAGGAAATGAAGCCAGTGCTTAGCTATGGAATTATGAGCAGGCAGAAAGAGCAGAACGCTCATCCTGCAGAGGCACAGAGCAGCAAATAAGAAAGGCTACGATGTTTAAGTTTGTGAAACCCATCCAGAAACAAACCCTTGCTTGGCTGTCAAAGGTGTCACTTCAAAGTCAAGGAGTAAAAAAAAGAAAAGAAAAAGAAAACATAGCCTCAAAAACTGGATAGATCAAGATTTTCAATTTTCATACACTTTGCAATTTTCATACACTTTGTAAAGTTTGTGCTCCAATTTTCTAAGTGAAGTGGCTTGTCTGCAATTGTGTCTGCTCTGTCCAGATATACTCACACATCCATTTCAGCACTCTTACTGTGTTCCTGTACATAAAAGGAACATGCAGGGAATCGGACTAAAACTTTTTTCCACAGGTGAACTATCAAAAAATGTGCATCTCTCATCAGCTATTATTTCTTGCCATGTTACCCCAACACACACAAAAAACAGAACTAATACACTACTTTATAATTAATGAACTGCTGAATAGCTCAGTTGTTTAGCTCTTTGTATCAGGAGCCAACGGTTAGGATTAGAGACGGGTATGAATCAGAAAATTGGCAATTTGTTTTCATTAATGATTCGTTATGGTTGATGAATCACAAATAACCAATTTATTTTTTCCCTAAAGAATCGATGAACCGATTCATCAATTTGTTTTTGCCTTTGAAACCCTATAAAATGGTCCCCCAAGAACCTGGAGACCCCAAAATCACAGAGAAGCTTCCCAACAGTCCTCTACAAACCCTCCACATTTGGTGAAGATTGGGTTTCAGACATCCAAATTATACACCTGCAAAATGGGTACCCCCAGGAAAGTGCTCGTTAGCAGCTGACTTGGGGAAACCCAATCTTCACCAAACTTGGAGAGAGTGTACAGTCAAGTCAGGGGAAGCTTCTCTGAAAGTTTGGTGTCTCTAGGTGTTTGGGTGGTCATTTTATAGCCCAATGAATCAACAAATCAAAAATCACTAAAAATTCTTTGATTTATATTCATTGGGGGGCATTGATTCAGGTGAATATGAATTGACAAATTAGGGAATTTTGATGAATTTTGCAATTTAATTTTTAACTCATGCCCATCTTTAATTAGGATTTTGATTCCTACCGTGCCTCTTTTACAGGGCCTGGATGCGATAATCCATTGGGTCACTTTCAGCTCTGCAGTTCTATGATGGTGAGAATGTTATTAAAAAGCCATTAATTATACTATACAATGAACTATAGACCTTCCATGACTGGCCCTGCTTGTGTTGTCTTTGCATTTAGACAGTACTGCAATGACATTCCCATACGGAGATGGTGCATTACTGTTTTTCCAAAACAGGAATATATTGTAACAAGTTAAATATCATGTGACTATGATCCAAAGGCAGCAAGTTCCTTGGGTGTAGTTAAACTTCTACAGCAGTTTCCTGTTCAAACAATCACACTTGGTAGGATTTCAGACTGATCATTCCTCAGAACAGCAGCATGATAGGAGCAACCAACCAACCCCCCCCCTCCAAAACCCATGAAGAAAATACCCAGAGCACTTATGTCTACTTTGGATATGATACTTGCTCCTTATTACATCTCCTAATTTCTCCATCCCCACCCCTCCTTGAGGATTTGCCTCTTAAATTCTATAGTTTGGAAAATAGTTCTGTTGCTGATTTATTTAACAGGCATTCATCAACACAAGAACACATCCTGTGAAAACAGTCTTTTAATTGCAGCTTCATGAAGTGTACTGGTACATTGTTTCTATCTTTCTGGTACTGCTAACTGATACAGTTAATTACCGTATTTTTTGCACCATAAGACGCACTTTCCCCCCACAAAACAGGGGGGTGGAAAGTCTGTGCGTCTTATAGAGCGAAGAAAACAGATTATATTTTCCTGTTTTCTTCTCCTAACAAAATTGGTGCGTCTTATGGAAAGGTGCGTCTTATGGAGCGAAAAATACGGTAATTTCTATTTAAAGCTGAATAGGCTGTTTT
Source organism: Pogona vitticeps (assembly GCF_051106095.1). Lineage (NCBI taxonomy): Eukaryota > Metazoa > Chordata > Lepidosauria > Squamata > Agamidae > Pogona > Pogona vitticeps. The sequence continues at coordinate 100,177,205 of NC_135787.1, read as the reverse complement.
GGTTTGAAGTTGAGTAAAGTTCACTTTAAATTTTCTAGTGAAATGAAGAAGAGCTTGTTTGTACTTTTCAAGACCAGTGAGAGCAGAGACAGGAATAGTACTGGACACTGAATGATATGTGCACACACTTCTTTTTGAAATGAAAAAAACACACACTGCTTTAGTTGCAAAAGTAGACAAGCAACCTATAAATATAATGTCGCCTAACCCAGTGCCAATTTGGAAAAAATGTTGGGAACATGAAAATTATATTGTACAATGTGTTAATCATATAGTTCAAACCCCTGGTCAGCAACTAATTTTTAGCCATATTTAGCATTGAAAAAGGGAAAAAGCCATATAGGTCAAGGCTTTTTAACCCCATATTCTCTAGTGTGACAACCAATAACAGGCATGGGATTTTCAGATTTCTTCCACTACATATCCCATAATTCAGCATTCTGAGAGTCCCACGTGACAGACTCATGCTTACAACAATAACCATGGAAACTCAGAGACAGGCCCTGCTTTTGTAGAGCAAAATGTAGGAGTTTGTAGGTGCTGATCTGTGGGCCGGAACTGCCAGAATTTTGCCTGGTGAATTCTTGTAGGATTTTGGGACTGGCAATAAATAGATTTTTTAAAAAATAAAAGGCATATCCCCAATAATTATCAAGGCCAAGGTAGCAACACGCACCTATAATTTGTAAGGAACAATTCTGGTACTCCAGTCATCGGACAAATTCCCAGTTCATAGCAGGCCTCTGAGTAACAGACCACCTTCTACAATCTTTGCTTTATCACAGCTATGGAAGAAATTATTTTCCTTTCTCATTCTGCCTTTCTTTTCTTGTTCTTCTAATTTGCAAATGCTACCTGTTACTCTGACATTCTAGCCTGCAACTAAAGGTTAACTAAACCCCTCAGAGTATGCCAGCCTTTAATCATCCTCCCAGCTCCTTACCATATATCAGATTCTTCAGTGCCCTTCTTAAACACTCACGCTCTATTACATCTCTTCTTCTCACTCTGTGCTTCTATTTCCCTCTCTCTCAGTTAATCAAGAATGCTTCCAATAGGGATATAAAGCCATGCTTGTTTTGTTCTTTTAAATGAGAAAGACTTTAGGTAAGAAATGGGACCTGTGAAGATGGCCTGTCCCCAAAGGCTACTGAATCCAACACAATTTTCAGAATGCCTTTGGAAGGTTTCTGATTGACCTGGTTGGTGCTCCTGTCAAAACTCGGGTCTCCAAATGGTATTCACTGATGACTTGAGTGACTGACATGATTGCTTCGAAATGCCTTCCATGTTTCAGGGCTGATCCCAAGGCTTACCCCTCACCTCGGTTTATGGATGAACTACATGCCATGAAACAAACAAGAAGTCTGGAGGGCAACTGGAGGAAAGTTTGCTCGGATGTGAACCTGGCTGCATTAAAGAAGATGTCCAGCAAATACTGTAATTCTATAAAACTGTGAAGAGAGCCTATCAAATCAAGCTCATTAGCAAAGCTTTAAATCACCAGGCAGCATTCTATTGAGTGCTCTGAAATCTCACTAATCCAGGACAGTATAATGGGCCTCAAGCCGATGTAATCACTTGCAACCCATTTTGTAGCTCACTTTTGATCTAAGATCAAGGCCATCACAGGAACCTTGATTCTGCTAGTGTTCCAGTTGATCATACTGGGATATCTTGTTGTTTTATTGGACCAGTTTCAGCCTGGTCCATTACGGCTGACAACGTGGAGCTTGCACACTGTAAAACCACTCACTCAGATTATAAATTCATTCTTACAAGAAGGGTGCTAGCATTGACTTATAAAGCCATTAACAGTTTGGGACCTTGGTTCCTGTTGGAACGTCTTTCCCAAAGATCCACTACCCAGTTCTTCCACGCTTTTTTGCTACTAGTGGTCACCCCAAGAGAGGCCTGGAGAACTTTGACTAGGAATTGGGCCTTCTCAGTTGTTGCCAAGACTCTTTGGAACACTTTGCTTTTGAAGGTGTGCCAGGGACCGCTTCCTCTTAAATTTTAGAAAGCTGGTCAAAACAGAGCTCTAAGAAGCCTTCAAGGACATCCTGACTCTGCAGCAGACATTTTTGGCCAATAGTATCTAGTTTGAAATTTTATTTAGCTGCTGCTATTTGGTTTTTTTCTTCTTGTACTTGTCCATATGGTTCTTTGTGTGGGGTGTGTGTGGGTGTGTGTGATTAATTTGGATGTGACCCACCCAGAATAGTGGACTTCCACTAGGTGGGTGGTATAGAAATGTATTAAATAAACAAGATTACAAGAGTTTCTATGCCTATTTCACAGTCTGAGAGTTTTTGCAAAAAATCTGCAGAAGAGATTTTTGTACAAAAAGGTGACTCACATATGAATCATTGTATTTTGGCAAAAATATATGGAGCTTCCCCAAAGAATGTGAGAACTATGAAAACATTTGGGCAACAATGTACTGTCAACTAGGCAACAAAAGTGCATTGTCGACTTATCCTAATGTCCTGAAATCTGAAATTTGAAATTATTGGCATAGTTAAGAGAAACCTTCCCTTGTTCCTTTGCCCGCTGAAGCAGCAACAGGTCTGAAGAGGACATATTCTTGCTAATATGAAGAGGACATATTCTTGCTAATATGAAGAGGACATATTCTTGCTAATATGAAGAGGACATATTCTTGCTCCTGAGTAGATTTTATACGCAAGCAAGAACCTTGGGAAATTTTCAAAGGCCTTCACAGCCGGGATCCGATGGTTGTTGTAGGTTTTTCGGGCTATTTGGCCATGTTCTGGAGGTTTTTCTTCCTAACGTTTCGCCAGTCTCTGTGGCCAACATTTTCAGAGGGCAGGAGTTAGACTTTTTTGTGCCTCTACAACAATATTCCTGTCTGGACATGCAGAGAAGGGAATCAGAAAGAGAGGCTCTTGAGTTCCTGACAGGTGAAACGGTGCTAAACCTGGGTTGCAAACAGCGCATCTGAGCTTCATCACTAGAACTTCCTGAAGGACGCAATATCTATTTGATGACTGATAGTCATGCTATAGAATGTGGGAAATAAAAATTCATGCTATAAAATGTGGGAAATAAAAAATTCTGGTATGTGAATGTCTTCCAAAAAGAAAGAAACTAAAGCAGAATTATCACAAATTCTTGGGATATGAATCCTACAGCCTCTCACCTTCAGAGAGAGAGAGAGAGACAGGAGGGGGGCTTCCCCTTTTTCTTACAGCAAAATTTATCTGGGTGAGATTCCCCACCCTCACGACCAACCAGGAAACCTTGATAATTCTTGGTCATCTTTTCATTTTTTTTCTAGAAGAAATGCCAAACCGCACAATAATGACATCTTTCATGAGCAGGTTTCACCCGGAAAGGGCAGAAGAAACATCAAGCTGTACAAAATTGTGACAGTTCTTGTGCAGAATGGAATTTTTCCTCTGCAGGATTCACTGGAAAGAACATTAAGCTGTGCAAAATTTAGCACTTTCTTGTACAGAACAATGCATGAGAGACGGAGGGGAAAAATGGGGGGGGGGGGGGTTTACCAGCAGGGTCTAGTTTTTGGGAGGGGCCAGGAAATCTTGCAGAGGGGGAATTCTCAGCAAGGAATCTCAGTATGGCGAGACTGGAAAATAGCCAAGAGCAAGACATTTTGTGAGCACTGATCACATCCCTAACAAAACCCATCTTTACATCAACATCTACCTGCATGTTATGCTTGAGGATTCTTGGTCTAGCCCACAAGTGTACACTACAGGAGCTAAACTGAGAACTGTACCTTATTTACCAACATTGGCTGAAAAACCACCAAGAACTGGCCATTCTCCAAGAGTGAAATGAAGGCCACGTATTATACGTTTAATTTAAGAAACAGTACCACTGCCCTTTAAAACAGTCTCTCTTTGGTACTCAGGCATTTTAAACAAAGTTTCCAATCAACTGGGTGATTTATCAAATGATTTAAAGGTGCTGCAACTTCTCAGAGTGCAATCCTGTGCATGACTGTTTAGAAGCAAATTCTATCATGTTCAATGGAATTAGGCAAGTGGACATAAAGATCTGTAAACTAGCTTGATCTTCACTTATTTAGCTTTGTGGAATCATAAAGCAAGAAAGTGGGATGGAAAGAGGAGACTTTTCTTCTCATGTAAGAGAAATTACAATTTCCAAAAATTCTTGGTTCAGTGTATAACCCTCAGTTAAGGTAAAATTATGTTTTAAGAAATATGGAGCTATCCCTGACAATGCCGGCTCCAGTATGATGATGCAAAGCATCTGAAAAGGAAGAGGTACTTTGCCCCACACATGGTGAAGGAGGTAAGACACTATGGTGTGCCACTACAACAGAGTACCTATCGGTGTACGTTAAAATAAATTCCACTCCCCTGGTAGACATCTATGGAAAGGAATCAGAAGAAAGGGCTCTTGAATTCCTGCCAGGTGCAAAAGCTAGGCTGTTGCAGCCCATCTCAGCTTTGCATGAATGGGCAAGGAGTGAGGTTTTAAGGCAATGCAGTCTTCTTTGGAGTCATTCAAGCTACCCGCCCAACTATAGGTCCAGAGTGAGATTACCTTAATTCTTTGGGGCCGGGTAGGAATTTTTGGCCTAGGTGACTGGCATATTAAATCAAATTTAGTCTAAACCAGTGGTTCTTAACCTTTGTTACTCGGATGTTTTTGAACTGCAACTCCCAGAAACCCCAGTCAGCACAGCTGGTGGTGAAGGCTTCTGGGAGTTGCAGTCCAAAACTCCTGAGTAACCCAAGGTTAAGAACCAGTGGTCTAAACCATCCTGCTTGCCTGTGGGAATGCCTGGGCTAATCTGGGCAGCGGTGACCTGTATAGGTCACAATGTGGCAAGTAATGCTGGGGTGGGTGATAATGGTGAACCCCAGAGGGTGCTATTAGGCAAGTGGGGCCTCGGCTGGGTCTCACAAATGATGTGATTCGAGGGTGTAGATGGCAAAACACTCAGAAACTGACTCCAGCTGTGACTTCCTTGGGTCTTTGGACCTGGGATGGCAATAGTCCTGAAAAGACCTCCCCGAGATCAGGCCAGGCCAGCTGGGACAAGGCTGGAACGGGCAGCAAGGCCCCAGGGCGGGTGGCTTACCTGGTCTGCACAGGAGATGTGGGTAGGACTGACCACCTACCTACTCCTGGACTCAAGGTATGCACAACCCGCAGACACTACTGCAGGTTGGGGGATTTAAATAGTTCACTAAAGTTGTAGGCTATTTTTACCCTGTATTTCATAGTTTCATATCTTGTCTCTTTATTTCCTAGTGAGGGGGTATGGAAGCAACATTCAAGTTGTATCTTTTTACTGCAAGATGTGCAAAATAGCTCACCTTACATGCATATGCTTCTGGCTCACACGAGGACCCATGCGGATTCAACAGAGTCTTTTCCTCTTCACACTGTAGCTTGCATATGTTGCAATCAATAACAGATGGGAGATAGTATTATATCACTCTCATCATGATGGGAGATCATATGCTTTAAATGCAACTAAATAGGACTACTGTCACTGACTTCAAGATAGCCATTCCTGAACACAAAATCTGCAAAGATAGAATACAATTTAAAATACCCAAACAAGAATTCATCGAGAGTCTCTACTCTGTCTCTAAAGGCTTTTTATCTCACTGTCTGTGTCACCTCATCAAGGCAAGATTCTCTGTGTTACTACTGAAGTTGTTATAGTATTTGTAGTAGTTGTTATTATGTACTGTCAAGTCACTTCCAACATATGGCAACCTTATACATTAGTGACCTCCAAAAGATCCTATTGTTCAATATCTTCATTTATGTCATCAATTAATCTCATATTTGTTCTTTCTCTTCTCCCACTGCTTTCAGGATCATCAGGTGAGGCCTTTCTTTCAGTCCTGCCACCTTCACAGGTGCATCTGATGGGGACGCAGGAGAGAGCCTTCTCTGTTGCTGCTCCCAGACTTCGGAACTCCCTCCCACAGGAGGCCAGACTGGCCACATATTTGCTATTCTTCCTCAAGCAGGCAAAGACCTTTCTCTTCAGGCAAGCCTTCTCTCCACAACTAGGTACCTATGTGTGATTTTACATGGTTTGTTATGAATGACTGCTTTGACTGGATTTTCAGTACTACTTGTGTTTTCCATTTCTCAAAGAAGCATTTTTGAAAAAAATATTTGTATACTTGTTATTCTTAGCTTTAATATTGTCTTTTAATGACGTAAGATACCTCTTTATACTTATTGGTCTTAGATTTAAATATTGTCTTTTAATGATGTTAACCAGCATTGTACTGTAAACTCATTGTTTTCAACTTTAAATATTGTCTTTCAACATTGTAAGCCATCTTGGGTCCTTTTCAAGGAGAAAGGTGGGGTAAAATATTTAAATGAGTGAATGAACAAATGAATGAATGTTTCCCTGTAGTAGTATTGCCTTTCCAGCAAATTTTGTCTTCTGATCATACACTGATTTCAGTCATTTCTGCTTCTATTGAGAGTTTAGGTTTGCTTTGATCTAGCACCTACTTATATATTTTTCTGACATTTCCTGGTATATGTAAATCTCTCCTCCAATACCATATTTCAAATTATTATATATTTTTTGTATTCGCGAAGGCTTTCATGGCCGAGATCTAATGGTTGTTGTGGGTTTTTCGGGCTCTTTGGTTGTGTTCTGAAGATTGTTCTTCCTAACGTTTCGCCAGTCTCTGTGGCCGGCATCTTCAGAGGACACAACAACCATTTTTTCCTTGTCAGCTTCCTTCACTGTCCTTTTTTCACATCCATATATATATATAGTAATCCATACCATGGGAATATCACAGTATGGATTTTTTGTGTTCATCTGCAGTGATACACCTTGGCTCTTAATTATTTTTTTTAGCTCCTTCATAGCTGCCCTTCTGAGTCTTACTCTTTCTCTGATGGCTTGGCTGCAGCTTCCATTTGGACAGGTAACTGAACCAAGCCATAGAAAATCTTTTAACAATTTTTATTTCTTCATTGTAAATGTTAAAGTCATTTACCTCTTCTTTTTGTCTTCACAATGTTCAGCTTTAATTCTGCTTTTGCACTTTTTTTTATTAAACTTCATTAGTAGTTGTTTTGAGTCATTGGTGCTTTCGGCCAGTTATATGGTATCATCTGTATATGTTAAACTATTGGTTTTTCTTCCACAAACTTCCACTCTTCCTTCATCTGAATCTAAGCCAGCTTTTCAAATGTTCTGTATCTATGTTGAACAGATAGTGTAGCTTACACACCAGGACAATCGCATGTTGTGGCACATCCATTTATTTTAGACTGATTCATTGCTTTATGTGATCCACGTAGCCATAGGCTTTAGTACCCAAGTGCTGTTTTATTCATGACTGTTGTCCACATACTTATCACCATAAATCTGTTTTGCATTTCAGTGTTTTTCTGGTGCCCCTGTTTGCAATCTTCATCCAACTACATGGGCATATATACAGTGGTGCCCCACATGACAACGATAATCAGTTCCATTAAAATCGCTGTACAGCGAATTCGTCATTATGTGAAGAAAACCCATTGGAATGCATTGAAAACCAGTTAATGCGTTCCAATGGAGAAATACCTCATCGTCCAGTGAAGATCGCCCATAGAGAACTGCCGATCAGCTGTTTAAAATCGCTGTCTTCCGAAGCTTCTGTCCAGAAAACAGCCCTTTTGCAAAGGGAAGGAAGCCATTTTGTGAAGGGAAGCCATTTTGCGGAGCCGGAAAAATCATTGTTTAGCGAACAAATGGTTTGCGAAGCAGGGACCTAATTGACGTAAAGTCGGGAAAAAAACCCATAGGAACCATTGTTTTGCAATCGCAATAGCGATCACAAAAAAGTCATCATCAAGTGATTTCGATGTCATGTGGGGTAAGCGTCTAGCAGGGCACCACTGTATATACAAATCTGCCATCTTCATCATGCATCTGATGATACTGATACCGGAGGGAGAATATTCTACATTTTCAGACACCGAAGAAGCCATATTTTAGAACTGACATGATACTTGAAAAATACCAGGCCTCACAAATCTTACAAAGCCTAACCTTGAAACATTCACACCTAGCAGATAGCATTTACCGGTATGTCTCACCTAGAATAACAATGTAACACTTTCTCCTGCCTTAGGACTGCCAATTTAAGGTAACAAATGGCACAGATGGCCCACCATTGGAATGCAGGGAGAAGGAAGACAGCAATCCGTATTTTAACACTTACCAGTGAATCACAATTCTTGAACGCCATACATCCAGGGCCCAAGAAGAACATACACAAAGATATCAATAGATAAGGGAAATAGAAATTCTCCTCTCCAGACATTCAGGCGTATCCTGACCACAGGTCAAGGTAGCATGGGGGCACAGTACGGATATTTCTCTATAGCCAATGATCTAACGTAGTGGGCATCCTTGGCCCAATGGGAAGCTGGATCCAAAACTGTGGTTCAGGTGACCAATAGAAATGTAGTACTTTATGGCTCTTTGTCTATAATTATTATAAAACATATATTCTCTGTATATTTGGGACCTTTTCTCTGCTTTAAGAGGAAGGCCCGGCTGACCTATCTATCTTTTGGCATTGCAAAATAAAATCAGACATTGGTTCAACTGGTACATCTTAGCCTGTTTCCTTGCCGGAAAACCAGGACCCAGATTTCCACAGTAACATCACAGACGTTTATGGCATTATAAAATGATCTGGTGTTTACAATGCAATAAGACTGCTTGTTTTTTTCTGTGACAGACTAATACAGGTACCTTTCTGGATAATGAATTTCAAATGGTTATGAAGAACTGAAGAACTATTATTAAGGCATGAAGAAATGTATTAATGGAAGGAGTGCAAACTTTGGAGACAGTACTGCAAGGATATGGTGGTGCAAGGCATGGAGTTTGGTGAAGTTACCCAAGATCGATGCACAGAGACAGATGAGGAGATGGCCAAAAATGGAGCCTGAAGGAATCCAAGAATAGTTATGAGGATCCCCAGGAGGTGAAAAGCTTCCTTCTGTGGGAAAACTCGATGAATTACTAGATATGGTAGATAAAAAGAGAGCCAGCCAAAAAAGACAGAAAGTATAACTCAAATTCAGCAAAAAGACTGAAAAATTAGTGGCAATCTTCTCACCGCAAAAATGATTTTAAAAACTTTGGTCATCACAGATTTTTCTGAAGACAGTTTTAGCGAAATGCAACAGGTGGACATCAGACTGGAAGGAGAAAACAGCATAGTTGGATGGGGAAAAGGTGAGACGGAGGACATTTTCCAGAAGTCGGGGGGGGGGGGAGTAAGTACTGTAATTAGGATAGAAGGGGTAGGAGACAGAAGGATCATGGGATTTTTATTATTATTATTTTGCATGTTGAGAATGATGAAACAATGGCATATATTAACACAACAAGGGACAGTGAAAGGCGGTTTCTTCACATCAAGAGGCAGCATGCTCTCCTTTATCCTCGTCTTTTGATTGGCAGAGAGTTTTTCCTTCTTATACAGAGCAGTGTACAAAAATGTGATCCTACCTGCAGCATGAAACACTAAAAGCGCATTCTACCACTTTAACCCACTACATAGGTAAAGTGGCCCTGACTTTGCTTTCCTTGCTTATTCTCATTTACAGGGACATGTTGTCAACATACAAGAAGTTATTTCAGTCTGTAGCACTTCATTGCCTGAGCCAAACCAAATGAACGCAGGAACAGCTACAGAGAACCAGCCAAGGAAAATGAACTTTTCTCCCCTCCTACTGTGACATTTTTGGAAACAGCCACTTAAACATAAAATTCATGAATGAGCAATATAATTTTGAGCTATAACTTCAAGCAAAGGATTCCCTTTCATTACTGAATTAAAATAATCTTGACATTTTTAATGGATTTTCATGTTTTTGTATTCATGTAAGCAGGCTTATTATGGGTAAATGTATACAGTACATAAAATAGACCTCATTAATCTTTCTCCACTAGTAAAACTGCTCCTCTTATGAATTTTATTTATACAGGACTCTGTGAGTATACAAACTCAGCATAGCTGTTTGTTGAATACATTGGTCACATTTGGTAAAGATTAAAAGAATAATCAGTTTTCAAATGAGTTTCATGAAGTCCATGTTATTTTTTAAAAAATCCGATTCATATGCACCGTTCTCAAAGCAGCCAATTCATAATGCACTGTTATTTTATTTTATTTAAAACATTTTACATTGCCTTTCTCTTTGAAAAGGACCCAAGGCAGCTTACAACAATGAAAGACAATATTTAAAGTCCTGTTGTGAAATATAGGGAAGCAAGAATTTCATTTTACTTATAACTTCAAATCATATTTTCCTACTTCTGCAGATTATGGAGATAAAATTTTTCAACCCCTTTAATATGTTTGGAAAACTATGAATAAAAACATTATTTTATTTATTTTAAGTATTTGTGTCCCACCTTTCTATAGGCACAATCTAAGCTCCCCAAACAAAATAATACAATGTAAACAAACAATATAGAGTTTAGCAAAGTGTGTTCCATACTAAAATTGACAAACCCAATTCAAACAGTAGCAAAGGTTCTTCATCCTCTCTCCTCAAAAATCCATCTCAGGACCTGAACTGGTGTGGGTGGGTGTGCCTCAGCTGAAATGTTAGGGTGGGGGGCCTCCCAGCTCCAACTACCTGTTGGCAGTGGCCTAATGAAACTGATTTAGCACGATCCCAGAAACCAGAAATGATACAGCAGCATAAAACTCTCAGGAAAAGCTGTTTTAGAGTTTTGGTACCATTACCAGAAATATTTTGAAAGAAACAAAAGATTTATTGGGGGCACAGTGCTCAATAAAACCATTAAACAAGTCAGTGAGATTTAGGAATTCATTTCTCTGCTGGTGTAGACAAACTTGCCAGCCTGCTGGATAGTATGAACAAGGACCTGGATTGTGGGTCCAATGTATAACATATTGCAGTTGGGTAATAAAACATCCTAGAAGATTTTTCCCCCCAGATTTCTTGCTTTCCTTGCTTTTATCACTCTAGAGTACTGGACAAACCTGATGCTTTGTTCCGAAGATTCCCTTTCAGAGCAAATCATTGTGGGCAATGTCATCTTGTGCTCCCCCCAAGCATGGGGAAGAGGTAGGAAAGGCTGGTAGCATTGCAGCATGTTCCTGATCTTGCAGATTATTGTTTCTTGGTCCACAAACCAAGCCAAAAATTAGACTGAAATAGATCTAAATAATCAATGCAATCCAGAAATACCTATGACTAGATGCTTGAGTTCCTTGGTCAGCATCAAGAATTACTTACTTGAAACAAATCAAATACCACTTAGATTTGCCTGATCCAGTTCTAAGGCATTTCTGGGGTTAGGTTAAGAATATTTAGTTTTGCACACAAGTGTCTTAACATGGACCTACCTGGGCTGCACTATTTAGCATCTCCCTGGGTAGCAAATCTATCTCAGGTCCATTCTTTGACCCTTATGATCATGTTCACACTGAGCCTTTGCATTTTTACTTTTGTTCACTTTGCTCCAACACCTGGCTTATTCCCTGCCTTGACCCCTCAGCTCTGACTCTTGGCTTGGGCTCCTGGTTTTATTGCCTTGGCTCCAGTTTCTCACTTGATCTGCTCTTTTTGACCTCTGGTTCCTGATAACAATCCATCTGGTTAAGACTGAATATGAATACTACTTTATTGCTTTGTAGCCTATCAGGCTATATGCAAGAACATAGATTAAACCAATCTTAAAAAATAGTATTTAGCATCTCATATAGGTACATATGAGGGACGTGGTGGCGCTGAGGGCTAAACCGCAGAAGCCTTTGTGTGCTGCAGGGTCAGAAGACCAGCAGTCGTAAGATCGAATCCACGCAACGGAGTGAGCGCCCATCGCTTGTCCCAGCTCCCGCCAACCTAGCGGTTCGAAAGCATGCAAATACGAGTAGATTAATGGGGACCACCTCAGTGGGAAGGTAACAGCGTTCCGTGTCTAAGTCGCACTGGCCACGTGACCACGGAAGATTGTCTTCGGACAAAACGCTGGCTCTATGGCTTGGAAACGGGGATGAGCACCGCCCTGTAGAGTTGGACATGACTGGACAAAAATGGTCAAGGGGAACCTTTACCTTTACCTTTATAAGTACATATAAACAAGCATAAAAAGCATAAAATGATAAAATAATAATAATAAAATAATATAATAAGCATTCTTGAAGAACAAATCATGATGTGAGATTAATTTTAAGAATTTGTGAAGCAGACAATAAGACTGAATACATCATTATCACAGATGATTAGAGATCAGCACAAGCCACTAAATAGTGCATCGTGTTGAACAGGTGTTTGGTGCTCCCCAACTCTGCCTCCTCCCGTGCTCTCCCTGTGCCACCTTCTCTGGGCATTGCTTCTAAGCGGGTACCCGCCGGAGGAGGCAGGGCTGGGAAGTGCCAAACACCTGTTTGACTGAAAGACAAACTGGCGTGAACTGCTAGTTCAGCGATTCATGCCCTCACAAGTGAGATATAAATATATATATATTTCCTGGGACCAGTCACATGATTGCTTCTTTTAAACAGAGAGCACTGCTTCACCATTTAAAAAACATTTATGACTCCCTAGACTGTACTTGTCAACCTCTCTGAATCCCATGTCTGACCATGTATCAGCCAGACAGTTTGAGCATATATGTTGTAATTACAAAACACTCCACTAACATCTTTGGGTTGTACAAATTAATATTAATCTGAGAAATCATTAAAAAAAAAACACCCAAAATGACATCAAGCATTGGTACTCTACTCATTGTGGCATGCAGCTGAAGAAAAAGGTTTGCAATCAGAATGCTTTAAAAATGTATCCATGTGAATAACCATCACCTTCCTTAAACCTTCTTGTATTGTACTCTAAGATGGAATACAGTAACTGTTACCATTCAAGAAAAGTCTTCCAACACAGCAGCTCTTACTGGAGATGGATGAAGAGGATGCTACCTAATCACATTCATGTAGTTTTAAAATTGATCAAATAATAAAGGTATAATTAAAATATTAACATGCATCAGGAAAAAAAAAAACACTCTCCAAGCCAAGGATCTGTGCATTGTCTCTCCATGTTTAAGATAAAAAAAAGTCTCTGCTCCATCCCTATCCAGCCAATTGGCTTGCCCTCCTTGGGGACTTGCTCAAAGTGAAGTAGACTTAAAACCCTCAGAAATATTTTCGTAGGTATCTAAAGAAAGCATTGCTAATGAGGGATGGAGTAGAAAAAGCCAGCATGTGAAGAGCACAATCAGAAGCTCAGTCAGTACGAACTATTTTCAAGCTGCCAAGCCCGCTAAGAACCTTTAATCAACAGAGAAGATACATTTGAGGGTATCTATTTCTATCTTTAAGTTGCCTACATTGAAGGCTATTTTTACCCTCCAAGCCAGGAGATGGTAAACAGACAGTGTCTTATGAAGCACTCTGTGTTAATACACACTGAATAGCTGGCAAGTATAGCAGCTACTCTACTGCACCAAAGAGGGGCAAAAATTAGAAAACAAATGTGGGTGGGGGAACCATGCTATAAAAACATTATCATCCACACATACGTTGAATCAGAACCTGAAAACACATAACAGGAAATATAAGCATGGAATACACTGTAATCAAGAGGCAGAGCACCAGTTGTTGCCTCCTCAGCCGTCATGAACAACAACAGGGAGCAACTAGTCCAAGGTGGCATGGGTGGGCATACCCTGACCAGTATGCATGTGAAAAAAGAACAAGACCCTGGAAGTGCTCAATAGGAATGTGAGACAGGATCCGTAAATTAAAGGAATAAAAATAAAAGGTGAAAGCTACAAGCATCTGCAGATGATTTGGTATTTATCTTAGAAGATCCCCTCACCACTGCAGGAGTATACGGATACCTTGCAGTTGTGGACAGGTATATATTGGAACCACAAAAAGAAGCATCCACACCAGAATCAAAGAACATGAGAGACACTGCAGACTAAAAAAACCAGAAAAATCTGCAGTAGCTGAACATGCCCTAAAACAAACTGTACATGAGATTCTATTTCAAAATACCAAAATACTGGATAACACCAGCAATCATTACGTCAGACTGCACAGGGAAATCCACAAGCACCAGCAGAACTTCAACAAAAAAGAGGAAAGTTTGAAACTCAACAGAACTTGGATCCCAGCTCTCAAAAACACAGCTTGCAAAAGGTGAACGAACTCTACCCAGCCACAAGGACTGGGGATCACTACACACAAAAGACCAGCTAATGACACCCATCAACCACAGTGACAGATAATCTCTCCTTCTTTTCACAACAATACACCCACAACAAGACACACTAATCACCCATCTACAGAAAAAGACAAAAGCCCATCTCACAGCCATAAATACTCCACTCCCAAGCCAACTACACCAGAGCACAGAGTGCTGTCCTCTGAAGATGCCGGCCACAGAGACTGGTGAAACGTTAGGAAGAACACGGTCAAAGAGCCCGAAAAACCCACAACAACCAAAAAAAGTCAACTATCGGAAATGTCAAAGTTACAAATAGTTAAAAAGGTTAAATATTTGGGAATATATCTAACCGCAAGATGTGCAAGCATTGAAGAAGACAACTATGTAAAATTACTTAAAATAAAAATAGACTTGGAAAAATGGAAGAACTTACAATTATCAATGCTAGGAAGGATAGCAACAATTAAAATGTGTATCTTACCAAAACTACTTTTTTTTGTTCCAAACAGTACCAATTAAAATAGAAAAGAAATATTTTGAGGATTTAAACAATATGATTTTAAAGTTTATTTGTCAAGGGAAGAAGGCAAGAATTAAATTTAAAATGCTACGAGGATCTAAAGGAGGATTCGGACTACCAGACTGGGGATTATATTGCCAAGCATGTATTTTAGTCTGGCTTAAAGAATGGATCACTTTGAGGAATACTAGACTGCTCTGCTCTGTCTAGAAGGCCATGATCTACAATTGGACTGGCATACCTTTTTATGGTATGAGAAAGCCAAAACCCATAGATACTTTCAAAATCATTATATCAGAAACTCACTACTGATAATATGGGAGAAGATAAAAAAGAAAATGTACATAAAAATACCTAAGTGGCTTTTACCTATGGAAGCATTTGTGCAGCCAAATCTCAGGAACTCTGAGGAAATTTTATGCTATAAAGATACAGTACACTAGATATAGAAGGGAAATTAAAACCAAAACAAGATCTTATTGCTCAGGGATTAGGCTTGTCCTGGTGGCCATTAATGCAAATTCTATCTAGATACAATAAAGATGTTAAAGATAGCTTTTATAAAGAACAAATTCTGCTTGAACAAATATTGTTAACCTCAGACGATAAACTAATTAAGAAACTATGCAAACTGCTTTTGGATTGGAAAATGGAAGATGAACAGGTGAAAGAAACAATGGTACAATGGGCTAAAAATTTTGGGCACAATATTGAATTGGAGAAATGGCAGAAATTGTAGAATAGAAATAACAATGACGATTTTGTATAAAGAAAATCTTTATAAAATGTTTTATAGGTGGCACTTACCAACTGACAGAATTGCAAAAATGTTTCCAAGTATGTCTAGTAAATGTTGGAAATGCGAACAAAAAGTAGGTACCTATTATCCTGTATGGTGGACATGTGAAAAGCAAAAACAAATTGGGCTAAAATACAGACATGGTGGGTTAAAATGCTTTAAAAATGTAGATATTTTAGACTAGAACTGTTTTTCTTAGGTATTTTACCAGAGGATTTTGATAAACAATCAGTTTACCTATCACTGCATATCATGACATCAGCTAGGATTGCATTTGCACAACATTGGAAAAACGAAGAAATACCAACAGAAGAAGAGATAATTAAGAAGATTTTAGATTATCCAGAAATGGATAGACTCACACTGAGACTGAGAGAGAAAGAAGATCTGGAACACTTTAATATATGGAATTTGTTCTTCAAATGGCTAGAAGATCGGAGAAGGGATTAAATCACCAAGATGCAAAAATAGATAATTATAAGCAAACCCATGTAACACGATGTTTAACAAGCATGAATTGAATATAGATATAGTGAAAAACTAATAAAATGTTATTTTAAAAAATTTTCACTGGCCGCAAACAGGTCGTCAAAGTAACACCACATAAGTCTTTCTCCAAAGATGGCTCCCTATGTAAGCTGCCATCAATGACAAGATAGCATCCCTTTCATCAATACACTTGATTCCATTTGCAGGGGGCACTTGGAACAGGGCCTCCGAAGAACATCTTAAAGTTGGGTAAGTACAGTGGGAGAAAGAAGTATTTCACACAACCTGGTCCCAAGTCACTTAGGGCTCTAAAGGTGAAAACTGGCAATGGGACTAGGAGCCAGCTGGCAGACAAAAAGAGAAACTGCATTGCTCCTTTCTCAAAGAACCAAAATAAAGTAGAGAGGGAAAAAATCAACTGCAAAGAGCTGCCAGTAGCAGGTTCTGCCAAAACTTTTCCAAAATTGTCACTCCTCCTGAAAAACAGAAATCTTCTTCCATCTTCACTGTTTGCAGACAGATTGGCATTCTGCCTCGGTCCTGTGATAGCACTCTCAACCATAGATAAGCCATGCAGTTCCTAAATTTTATTTCCTCTACTACACAAGTCAAGTAGGGTGAGGAGCAAAAACAAATGCAGCTACCCTCCCTTCTCTAGGAATCGTGCCTATGACCAAAATGCATAAACTAACACATTTGTTCGCCACTATAATAGCTGCCACTCCGAAATATATGTGGGAATCCATTTTCAAAAAAAGAAAAGAAAAAGATGAGGACAATTGTGGCTTTCTTTTAATATTTCATAATAGCAATAACTATTCTGCTTTCAGCGTAGCTCTCTCTGTTTTTCTGACTTCCCTGCACCTACCCATACATGTGAAGTCGTTGCTAAAAGTCTCCTGGATTACATCCTAGTTAATCTTGACAGTTTTTACAGTTCCAATAACGATCTTTGCACTGAGTGACAGAACACAGCCCTTGCACATAGAAGGTCCCTGGCATTTCTTCTTTGTTCCACGGCATCATCAGATAAAAGCAATTACTCTCGGCGAGAGTGCAGGGAAACTCAGCCTGAAACCTTGAGAAACAGATGTCACTTGCAGCATTACTACAGTTTCACAGCACCTCTATATGTGTTTGGTGTGATACTCAACATGTTTAACGGGCCATTGTGTGAGTCACCCATTAATCTCCACTTTAAAAGGCAATGTGTATGTGTGCAAGAGGGAGTGGTGTTGCACGTTGTGGTTCTGACTCCACCCACCAGTGGCAACAGCTCCACCCACTGCCAGCATGTAGCGTCCCCCACCCCAGCAACCTCTACAGAAGTTGCCCACCTCAGTGCAGAAGATACAGAGCTCTTATTCTATCTTAGAGAGTCCATTTTCATATTCTAGTGTTTCAACCACAGCACATTGTGCATTTTGGGTAACACACCCCTTTGAAAAAGCCAACCAGATTAACATCTATCCCAAGCACACTTTTCTTCTAGTTAGTCTCACTTCAGCCAAAAATAAAGGCTGTTATTTTGCTCAGCAAGGAAGTACTTATTTTTGCAGACGTGTTGTGCTCAGACCTGCCCTGGTCTATTACCGTGCTCTAAAGACTTCAGCTTTATTGCTTCAGTTTTCTTAACATTTTTGCCCATCTTAAATGTTACCACATGGTTCCTTTGGCTCAGCATGTTATCACTTGTTTGTCTATAAATGTGGAAATCGTTATGTTAATGTGAATGTGGATTGTAACTGTAAGTACCACAAAGAATTGCCATATAATTATGAAAATATCTAATAGATATATTTTTCAAAATTCAACACAGCTGTTTTCTGCACACTTTTTCCATTTTTCAATTCCAGTCTTTCTTAGTTTTAGTTCTTCTTCTTCTGGTTACTCTGCTTTCCCCCTTACCGTCCCCTTCCATGCTTTCCCCATTCTAAATATTAAGTGAAAAACCAAAATAGGGCAATTTATAATCCCATGTGTATTATAAAGAGGCATCAGATTGCAAATTTAAATGGAAGCTAATGCCAGCAACTAGATCATGTTGGAAACAATTGTTCAAATATATTTAAGAGAATCTCTCAATAGTTACAGACCATAATTTAAAGTTAACTGCTCAAGCTGAAGTTGGGGAAGGTTCAGCCAAATGGCATGCATCTGATGCAGGAAAGGGGCCCCCAATTCTCATTTTGAAGATCTCCATGTAATTTTTGAACAGAACCACAAGAAGCTCTGATACCAACCATAACGATGTGAGTAATTTGTAAGCAAGAGCAAAAGCAGGTCAAATAAGCATTATGTTTCAAGATACTAATAATTCAAAACAGCATAATTTAAACTGAACACAAAACTTTAAGTTACAAACAAGGGTATTCCACAGCCAAAAGGATGCTTGCTATTCACATCACATAAAAACTGTAAAATAAGAATCACTCCAGGAGTGGCAGAATCAGGCATAACAAAAACAGAGTGCCCACTGTTTCCGAAGCTTTGCCATTCCTTTTATGTAGAAAATATCCTGGGTAGCTGAGA
The DNA here is from genome assembly GCF_051106095.1 of Pogona vitticeps. Lineage (NCBI taxonomy): Eukaryota > Metazoa > Chordata > Lepidosauria > Squamata > Agamidae > Pogona > Pogona vitticeps. The sequence continues at coordinate 100,158,639 of NC_135787.1, read as the reverse complement.
ACATCATTGATTCACGGACACTGTTTTTGTTAAGTGGACCAAGTCCCCTAAAATGAAATCCTAGATCTGGCACACTTTGGAACAGTACTATTTTTATATTCTCTATCAATAACTGTTTTTAAAATAACAACTATATATCAGAATATAATAGCGATACGAAGAGGATGCCAACTTTCAATTGCTTAAGTATCAAGTTCCTTACTTAATAAATAAATTTATGACCAAAATCCTCTTGTGTAAATTATGGCTGCAGAACAGTGATGACATCACTGGCAGAGGGAGTTTTTTTGGCAGGCAAAGACTCCATTCTTCTTTCCCTTGGGCTGTCTGATTCATAAGTAATCTGTTTCATCATTTTGGAACTGTGGAAACTGTGGAATGGAAAGAGGAAGTCTTTAATTCCTCAAAATCTCCTGTTGCCAATGATGTTGTCACTCTTCTGCAGGCATAACTTGCACAAGAGGTTCTCGTTAAGTAATGTAAGCTCCAGATATTGGAACAGCTAACAGAGAGTGCTATAGAGATATAATTACATAGACTGCACCTCAGTATTAAATTACATGATTACAGTTAGCATATTTTTAGAAGAGGAGCTCCTCAAGTAGTGAAACACCTCTGTTTGTCATAGCACATTATTTCCCTTGCTTCAGGTAATCATAGGTTTAAATTGCCAGTTGGACTGCTGAGGCTTGTATTTTTGAGAAAATCCCACCATGGAAAGTCAAATAAATGAATCACAGGGACCTAGATTCAAGTACTAGTTCCAAATAAAACAGACATAAATTTAAGAAGTATCTAACTTAATTAGGGACACTTCATTCACTACTGCAATCTGGCAGTGTTACCTGCAGGAAATCAGCAAAATCACCTCATGGGGACATCATAATGCAGTATAGGAGAGCATATAATGAACATTTTGTGCATTATTCTGAAGAGAAAAAAATGGATTGAAGGAGAGATTATACAGAGTGCATTATACAGTGACCCATTACCTCTATTCATACTGCTATTTTCTGAGGTTAGCTCAAGATGTTAGATTTTACATTTATAAAATCCCTGGGTATCTCTGTATTTTGACTGTGCTTGCCCATTTCAGTGGGACTTGCACAAGAAATTCTGGAGGTCTGGGTGGCACGTTAGGATGTGGGACAAGATGTGTGCATGTTGTTTAGATTTTTCCATCTTGGGCATCTAAACATTTAGAACCAGCCCAGTGAAGTACCTTGTCTGGAGAAAGGAGATTAAATCATCTCAGCAAGAAGAACAGGATCATAGCTGAAGATGTGAAATTTGAACTCACACTGTCCCTGGCTGGAGACTGGAATTACTTTAAAAAATGAGTCATTGTTGTTTATTTTGCTTCACTTATTGTCTCCTTAGCCCTGGGAAAAAAACATTTATTTGAAGCCATTTAAACACCTTTAAAATCCATTTGACCAGTGAAAGAGTGAAACAAAAATAAATAAAAGCATATTCCACAGGCACCAGCTCGTATCATGCTACTTTTTCCTGTTCTCTTAAAAACAGGTTCCATTATTTTTCACCACTGTCCTTATTCACAATATGGTGACATTCTCTGAGCTCACACTTCAGCTACAGTTCTTGCACAGTGTTTTTGACCCTGAGCATCAGTTCAACACAATATTCTTCTCTCTATATAAACAGAAGTTCTCAAGACAGCATCTCAAGCAATTCCTTCTTTGTCGTAAAACCCATGTGCCAGAACTGGGGACTCTAAGAGATCCTGTCACAATCATGGTCCCTTTTGGACTCAGCCACACACTTCCCACTGATCCTGAGATACGAGCACTCAGGGTAAGCAGACATAAGGAGATGCTACAAGACTTGCCTGAGAATGTTTCACTCCCCAACACACCTTTCAGCATTTGAGACAGTGCGTGCTTCAGGGGATTCAAGACACAAATCACAGTAGGCTACTACCAGCTTCCATTAAAAATATTAAAAATTGCAGTGGCTCGGATGAGGCTAGGACTGGACTGTAATGTCACGTCTCTCTCTCTCTCTCATTCACCCTCCAGACAACTGCTTTAAAAAGATTTTTGTGTTTTATTAAAGAAGAAGCAATAAAAGGACGATTTTAAAGAATAAAAGTTTCATATGGTCACAAAAACACATTATTCAAGCAAGAAGAAGCAAATGATTACAGGGTTACAGCATTCAAAAACAAAAACACATCAGAAAATAATAAACTGTAATTTATCCTATTTTACTCAAACCTAAGTAAAGAGATGGATTAAGCCTGAGTTTCCCTCCATGAGGCTAGGCCCAGCACATCTTCTTAAGATCACAAAGTCCTCCATGTGAGTTAGGTGGAATCCCTTAATAGTGTGAGAAGCATATCCTCCTCCATGGAATAAATCTCTCCTTTCCCCAAACGGCGGTGGCTGAAACAAAGTATCATCTTCCCTAAGTCCCTTTTATGGACTTGAATGAGATAGGTGGGGCCTGAAATCACTTAACAACTCTTAATCCCCTTTGATCAATCTAGAGCAAGAAAAGTCATGGCTCCTTTCCAGTTCCAAAATCTGCCTATCCTCAGGCAGGAAGTAGGTTAACTCCAGCCTCACAGATACAAACAGTTGGTGACTGCTCTGATAGACAAAAAAAAATTAATAACAATAATAAGCTTTACAGTTCTCTATCGGTATTCTGTCTTTGAAAAGCATCCACACATGTGGTGAGGTGTCTTTCCTTTGAAGTAGCCCCAATTATAGGAATACAGAAACAGGAGATAGAGAGGAGGTGCAAATAGACTATTTCCAGATGACCTTTTGCCTTGAAAGTTTATGTTCCCATTCACTTACAGGCACATAAAAAACTCCCAAAACTAAGTTTCTTTTTCATCATCCCCAAGTCCTTGCTTTCTTCACAGCTCACATGATGTGAGTGAAACATATTTTGCCTTAACTTAATCTATGTGAATTTGAGTATATGTCTCCCAAATATTGGGTCTTTCCTTTTTTAATACTTCAAAATGTTTAAGAAAATATGTGCCAAGATACAGCATTCATGTCACATACAGCAGATGTCATTGTCAGGCAGTAAGTGGTTGTGGTAAGGAGAAGAGCCATCTTAAAAAATAAAGAAAACTTACTTTATCCTCCAGCCGGATCAGTCTGGCTCCTACTGTATAGTATCCTTTGTCTACACCCTTTTCTAAATTAAAAGAAAGCGTACATTTATAAGATGGAAAAAATGTACCTGATTAAATTAGTTTCAGGTAGAAGCTAGCAGACTGCTAATTGGTAACAGGATTGCAAAAAGTAAAAATAAAAATCTGTGTAATATATTTTATTTGTAAAACAATTGAATATCAAGTTAAACACATTTATAGCAGCATAACTGAGAAGGCAAGATTAATTAAGCTTCTGTAAGATTGTGGATTCTGTTTCAGATACCCTTAATTAAAAGTTATCTCAACTGAAAATGGGAAAATCTGCCAACACTTACTTCTATATTTTTTCTCCTTTAATCTTTTTTTTCTATCCTGAATATGCAGTTTGTGTATTTTGCTATATTCTTCAAGAACAAACTGAAATAAATGTTTCTGTTTCTTCATGAACCAAATTTATTAGGCATAGCTATTCATAGGATAGAGACCATGCTGTGCCTACTTGCCACACACGAACTAAGGATGGAAAACTTGGGGGGAGGGGCGCAATCCTAACAGAACCTTGCAAAGCTAACTGAACATACAAGAAGTCAAAGCCAGGTGAGTTGAACAGACTACTGGCCTGACTCACATCCTTGATACAATTGAGCAAGCCCTTCCCTTCCTCGCACTGCCCTTGGGAAATAATGGACCAGACAATAGCCCTTAGGAAGACTACAGATCATCATCTCTTGCTTCTGTTGAGATGGTAGCAATGTGCCTGGAACAGGAAATGGAATGGAAGACCTCCCTCTTTTCTGACTGAATAAATCAGGGAAAGGAAGGAATGAGTTTTTGGGAGGCTGAGGCTGGTATTTGGGGATTAGATACAGCAGGTTGGAAGAAGTGTTTCATCAGCTGCAGTTTTAATCCAAGCCAGAAAAGAATAGTCTTCTTCCAACCCATATAATTTAATAGCAGATGCAGCCTATAGATCTGTACCTGGAAGGAAGAGGCCAGGTTTTCCCAGGGAATGATCCAGCCTAGAGAAAAAGAGAATTTACTTACATCAGAAAGTTATCCAGTGGATTTTTTATCTTCCTCCTCATCATATATATATACGCATTATGTAGTCAGTGAACCAAGATCCTATACAGGAATGTGTAGAATTCTAATCCCATTCTGCTCCCACATTAAGTAGTAGAGAATCAACAACTTTACCCTCCCCCCCTTTACTCCTGTGTTAGTGATATAAATTCTTGTTTGTTTTATTCTCACAGGTGCAAAATTGTTTCATTCTTTATACAGTCACAGGTCCAAAAAATTATTAAAACATGCACATATATAGAAAAAGTCATCATTTAGATTAATAAGGCCTTTTTATGAGATCATATGACAGAAAACAAGAACTTAGCTTTGTAACTGTTTGGTTTGTACCTGCCAACAAATACTCCAAATACCATGTGAACGGACTTCCAGGGCATTTTCTCACAAGAGGACAGAGAAGTCTGTTACAATCATCTCTTTGGAGGCTACATTCAAACAAGATTTGGGTCAAACACTCAACTACTTCATCTCCACAGGCACACAGCCAACCATCATAGGGGGTACGGTGACAGCATTCTTCCAACATTGCATAAGGGAGACAATTGAACCTGGCCCCGGAGAAAGCATGCCAGTGTTTGGGGACAGTATGCTTTGGAAATTTTTGGCCATGATGTATTGGTGAACAAGATCCATGGATCTTTGATAGGGAATATTGCAAGTCCACATCTTTGATTCTTTGTTCTAGAATGGATTTTATAGTAGAGAAAGTCCATAGAAAAGTCTAGTAAGTATAATTTTGCTGAAAATCCCTTAACCCAAGAACTAATAAAAACATCTTTCTGCAAGACGTAAAGGTAACCCAAGGAAGGGTCAGTATACACAACTTTTAACCAATACTGAAAGGCAAGAGACCAAGCTCTCCACTCTACAGATGTGAGGCCCGCCTCTAATTGTAGTCCTACAGAGGAGGCACACCTGGGCCTTCCAAAAACAGAGTACAACAGAGACTCCCTTCTCTTTTTGCTGCTTATTTTTACTATATTTCTGCACTTCATTTGTTATTGTTTGTATTGTAATCCTCTCGTGATATTTTAATTAATTTATTTATTTATTTGATTTATATCCCGCCCATCTGGTATATTTATACCACTCTCAGCGGCTAACAACAACATATATACATTAATCCATAAACGCCAGCTATTAACAAAACATACCAAAATATAATAAAAGATAGGTAAATAAGGGAGAAAAAATTAAATTAAACGCTGTAAGCCGCCCAGAGTGGTAGAATATACCAGATGGGCGGAATATAAATCAAATAAATAAATAAATAATATAAATAAATAAAACATTGAGAGCACAGTTTCAAGATCTGAATTAAAACTTTGAATCCATACAGCTTTACCATATAACAGCTGGGATAAAAATTTCGCCTTAACTCCTTGTAATGCAGCAGGAACGAATTGTGTCCCCTTGGTGTAAAAAAAGAAAAAGAAAAAAAAGAAAGCCATCTGCACTGCTGACTGTTTGTGGCTGGTCCAAAGAGAGTTGAACTAAAAACAATGTTCAGGTATTTAAACTTCTTGACCTGCTCAGTGTGCTGTCCATCAATTATCCACTTGTTTAATTGAATGTGTCTAGAAAAAACCATGATCTTGGTTTCCCTAAAATCAATAGTGACATAAGAACAGCATCGCCTGCATAAAGCAACAAAGAAACCTTGGTTTCAGCCAATTTTAGTCCATGGAATTCTGATGTTAAGCACCTCTTTATCAAGTCATTAAGGTAAAGATTAAATGATGCGGGGGCTAGTATACAGTCCTGGCGGACCCCCAACCCCCTCCCCCTTTAGCAGTACAAATAGAATTTGTCAAATTACCATTCAATCCACACCTTATTTGATTTGTGGTATGGTGATAAAGGCATCTAATAAGATAAAGCAGTTCTTTAGGAATTGAGGCATTTAATTTAATAATTTATCCAAGGGTGAGACTAATACCCTGCTATCATGACCCTCTGGAAGCTAAGAAGACTGTTCAAAAACAAACAAATAAAACTGAAGTGACTAGAGGGCTGCACTTTGCCCACCCCTGACCTCTTTAGTCTTCTGAAAGTGATTGACCTCCATACACAATGAGGAGGCCATACTAGCAATGTCTCCCTTTTTGTTTTGTTTATTAAGTGAAAATGAGACTTTGAATAAGGTTCTATGTTGGCTCCTCAACTGAGCCTGGAAATGCAGGACACATAGGCTGAAATCCTGTTGCTTAGAGTACAGTGGTGCCTCGCTTAGCGATCGCTCTGTTGAGCGACGAAATCACTTAGCGATGGAGTTTTTGTGATCGCAAAAGCGATCGCTTTGCGATGGTCCCTATGGGTTTTTTTCGCTTTGCCCTGATCGCGGGGAAGCGATCATGGCAAAGCGACCCTTTTTTAACAGCTGATTGGTGATTTCAAAATGGCCACCGGGAAACCAAAATGGCCACCCGCTGTGTTTCCTTGCTTTAGAGGCACCGAAAATGGCTGCCCCTATGGAGGATCTTCACTTAAAGGTTAGTTTTTAGCCCATAGGAACACATTAATCACATTTTAATGTGTTTCTATGGGCTTTTTAATATTGCTTAGCAATGAAATCGCTTAGCAATGTTTTTTCCGGAACGGATTAACGTCGCTAAGTGAGGCACCACTGTATTAAGTTGCAACTAGACTAGGCCCACTGAGTCAGTGGGATTTGGTGAGTCAACTCCTCTGTAAGTTTCATTGCTTCAGTGGGCTTACTCTAGTTGTGATTTACTACATATAGGAACAGGATTTCAGGCACTGTTTCACAATGACTGAATAAGGCTTCTGTGATTTGGGCTACAGATCATGTGGAGAGCCTATGCATGTGCTGCTTGATGAAACTAAGTACATTTTCCAGACTTCCTTTAGATGTGTGGTTGCCTCAGCTCAAACTCATAACCATGGAGTCAAGAATATCAGACAGTTAGATCCATTACCTGTGTGCCACTAGCTGAAACCATTTTATTTGGGCATCTTGATGATGCTGTTGGATTGCAACTCCCATCATACCTCACCACTGGCTCTACTGCATAGAATGGCTGGGAGTTATAGCTGAGAAATATTTAGATAACTACTAGTCACCTACACCTGCTTTACATAGAAACAAAAGAAGAGCATCATATTATCTAATAGTGCTTATAATGAGACTTACATTATGTATGTTTTAATGATTTCCACGCTTTGAGTTATTTCTCTCAAAATTATGTGTTCCTCTTTCCTAGCCCAGGGGATCTTTTCAGGAACAGAGGAAACATTTATTTTGACTCAGTGGCCATAATCCTATTCCTTATGTATCCTGATGTAACTGCAAGAACATAAACCACAGAATTGTTGCTTATTATAGATTTGCCACCTGTTATTATGTGCCAAGTCACATGACTGTCAAACAGGGAGGAATACAAGCAGCAACAGTAAACTAGTGCAAATTTGTCACTGTGGTTTATGTTGTTCCATGTAAGCAATAGGATCCTGGATGACAGATAGCACTGCATACCTTCTTTGGAGTTCTTTTATCCGAACCATCATATTGAGGTGCCCTTGAGAGTACTGTTCAATTACATCACGGACATCATAAGGCTTCCGAGCTTGCTGTGAAATGAGAAGAAATAAAAACTGAAAAGATGAGAGTCTCCATTTAGCGTCTTCTTTACACACTTGAACCTTACAGATGTTAACACTGTAAATACTTTGGGATTTCTCTAGTTCTTTGAAGTGTGCACACCGGATCTTGATGTACTCCTTACTTCTTAAGATCGACTTGTCTTATACTCAAACCAATAGCACAGATGGGATGTGTGTTGAGAATAAGGAGGAGTGGGTTTCTTAAATCTATCCAGTGAGTTCACAGTAAATGTGAGACTCACATATGGAACTTTCTGATCTGCAGCTGTCTCTTAATCACTGCACTGTACAAACCCAAGATGTCACACGAAAAGCTGTTTATATACCATGTGTAATTTTTATTGTTGCTCTCTTCTGTTATTTCTTACTGCTTTCTTAGTGTTTTGCGTTTCAGGGTCAGATTATAAATGATGATCTAAATTGTTAATTTATCACTGCACCTTCATTGTTCTACAACTCTTAGAAGGAAAGACAGGATATAAATATTTAACATGAAATAAATATATTCAGAATATTATGACAGATTTATGGACATCATTTACTGTTTTTATGGTACACTTGGAAAATTATTTTATGGTTTGAGATTGGGCCCTTTCCAGAAAGGGAGATTTATATGCTTAGTAGGCTTTTGCAAATACAGATTAGATATGAATGTCAAGATACATCTTATATAAATCCAAGCTGAGTTGGGAACCATCCATGCTGTTTTTTCCCACTTCTAAACAAACACAGCTTCTTTAATCAAATTTGTTTGTTGTGACCAAAGGCTGTGGCATAAAGGAAAATGAGCCACAAAAAATAAATACAAGGCAATATGAAACAATAAATATCATTGCAATATTGGATCTACATTAAAAATGTTTCTCATACAAGTGTATTTAGTGTCACACTATTTTGTTGTTGTTTAGTCATTAAGTCATGTCCGACTCTTCGTGACACAACTTAACATGACCCCATGGACCAGAGCACACCAGGGCCTCCTGTCTCCCACTGCTTCCTGGAGTTGAGTCAAATTCATGTTGGTAGCTTCGGTGACACTGTCCAACCATCTCGTCCTCTGTTGTCCCCTTCACCTCTTGCTTTCCCACTTTCCCAAAATCAGGGTCTTTTCCAGGGAGTCTTATCTTCTTATCAGATGGCCAAAGTATTGGAGCCTCAGCTTCAGGATCTGTCCTACCAGTGAGCACTCAGGGTTGATTTTCTTCAGAACGGATAGGTTCGATCTCCTTGCAGCCCAGGGAACTCTCCAGAGTCTCCTCCAGCACCACAATTCAAAAGCCTCAATTCTTTGGCGGTCAGCCTTCTTTATGGTCCAGCTCTCACTTCCATACATCGCTACTGGAAAAACCATAGCTGTGACTATGCGGACCTTGCAGTCGTAAGATCGAATCCACGTGACGGAGTGAGCGCCCGTTGCTTGTCCCAGCTCCCGCCAACCTAGCGGTTCGAAAGCATGCAAATGCGAGTAGATAAATAGGTACCATTTCGGTGGGAAGGTAAACAGTGTTCCGTGTCTAAATCACACTGGCCATGTGACCACGGAAAGATTGTCTTCGGACAAACGCTGGCTCTATGGCTTGAAGAGCTGGATGAGCGCCGCCCCCTAGAGTCGGACACGACTGGACAAAAATTGTCAAGGGGAACCTTTACCTTTACCTTTTACCTAGGTTTGTCATCGCTTTCCTCCCAAGAAGCAGGCGTCTTTTAACTTCGTGGCTGCTGTCACCATCTGCAGTGATCATGGAGCCCAAGAAGCATGCCAAAATGTGACACTAGTGTCACCCAAATGCGACACCACATACACCCGTATGAAAAATTTATTTAGTTTCACACTTCTCCCTCCTCTGCAATAGCACAACTCTTTTTGTTCTTGGGGAGCTTGTGCCATAGGGAATTCTGAGGATGTGAGGGGTTTGTTGCTGTTGTTTGTTTTGGTAAGCAGACCCAATGTGGTATAGTGATTAGAATGGGATTGTATGATGTTGATTGGGTCAAGGGCCAGTTTTCAGCTTCGCTTGCAGCCAGATTATTAAAAGTTGCCAAAATTCAGCAGCATAGTTTCCTTTCTGGGATTGCTGAGGTTGGAACATGTTTGGTTTAACTTCTTTGAAGTTGCTAAGTCAATAAATATTGTTTGATGCTTTTCTTTTCTACCAAAAACAAACTTTGGGGCCTGAATTGTTTAAAGCCTTTGACTGGAATATTTACATCATCTTAATTGTGAACTATTATTTTGTTTTACATGACTTGACGTTTAGGGAGTGTTTTGGCCACAGAGACCCATAGAATCTGATGACTATACAGTCCCTAACTACTGAGGCAAGTATTAGCAAATACTTAACAATCTACGGTGAAGAAGTAAATATTGCAACTGAAGATTTCATGTAGTTAAAATAAATTAAATGCAGAAATATATTTCTGGTGGAAAAGAATAATGCTAACCAATATTCTTTGAGTTAGCAACATCAACTAAGGTACATTCCCACCTCCAAGAAAGCTGGGAAGTGTTCAAGAAGCCAGGCCACCAAATTTCTACAGCATATGGTGCTGTGGATTTTTGGCAGCTTTTTAAAAGAACTGTTTTGGAGGGTGCAAAAATTGCTTGAGGAGGCACACGGCCCATCCCAGGGTCATCATGTTGACCAGGGAGTTGGGAGAAACACACTGGAGTCTTTACGGAGGCAACCCTTTCTGCTAGATCTACATATTGTAATGATGAAGTGTACAGGCCACTTTGAGCCCATCAGAAGAAAAGTGTGATGCAGTGGTAGCTAATGAGTAAGTAAATACATTCCCGTTCTGAAGTGCAGCATATTGGAAATGGAGTGGCACCAACGTATAAGGTCATCCAGTTGTGGCCAGAGAGGCAGTCTGGGCCACAGATGGGAGATTTGGCGGGATCCATCTGAAATGGTGGATGGCATGTGTTCCACGCAAGCTTCAGACATGGAAGATGATAGAGGGTTGGCCACTGGGTTCTGTGGCTTCCCAGTTGGTGGCTGAATCAATTTAAAAGCATGCCTCAAGGCAGACAGACCAAAGTGATGCAATTTTTACTCCAGTCCACCTCCATGACTTAAAAATAGAAACTCAAAGGCTCCCCAACCATTTTGTGCCTCACCAACCTTCCCTCCTTATTTGTTGTTTTATGCACAGTGGGTTGGTTTTTGTAGGTGTTTAAGGTTTGTGGAGGTGGTGTAATAGTTGTGTATAGGTTGTAACATGGTATCTTGCTTCTTTTTTAGAATTCTGGAATAACTTGTTTCATGGATTTGGGCATTGGAGTGGACCTCAGTGGTGCTCGGGCAGCATGCAGGAACTTCTCACCGCCAGGTATGAGGAATCGCCTTAAGGGGGAGTTGGGGATGGGGTTTTGGTCTGTCTTAGCTTGAGGGCCAAAGGCACAGCTTTGTCCCAGGTGGCAAGGAGCCACAGAGTGGTGTATGCCCACATGGTCAAAGGAATGTCGCTCCTGGTGGTGACACTCAGCAAATCACTGGTGGGTAGTGGTATCATTGGCGGCACTATTGATTGATTGATTGATTGATTGATTGATTGATTGATTGATTGATTGATTGATTGACTGACTGACTGACTGACTGACTGACTGACTGACTGACTGACTGACTGATATGCCACCCAACCCTACCCAAAGGTCTCTGCGTGGCTTACAACAATTTAAATGCAATAAAAAGATAAACAGATAAAACAATTAAAATACAATTAAAAATGCAGTGCTCTAAAAATTGCCATCAGGACCCACAGTTGATATTATTTCAATTAAAAACCTTATGGAACAGGAGGGTTTTGACCTGGTGCCAAAACATAATCAACGTTGGCACCACACAAGTCTCACTTGGGATGGCGTTCCATAATCTGAGGGCAGCTGCCTCCTTGAGGGATGGCTCTTTCAGGAGGGCCCCCTGGCTAGATCTTAATTGCCAGGTAGGTTCATATGGAAGGAGGTAGTCCTTCAGGTATCCAGGGCCCAAGCCATTTAGGGCTTTATATGTCAAAACAAACACTTTGAATTTGGCCCAGACAGCGACTGGTAGCCAATATAATTTGAACAGAATCGGTCTGATATGTTCCCTAGAGGTCCCACCACTCACCAGCCATGCAGCTTGATTCTGAACTAGTTGCAGTCGCCAGACCGTCGTCTAAAGGCAGCCCCACGTACAGTGCATTGCAGCAATCTATACAGGATGTTACCAGTGCATGTGTAACTGTCATGAGACTCTGCTCATCCAGTTTGGGCCATAGCTGGTATAATTTCCACAGCTGAAGGAAGGCGCCCCTGGCCACCGAGTCCACCTGGGCTTCCAGTGTTAGACTGGAGTCCAGGAGCACCCAAAGGCTGTGGACCCTGTCCCTCAGGGGGACTGCAACCCTATTCAGGGCAGGGAAATGGTCCTCTAGCCTGTCCAGGGTGACCAAGGCAGTCTCCATACCAAAGCTCGGACTGAAACCTGATTGAAATGGATCCAGAAAATCTGTTTCATCTAGCAGCACCTGGAGTTGCCCGGCCACAACCCACTCCAACCTTGCCTAAATAAGGGAGATTCACCACTGGTCTGTAGTTAACCACCAGCCATGGGTCCAGGGCTTTTTAAGGAGTGGCCAAATTATCACCTTTTCAAGGAGGTAGGGACCACTCCCTCTCTCAGAGGTGCTCACAGCCTCCTGGACCCAGGTGCAACCCCCCCGCAGATCTTCCAATTAGCCAAGATGGGCAAGGGTTGAGTGGAGTGGTAGTAGAACAGACAGATCCAAGCACCCTGTCCACATCCTCAGGTCTCAACAATTGAAACTCATCCATTAGTACTTGACCTAAGCATGACACACTGGACAAATCTGAGTCTGCAGTAACTGTGGAGTCCAACCCACTGTGAATCTGAGTGATTTTTCTGTCAAAATGAATCACAGCGAGCTGATGAGCCATCTAGGACCTCCACCGGATTTCATGGTTGAAGAAGATCCTGGACCACCCAAAACAGCTCTGCTGGAGGAAGCAATATGGATGGTGAAATATTGCTGTTTCGCCAGTCATATTGCCACGCAATAGGCCTGATAATGGTCTCTAAGTCGTGTTCAATCGGACTCCCAGTGGGATTTCAGCCACCTGCGCTTCAGCCGTCTCCCCTCTTGCTTCATCGCCTGCAGTTCAGATGTATACCAAGGAGCTGTCTGGGCTCTGCATGCAGGGACAGGCTGCTTAGGTACAATTGTGTCAACCGCCCGGGTCATCTCCCTATTCCATAGGGTGACCTGAGCTTCGACAGGTGCGCCGACCATATCAGACGGATAATCCCCCAGAGCATTCAGGAAATCATCCAGATCCATTAGTCTCCGGGGGTGGATCATCTTAATAAATCCCCTGCCCTTGCAGAGGGGAGAAGAAACCAATAGACTAAACTTGACCAGGAAATGGTCTGACCATGACAATGGGGTCTCTTGACGCACTGGACCCTTTCCTGATGCTGGGCCAGGAACACTGCTGTAATCAATGTTGTGTCATTTTCTCCAAAGGTTGGCTGGTTGTGATCATTGTTATTGTTTGTGTTTAGATGGCCCAGGCCTGCTCAGCTTTAGGGGAATAAAGGAGCACAGCTACTAGAGGAATTCCTAGTACCTTGGTGTCATAGATTCCCCCCCCCCCGCCCAGAAGTCTCATAAAGCATTAAAGATAACAGTTTATTGTCCTGGGTCATGTGGCTTCTGAAATTCCCATCAACATTCTGAAGAAAATGCATTATCTAAATTAGAAGCAAGGGTCACCCTTAATGTTAAACAGGGGTGACCAACTTGGAAGACATGGGAGCCAAATTTGCTACCTAGGATCAAGTGGAAGTTACATTTGCTTTGCTGTTGCTCTCCTGAAGTTCAGTGGATATTTGTGCTTTTGAAATGTGAAAGCAGAGCAGGGAGAAGATCCATCAAAACAAGTGGGAAATGCTTGTTCAGATAGTTTTTTTTTTAAAAAAAGAAATGTTAGTGGTTTGCTGCTGAAATGTGGCCACTTTTGAAAAAAATTGCATAAATTTGCAGAATTCTCCCTATTATCCTTGGCTTTGTAGAGCTGTGGAAAGCTGGGTGGGTGGGTGGAGTGGGGGGGGCAGTCCGTCACACTCGTGAAACAAAAAAAATTTCCAACTAGCAACTAAAGTCTTCACAGTTTTGTTAATACAAACACGAAACATAAGCAGAATATAATATTAAAACTCTCTTATAATTTGATTTTATGGGACCTCTTATTATTTATTTATTTTATTTATTTATTTATTGGATGCCCAATGTGGTGTAGTAGACAGAGTGATAGACTAGAACTCAGAAGAGCTAGGTTTGAATGCCCACTCAGCCATGAAAACTCACCAGGGGAATGGAACTGGCAAAACCACTCCTTAAATAGCTCACTTTACCTTGAAAGCTCTATTAGGGTCACTATAAGTTAGTGCGAACTTGATGGCACATTACAACCTATTACACAGTATACCAAATCCCTACACACATACCTCTTTAATATGTTTTATTATATGTGTTCAGCTCTTAATGCTGTGCTATCTGTATCGTCTAGTATGAGTTCAGACACCTTCAGTAGGTTTTGTAGCTGGAGTTGTTCAGTTGCACTTAGAGCAACTGCCTTCCCAGGTCAAGTGCAGCGAATAAGATGAAGAGTCAGGGAGCTGACTTTTAATGGACTCACAGCCACATGGACTTCCTGCAACTCATATTAAATATTGGGTTGGGAATGCAGCCAACTTTATAACAGACACAATATTCTTTCCTGATTTTTCCAGATTTCCTTTGCTAGAGATGCTGTCTACCTTAATGGTAAAAGATACAGAGAGAGGGATCACATCAGGTTGCACGAACAGGGCCCACTATGTTGTTCTCACATTGACTGAACCAAACATCATCCTGAAATGGTGGATAGAACTGGTGCACATACACATCTCACTGCCATATCTATAAAGCAGGACATGCTATGCATATAGTAAATAAGCCAATAATGTAGAAGTCAAAAGTGTATCATTTACCTTCTTCTCTCAAGGGTGTGTGTCTCTGCATGATATAACAAAGCAAGCTCAGTATCAAAGTTGCACAGTGGATTCTGAACAAGGATTTTAAGGTTGATGGGATGGGAGTCAGCCACTTTAAGCACCGTTGGCTTTGCAGGAGCTGAGCCTTATACCTATGTGCACAATGGGACATTTGCTTCACACCTTTTCTCATATACAAATACACAAAAGTGTCTGTGTGTGTGTGTGTGTGTGTGTGTGTGTGTTTAAGTGTAATGCCTAACTACCTGTTTTTCAAAGTACATAAAAATTAAAAATGGTA
Source organism: Pogona vitticeps (assembly GCF_051106095.1). Lineage (NCBI taxonomy): Eukaryota > Metazoa > Chordata > Lepidosauria > Squamata > Agamidae > Pogona > Pogona vitticeps. Next base: position 100,143,455 of record NC_135787.1, on the reverse strand, counting down.
CCTGTGGAAATTCTCTAAGATAATCATCACATTTCTTTCTAGACAAAATATTTTGTTGTTGTTGTTTCCACAATGAAACCCTTTCGTTCTACATAAAAGTTTGATGTTACTCACTCTGGAACTGAATACATTTTGCATGCTGGATGTGGGCTAGAGCTAGGACCCAATGCTAGCATAAAGGTTTAAATAGAAATCAACCTGAATAGAAAGAATAGCTAGCACAGACATCTCCCACCTTACATCTAGCTTTAATTTCTTATTAGACTGCTTTGCTACTAAAATCCAAAGACCAACTGGGGTTGCCCAAGAATAAGTACTAAAGAAGAGAAAAAGTAAACCTGGCAAATTTACATGAGAATGCTGTTATTAATGGGGTAAACACAGAGAATTTGGGAGTAAGCAGGGTGAGAAGAGACTGTACAAGCTTTAGCTTCTGCTGTTTTGGAATCTGCATAAGCTCAGTGGGGAATCTGGGGCAAGTTGGGTCTCCTTTTTGGCTGTGGTTCAAGGGAGTAGAAAAAAAGGGGGAGAAGGTACACTAAAAATCTAGTAATTGAAAAATAACTAACAACAGCTCATTAGTTGTGTTGTCTGTTTCCACTCTACCACAGCCTCAGCCAGAGCCATTAGCATGCATTAAACACCTCCACTGTGTGATGGAGTCATGCTTGGAGTGCAGCCATGGGATCCTAGAAATTGCAGATAAAAGCAGAGAGGAAAAACAGATCTTAGAGAAGAAAAGAAAAAAAGAAAAAGAAAAAGAGCAAGGAACCCAGAAAATCATCCAGATAAAACTAGTTTAGTCAATCATCTGCAATCTGGGTCTACTTGGACCATGGCTTTGGGAACACAGGTTTACTAGTCTCTTGGCAAATGTGTACGTGTGCTTGGAGGGAAGAGAAGGCCTGCTATACTTTCGATTTTCAAACCGAAATTATTGCTTTTAACCCCCCCCCCCAACTTCAGTGCTTACAGATGCTGACATGTCATTCTTTCTGGTCAGGGGGAAAAAAAAGCAGACCATTGTCTCTCACACAGGACAACTGTGCCAGTATGGCTTTTTGGATTGACTGGCAGGGGTGCTTTCAGAGTACTTGGTCTAAATACATCCCTGCCGCCTCCCAAAAAAAAAACCTATTTGGGGGGCTGTCTCTATTGAATTTGACTGGCTCAGAGCCTAGACGTGCTATAAAGAGCTGAAAACAAAAACGGAGATGGGGTGGTGATGGTGGGGAAAGGCTACCCAAACGCATAATGAATTTTCTCCCTTCCCAATAAAGTTTATTTTTCCAAACCTTCCTTTGTGCATATGGAACAAAGATTTGTGTTGTTAAGGAATGCAAGATGAAAACTTGCTGAGCCCAGTCAAATGCCTAGAATGACTCAAGTCATAAATATCTAGAATAAAAGCAACAAAGGGAGTGGGCCCCCCCACTAATCTGCTATCTTTTCTCCCATTTTCTGAACAGCTTCTTTTAAGTGCAAACACCAGAAAAAAATCAAGAAGTACCCAAAAAAAACACAAAAAAATAAAAACAAACCTGACTGTGATCTTAGAGAGCGAAACCAACTCAAGTAGTCCAGAGTGAGGGCCTGGCTACATATTACACACATCACATGAAAAAGAGCCCTTGTGTGAAATACACATTCTGGGAATTCCGACAGTTCCCTAGAAAATGGCACAAAAAACCTGGAGGGGCCACTGTTGGCTTTCCTCTCTGTCCTCCTTTGTCTTTGCTTATCTTATCTTTCACTTCAGCAACTTAATGTTACTTAGAGATTTGAAAGGGTGGAGAAAGGACTATTATATGCTAAGATAAAAAACAAACAAACCAGCAAACAAACAAACAAAGGGGGAAAAACAGATGGTTAATGACAGCCAGATGGCCAACATCCCCTTCCTGTTGTCTGCCTGTCTGCCTTCCGAATTCCGAGCAGCCAGAACCTAATTTGAATGCAATAGCTACTTTTCACATAATGAGTGGAACATGCAACTAGGTGGTACAGAGCCACGAGGGAGCTGCTGGTTTTTCATGTGTGTGTGTGTGTGTGTGTGTGTTGGGGGGGGAGAGAGACCACCAGGAGCTGCACTGTTGTCAGTGCAACATCACCCCTAGAGCGTCTACCACTCTGGAGAGACAGTGTTGTCAGCTATTTCCCACATGCTAGGCTCTGAGGACCTCTCAAAGCCAGGCATCATTATCTTGTTGAACAGATGTACCTGGACAGGCTACAAGCAATACCTGGCTCTGATGGATCTTTCAAAGAAAATAGCAGGCCCTGTGCAGAGCAGTACGTCTGGTGGTGCTGCTTTCCACAGAGTCATGCTCTAAATGAGAGGCAGAAGCAGTGAGGGTGAGCAGCAGAAGCAAGAGACAAGTGGCAGCAACTGGGAGAAGCAGGGGTGGTAGTGGGAGTGCTAGTAGGGCAACTGGCAGTGCTTGAAATCACAGATGTGCTACCATGGCTTCTCTTTCTACCTCTGGCTGCAGGACAGTTTGGACTGCTCCTAAGTTTCTGAATACTATTAGCTACATTCTAATCAAGGTTGCACAATGCAGTTGTAATACAGGCACTATTTAGAATCAGGTGTCTTACAACTTAAGCTTTGTATCATATGTGGCTCAATGGGAAATAACCAATTCTGTAAATAGTCAGAAATGTCGTGGTAGGTTGGTGAAACTGTTTAAAGAAGGGAGTAAAATTCTTCCTATGATTTTCCCTTGCCAATAGTCTGGCTACAGCTCTGGGTGAAGTGAAATTCCTAAACACTTTTTAAACATATCCACATATGTTGCTCTACACTAGTGCAAAAAAGATGTAACGAAAATGCATGTCATTATGGCCAGATGCGGCATCTCATTGGAAATGTGTAGTTGGCACACAAGCTTCAGTTCTCCAAATGCTCTCCCAGCCACTGTCAACACCTGAGGCTGGAAGATGGAGATACAATCATATGAAAATGAAAGTATACCCTGTTGTGGTTTTCCACATCAGGACATAATAAAAAATCATCTGGCCCTTGGCGGGTCTAAAAATTAGGTAAATACAACCTCAGATGAACAACAACACATGACTTATTACACTGTGTCTTGACTTATTTTACAAAAATAAAGCCAAAATGGAGAAGCCAGGTGTGAAAAACTAAGTACACCTTTACTGCTTCCGTAGGAACTAAGAGGCTAAATAGCAGTCAGGTGCAGCTAACCAAATGCCCTTGAGTAAGTGATCATCAGCAAATGTGACCACCTCTGTAAAAGCCAAGGTTTTAGCAGTTTGCTAGTCAGGAGCATTCAAGTGTGTGTTAATACAATGCCAAGGAAGAAAGATATCAGCAATGATCATAGAGAAGCAATTGTTGCTGCCCATTGATCTGGGAAGGGTTATAAGGCCATTTCCAAACAATTTAAAGTGGAAAATGATTCACCAGTGGAAGACATTCAAGACAGTTGCCAATCTTCCCAGTAGTGGACTGTGAGGATATGGGTTTTGGAGTGTTTATTTCCCAAGCCTTGCAGGTGTTTCATCTCAACCAGAGATCTAATTGTTCCTGTGAAGTAGAGTCAAGGCCATTTCTCAGGACTGATAACCATAACATTCCTTGCTAATGGGGTACCAGCTTACCAGCCTGGGAAAGAGAGATAGGAGCTGTGGAAAGTTACAAGGTGGGCGTGGACTTGTGGACAAAGGACTGTATGATGATTGGATATCATCATGGAGCAGAGACTTTAATTTCAGTTATAGAAAGAGAGGTTGATTGGTGTGTGCTTGCGTAAATTGGAGAAGGAGAAAAACATGGATGACAGGTTTACAGCCTTCACCGACTGATTGGAGACTTAGTCATGGTTACTTAGAATAGCCTAGTAATTCAGTAGTAAAGCTCCTAGTAAGTATTTTATTGTTTTATGGGAAAGTCTTACAGGAGCTTACTTAATACCTAGATGCTTTGTATTTAACCAGTACAATTGTATATTTTTGTATTTCTTTTGTTTTACAACTTCTTATTCTTTTAAAATAAATATTCTATATTTTACCCAAGTGTGATTCTTGGGGGCAAGGGTGATAGTGCCTAAATAATGTGCCTTAGCCACAATGGCATTGCTTGCTGTTTTTGGTTATTTGGGTGTTCTACCTAGTAAGGCCAGTGTGCATGGATCAAAGAACACAGCTAAAGAGCTTTAAGCTTAATTAACTGAGTAAGTGGGAATCTACAGACAGAAGCTTGCCCATAGTTGCCCGCTCATGCACCTTCTAAATCTCACCTACTCTAGAATAGAAAGGTGGCAGATGTTGGGAACTACAGTTTAGCTTCTTCCCCTAGTGGAATGACTTCTCTAAGGAGACGCATTCCTGACATGGACAGCCAAGCAAATTCACCTCAAAGATGTAGGTATTCTTAGAGAAGGGCCATGCTAATCAACCTAGCTTCATATTCCACTTGAGGCCAAAGCTTTTTCCCCCCTCTAAATGCAGACTTCTAAAATTGATTCAGAAACTATATTATCTATGATACATTGGAAGTCATTAGTTTTCAGTGTGGGAATGTCCCATGGATATGATGGGTATGTTAGAAAATTGTGACCTACACAGTCGTGGAGGAGAATAAGATCTTAAAAAGCAGATGGAATTGGGTTTCATCAGTACAGTGATGGTACCAGATCACAACATTCTGGACAACCTCTTTCAGGTTTTTCACGTACATGTGAAATAGTATGGGGAATCATGGAACCCTGAGACATTCCCAGACGGAAAGGAAAACAAACACATGAACCAACCCAGTAATTTCACAGCTTAAAACGAGTGAGTTGTAAAATATTGTTATCTACTTTTAAAAATATTTTTAAAAATATTTTCACAGGTGGGAACTAGATATGTTTGGCCAGGAAGAAGTTACAGGCTTTCTTTCACATTGAATGCTGTGGCAGGTTTAAAAGTGACAGGCATCTGACCCTTGCCATATATCGCTGCTTTGCTGACTGCAAACATGTTCTGGTTGATCAGAATGCTATGCTATGCAAATAGCTAAGTTTAGAAGTTCAAAATTTTAAGGAAATTTAAGCAAATTTCAGAGCATTTCAGGCTTTCAAAACCACTAATTATAAACAGCTTTAACTGCTGGATAGCTTAGTGGTTTAGGTCTCTGGCTACAGGTTTGGAGTTTGATTCCCCACTGTGCCTTCTTGACAAAGACTGGACTGGATGATTGATTAATAAGGTCCCTTCCAGCTCTGCAGTTCTAAGGTTATTTATTTACAGTATATCACAGAAGTGAGTACACCCCATCACATTTCATAAATATTTTAGTACATCTTTTCATGTGACAACACTGAAGAAATTACACTTGGCTACAATGTAAAGCAGTGAGTATACAGCTTGTATAACAGTGTAAATGTCCTGTCCCCTCAGAATAACGCAACAGACAGCCTTTAATATCTAAACCGCTGGCAACAAAAGTGAGTATACTGTATATTTATTAATTTAGAGCCATAAATGGCTCAATCATTCTGAAGGGTAAAATGATTCTTTTCCAGGTACGCAAATTTGGTCTTATCAATGTATTTCATCTTTTTTAATAGGTTGTAGATTTATGGTCACTTGTGTTTTTACTAAAACAGTGCTGCTTTTGTAAAAATCACAACTCAAAACCCCTTTGCCCAAACATCCCCAAATTTGGCACAAAGCAAGACTTTCTGCAATTTCCGTGCCAAATTTGGTATTGATCCAAGGTCCAGTTATAATTTTTTGTTTGGGGCATCCCTATTTTTTATTTCACTTGTGGAATGTTTTCTAATATATATGGCTGCACATCTATGCAATCATAAACGAGTAGAATTGGGGCTTGAATGGGCTACTTTGTATCAGAGATCATGATTCTTTAGGCTGTGCTGGTTATTATAGAAGTGCCTACCTGTACATTTTATTATTTTTTGGAATCAGTTTTGTATTTTTAAATCATGTTCCCAAGGACTTATCTCTGTGACTTTTCTACCTTGCATTAAGTGTTTGCTTTGATGTGCTTTAGTTCTTTTCTTTAATATTTAATACAATTTAGTTTCATCCTAGACACAATCCATCCCACCCACCACCCATCTGCTTGGTTTACATACCAGAGAGTTCCCCAGTTAAGGACATAAAAAAAGGCAAGCTCTTAGGCTTAGAGTTTGTTTGTTTGCTTGCTTTGTGTATTGCTGTTCTCAGAACAAGGAATGGAGACTGCCCTCACAACAGAATACCTCCCCTCTGTGACATAAGCAGGATCTCCCTTCATCTTGAGTAGACAAAGGAGGGGAGGTGATGGTATCTTCTAGGTCAAGATGTGATACCAATAAGCTTGGCTTTTCAGAGAGGCCAGCCAGGGAATAAGCTTTACATTAGGTCTGGGGAGTTTTCTTTTAGGATTTGGGGGTCATTTTCAGGGATCCCCCTGGAGGGACTCACATTGGAATCAAGGAGAGAAGCCATTTTTTCCTTGTCCTGATGAGAGCATTCTTTGCTAGTTCTACTCTGAGGCCCATTAGATTCCACTTTGAGCCACAAGGCAGAGTCAGACTTACTTAGAAGCCTGACTTATTAGAAGCCATCATTCATTCCCACAAGGTCTACCTTCACCTATGAGGCACTACTTCCCTTTGGTCCCAAAGCTCTACTCTTTGAATCAAGAATAAGCTTGGAATGTACTAACTGCTGTGTTGCCCATAGTATCAATCACTGCAAAAATGAAATTGCAAACTTTGAGAAACAGACACAAAATTTCACAAGGTTTACAAATGATCCTGTCCTGTTGAGGTATTCAGTGTCCATGGTTTTGCATTGACATTATGTAGACATTTTCTGTACAGACATTTTAGTGCACAGACAAGTGGGTCCCCCACCCCCAGATTGGTGCACATTTCACATAGTTTTTCAAGTACCACTGAAATAGCTCATTTAACTCATTGGTATTGGCATTTATTACCTGAAATTTCCTTCGGGCTACAAAATACTGCATTCTCCTTATGACTTTGACAGCTGTTCGATGGGCTTCTGTTAGCCTATGAAACAAATCAGACAGAGGGACTAAAAACAACTTCAAATACAGAGCAAAATAATTGACACAATAGAAATTTACAAGAAGATGTGAACCAATTCATATCCCTTTAGATTGTTTGCTTTGCCTTCTTATACCAGTTGGATGTTAGATCTCTAACAGCTGAGACCTTGTTTTCTTTCCCTTCTTTTTTCTTTCAGATAATAGAGGCCCAGTTTGCCCTTATTGAAAATGGTTCAAAGTGGGAAAGAGAGAGACTTATTTGCCTTCAGAAGAGCCCAGCACCTGGTCTCTTCCTGTTTGTTTGTTTGTGTGAGTCAATGTTCTAAGGATGCTTCCTTTGCAATGCAGTACGCAGAGCCTCAGAGGTCATGTTTTAGGCCGCCAGCACTCTTAAAGGGGTTACCTGATAAGAGCAATAGTACACAGGTGCAGTTTGAGGTTAGTCATTTGATGATGATGGTTTTCCTGTGACTATAGACGGGTGAATTTTGTTTTGGAAGAGAATGCCATCAGTGCAAGCAGTTAATAATGTAGGGAAATGTGGAACACCTTTACAGCTTTCGTTATGATCCTCCTTGAAAACTGCACACAAACTACAGCCTCAGAGAAATCAAGCATGGGGAAATATTTAGAAATCTATATGACAAAACACTTAAGGCAGCCTACACAAACACCCCCTCCCCACTCTGAGACACATAAAAACTAGAAGAAAATTTGCTCCTCCTTGAGGCTAAAACCAAAGTGGAAAAGACCCATGACCCCTGTACACCCAACAGATACACACGCTAGAAGTGCTGGCAATCTTTTTCTGCTTCTCTTGGAATTCTTTGGGTATTCTGCCTGATGAGAATGCTTCAAATTTAATTCAAATTTAGCTTTTTGTGAAACTTCATTGACCCCTTGTGACTCCTCCCATTTTAAATTTATGACCGTAATGAAATGGCACAGCAGTGATCTGTGATCTTTGGTAATTGGGGAGGGGTATCAATTACATTTTATCTGCTATCTCTTATCACTTAAGTCGCTGGTGCCTATATGCTTGTGACTCTATTCCATCACTCAAGGCTCGTGTAAATAGGGGAAGTAAATGGGAAAACAGAACCAACCAATGCACCATAGGAGAGGAACAAATGCACATATATGTACATATAGCCAAGAGCAGTGCCCAGTTCGCAATATTTCCTTTTCACATTCATTGTGTGAAAGGCAGAAACACAGTGATTTTACATGTTTGTGTTTATATTTAGATGCTTGCTGAGGAGGAGCTTGAAACCAACTTGCATACTGCAACTGTCTCCGCCTAAGAAGCAAACTTCGCCTCAATATCATAAGCCATGTGAATTTGGTATATTAATAACAGCATATAAGTTTGGAACTACCCACAACATCTTGATGCACAGCCTTGAAGAAGATGATTTATCATCAAAAGCTCACTGTTTTTCATTTGTCATTTTGTTTTATATTATTAATGGTCAATTAAAGATATCACTTCTTCTGCATTTGTACTGACTAGGAAAAAAAATTATGTCCCATTGCTACAGACATTGACAGTATATTAACATTCCTTTTCCTCTCTACTCCTAGTAGTCCTTCATCAAAGAACTGAAAAAGAGTTCTAAAGACCAGATTAAAGAACTGCTACAGAGCTAGAGGGGGAAAAAAGGAGGCTGCCATTTTTGTTTGTAACCCTCAAAATACAATTATTTGTTTATGGGATGGGGTGAGGAAAATGACTTTTGTACGCACAGAGTGGATGGTAGAAAGTGGAACCAAATGAGATGAGGAAAAGAAATGACAAATTTATAACAATGGTAATGAATTTTCAATATGATATTGACATTATTGACACCAACAACGAATATTTGAAGTACAGTCTACTAAAACAACCTCATGATAGAATGATTTACTTGTCTTTCAGCTGGTCTTTGAAGTATAAATGGAAATGTCTTTTATAAAAAATGCAACTTTTGGCTACAGCTAAACTCAAGAATTTGGGTAAAATGAGCTTATTAATATATATAATGTGTTAAGAATCCCTGCTCTTTGTTTAATCCTCAAGGTATACACTGGGATTTGTGAATGAAACTCCAACTTCCTCTCTCCCTCCCTGGCACACACTTTCCTTTGTAATTTCTTTTCCCCACAACAATTACTTTGAGATCTGTAACAGATTGCCTTGGGAAGCTGAAGTATTCTGAAACTGGCTTTTGTGTGTAGCCATTTCTATAAAAGAAATTTCTAAAACAGTACAATCTTTCATTATTTTGCTGCCATTTCGAATGTCATAGTTGTGTCCATTTATTTTCGTGTGTAGGGATTGTCCTGTTTGCCCTACGCAAAATGCGGCAGATACAGAAGAGCAGTAAAACAGAACTACATTCAAGAGACTGAGAGACAATGATCATACATTCCATTTTATATGTTACTATCCACAGACCCAAGTGTTGAGTACCAAAAGAATTCCCATTGAAAAATTCACCAGAGGTATATATGACCAAATCCAGACAGACATGCCACAAGAACCTCAACCAGGCTCTTTCTAGCTATCACCCAGAATACAAAAAAAAAAAAAAAAAAAAAAAAAGAAGAAGATTGTTGGAGTTTCTGGATATATAGGTCCTATCCTCAAAACATATCCCACCAATATTCTATGTAAGGGATATAACTGAGGAAACCAGAGGCTAGTCACAGCCTCCCAGATCAACCAGCTTAGCCACTGTGGATATAGAGGAGATTTTCACCAACATTCCATACAAGGGTAGACTACAAACTATTGAGAATATCATTCTGAACAAGGCCACAGGACATGTAGTTTCTAACCCATTTGACTTTTAGTCCCACAGAACTACATCGCCACTGGGATTAATGTGTATCTCCAGATCAACAGGATGGCTATGGTGCCACAGAATGCAAACACATTCATGGTCAACATGGAACAATGCTTCCTCAGGCGTTTCTATGAGATTCTTTCTTTCTTTCTTTCTTTCTTTGTATCAGAGTGTTGCATGATTTAAAATTATGAACACATATGAAATATATTTTTTAATATTATTTTTTAAAGAGGAAAGTTAGGTGTGACCAGACATTGTGTATAATGCTAATTTGGGCCTAAGAGTGTAAGCAAGCTCTGGATTGAAAGTCCTTGATTTAAAATCACAAATGAGACATGAATTCACTGAGTAGCTTCAGGAAAGCTGCCATCTCTCAGACATGTCTTTGTAATACACTGAGGCAGTGGTGTCGAACTGTGGCCCTCCAGATGTTCTTGGACTTCAACTCCCAGAAGCCTTCACCACCACCTCTGCTGGCCAGGATTTCTGGGAGTTGAAGGCCAAGAACATCTGGAGGGCCACAGTTCGACACCACTGCACTAAGGAATAACACTATTCTACTTCAGAGAACTCTGCTGTATGCTTGAAATAGAATGGGTAGCCCTTTTGTTGATAAATAGTCCACCTCTTAGAATCAGAAGGGAGCCACCAACATTGAAGTGCTAAGAATTGAAAGTACTATAAACCTCTCTTGATTCCATCGCAGTTCAACAAAATAGGGGAGATGATCAAAGACCAGATTTCCTGATAAATCAACAAACTGAAATATATAGATTACTTCCTGGAAAGCTGACTGCCTTTTTTTAAAAATACTTTGATTCTACCCAATTCTTGTAAACAAGGCCTGAAAAGTTTCAGACAGCTTTTGTTTTGTGGAGTTCCTTCAAAGTAGTTTGCTACACAGCTGTGCTTGCCTAGTTATTGTTGCTCCTTACTTTTATTCAAGACTTCTTTTTATTCTGTGGAGTAGTAAGTACTGATTCACTACTTGCATTTGTCATTGGCTTACTGTCTGGTGCTTTTAGTAATACCTATACAGGTACTTTAAAAATGTAACAGAATAAGAGAACTCACTCAGCTTCTCTGTTGTTATTTATTTTCTTTTATGTTGAGGTTTTCATATGGAAGTTGAAGTAGATAATACACTTAGCATTTATTAAGATAAGACATGGGCTATTTGTATCTACTGTATATGAATAGATATGAATACAAATAGTGGCACCACAGTTGCCATGGCAGCCCATTCCCTCCCTCTCGAACTGGCTGGTCCACTCAACTTTCACAGCAGGGCACTTGGCTCCATCATCACCTTTGCGCCAATCATGGAAGGAGCCTGACTGGATGTTCCCTGCCTAACTGTGTAGCTGATCACTGCGGCATGGAGGTGGGATAAGGAGTCTCCTTGCTCGGACAATAAGTGGTCAGCTATGTGGGGAGGCAGGGAAGAGATGGCCAGGCTCCTTCTGTGACTGAGGCGACAATGATGGCAACAGAGCCAAGTATCACACTGTGAAGGATGAGTGGACCAGCTGGTTCTGGGTGGAGGGAATGGGCCCCCATGGCATCTGTGGCGCTGCTACCCTGTTTGCCCGAAAATAAGACCTAACCTGAAAATAAGCCCTAGTAGGATTTTTCAGGATGCTTGAAATATACCGTAAGCCCTATCCTCCAAATAAGCCCCAATTAAGTGAAACCCCGCCCACTTCCCTTGTGCAGCAACCAGAAGATGAAATGACTGTATTTGAATAAATGTAGATTGTTGTACATTTAAAAAAAAATAAAACATCCCTTGAAAATAAGTCCTAATCCATTTTTGGAGCAAAAATTAATATAAGACCCTGTCTTGTTTTCAGGAAAACAGGGTATTAAGGAATTGTCTGGTTTTTCACAAACATGTCTTTAAAAAAGGAGATCATTTTCCTAAGCTATTCTTGGGGCTCAGAAAAACAGCACCCCCTACACTCTGTTATTTCAAAAGCCCTGTTCATCAGTCCTCCACCTCTAAAAACACATTCCTCTTTGCCTTCATTTGTTTGTCAAGCAGTATCTTTGGATGCAGCAGCAACGCATAAGAAGAGGGGAGGAGCATGGTTTCATTACGCCTTCCGTCCATCTTTCTGACCATATTGCAACATGCCAAGGTAGCAGCACTTTGGAAAGCAAAGCACTGGCAGCTGTTCAACAATGGCAGAGGCAATTCTCCTGGTACCTTGTGTCGTTCTTGCACTTTCCTGGGCTTTGTGCCACCACCCGAAAGCCAATCTAAAACAAATTAAATAAAAAGGGAAAGAAAAAAAAGGAGGAAACAAAGGAAATGACTAGCTCATCTCCTTTCCCTTGTGTCCTCAGCTTGTCATTATAGTTAAAAGTTTTGAATGATAGAGCTGAAATAAGTGAAACAAGTTACTCATGGCTTATATGTTCTGTTGATCTCCATTGGTCTCCATAAAGCCTGACTAAGTCTAAAACTATCTCACTGTATGGCTTCCTAAGCAAGCTGTTTGGACACTAAAACTACATATTAGTTACCAATTTACAAATGTAACTAACAGGTTACTTCTGAGTTTAAATGTAACAAAAGTTATGTTAAAAATTGAAATGCTATATTGGCTGTGGCACAAAGCAGACTATCCTCTCATCCACCATATCATAACTTCAGTATGCAGAACAGAGTACAAAACAGCACAAGGTTGTACTTGAACGGATTGATATTTGGAGAGGCCAGACTACTGTAACTATATAAGTACCTACAAATTTACCTTACATATAAAAATATTAGTTACAAATAACTAGTTATTTGCAACTAGTTACATCCTGTTTCTGCATATACCTTATCCATGTAGTTTCCCCCATTATCGATAGTCTTTCATATAAACTTTCCCTGAGCACAGAACAATCTTGATGGTTTTGACCTCATTTCCAAAATTGTTTTTGATTGATCATTAACGTATACATATAGGCAAAAAAAAATAAAAATCAATGCACATAAATACATGGTAGGCTTTGAAATCTGTGCCATACATTTTTGTTAAACTCCCAGAAATATTTGTTACAGCAATGTATTTTACAGTAAGATTAGGCAAGAAGGTTCTAAAATTTATCTTTTTTACTCGAAGTAAAAATGAATTACAGCTAAGACTAAGACAAAGGTTTCAGCATGCATTGATCAATCTCATATCAGAAGACGCCTCCATCTAAAATCTGAGGTTAATGTTTCAATGAAGTCAAGATGCAGTTCTAGGCCAGCACTAGATTTTTGTTTCAGAGCAACATTTGTTGTTGTGACTCAAGTAGTTCATAACTCATGTCTATAACTGTATATCACAACCAGCAGTAACATGACCAGGGTTATAGCATACCATGAGAATTAGAGCTTGCAAATTAATGGCCAAGTAAGAATATATAACAGGGACGTGGTGGCGCTGCGGGCTAAACCGCAGAAGCCTGTGCTGCAGGGTCAGAAGACCAGCAGTTGTAAGATCGAATCCACGCAATGGAGTGAGCTCCCGTCGCTTGTCCCAGCTCCCGCCAACCTAGCGGTTCGAAAGCATGCAAATGCAAGTAGATCAATAGGGGCCACCTCGGTGGGAAGGTAACAGCATTCCGTGTCTAAGTTGCACTGGCCATGTGACCATGGAAGATTGTCTTCGGACAAAACACTGGCTCTATGGCTTGGAAACGGGGATGAGCACCGCCCCCCAGAGTTGAACACGACTGGACAAAAATTGTCAAGGGGAACCTTTACCTTTACCTAGCAATATATAATAGATAGGATATTTAAAAGATCTTCATTTAGGTGTTCTCTCTTTTAAGCCAGTATACACTTTCATCGACTCTGCTTTCCTAAGTAGGCCCTGGGATACATACTATGGTCTATAACCAACAATGCAATTTTTGGGTGGCTAATAGCCTTGCTTAACAGCAATGCCTTTCCGTACAATGTTCTTTTGATGATAACAAACAAAAGAGTATGAAATGAGTGAACATTTCCTCCACTTACACAATCTGAGCACATGATACAATGTTTTGGCATATTTGTTTAAATTCTGCCTTTGCCTCGATAGAGGAAAAATATAGCTCATAACATAGCTTTAAAAGTATGTAAATAAACAACACAGTGAGTTTTAATATCAAAATGCAATCAATGAATGTTCTTGTCTAAAACAAATTAGAAAAAACAAGTTGGAAACACGCTAAAATTTTGTAGAGAAACAAAAAAGGCGCAGCAGCCTCACCTCCATTAGATACCTCTTTCTCTTCAGCTAGCCTGTTTCTAAAAGTTGGCTAGAATAAAAAGGTCTTTGCCTGATGTTGGAAGGACAGCAGAGAAGGTGGTTAGTCCCGCCTTCCCTGAAGGGCGTTCTGAAGCTTAGTAAGAGCCAAGGTTGGCCAAGACTGACTGGCCCCAGCCTTCTCAGACACATGGAGTGAAAATCTCTTCTCTCCAATTTGCTTGGGAATTCCAGGCACCCAACTACACTGATAATAGGGACATGGTGGTGCTGTGGGCTAAACCGCAGGAAGCCTGTGCTGCAGGGTCAGAAGACCAGCAGTTGTAAGATCGAATCCACGCAATGGAGTGAGCTCCCGTCGCTTGTCCCAGCTCCCGCCAACCTAGCGGTTCGAAAGCATGCAAATGCAAGTAGATAAATAGGGACCACTTCGGTGGGAAGGTAACAGCGTTCCGTGTCTAAGTCGCACTGGCCATATGACCACGGAAGATTGTCTTTGGACAAACGCTGGCTCTATGGCTTGGAAACGGGGATGAGCACCGCCCCCTAGAGTTGAACACGACTGGACAAAAATTGTCAAGGGGAACCTTTACCTTACCTAACTACACTGATAGGCTGAGAGGGGAAATGCCAAGAAAAAGGCCTGCACTTTCCACAGGGGTCCAAGTGAGGCCTTTTTGGCCTCCCAAGGCAGCAGCCACAATGTTGCCAACCTCCACTATCCACTGTCAAACTGCCCCCCCCCATATAAGCCCAGGAGCACCACAGCTATTTAATTGTGTTTTAACATTATAATTTAGCAGCCAGTATGCCACTGAGTTATATGACCAGGATAGGTTGATCACATAAGTGGTCCCCCAATTCCAGCTGTCTCTCTTTTGGTCTCATACTAGTTGTGTGATCAGTCATGCAATGGGGAGGGGTTGGGATCTGCTAGAACAGGGAAGGCCTATGTGATTGTCCTTCCATAAAGAACAGGATAACAGCATACAGTATCTCTCTCTCCCTCCCTCCCTCCCATCTGGTGAGCTACCTAGATTCTCTTTGGGGAAAAGATAAGCTTTTCATGGAACAGAGCTCACTTCTGCAAATCCATAATGTAGACCTAACTGTCCTAAAAAGTACTCCCAAAGTACATAAATAACCAACACCACCTACATCTGTTACCACTGAAATCGTTGCTTTGATGGCAGAAAGGATATCATTCCAGATTTAACTCAAGAACAAATAGCAGACAAACAAACAAACAAAAATTATTGAGAAATATTCTCGGGAAGGTTCAAAGGCTTGCTCTCAGATACGTTCAATATGAGGTTACAAAAAAGCAGTTATAATCTCTCATGAGAACACAATGTTCTCAAACCAGGTCAAAAGGATTACTTACTTTTTAATATACATCAGTTTGTGTTTTCATGAATAGCTACTACATAGGCCCATTTCTATGTTAATAATAATAATCACTTGATGGGTCAAAGTCAGCAAGTTATTCCAAAAACACAGATGTCTCTAAAAACTAATCATATGCCATAAGCATGTATCCTTGCATGTGTCTGCATGGGAGGAAGTGTTTCTATGCTCTCCTGGTAAAATTAAGAATTAAAATTATGGATGAAGAACTGTCTGAAGATATAAAACACAGAATTAAAATAAAACTGTGGTTTGAGCCAAACTGGGCACAAGAGAAAACCCTGATGGGAAGGGATACTAGTCATAAGACAAACACCAATATTGTCATAGCTTGTATACATGAGCAAATTGTTGATGTTAACCTACTGTGCCTGAAGCATCTCAGTCACAGTGACTTTGACTGCATGCTCAGACCATTAGATCTGGAAAAGCACCATTTTTGTCTGTAAAGTCCACTGAGACTCTTCCAAGTGTAAGTGGTCCGAGAAATGCATACTTAAGAAGGTCAAAGATCAAGACTGTGAGGAAAATATAGAAACAAAGGTTACATTCTTCTTTAGCAGTTGACATGCGATTTCCTCCTTGGGTAGTCTTTAAGAATGTGCAAATTTTAGTGTAACTGCAGACAGGAGAGAGTAATGCCAGTGGTCATATGGAATGTGGCATATCTAACATCTAACACTATACGTGATTTATCTATTTACAGACACAGCATACATACCTTCCGATTAAAATAGCTCCAGTGCAGAGGAAGTGAGGTCTGAATTTCTACAGAAACACTTGAATAATCTCATGAGGAAGTTTATACCGTCTCCTGTGCTGAACACTGAAAGCTTACCTTTCCCCAAGACTCTTGGAAATCTGTTTGCTTCCTTGTAGTTTTAACCTCTGAGATCTTGTTTTACAAATAAATACTTTATTCGTTAAAGTCAAATGCTACACAGCTTGTTTCAGGCCATGCTTATTTCTTAAAGCAATAATCAAAGATCTGGATTCCTTTTTAAACAATTGGGCTAAAGCTCCAAATTAATACTGGGAATGACACATTTCATTTACTAAGGCCACTGTCAGATAGATGGCTCTTCATGCTACTTATTACAAGGTACTGTCTACCTATCATGTCTTTTGCTCCATGAAAGGTTTTCTGGGGGAAAAAATGGAAGAAGCATTGGAAAAAGAAAAGAGGAATGCTACAATAGCTAAACCCCTGTTGCTTAGTGTGGTAAAACACAGTAAAACATGCTCACTGAATCAGTGGGGATGCAATGAGTCAACTTTGGTGTAAGTTCCATTGATTCAAATGGGCCTACTCTAGTTGTGTCTCACCATGGTAAAGTAAAGTAGGCCTATTTGAACAATGAATCTTACAGAGGAGTTAAGTGACCAACTCCCCAATTATACAGTGAGCCTATACTAGTGTGATTTAATATATTAAGCAACTGAACTTCAGCCAAGGTAATTGTGAAATTTAGTGAATGAAGCAGGGCAACTGTGTGATGAAACCATTATCAGAGAGTACTCTAGACAGCTAAGAGCAGTGCCATAGTTTTGGGTCCAATTCAAAGTGCAGTTTTTAACAATTAAATGCCTAAACAGGCTAGGGCCAGGTTACTTGAAGGAGTACCTCCTCCCATATTGACCTACTCAGACTCTAAGGATGTGTCCAGACAGGCATTTGTTCTCTGTTTGGTACTGTACCTTGCTGGGGCAGATTAGTCCACACCTTTTTCCAGCATCCACACGACAAGAAGACTAATTTGCCCCAGGGTACCCCAGCTTGGTCCTTTTTCAGCCCGTCAGGGGCTTCTGCTTTTTGGTGTGGGTTGGTGCCCTCTAGTTTAGCCCATTCCCCTTGCATGCAGTCAGTGGGAAGGGACTAAAATTGAGCCTCACAACTGTCAAAGCTTCTAAGGCTCCTTCCAGCTGGATTTTCTGGTATTGTGAAATGGTGAATAAACAGGATATGGGCAAATTGAACACTTAAGAAAGCAAAGAAAAACATGTTGATTTTTTCTTTTTTCCTCCCCTTTTTTCATGGGGAGTTTGTTACGAGCAAAAGAGAGGTGGGAAAGGTAAGTGTGGCTAGAAGGCAACTTGCAAATGGAGAGATATATGTGGATCTTCAGCAGAGCGTTAAGAGTCTCTTTTGATGACCTTTTATTCAAAAAGATGCCCTCAATCTGTTCATTCCAGTTCTCAGAGGTTTGCGGAAAAAAGGAGCAGCTATTATGATTCTATGCAGTTCTCATTATTTTTATTCAGTTTCTATTTTTTAATTTGTGCAAAAAAAATAATCCTTGCAAATGTGAAATGTGAAATCTCACGTCTCACAAAAAACTTCTTGCAGGCAAGGAGAAAAATGTGCATCTTCTCTTTCGTGTACATAAGAACAGGACAAGTGAAGATTTACTTCTCTAATCTAGGGTTAGTGTCATAGGAGATCTGTTTAAATTAAAAGAGTTTAGATTAGTCATAGGCATGAATACTTGTACAATTCCTTGTTCTTATTGATTTAGGCTGTCCTGACACAAGATGCATCAGCAAGAAATTTTAAAGTCCCACAAGTTTCTTTCCTTCCCAGAGGAGCTCTGTTCCTGCCTCAGGGTCTCCGAGTTATTGTTTTTAAAATGTATTTAGTGTCCTTCTTTAATGAGAAGCAAAGCAAACCATATTACTCACAACAAGTACAAAGATACTGGCTGATTTTGAAAGTATGCAAACAACCTATCTATTGCTTTACTCTTTTAAATAAAGGAGTGGTCATCTTAAACTTGGACAGTTTGGGTGATTTGTGTGATACCACAAACTGCTCACTACCTTGGTGCATGCGCTCGTAATCTCAAGATTAGATCACTGTAACGCGCTCTACGAGGGGCTGCCTTTGAGGCTGACACAGAAACTTCAGGTGGTGCAGAATGCAGCGGCCAGGCTCCTTACAGGAGTGAGAAAATATCAACACATCTCTCCAATGCTGGCCGCATTGCATTGGCTGACCATCTGTTTCCGTGTCAACTTCAAAGTTTTAATGCTTACCTATAAGGCCCTAAACGGTTTAGGACCTCGATATTTGGCAGAACGCCTCCTCCCACCAAGGTCTACCCGGATCAGGAGGTGAGGAGGTGAGGCTGGGGAACCTGACGCCGAGAGAGGCCCGGAAGGAGAAGACACGAAACCGGGCCTTCTCGGCGGTGGCTCCTCGCCTCTGGAACAATCTCCCCCCGGCGATTCGCGCGGCCCCCATGCTGGGCACCTTTAAAACCCAATTAAAAACATGGCTGTTTATTCAGGCCTTCCCTCCAGCCAACTCTTGATTTCTTCTTACTTTTCCTTTTATTTTTACTGCTGTTCTTGTTTGATTATTATGTATTTGTCTATGTTTTATTATTTGATTTTATATTTGGAAGCCGCCTAGAGTGGTCCGGTGGGCCAGATAGGCGGGGTATAAATAAAATAAAATAAAATAAATAAATAAATAAATAAATAAATAAATAAATATTTTTGTAAAGGGACTTTTTTTTTAACAAAACATAATCTAAAAAAATAAAATCCACACCCAACTTTCGCCAGTTCAAGAACTCTGCCAAATCTTTATTGGCAAGGAGAATGCTGCAGTTTCTTGTCCTTGTTCATGTCTGGAGCCAAGCCAAAAGCAATATCCTCCTTATCTTGAGAGCCGGACTAGATCAGGACATCTTATATGTGATATGGAGGTATTGGTGATGGTGTTCTTTTCTTGCCACGTACACTAAATGCATGGGGTGTTCTCCAGCCAAAGGTAAACTGGATTGTGCCCATAATGATTAAATAACTGATATTTTCCCACCTTTAGCAGTGCATAGAAACCCTTTCCTGAAGCAACCTACTTCACTTTGTTTAAGGGTAAGGCTTATATATCTTACTTTGGGGTACATACAAGGCTGGATTTTCATTACAGTAATCCAACTATAATTTTCTTACTAATACATATGACAATATATAGTTACTTGTTTCACTTGTATATATTGTCTCACACACTTTGTAAGTTTTTGAAAAAACTGCATTAAAAGAAGTTTCTGCTATCTATCCAGAAAATGTAGGAAGAGTGGAATCCAGCAGAAACCAGTGTATACTCTGGCTTAGGCGGGCTCAACCATTTCCTTTGATTTCTCAGCAAAAAAAAAAAAGAAAGTACAAGAAATTCAGCTATATGCAGGGTAGGACTAGCTGTGCACCCTGTAATACAATAGCATTTCTTGTCTGCTGTTTACAGCAAAGCATGCTGATGCAAAGAAAGTGCTGAAGCAGGATTTAGAATGCACAGAGTCTAGTTCATAGATAATGTAGTATTTGGCAGATTAGACAAATTAAAAGAGAGGTGGTTCTGTTTTCTGTTCTGACCATATGTGCAGCCCTCAATTGTTTATTTAGGCAATCAAAAGGATTACTCAGTAACTAAAGCCTCTACCTGCACTCTACCACAGGAATAATGGTACTTGAATAATTCCATTTTTCCTTCTCACCCTTTCCTAAATTGCGCCACAAGAGTTAAAGAGGCCTAGCAATGGGTCAGCAAAGGGCAAGCACAAAAACCAATTAAAACCTTCTCTTCTTAGGTGCCTGACCTTTGTGGCACAAACCCTCCAGCTTTCAGACAGCAGACTACTGTGTGCTTGGTGTCATAGCAGCTTTTTCCTAAGCCACCAGTTCTGTTTTCAGCAAAAGACATGCAAGTCTGACAACAGCATTGAAAACCTTTTCGAATAAGCTTAAGAAATGAAAGGGTGTGTTTTTCAAGCAAAAAAAAAAAAATAAGGTAGAAATCATGTTTAAATGATCTCTGCCTCATATTAAAAAAATAAGGCATGGCTTCTCTGTCCTTTGAAGTATTCTACTACCCTTTTAATTTCCTTTGACAAATTTGGAAACAGGAAGGAATAGTTTACTAATAGTGAAATACATATGATGAATACGTGTGACATGCACTAGAAAACATGCTCACTCCCATATTTATTTATATATTTATATATTTATATAGAACATTTTCTATCCTGCTTTTCCAATTGCTTTGCACTTACTACTCATGATAGCTCACAAAACTTGCAAATTACAATATCATAAAAATACAATAACATCCATTAAAATAAAGTATAACGAATTATGTCTGTCCGTTTATGCTCATTCCTTAACAACAGCTCCGAACAGATAATAAAACTGAATTGAACCTGAAGCCAGGTCCCTCCAGTCGAAAGAGAAGCTATCCAAAACACAACTGACAGTTGGTCCAAATCTGTTGAAAAGAAAAGGTCAGGTAGGCAGCTGGAGATGGTTGGCAGAAAGAAAACTGGTGACTGCAGAGTAGAGCTCAGAAAGGGGACTGGTTTTCAATATGAGAGGTCTTTGCTGGAAGAAGATGTGAAGGAAATGAGAGATGGTGGCTGGGAGAGAAAGAAGCCGTGTAATGAGGTTGGGGTGCCGTTTCAAAGGGGCACCTGAGCCCAGAAGGGTGGAAGTAGCACCAAAGGGAACTTTGGCAAGTATCCCTTAGAAATGAATGGCAGTAGAATCCATAAGCAGCAGGAAGAGCTGAGGGAGGGGGCAGAGGAAGTCAGCTGGACAGCATCTGTTCCTCATGAGGAAATGGCTGGAGTGAGAGTGCAGCGCAATCTGGTCTCAGGGAAAAGTGGACCTTCTAATCTGCAGGGAAAGTTTTTGAGATAGCAAAGCTTTAGCTAGGAGAGTTCATCTTACATACGTATTACGAACAGTAACCAAGGATATTTAATCTAACTATATTTAAGGAATTTTAACCAGTTATTTCCATCTATAAACAGTAAATATGTTAGCTTTATTCATCCTGTAAGTTTGTCCCTGGTGCCCACTCAGTTTCTGTAACAAAACAGGTGATTTATTTTCATTTCAATATGTTTTATAGTTAAGTAATCCTTCCTTATCTGTGATATCTAGTTGTGAATTTTATTTCACAAAGTGGCAGGGACTTCCACAAACCCAAACTTCAAAATTGTATAAGGGGAATATAGGTGGGGAACACTCTATCTCATCACATGTAACAGTTGTAGTGAGATGACCTACAGTGTTTTGCAACATTTATCTAAATTGTTAGGGGGCAAGTTAGAGCTTTCTGTTTGGATGAGTTGTGATTACTTAATGCAAAGAAGAAGAAGAAGTCAGTTTCTGGGATCTTTCCTTGTTTAGTTTCTGCTTGTGAATGGGAGTCAACCATCTTGACAGTTGAGACTGGTGTCATCAACTCTCTGCTATGAAAAACTGGCATTCTTTTTCCTGCTGGCAACATGGAAAAAAAAAAAGCAAATTGGAAAGCAATGTTGGCTCATTCCAGGCATTCTGAATTGTGGGCACAGCAACAGTATCTCATAGTCATAAACTAGAGTGGTCTTTTTTTAAGATGGAATTTTGTGGCTTTTTAAAATGGCAGTTTAACAACATATAAAACGCCTTTCAATGGAAGAAGTCACTTGGAGGCCGAGCCTATATTACCATATATATACAGTTTGTGGAAGGACAACATTTTTTAGGGCTGCTAACCCACTGGACAAACTTATCAAGCAATAAGTCCCACGAAGTTTCCTTAACTTCTCTTTCTCTGGCTCCTCTTCCTCTCTCTTCCTCTCCCTCCCTCACACACCAACTTTAAAAGCTTTTCTTCAAACATTTCCAGCTTCAGCACACAAGTTCATACTGTCTACTAACAATCTGAAAAACAAATTGCAGCTTCAAGAACCCACTCAAAAACTGTAACTTTTTTGTTTGGACTTCCCTCTCCTAAATATCAGATGTGAACTCCTGTGCACCTCAGTGCTGACTGCAGCTTCCTCTTAGTTAGTCAGAGAAGCCTGCCATCTAGGGACTCAAAATGATATTTCAGGTTCAGGACAAATCTTATTAATACAGAAGAATGTTTGTCTCAAAAGAGCTGTAAAACAGTAAGAGCTAGAAATCTGAACTCTTGCACAAGTACTGTTGAAGTTTCAGATTAAAGATGGGGGTACTTGCACAGGTGGACGTGACCTGCACAGGTGGACGTGACGAGGGTCTGGGCCCCTGGGGTCAGACCATCCATTCACCCATCTGCTGCCACCACTGGCTCTGCTCTCCCTTCCAATCGCTCCAGAGTTCCCGGTTGGCTATCCACTTATCTTCCTGACAGGGAGACTCATCTTCCCTCCTCCTGCCAGGAGTGGATAGTCAATCATGAGCTCCGGAGTGATTGGAAGGGAGAGCGGAGCCGGCAGTGGCAGTGGACACGTGAGTGGATGGTTATATCCAGCTTTGTTATATTGTTACATCCAGCTGTGTTGGGGTATTCTTATTCCTATATAAATACAGTACCCCTATTACAGATTAAACAAATGGTTGAAACATGCTGGCTGGGTTATGATGGCAGTAGTTGCTCTCTAACTGAAACAGTCAATTGTCCAAAACTATAAGACTTATAAACATGGCTTTTGCATTGATAATACTGATGTCTCAGCTTATACAAATGGCTGCGTTATATCTCACAAAGTTATATTGCCTGGGAGATACTGGGAGTTTTAATCCTGCAATAGAAACAGTCAAAACTTTAAACATGAAACAGCCATTTCCCAAATTATACAGACCAAATAAGTTATCGCTGACCACATGTTTCAAGTACTCTGGAAGTCTACTGAATTTACCTGTGGGGATCCTGGGGTTAGAGCTATCTTAATGTAGAAGATCTTTGTAATTATACACCAAGTAGTAGGTATGCAACACAAAATTTTGCATACTGAAGTAACTGAATGGGTTACATTTTGAGTGGTCGTGGAAGCCGGCCCATTCTGTGATCTGTAGTCCTTTTGACAATAGTGCTAATAAGCTGAATCACAATGAGGATAAACTGTGATATAGGTTATATATCTACTGGATGTGCTAGATGTGGAAGTCGTACCCCAAAGATGTTACCTGGGGGTTTCAGGGACTTATAGTCCACTTATCAAAATGGTAGGACCTAAAAAATTGAATGTTTGCAATTCTGATCTTCCAGCTTAAAAAACTGGATAAATGACATCACAATTGGCCATGATGGCTGTGGATTGTGGGAATTTTAACCCAAAGAATTTATCTGTGGGATTCTGAAAGTTGGAGACGCCTTACCAAAATAATAAAATGTGGAAACACAATATTTTGCAGGGATACTACTCATGTTCCATCTTTCTTAAATAACTGGAAAGATTGTATCTAAATAGGTCACGTTGCTTGGGGATTTTTGGAGTACTAGTCCAAATAAACTACATTTCTATCCTATGAATAAAGGGCTGAGTACTGGGTTGCAGAGGAGAGAAAAGCCAACATGAAAAAGGACACTAGGGCAGGATGAAAAAAGTGGTACAGCACTGAGTTGGTGGGTAGGTGGGACAAATAGGTTTCTACTTATGGTACAAACTGAATGAGTAGCTGGGTGGAGAGACCAGTGGAAATAAATCATTTGCACAGTGGCAAAGAAGCATGACGGCACTGGACTGAGAATTGTACTCACCAACTTTTAACCAGAGTAAAGTCAGATACACATTTGCTCGAAATAAAATATAGAAACAGGTATGTTCATAGTCAGAGTCTGACTACCTGGAGAGGCAAATAAAACTACATTTCTCCATCTTTCATATCTTGCAGATTACCGAAGAATTTGAGCCTCACTGTGTTTAAATCTATATTTTTTTGAAGAATGACTTTGTATGTTTACAGACATTCTTTTACCTGGCTTCACAAAGAAGTGGCCCTTGCACGTCTCCTATGTCCTCCCCCACCCTTTAATAATTATCCCCTAGTGTATTTCACAATTGTAAGTAAAGTTCTGTACACAAAGATGGCTTCCGTTCTTGCTAACCAAAGACTGTAACACAATGTAGCACAGTCAAGAAGATTTACAAGAAATGGGAGAACTGGAAACTGCTAAAACGCAAGGCTCTGGAGACTGCTATTATGGCATAAGTACAGACGTCATCAGGCTTGATAAGATCTTTGAAACACAGAATTTCCTAATGAGCACAACTAAACATAAGGAAATTGTTCAAAGTGAATCATCTTTATGTGGCATCATTATTAAAAGTAGAAACCACAACTATTTAATGCAGAACTGGGAATGAGATTATTAAACAAAGCCAACCAATGTGATTACATTTCAAAGGCTGTATGGCTCTTAGACTTCCTATTTAAAACATAAACTTTTTTTAAAAAACAGCATTCCCATATTAGCAGCCACACCTCATCCTACTATATCGAATTTTGCCAGATATTTCTACTTTTGAAAAAAGTATTTTGGCTGCAGAATAACTATGGATCTTGCAGTGAAAATTTTGTAAATTGAAACTCTGTCTAAAAACAAATCTCTGTCTAATTTATTAGTTTTTAAGGTGCCACAGAACTCTTCTTGGTTTTTGTCTCCCCTGAGTAATATGGCTAATAGGGATGAACACAGAATTCAGTCAAAATTTGGTATCTAATCCCAAACTGACCTCTTTGGATTGATCTTGTGCACTTCTCCCTCCAATGGACTTCTCTCTGAAAGGAACCTGGGGTCCATCCAAAGCTTTATTGAAGCTTCAGACATAGACTGTCTTGCTGACAAATACATGGTGTATAGGTGTGGGTATAATGTATTTGCGAAGGTTTTCGAGAACAGACAGATGGAGTGGCCATGGGCAGCCCTCTCAGCCCGGTTATAGCAAATTTCTACATGGAGCATTTTGAAAAAC
Source organism: Pogona vitticeps (assembly GCF_051106095.1). Taxonomy (NCBI): domain Eukaryota; kingdom Metazoa; phylum Chordata; class Lepidosauria; order Squamata; family Agamidae; genus Pogona; species Pogona vitticeps. Next base: position 100,118,224 of record NC_135787.1, on the reverse strand, counting down.
TTGCCCTGGCTTCGGCACCCCTCGCACCCACAGTCTGTTTCCGATATGTGGATGACACCTTTACAATCTGGAGTCACGGTGAAGAAAAATTGGAAGAATTTCTCAACCATCTCAGCAGCATCCTCCCAAATATACAATTCAACATGGAAAAAGAATCAGAGGGCCAACTCCCGTTTCTAGATGTCATAGTCCTATGCAAAACTGACCTCCAACTGGGACACAAGGTCTACAGAAAACCCACCCACCCAGACAGGTACCTACACAAAAACTCCAACCACCACCCACGGCAAAAAAGAGGCATAATCAAAACACTGGTAGACCGTGCAAATCGGAACTGTGAAGCTCAGTTTCTCAACACTGAACTTGACCACCTGAATTGGGCCCTGCAAGCAAATGGCTACTCCAAAAATGAAATCACAAGAGCCATCAAACCAAGAAAACAATACAGAACTGAAGAAGAAAAACAGCCACCCACAAACAAAGTATTTCTGCCATACATCAAAGGGGTCACAGACCACATGGGGAAACTTCTGGAAAAACACAACCTAAAAACAGTGTTCAAGCCCACCACAAAAATACAACAAATGTTACGGTCAGTAAAGGACAGAAGGGACCCCCCTCACCACTGCAGGAGTATACCGGATACCTTGCAGTTGTGGCCAGGTATACATTGGAATCACAAAACGAAGCATCCACACCAGAATCAAAGAACATGAGAGACACTGCAGACTAAAACAACCAGAAAAATCTGCAGTAGCTGAACATGCCCTAGAACAAACTGGACATGAAATTCTATTTCAAAATACTGAAATACTGGACAACACCAGCAATCATTACGTCGGACTGCACAGGGAAGCCATTGAAATCCACAAGCACCAGAAAAACTTCAACAAAAAAGAGGAAAGTTTGAAACTCAACAAAACTTGGCTCCCAGCTCTCAAAAATACAGCATGCAAAAGGTCACGAACTCTACCCAATCACAAGGTCAAGGGGATCACTACCATCAACCAAGGTGACAGATAATCTCCTTATCACAACAATACACCCAGAACAAAACACACTAATCACCCATCCACAGAAAACAATACACCCACAACAATACACACTAATCATCCCATCTCACAGCCATAAATACTCCACGCCCTAGCCAAACTACACCAGAGCACAGTTTGCTGTCCTCTGAAGATGCCAGCCACAGAGACTGGCAAAACGTTAGGAAAAATCACCTTCAGAACATGGCCAAGAAGCCCGAAAAACCCACAACAACCATATAGGTGTGGGTGTTTGTGTGTGCGCACAAGTAGATATTTATTTATTTATTTATTTATTTATTTATTTATTTATTTATTTATTTATTTATTTATTTATTTATTTATTTATTTATTTATTTATTTATTTATTTATTTATTTATTTATTTATTTATACATACCCCGCCCATCTGGTCTACTTTGAAAATGTAAATACGCCAAAGCTTAAAACTTGAATACTCCAATATAAATACTCCAAAGCTTAAAACTGCTTTGGCAAACAAAACATAAGTTTTCAAATCAAATTCTTCAGCTTTTAGGCATCCCTTGGAATGCCTACATTTCTCTCTCTCTCTTTTAAATCAGTTTTCACTGGAATATCAGTACAGTGATGCAGTGCTAAAGTTAAAAAAGAAAAAAATGAAAACAGACAGAAAGCAATGTCCCTGCCATCCAAAATCCACAAGGACTATATTTAATATTACAGGGACATTGTGTGGTAAATTAGAAAGTCCGTACTGGCCTCTTCAAATAACCTTCATTTGTAGTCAAAAAGAAGCAGGCTTTGCTGTGTGTTGTGTAGGCAAGATTTTTAAAATCGATTCTAATTATGCAAAACCTGACTCAACAGCTGTTCTTATAGTCAGTATAACTGCACCCTTAGAGAGTTCTTTTCCCTTTCTAGTACTGCTGTGTCTCATTATTTGAAAAGCCTTAAACTGGGTTTCAGGAGAAACTGGGGCAGTCACCCTGGGTGCAAAATGTTTAGGTGGTGCAATTTTTAGGGCCCTCACCTTCCCCCAACCCAGCTCCACTTTCAACAGCTGGTGATAAGCAGTCGTGGAGCTGTGGCTGAGGCAATGCTGGCACGAGCAGCCCCTGGCAGGATGGCCAGAAGAGGACAGGAACCAGCCAGGCACACTCCATCTCCACTTACATCCATGCAGGAGGGCCAAAGCCAAAGTAAGTCCTTCCAGTGGCCATGACAGTGTTGCTTGGGCAAACAGAGACAGAGTGGAGGGGCGGAGGGAAAGGGGGGGAAGAGGTGTCACCCGAGGGGTGCGATGGCAACCTTTGACAGGCCCCAGGCCTGCCGTATTGAGGAGTGAGTGTTTTGCACTTTCTTGACACTGCGCTTTGCCCCTTGTCTCTCCCCAACCCCAACCCCCGCTCCAAGCAGAATTTCGGACCAGTCCTATGGGAAGGGCTGAAGACATGGGAGAGGCAGCAGCAGGGACTTTTTATGTGTGGGAGGTGTAGCATGCTTCCACAGCTGCTCCTTGTGCTTTTCTTCCTTCTCCTGGCTGTCTGAGTCGAAGCTGCCAGGGAGTGCCTGGCCCACCACCACTGCCAGTGCAGACCTCGAGCAGCTCTGCAGCTGCTTCATGGTGCCGCCTCCTGTGCCCCACTCCACCCATCTGTTGCATCACAGAGCTGGCCTGTGACCTGAGCACCACAGTACAGTACTTGCCTTGCCCCAGGTGTTGGAAACCCACACTATGCCGCTGCCAGTACCTAGTGTTCTAGCTTTGCAACATTCTGTCCAGAGAGCACATGCATGATCTATACATTCTCCCCCAAAAGAAATTGCTTCCAAGTGAAATGAATCATTCTTCCTTAAAATGTTTAAGACATCTGCACCTTTCCTTTTAAAACTGTACATGATTTTTCTCCCTTAGGGCTCAACCAGTACTGGCTATCATTTCCACTGGGATGGCTTGCAAAGAACATAAGGGAGATTAAGATATGATTAAGCATACCACCTGGAAGGACCCAGATGATGTCCAGTCCCTCACCATGCTCCCCCCAGCAGGGTGAGGAAGGGTCTCCAGTAAGTGAAATATAATGTTGGGAGGATTTTGCATTGGAATGGATACCACTTGGAAAGCCCATTTGTTGTTGCAGATACCACCATCACCCAGTTTTCATGCAGCTATATTGTGATTTTAAGTATCATAAAGCTGCAAACAATTGAAAATTTTCAGCTATAATAAATGAGAAAGAAAAAGCACTCCTGTAATGCCTGTTACCATTGGTTTGGGGGTGGGAGGTGGAAATCAATTGCCTTAAAATCCAGATTTCTTTATTGACTGCTATGGCAAGATTAAGGTAAGGAGAGCTGTCCCTCTGTACTATGTGGCAACTTGTAGTAATAATGCAGAGCCCAGTAGGCTGGGAGAAGTTGAAAGCACCAGGAAAAGAGGAAGACCAAATATGAGATGAATTGACTTGATAAAGGAAGCCATGGCCCTGAGATTGCAAGAGCTGAACAGGGCTCTTGGTGACTGGACCTTTTGTAGGTCACTAATTCACTGGATTGGCAAAGGCCAGAAGGGCATTGATGGCATTATTACAGTCTTGTTGAAAGAGAATTATTATACATTTTGTACTACATGAAGTTGCCTTGTAACTTCTTAGTTTCTTATGTTGCTTGCTCTGTAGCTTTTGAAATCAATTTGTAACAGTTACTGATGAAAAGTTCTATTTGCAATGGGAAAATAAAATAGCAACAGCATTTTAAAGCATTGCCTCTCAAACTGGAAATCAACAAAAAAATTCTACAGTAACCTCTATGCGCATTTCCTGCCTTTGGAAATGAAAAAAAAGAAGTAGAAAGCCTTCACACTAATCATTCAGTTTTTCAATCAATGACACAAAGGTTAGCTGTTTAAATCCTCTACCCCCACCCTGCTCCCATATACATTATCCTTTTCATTAGATTAAGAACTTCAGCAAAGAAAGATTTCCATAAATGACCTGTTGTTACATCTAAGCACTTCAAATCAGATTTAGCACTCTAGAAAGTTTTGTATATAAGCTCTGGAGCAAGATGCACACAACCATACAGTAAGCTATAAAGAACACTATCAGAATGCTTCTGTCTTAAACCTGATATTCCTTGTTCTTCCTGACCAGGCCTGGCCGATTACTGTATGTTCATGAGTAGAAAATTCCATTACATGGCATTGCGGTTGAGATTTCTCTAAAACCCCAGAATAGAAAGCAAATTTGATCTAAGACAGCATTTATATCCTGCTTGTGGGCTTCCTATGGGCATGTGGTTGGCCATGACCATTGTAGGAAACAAGATGCTAAACAAAACAGGCCTTTGGTGTGATTCAGCAGATGTTCCTGAAACCAAGACTATGACCTGAATCTGAACATGTCCTCTACGTATTCAGAGATCTCCACTGGCTATTCATTTCGGGAGCTCCAACATTCAACCAAAACATATTAGACATCTCAGCGCAGCCACTAATGACACCCATCCAAAAGCAGGCTCAGAGGGGCCCTCCACGTGGCCAGAAGCATCCGTCTAACTACAGAGGTTTGTGCAAGTGTTTTGATCAAATCCTCAACTAAAGCAGGCTGATTCTTAACCATCTAGATCGAGCCTGAGTCAAACTGGTTATATCTGGTCCAAATCAGATCTTATTAGTTCAAAGGAATTCAGACTACTTCATCAATTACTAGATTCAGACTACCAGGAAAAAAGAAAATTCAGACAGTGGCTCATATTCTATTATGCATGTTGATGATGGCAGCAGCAGCGGCAAATCACCGTTAATTAAGGGCTTCCTTAACAGGCAATTTTGAGGTGCCCATGATGTCATGTGAGTCATAAGCACCCTGACACTGCCTTTATCACGATTTGCCACTGCTGATGATGTAACCCCTAGAGTTCTGCAACAGAATTTCTGGCACATACATTATAGGGAAAACTCCAGGGTGTAGGGAAAACTCCAGGGTGGAGAGAGGGGATCAAGGGGAGAGCCCCAGCCCTTCCTTCTTTATTCCTCATATTTGTTGTTTGAATATTGAGTGGGTGGGTGTGTTGTGCTCAGTGGTAATTTTATTAGGCAAGAGCATCTCCTCTGCCCCCCCCCCACTAATTTTGGCCTTAGCTTTTTAGGTTAGGTTTGATTATAATTTCATCAAGTGCTATTTATTTAATGCATATATTCTGTCTTCTGTCTGTTTCTACTCTATCAGGCATATCAAACTATTTCTACTATGTGTCAGTTACACTTTGAAGTGTATACTGTACACTTAGTCTTAGTATTCATTGGCACACATATATCACAAACATTACTACAAGGTACTGACAAGTAGTACACATATTAGCACATTTTAAGTGTGTTAAAGACAATGTTGAAGGCAGCTGGCACCAACAAAGCAAAGCAAAACTCCTGTACCTCTTTTTTTGGGGGGGGAATTTGCCATTGTAAATACCTTCTGAAAGGACTATCATTTCTCAGTATTCCATATCCTTGTGTAAAAAACGAAAAGAGGTATGGGCATTTTGCTTTCTCAGTGCACGTCAAAAAGACATGTAAAGATTCAGACTTCCAAATTTCACTTTTGATTTGGATCTGAACTGAGGTGGGTCAAATCTGAAATAGCCTGGGTCAAATTCAAATCACTAGCGAAATCAAATCACTAGTAAGCTGCAGCTAGAGTAGACCAATTGAATCCATGGGAATTTGGTAAGTCCACACCTATGCAGGTTCCACTGATTCAATCAGCTGACTCTAGTTGTGACTTACTGCTAGATTTCTGCCACTGAATTGAGTCACTGCACGGCATTCCGGCAAGTAATTTGAGTTATGAACATTCCCCAGAATATGGAGAAGTGATCTAAAGACTTGTTTAGAGGCAAGTGTCTTGAGCAAGTGTGGTAAGAGCCCCTTTTTACATGTGTCACCTGTATGTTCTAAAGCAGTCAGAAGAAGTTGCACTTCAAATATCCTTCTACCTGAGGTGATGTGGGTGGCTAACAAGAAGCAAAGTTTTCTCCATCCTTGGACCCTCTTTCTGGAGTTCTTTTTCCAGGAAGCCGGCCAAGTTCAGTTGTACTCTGCTTGTTTGTTGACATGCATCTTGGTCATATAAAATAATTGCTGGCCTTACCTCGCTTGGCACCATTCCGGCTGTTATTATTGTGTAATTTAATTTTCTCATATAAGAAGATCAGTGTTACATGGTAAATAAATGCATTATTGTACAAAAGTAGAAAACAAAATGTATAAAACAATTATTGCAGATCTACCAAATAAATAAAGTGGTCACCATGTATACCATATTTCACAGCTATTTCACAGAATGGGGAAGATGGCCAAAGCCTGGTACTATGTGCAAAAATAAGCCTAAGCCTGTCAACCATTGTTTCAGATGTGGGAACATGAACTTAACACCCTGCCCAGTTGAGAACAAAAAAGCCTTAAGGCTACAGTGGTTAAACTGTAGTACTGCAGTTAAGACTCTGCTCATGACCTGAGATCAATCCTGATAGATTCAAGTAGTCAGCTTGAGGTTGACAGCTTTTCATCCTTCTGAGGTTGGCAAAATGAGTACCCAGCTCACTGGGGATGGGGGCAAAGTGTTGTTTACATATTTATGTTATAAACTGCTGAGAGAGTACATTAGCACTATGGGGTGATCTATAAACAGAAACAACAACAACCTTTTAAGGGGTATGAGTATATATATTCACATCTGTGGCTCTACTCAAAGCAAAGCAAACTAACTACTGCTATTAACTCTCTTGTACTCTTAGACATTCTATATAATGAAACTGAGATATATTATACGTCAGTTACCAACCTAGCAGTTCAAAAGCATGTAAAAATGCGAGTAGATAAATAGATACCACCATGGTGGGAAGGTAACAGCGTTCCATGTCTAGTCGTGCTTGCCATGTGCCCACGGAAGATTGTCTTTGGACAAACACTGGCTCTATGGCTTGGAAATAGTGATGAGCACCGCCCCTTAGAGTCGGACATGACGGGACAAATTGTCAAGGGGAACCTTTACCTTTACCTACGTGACCACCCATTTCACTGGATCTACTTTAGTGGGCATTAATGTTTGGGTACCCAGTGTGGTATAGTGGAAAGAGTAGATTAGGACTCAGGAGATCTGAGCTCTGCCATGGAAATTCATCTGTGGGGAGGGGTTGAACTGGTAAAACCATGCCTTAGATTTCTCATTTAACTTGAAAATGCTATTAGGGTAGCTGTAAGTTAGTTCTGATTTGACAGTATGTAACAACTTGTTTGATTTATCCCATACACATCTGTGTAAATGTTTGCATTCATTGATTTGTTACCACCTGGAACCAAGCTACATTTGCTTACTATAATGAACAAGTGAAGTACACTGTTAGCCAGTGTTAATTAACTATCCTACAACAGTGTAAATCTGCTACATTTGTTTCAAGGGAATAGTATAGCTAGAGAAAGAATGGAAATATCTGTATTTGTTTATATTTCTACGAGGCTGCACCCAACCATATGTTTGCTTACGTACGTGTAAGCCCCATTGAATACACTGGAACTTACTACCAAGTAACCATGCATAATATTGCCCAGTAACTCACAGGAATACTACTACTGTGCCATGCGTAAGCTAAAATGTCACATAACAGTTTATCTACCAGAGGAAAGAGACGAAAGTAATGTGGTCAAGTGATTAAACTTCACGTCTGGCCTTCTGCAGACACGTGCACAGGCTTAATCAATCCGACGCCAGCCGTCTCCACTTTTGCCTTGCCTGCTGGCTTTATGCCTGACAGATTCCACCTACTGTACATCTTTACAGGCTGAATAAAGATGTAAGATAAAGGAAGTGAAGCGAGCCAGCAGAGCAGACTGCAATAAATTGCACGCCATTTGTCTGAGTTGCCTGGGGTTCCGTGTCCCTGAGATTGGTTCCGTCTCAGCTACCCTGCAGTGCAAAATGGAGTGTTTATTAATGGTGGGACTTTGGCTCTTGAAAGCTAAATTGGCAGAAATGTGGGCTGCCTCGAAATTTTTCAGTCTGGAACTATGATGATTTCAGCACTAAGGAAAACTAACACTGAAATATGGGGTTGGTCATTGAAACTGCTCCATATAGTGCCATGTCTCAACAATACACAGTCAAGCAACTGTGTCAATACGCGATTGAATTGTAATCACTGATTTATTTATTTCTAATTTCTAATTTTAATTTTTTTTTGCATTAAGAATAATGTTTTTAAAATGTATAGAAAGTCTAGGGTGGATAAATGAAACTGTGCTGAATGTAACAGCAGGATATGGAGTTGGGTTTGCTCAGTGATAGAGCAGATGCTTTCCATGTAGAAGGTCCTGCCTTTCCTAGCATCTCTTGGAAAAGCTGAGAATGATCCCATCTGTAAAGCCAATGTTGCATAGATAATATTGACCTATTTATTATTATTATTATTATTATTATTATTATTATTATTATTATTATTATTATTATTATTATTAGTAGTAGTAGTAGTAGTAGTAGTAGTAGTAGTAGTAGTAGTAGTAGTAGTAGTAGTAGTAATTTCTTATATTTCCATCCCACCTTTACGTTACAAACCAGCACTTCAGACAGCTTACAATCTTCATAAAACAGTAAAAACAAGTTCATCCAAATTTAACCATAAAATAATTAATATCAAAGAAAAATAACTGCACTATAAAAACTATTAAAATCAACAAAGAGCTCACCTATACTTGCTCTTTTGGACCAGGCTGCCGTTGCCTAAATTGAGTCATTTGACTCAGGTGGAGGTGTGATCTGCCATTTCGTGCAATCCTCACATCCAAATAGCATATCAGAGCTCAAGTCATCCTATTTGGCCCAGTTCTTTCCAATATTGTGAAGTGGCTTAATAAGTGAGCCACTTCAAGATATGCGCAAACTGAACATTTCAGTTTGATTTAAAAAAAAAAAAAAAAAAAACTCTGGTAGATGGTAGCTGAGGCACTTTTTAAAAAATAAAAAAATAATATTTTTGTCAGTTTGTCTGAAGGGTCAGTCGGGAAACTGCCCACAGCCACATCTGTGAATTTGGCTGCAGGCAGTTTTTGACAGGACTTTTTAAAGAAACCAAAGAAAATATTTTCTTCCGTTCCCTTCTGCATCAGTGATGGTCTACTAGAGTCTCTCTCTCTCTTTAATTATTTTCCCTGCTCCTCCACCAAGCAACAGAGGAAGTGTTCAATTTGCCCATATCCTAAAGTGGCTCACTTATTAAGCCACGTCACAATACTGGAAATTCAAACCAGAAGGAAACTTGACAGCTGAGAGAACTCACTTTTAGTCCATTACCAGCAATCACACATGCTGGAAATGGACCAAAGGAGAGCAATCTTATCTGCACCCAAAAAAGAAAGAAAAGAAAAAAGAAAAAGAAAGAAAGAAAGAAAAAGAAAAGGAAAGGAAAGGAAAGAAAAGAAAGGAAAAGGGGAAAAAAAAGCAAAAGCCCCTGACAGGGGCTCAAAAAGGTGTGAGTAGGACCACTTTAGGGACAGTTTGATTTACTTCAGTGATTATGTCATGTGATCACTGGAAAAAAGAGCAAACCAAACTGTCCCCACAGTGGACCAATCAGTGGGGCAAACGCCTGTCTGATTGAGCTCTAAGTGCACAGTTAAAACAATTCAGCAAATTAGACATTGGTTGCTGTGGGTTTTTCGGGCTCTTTCGCCATGTTTTGAAGGTTGTTTTTCCTAATGTTTCTCCAGTCTCTGTGGCCGGCATCTTCAGAGGACATGGCCAAAGAGCCCGAAAAACCCACAACAACCATTAGATCCCGGCCGTGAAAGCCTTCGCGAATACAAATTAGATATTCTATGCCAGTTTTAAAAACTGTTTTTAAACTCTTCTTAAAAGCAGTGAAACTGATCACAACTTTGAAGGGAAGGCATCTCAGTGTCTGTGAGTCACACAGAAGAAAGCCCTATCCTGCCTTCTTCTTAGACAGGCAAAAACAATTGTTGGTATTCTTATGAAGGCCACTCCAGAAGATCTTAACATCCAAACAGGTCCATAACTGAGCTACACAGAATAAGATCTGACACAGCATGAAGCAGCTTCTTCAGTTCTCATCTTTCACCCCAACAGCTCCACCACCTGGTGCACATCAAGAGGTCTAAGTTATTTTGATGCTGGGAAACGTAACTTTGAACATATGTCCTACACCTTGTCTCAAGATCTTTCATGACCCAATCCACATTAAATCCTGAATTAAACACAGCTGAAGGTGGAATTTCACATGTGAGAACACAAATGTCTATATGCGCGCAGGAGGAGATGTAGGAGAACTGACAGTGTTGGCGCGTGGTGCTTAAACCTTTCTAACAGTGCTTACCTACAAATATCTGTTTCCCTCATTGACAGCCTTTTATTTGATTCTAAGCCCATCTATTAGTCTCAGGTCTGTGAAATGTGAAATTGGTGGGTGCGCAAACCTACTGGACCAAGGTAACAGGCATGCTCATGCTCCACTGGGTAACAGAATGTAGTCCCAAGTGTTTAGCATGTGGGAATCTGTTGCTCAACAGGAAAAAAAGTTTCACCTTTCTTGAGACAGCAGCAGAATGTTTCTGAACACTTGGTGCTGGAGACAAAGAGCAAGGCCAGGCCACCATTCCCCAGCTTACTTAATCAGCACTCACTGATATTTGACTGTCCATTATTGGATTAAATAGATCTTGCCAGATCTATCAAGGAAATACATTGCTGGGTTTAAAAAAAAAAATTAATCTGAAGAACCATTTGTGCTGGTATAAAAAGCATATGCTCTCATACGAGCATACGCTGTTGGAATATTTGGGTGGTGGGAGGGAAGCCCTGCATTTCAAATGCGATTCAGCTAGTATGCTTCTGAACGAATTCCGTGCAAAGGAATTTGCTTGATGGCAGTTTTAGTATTAACATGTGTGCCTCATATGTTTGACACTGCAATTTTGACCTAAATAATTTACTTTCAGTATCTCCCTCATTTGAACACAAGCAACAAAGGAACAATTTTTGTGGTGTCCGGAGCAGTGATTATCCCCAAGCAACAAGACAAACCACTTAATCTTGCCTTAGAATCATGGAGCCTCTTAACTACTATCTGGGTGCATTCTCCCTTTGACCTAATGTTAGCTGAACTTGGGGGCTTTCCAGGGTGGTTTCTGTTTAGATGAGAAACTGGTGACATGGAGTCTGGTATTTGTTTCTTGAAAACTGTTTATTTATGTATATATAAAAGCCACCTCTCCCTGTTTCCTTCCCTCCCTTCCTCTGTCTCATTCTCTCTCTAAGAGCACAAATAATAAAATAAATGTCAGTGCAACTGGTTAAAAAATAATAATGCTGAAACTGCATATAATCAGACTCCCACCTACTCTCTGCTAAGCTATTTACATTGTTGTTATTTAGTCGTTTAGTCGTGTCAGATTTAGGGGTGCATTAAACATTTCTCTCTCCACCATACAGACTGTGGTAACATAGTCCTTTCTAGGCCCTCAGGCCTCTTACTATCTCGCCCTGCGGCACCATGAAGACTACTCAACTGAAGGATGCAATGGAATCTAAGAAGCAAGAAAGGACAAACCCAAAGATAACCACACAGTCATTGGCCCAATGATTCCTAACCCAAAGAACATGTGTGGGGTCCTTTCAGACTGGTCCCAAATACCAAGGAACCAGATTCTTGCTAGGAAGAATGGAAATGTTTCTTTTCCTTCTGCTTTACCTTAAATAGGCATCCACCATCACTACTTCCTCTCAAACCTAGGAACATTGCACACACACTGCTAGAAACAGTCTCCAAATAGTGATCTACTTGTGGTACGCCCACAGTAGAGAGTGCTGGCAGCAGAACTACCACTTCTGACAAATGACTGATGCTGACAGTTAAATTCTTCATGCCAGGAGGATGAGATGGGCAGGTGCAACTTGCTATGTCCATGGCATAGCTATATCCTCCCATGGTAGGCTCCAGAGAACTTCTAACATGAGGGTCAGCTAAGGGGCTATCACTTACTGAAAACAGTGGGGGACCTAGCTACAAAAACAGTGTGACTGAGAAAGGCTTAACCCAGAGATTTGCATGTTTTCCTGTGGACTTCCTGTCTTGGCCTATTGATACTTACCATTCTCTCTTAAGGGAGGATTATTGAAATTATTATGAAGGTATATATTTTAAAGACAAAAAATGGATACTATGCAGTTTCTATACGCATGCCAAAAACACACTGTTATTTTGGAAATTTTATTATACTGTATTTCTGCTACTATATTTGGTAATACTTAACGAGTACAGTGGTGCCTCGCAAAACGGTTGCCCCGCTTAACAACGAAATCACTTTACAATGGTTTTTTTTTTTTTTTTTTGCTCTCTTTTTTCTCCCTTTTCCCTTCCGAGACTTGCCGAAGGCTGGAGAAAGAGGAGGGAACTTTAAAAAGGGTTTTGGACAAGCCTCTGCAAATGCCGATTGCTGCGCAGAGGGACCCGGGCGAGTCCTCCCATGGTGCAAGGTAAGCCCCAGGGGACCCCCAAATCCGGCACGGGTGGTTTTGGGGCACCCCTGCCAGGGCTCTGATGGTGCAGGAGAAGCCATCAGAACCCTGGCGGGGGTGCCCCGAAACCACCCGTGCCAGCTTTAGAGCACTTTGGAGGCTTTTCCTGCACCATCAGAGGACTGGCGGGGGATCTCCAAAGCGGGGGTCGCAGCGAGGGGACCCCCCCGCCAGTCCTCTCATAGTGCTTCCCCAGCTCCCTACCCCTTAAGTTCCTTTTTTTTGAAAAAAAAATTTCCCCTAGGAACGCATTAATTTTCAATGCGTTCCTATGGGAAATTTGGTTTCGCAAGACAGTGATTTCCGCGGAATGGATTAACAATGTCTTGCAAGGCACCACTGTATATGAAATGGCTGCTTAAAACACCTCGTATACATTACTCCTATGCTATTGTCCCTGTGTAACATGCGGTGGAGGGATGTATAGATGAGGTAGCAGTAGCTAGCCAAAGGCCACCACCTTGTGAGCACACCATTTAGCTAGTTAGTCTCACTCCCTTAGATGTCCAGCTCATCAATTCTGCTCTTAATCACTCACCTCTAACCAATGTCTATTGTCAAACTCATATTCCACTTAGCTCCTTATCCACTTAGGAGACAGACTACATACTGTATTTGACATCCTCCTACTTATCTTAAATTCCTAAGCTATAAAAGACAACATCAAATACAGCATGTAGTCTATTAAAAGGATAGTAATACATTCAAGCCCTTCACAGATTGCTGCCTTGTTGTGGTGAAGGGGCTTGAATAACTTAGAGAAGCTATGGGCTATGCTGTGCAGGGCTACCCAAGACAAACAGGTCATCATGGAGAGTTCTGACTAAACATGATCCACCTGGAGCAGGAACTGGCAAGCCACTCCAGTATCCCTACCAAGAAAACTCAATGGACATAAAAATAAGTCTAAAAGATATGACGCTGGAAGATGAGCCCCTTGGGTCAGTAGGCATCCAACATACTACTGAGGACGAGTGGAGGACAAGGACAAGTAGCTGCAAAGAAAGATACTGCATATAAACCTGGAATGTTAGATCTATGAACCTTGGTAAGCTGGATGCGGTCAAACAGGAGATGGCAAGAATAAACATTGACATCCTGTGTGTCAGTGAATTAAAATAGATGGGAGTGGGGGAATTAAATTCAGACAATTGTCATATCTACTACTGTGGGGAAGAATCCCATAGAAGAAATGGAGTAGCCCTCATAGTCAACAAAAGAGTGGGAAAAGCTGCACTGGGATACAATCTCAAAAATGATAGAATGATTTCAATATGAATCCAGGGCAGACCTTTGAACATCACAGCAAATCCACGTTTATGGACCAACCACCAATGCTAAAGAGGCTGAAACTGACCAGTTCTATGAAGACTTACAATACCTTCTAGAACTGACACCAAAGAAAGATGTTCTTCTCATTCTAGGGGATTGGAATGCTAAAGTAGGGAGTCAAGAGATAAAAGGAATAACAGGTAAGTTTGGCCTTGGAGTTCAAAATGAAGCAGGGCAAAGGCTAATCGAGTCTTGTCAAGAGAACAAGATGGTCATTACAAACACTCTTTTCCAACAATACAAGAGGCGACTCTACACATGGACATCACCAGACGGCCAGTACCGAAATCAGATTATGTTGTCTACAGTCAGCAAAAACAAGACCTGAAGCCGATTGTGGCTCTGATCATCAGCTTCTTATTTATTTATTTATTTATTTATTTATTTATTGGACTTATATACCGCCCCATAGCGCTACAAGCACTCTCCGGGCGGTTTACAATTTTAATTATAAAGGCTACACATTGCCCCCCCAGCAAGCTGGGTACTCATTTTACCGACCTCGGAAGGATGGAAGGCTGAGTCAACCTTGAGCCGGCTACCTGGGATTTGAACCCCAGGTCGTGAGCACAGTTTTAGCTGCAGTACAGCGTTTTAACCACTGCGCCACGAGGCTCTTAATGGCCGGCAGATGGTCTTTGGCTCCTTCTGGGTGTAGGCACGATGGTCTGGTGCGGTCCCAGGAGCAGCTCCGGCCTGAAAGCTCTCTCTCCCCCTAGGCCAGGTGGTTGATGTTGAGAGGGGGTGAGGCAGCCAGGAGCAGCAGGCCGCAAGGCCTGTAACCACAGAGGGAGATCCAGCAGGGGCCCAACCACAGACTCACTGCCTCTCACACAGTGAGCTATGGCCGGCAGGTGATCTTTGGCTCCTTCTGGGCGTAGGCACGATGGTCTGGTGCGGTCCCAGGAGCAGCTCCGGCCTGAAAGCTCTCTCTCCCCCTAGGCCAGGTGGTTGATGTTGAGAGGGGGTGAGGCAGCCAGGAGCAGCAGGCCGCAAGGCCTGTAACCACAGAGGGAGATCCAGTAGGGGCCCAACCACAGACTCACTGCCTCTCACACAGTGAGCTATGGCCAGCAGATGATCTTTGGCTCCTTCTGGGTGTAGGCACGATGGTCTGGAGCGGTCCCAGGGGCAGCTCCGGCCTGAAAGCTCTCTCTCCCCCTAGGCCAGGTGGTTGATGTTGAGAGGGGGTCTCAACAATAGCAAAATTCAAACTTAATCTGAAGAAAGTTGGTAAAACCACTGGGCCAGTCAGGTACAATCTGCACCAAATCCCTTATGAATACACATTGGAAATGAAGAACAGATTTAAGGAACTAACTTTGGTGGTTAGAGTGCCTGATGAACTATGGATGGAGGCTCGTAACATTGTACAGGAGGCAGCATCAAAAACCATCCCAAAGAAAAGGAAATGCAAGAGAGCAAAGTGGCTGTCCAATGAGGCCTTACAAATAGCAGAGAAGAGAAGGGAAACAAAATGAAAGGGAGAAAAGGAAAGTTACAGAAAATTGAATGCAGACTTCCAAAGAATAGCAAGGAGAGAGAAGAAGGTCTTAAACAAATAGTGCAAATAAATAGAGGAAAATAATAGGAAGGGGAAAAACCAGAGATCTGTTCAAAACAATTGGAGATATGAAAAGAACATTTTGTGCAAAGATGGGCATGATTATTGTTTTATTATTTATTTATTTATTTTATTTATATCCCACCTATCTGGTCAGTTAAGACCACTCTAGGTGGCTAACAGCATAAAATAGTATAAAAAATTTTAAATAGAAGAAACCTTAGGAGAGGGAGAAAATAATAGGAGAGGGAGAGGAGAGGGCATCAGGAATTGTCTGGAGGGAAGGCTTGCCGAAACATCCATGTTTTTAGTTGATTTTTAAAGATACCCAGCGAGGGTGCCATGCGAATCTCAGGAGGTAGGTTGTTCCAAAGGCGAGAAGCCACCGCCGAGAAGGCCCGATTTCTTCTCTTTACCTTCCGGGCCTCCCTCGGCATTAGGCTCCTCAGCCTCACCTCCTGGCTCGCACGAGTGACACGGGTAGATCTTGATGGGAGTAGGCGTTCCGTCAAGTATCAAGGCCCTAAACCGTTTAGGGCTTTGTACGTAAGCATCAGCACTTTGAAGTCGATGCGGAACCGGATGGGCAGCCAATCCAATGCAGCCAGAGTGGGTGAGATATGTTGGTCTTTTTTCACTCCACTAAGTAGTCTGGCCACTGCATTCTGCACCACCTGTAGTTTCCACAGCAGCCTCAAAGGCAGCCCCACGTAGAGCGCATTACAGTGGTCTAATCTTGAGATTACGAGCGCATGCACCAAGGTAGTGAGCGCCCCAACATCAAGGTAGGACCGCAGCTGGGCTATCCGCCTAAGGTGAAAAAAGGCGGAACGGACCACGGAAGCCACCTGAGATTCCATAGTGAGCGCTGGGTCCAGATGGATCCCCAAGCTGCGGACCCCATCCTTGGCGGGCAGAGTCACCCTCCCAAAAGAGAGGGAGTTTCCCAAATCCCCAACTGTGGGGGCGCCCACCCTCAGGACCTCCGTCCGGGTTCAACTTCAGCCCGTTCTCCTGCATCCATTGCAGTACAGTCCCCAGGCAGCGCTGAAGGGACAGAACGGCATCTCCTGCAGTTGGTGAAAAGGAGATGTAGAGCTGAGTGTCATCGGCATACTGATGACACAAGGCTCCACACACCCTGATGACCCCACCCAGCGGCCTCATGTAGATGTTGAACAGCATTGGGGAGATAATCGACCCCTGTGGAACCCCACAATTGAGACTCCACGGGGCCGAGACACTCTCCCCAAGATGCACTCTCTGGGGGCAGTCCTCCAAGAAGGAACAGAGCCAGGCCAGTGCCAGGCTGCCGATTCCCAGCTCGGAGAGCCTCCCCAGGAGGATACCGTGGTCAATGGTATCAAAGGCCGCTGAGATGTCGAGGAGGACCAGCAGAGACACTTTGCCCCTGTCAGCCTCCCTCAACAGGTCATCACACAGGGTGACCAATGCCGTTTCTGTACCATGGCGCCGCCTGAAGCCCGACTGAAATGGATCCAGGGCCTCTGTTTCGTCCAAGTGCGCCTGGAGCTGGTCGGCCACTACCCTCTCAACCACTTTGCTTAAGAAAGAAACATTGGCGACGGGCCTATAGTTGCCAATTTCGTCCACCGCCAAATTAGGTTTCTTTCTGATGGGCCTAATGAGTGTCTCCTTGAGGGCAGATGGAAACCTGCCCTCAAGGAGAGACCCATTAATTAGTACAGTGGCCCATTCCGTTGTTATAGGCGTGGCTGCTTTGATTAGCCAGGCCGGGCAAGGATCAAGGGAGGAGGTGGTGGCACGACAGCAATCAAGCGCCTTGGCCGCAGAATCAGGCGTGACAGGCTGAAAGGAATCAAAAGTCACCGGGCAAGACGGAGCGCTGGACATCTCTGCTCGACTCACTGTATACAAAAAAGGAGAGAGGTCCCGGCAGATGGCCTCCATTTTCGATTTTAAAAATGCTGCAAACTGGTCCGGTGAAAAACTAGAGGGAGGCCCATCACTCAGACCAGTTCCGGATAGGTCGCGCACTATACGGAATAATTCCGCCTGCTGGTTGGACGCTTCACTTATCCGGTTAGCGAAGTATGATAAAGGACAAAAATGGTAGTGACCTCACAGAAGCAGAAGACATCAAGAAGAGGTGGCAAGAATACACAGAGGAATTATACCAGAAAGATCTGGATGTCCCAGACCACCCAGATAGTGTAGTTGCTAACCTTGAGCCAGACATCCTGGAGAGTGAAGTCAAGTGGTCGTTAGAAAGCATGGCTAACAACAAGGCCAGTGGAGGTGATGGCATTCCAGTGGAACTATTTAAAATATTAAAAGATGATGCTGTTAAGGTGCTATACTCAATATGCCAGCAAATTTGGAAAACTCAGCAGTACCCAGAGGACTGGAAAAGATCAGTCTACATTCCATTCCCAAAGAAGGGCAGTGCCAAAGAATGCTCCAACCACCGTACAATTGCACTCATTTCACACGCTAGCAAGGTTATGCTCAAAATTCTACAAGGTAGGCTTCAGTAGTTTGTGGACCGAGAACTCCCAGAAGTACAAGCTGGATTTCGAAGGGGCAGAGGAACTAGAGACCAAATGGCTAACATGCGCTGGATTATAGAGAAAGCCAGAGACTTCCAGAAAAACATCTACTTCTGCTTCATTGACTACGCAGAAGCCTTTGACTGTGTGGACCGCAGCAAACTATGGCTAGTTCTCAAAGAAATGGGAGTGCCTGATCACCTTATTTACCTCCTGAGAAATCTATATGTGGGACAGGAAGCAACAGTTAGAACTGGATATGGAACAACTGATTGGTTCAAAATTGGAAAAGGAATACGACAAGGCTGTATATTGTCTCCCTGCTTATTTAACTTATATGCAGGATACATCATGCAAAAGGCTGGACTGGATGAATCCCAAACCGGAATTAAGATTGCCGGAAGAAATATCAACAACCTCAGATATGCAGATGACACCACTCTGATGGCAGAAAGTGAGGAGGAATTAAGGAACCTTGTAATGAGGGTGAAAGAGGAGAGTGCAAAAAATGGCCTGAAACTCAACATCAAAAAAATTGATGTGGTACTTACTGTACTATCTTATCTATAGATATCTACGTACCAACCTCCTGAGCCCAATTATTCTCAGATATCCAGGGAGACCTGATGAATTTTACATCAAGACACTTCTTTCCGATCAAGACTCCTTTATTACATGCTCTGCAGCAAAATTTTGTGCAGCAGCAATGGCACAGTGCTCCCTTATAGTCTCCTGAGTTCACAGGTTGACTGGTTTTAGCATGATGGTGGTTTATTGTAGAGCATAGAGAAATGTTCTGTTTCCAGCCGAAGGGAAGAAATACTTACATATCTTTACAAATATGTAGGAAGGACTCCTTATAACCCAAAGACCATGTCCAAACCAGTTTGCCCTAGACAATCCAATAGTTCAAAGGATAGCTATAAAAATGCTGTATTTGATTCACCCCATATTTTACAACCAGTACACAATTATTTGTTGTACACTTTTTAAATTACATTTTGTATGTTTTAACCATGTAATATGTTTTATGAACTAGCTGTACACTTTTTAAGTTGGATATTTTATATTTTAACCACATAATATGTTTTATGAACTGATTGTACATCTTTAAACGGCATTTTGTATATTTTAGCCATAAATATGTTTTATGAGCTGGTCACCCGACTGTAATAAATAAATTCATTCATTCACTCTGATGGCAGAAAGTGAGGAGGAATTAAAGAACCTCTTAATGAGGGTGAAAGAGGAGAGTGCAAAAATGGTCTGAAGCTCAACATAAAAAAAAATTAAAAAAAATTAAAAATAAGATCATGGCCACTGGTCCCATCACCTCCTGGCAAATAGAAGGGGAAGATATGAAAGCAGTGACAGATTTTACTTTCTTGGGCTCCATGATCACTGCAGATGGTGACAGCAGCCACGAAGTTAAAAGACTCCTGCTTCTTGGGAGTAAAGCGATGACAAACCTGGACAGCATCTTAAAAAGCAGAGACATCACCTTGCTGACAAAGGTCTGAATAGTCAAAGCTATGGTTTTTTCCAGTAGCAATGTATGGAAGTGACAGCTGGTCCATACAGAAGGCTGACCGCCAAAGAATTGATGCTTTTGAATTGTGGTGCTGGAGGAGACTCTTGAGAGTCCCCTGGACTGCAAGGAGATCAAACCTATCCATTCTGTAGGAAACCCTGAGTGCTCACTGGAAGGACAGATCCTGAAGCTGAGGCTCCAATACTTTGGCCATCTCATAAGAAGAGAAGACTCCCTGGAAAAGACCCTGATGTTAGGAAAGTATGAAGGCAAGAGGAGAAGGGGACGACAGAGGATGAGATGGTTGGAAAGTGTCATCAAAGCAACCAACATGAATTTAACCTAACTCTGGGAGGCAGTGGGAGACAGGAGGGCCTGGCGTATTCTGGTCCATGGGGTCACGAAGAGCTGGACACAACTTAACAACTAAACAACAACAATATATTCAAGATTTCTTTTCTTTGCTGCATTAATAGAGGGGATGTTTGTTATCTCCTACAGATACATTTTCCTGTTATTGTCTTTGTTATGATTCTATGCTTAATAAGGATCAGTTGTCACCTAATTAGGTAAATAGGGTAGACTTGTGAAGGGTTGCAATTACACTTAAATACACCAATTTACAAAGAGATCAGAACTACGAACCTATTGACCTAAAGTAAGTTTCTGCTTAACCTTCAGACATTTATATTAATGTTTCCTTATTCCTGTGTGATGCAGATTTTCTGTAACAGATACCCTTTGGTTGTTATGCTTTTCCAGTTAGCAGTCACATTATTCTTTGGACTGTAAATTTAAATAAGGAAATCTCAAATATGTAGTCTGCAAACCCCTGGGTTCATGAGGTCTTTACTGAAAAGCACACAAGGACTGCTCCAGGCAAAGTGACTTAACTGTGAAATGTGAACAATAACAACAGCAACATCATCCTAGTGAAGAGTTATACCACCCCATTTTACATTATATTTATAGTGGAAATAAATGTTCACCAAGTTCCTAGTATTCATCTGTAAAATCTCAGGTACAACAGCTTATTGACTTATGTATTTTGAACAGATATAACCCATATCAACCTGTACACCAACTGGTTTAATGAAATGCACAAGTATTTTATATTAATAAAATGGAAGAAAGTTACAAATGAGGAGAACTTAATTAGCAATTACAGAGAGGCAAAATTACAAATAAGGGTGGCTGCTGTCAAAAGCAGCATCTTGTGGTGAATCTCTTTCTACCTGTTGCCCCAATGCATAATGTAGGAAAACTTAACTCATATCTTGATATTATTATATAATACATTTAAAAAATCTGAATGCTTAGATCACTGGATAAATTGGAGATGTTAGTTAACTTAATAAAATCATAATCTGTTTGAATTAAACCCACCATGGTAACCTTTGTTACTCAGAGTTAAAAGGAAGAATTTATTTAATAAGCAACTGTCGTTACAGTTTGAAGAGCTTTTCAAAACTGTAAAATTTAACATAAGTTACAAACTCGGCTTAGGATTCAAATTTGGCTTGATCTCCTGATCGTGTTCCACAGCATGTGATGATCCAACTATAATTATCCATGCTGCTTGATATCAGAGCACTTACAGAAATCTATTGTTCTCCCATCATAAAGGCTGAAAAAGCTTTATCCTGATACTTGGTAGATTCCCGATGCATATGAAACCAAAATACATTGTCCAATCTATTTTGTAGACCTTCCACTTAAAATTTTCTGGACTGCTACCTTTATGAAAAAATTCTTTCCAAATCTAGTTTTTGATCTATTTGTTAGAAAATATAATACATGTTAGTAACACCAAAGGATTGACATTTTTTTTCACCAATTTTTTTCCGCGGCTCCCTCGCTGGGTATTTTTAAAAATCAACTAAAAACACTGATGTTTCGGCAGGCCTTCCCCTCAGCCAATTCCTGACTTTCCCTCTTCTACCTTTTTCTAATGTCTGTCCCATTTGTCCTAAGTTTTCTCTTTATTGAAGACTGTTTTTATTTATATTTTCATATTATTGTTGTAAGCCGCCTAGAGTGGTCTTAATCGACTAGATAGGTGGGATATAAATAAAATAAAATAAAAAAATAAATTAATTAATTAAATTATATAAAAATGGACATTCTTTGTTAACAATTAAATATACTGTTAGGGTGATTACTAGCTGACTGCTGGATAGCTTAGTGGTTCAGTTCTCTGGCTGCGGAACCAGGAGTTGGAAGTTTGATTCCTCAGTGGGCCTCCTTGACAGGGGCTGGGCCCGATGATCCACAGGGTCCCTTCCAGCTCTGCAGTTCCAAAGATTACATTTTATTTTCTCTGTCGTGAAGAGATTGTAACCTTTACTTTTGATTTAAGCTGAAAAGCTATTTCTTTCCCATTTTCTTTTCTTCTTCAAAAGATACCCCACAGTAAATCCTGGCAGCCAGTGTGCTGAGCTACTTCTAGTATGTTAGAACGTTTGGCAAGTATTTGATATTTTCACTTTTCATGCTATATTTTGTTTTACTGTTAAATATATTACTGCTATTTAGTATCAGATCTAATTTGTCAGCTGATAACTTATATACCACAGACAAAACAATCAAGGCATGCTGTTTGGAGAGGGCCATTATTGAGTTTTATCACTAGATGCCCTGGACTTAGTTGCATCAATTTGCAGTCAGAGGTCCTTGGTGCTGTTTTACCTTTTTTCAAAGACAGACAGAAAAGCTCTTGCCCAACATCTTGACTGATGTCCTACATCTTCCATGACAAATATTGGTGACTTGTACTTTTTAATACTACATAGAAAACAACACATTTTATAAAAACTCAGAGGGGAAAATTTGGAGCCCTTTGAGATTGGAGGTCCTCTTTCTGGAGTATTGGTCATCCGGCAGAAAATTCATGTCACCCAGCTATGGAAAGTCTTAGAATAATTTTTTTAAAAAATTGTATTTCAATTTGTTTTCAATGTTATAATAAATTACTGTTATGGTTGTTCTGGCAACAATTATGGCTTGAAAAGTGGTCTGTAAATAATATAATACACAGTGTCCCCCAGTCATCCTAAATCTTTCTGGGTAAGAATTAAGTTATGTCCTACAGCAAACACAAATACAAAGTAGTTATCTTTTTATTCTGTGCTACAATTTCACACTGAAAACATATTTGACAAAAGTGCCAAGTATGGCAAGTTTTGAGTGCTTGACAATATTATTTTCAGGTCCCAAAGAGGAAAATAATATTTCTTACGTGTAGGGAACTCAAGCATCAGTATCATTCTTTACAATTGTTTTATTTAGGGCTTTTTAAAAAAAAAAGTAAAAGGAAGAATGTAGGAATTAGAAAGTACAAAAAGGAGACAAACATTGAAAGTGCTGCAATTTACTCTGTAACTCATTACTCTAGTCTAGCATCATATGATCACTATTTTGAAGATCATCTAGGAACAACATGTCACATTATTTTCCAAGTATCTGTCTTGCAACAGCTCTCCCATCACCGCATGCATGCATGAGCCCACGAGCGCGCGCGCACACACACGCACGCGCGCGCACACACAAACACACACACACACACACACACACACACACACACAGAGAGAGAGAGAGAGAGAGAGCAGTTGGAAAGAGCTAATGTAACATTCCCATGGGAAAGTTTGAACTCCTATAACTAATGTTTACATTGCCAGTGTGAAATTGCAGATTAAATTATGTTAGCCAATAGCAACTTAATTTTCTTAAAATGTGAAATAGGGTTTAAATGCAGGCTATGTCTGAAGGGGCTGTAGGCAATGGTTGAAAATCGCATCCCCATAGAGTTATTCTTGCAGTACCGAAGTGTTTAAACAAATAACTTGAAGGAGTAATTGAGTGTTCAGTCAGTTTTAATTTGTGGCTAATATTGTTGACTTTCTCTCCATCAGGGCTTCTGACTTCATGAACTAACTGACTTTGTGATGTTTGCTAGCATTGGGGCTATGTTCGTTATTGATAGACAGCAGAAAAAACAAACACTGGGAAGCTGCTACTGACATAATGTATCTCATAGACGGGACAGAAGGTGAATATGGATGAAGTAAAGGATCCCTGACCCAGGAATCAGGATTTAGAAAGGCTTTCTAACTCCCACAGGTTTTTATGACTGCAGCAACAAAATCTCTCTCTCTCTCTCATTCACTCATCCTAAATGAAATATGGAAAGTTTACAGGAATGGATTTGTGTGCAGAAACACCTAATGTCACTCAATTCTAGCGTTCAAAACCAAACCATTTCAGGGTTGTTATTGTTTTTTTTTCCCCAGTTCTAGGTATATATCATTTGCCCCAGCTCTGATTGTGACTATCTGGTCAGTTACGACTGCCTAGAGTGGTCGTAACTGACCAGATAGGCGGGATATAAATAGAATAAATAAATAAAATAAAATAACTAAATTCTATTGAAAACAAAACATGGGAGATTTCCTTATGTCCAGAATCCACCTTGGTCTACTGTTCTTTAGGGTCTGGGTTAAATTTTGTGTTCTAACCATTTACTCTTGTCAGAAAAGACCTGTTATCTTGGAGTTAAGATTGCACAGATGCTGGAAGATAGGAAAAAAATGTGTCTTTCAGCTCTGACTGACTCAAGAAAGGAGTAACTAAACATTTACTGAAATGCACAACTAATAATGTTGTTTCTTGAAGGGTGTCCCAAAGAGAAAGCTGAAACGTCTCCAAATTGATTCCCTTTCCCAGCCCAGTAGAAATTCCTGATGGCTACCTCTTGGGTGTCAGAGCTCTAAGGCTGAGGGGAGAGAAAAGGGAATCAGGAAGGCATTGCAAGGTTCAGGGTGTTCCCATTGGGCCCTGAACATCCCCTAACACAAATGAAAACACATTCCTGTCCTGATCCCAATGTAAATAATCCCCTCCCCCCACATTGATCACAGCAGAAGAGAAACTGAAAAATTAGTGAAATGGAGAGTTAACACAGTTGCACACGAGCATGTCAAGTGTCTCATGGCATGAACAGATATAGCCTCCACAACATTCACTTATTCTCTCTCACACATGCACATGCACATATAAACCACCTTTTTGCTATTGTAATTATCCTTTTAAAAAATTCACCTTAATTCAATGAAGGCACTTCAAAACAAACAAACAAACAAACAAACTCACTGTGGAATAGAAGGAAGAAAGTAAATCAACAAGTTATGGGTCTATGATGAGAGTTCCTTTTGCCCAGGACAGAGATAACAACAAACCTTTTTTTTTGTCCCATCCTGGAGTCCTCCAACCCCTGCTTACCTAATGGGTGGCTTAGTCACTGATGCCATCCTTCTCATATCCTTCTCAGCATATTATGGTCCAGGCATGAAATCAGCATTGCAGGCACCCTATCTCAATTTCAGGATGAGAAGTTCAATTTTCTTGCCACCATGACCTAATACAACATGGAGCTATTCCTATTGAAACTCTGGGCATGTGGGAGAGAACAATAATTGAGGTAATACTTAATTCCATCACATCATCTACTCATAATTGCTATACAACAGCAGTGGAAACTTTTCTGGGGTCAGTCTGTGAGGTTCCAGCACATGGCCAGCATCTCAAGCCTTGGTCCTTTACTATTTGTTCTGCAGGAGTGCAAATTTGTCTATAGAAAAATAGTGAGACTCCTAGGAGCCATCACATTTGTGTGACAAAGCTATTAAGAGCAACCTTCACATTGGCATTCTCTGGTGCCCTCAGAGCAGGGAACTGGTAGCAGGGTTACAAGAAGACAGGTCAGGTGGGCTTGTTGTTGTTTAGTCGTGTCCAACTCTTCGTGACCCCATGGACCAGAGCACGCGAGGCACTCCCGTCTTCCACTGCCTCCCGGAGCTGGGTTAAATTCATGTTGGTCGCTTCGATGACACTGTCCAACCATCTCGTCCTCTGTCGTCCCCTTCTCCTCCTGCCTTCACACTTTCCCAACATCAGCATCTTTTCCAGGGAGTCTTCTCGGCACTGGGGACTTAAGCTGTAATGTCAGGACATAATATCCCTCTTCATCAAGATGTCTTACAGAGACCAGAGTGGACTCTGGTGCACCTATGTGCCCAGTAGCAGCTTGTCCCTGCAGAGAAGTAGCCATTCAGGCCCATGCTGCCACATTTCCCAACGGCTCAGACCTTTACTTCATTCCTTTGGATGGCTCCTCCCTCACCAAAAATCAATTTGTGAGGGTCCTGTAGGCAGGGTTGCCTGTCTTGGGACTCCTTTTTAGTGCCTTTGGAAAATACTCCTTCTAGATTTGCAAACTGATTAGTTTTTTTTTAATATACAAATCAGGACTATAAACGACAGGAGATTGAAGGTAATCACCACACAGGGCTTAAATTAGTTCACAGTGAGCAGTGTCTTGCTAACTTTCCTTTCATTTAAGCTTCAGGCTGCATCCAAGCATCAGTACTGGCTTGTGGGTGCACCATTGTCTATGATGCAAAGAGATACATGTTGGCATAGGGACACAACCTGGACTTGGGCAATGAAGATTATTCTGGAAAAATCTGGCAAAGTGATAGTCTCTTTTGGAGTTTGGCTAAGATCATATGGAGGTTTGCCTGAATGCAAAAGTGTTGTGTTAGTGTGTGAGTCCTCACATTTGCCACTGCCACCACCATCACCACTTGTAAAAACAAGATCAGTCATGGGTGGGGAGTGATAAGTGGGCGACTGGGCTGGTGATCAAGGGGGCAGATAGTGCCCAACCTCTCTGACCTGGGGCAAGAAACACAGTTCCATGCCTTTTCCCAGGACCTTGTAGACTGGCTGCAGATGCAGCAGTGGGGAAACAGAGAGGTTAAGCTACCCGTCTCCAGTGGCATGGGAGGCACTGGGTAGGATCCATTTTAGCGGGGAGCTCAACAGGCTTGTTGGCTCCTGCACTGAGGTTCATATAAGAGACCTTGAGAAGCTGTAGTCAATAAGTCATGGGCATTCCTATTCTACCAGGACTTGAGTTCGTCTCCATTTCTTTGTCCTCTCCTTCACCTTTTTGACTACTGCCACTTGGGAGGTAAACAAGTAGTAGACTAGAGAACTGGTTTTAGACTACAGAACATCTTTGGGGATTTGGTCCAGAGGTGCAGTCAGGAATTCTGCCAAATCCACTGCTGCCATGTGATGGCAAGGCTTTTGCACTACCCAGCCTTTACCTCCCCTTGCCTCCCACCTTCTTCAGATTCCTTCACGTTTTGCATTATGTGAAGGAAACTGGTCAATATTTGGAAAGACACATACCACACCAAGAAATAAACTGACATGAAAGGGTAGAGAAGCATGTCTCAGTCCAGGCAAATCTCCAGTTTCTAAAAACCCAAGAAAACTATGATGAAGACAAAGATGAAGAAGCAGAAGAAATTGAAACTGACACAGATAGTAATAGCTCAGAAAAGGAGACTATATTACATTTCATGTATTTTCACTGAGTCTTGGCTCAACTCCTCTTTTTTTAATCAGTTCTTTTTATGGGAATGAGCGCTTGATGTTTGCTTCATACTGCAGAGGACAGAAGTAGAGGAGACATACTATTCTTTCTCTTTTTTAACTTTTACAAACATTGATGGTTTCTTCAGTTGTTACTGTGTTCCTCTATACCTCATAAACTACCCACATCAAATATGTTCCTTGCAATTCGACACACACACACACACACACACACACACACGTAAATTCAATTTATTATTGTCTGAATAAACTGTATTATGCCAAACCTAATAATTTTATGGCAAACCAAATAATTTTATATTTCATGTTTCTAAAACAACAAAGTGATTTTCAATCTGCAAATGGCCCTATTGCTAACATTGCTCCCCACCCCCAAATTTTTGAAAATGTCTTTTTCCTGTAGCTTCAACATTTCCAGAAATTTGGAGCTATTTCATTTCTTTTGTCTGAGCATACCTAATACAGTTTTCCAGCATTCTGACAAGGAGCTGATAAAAAACAGGATGTATGTTCATAGTAAGAGATACCTGTTGACCTATGTTGCTGACATAATGGCCAATTTAATGATAGTGAAATGATAGTGAACCCCTTCATGGATTGCTGCCTTGTCGTGGCGAGGGGGCTTGAGTAACTCAGAGAAGCTATGGGCTATGCCGTGCAGGGCCACCCAAGACGGACAGGTCATAGTGGAGAGTTCTGACTAAACGCAATCCACCTGGGGTAGGAACCGGCAATTCCATTCCAGTATCTTTGCCAAGAATGCCCCATGATCAGAAACAAAAGGCTAAAAGATATGACGCTGGAAGATGGGACCCTCAGGTCAAAAGGCGTCCAACATGCTACTGAGGAAGAGCAGAGGACAAGTACAAGTAGCTCCAGAGCTGATGAAGTGGATGGGCCAAAGCCGAAAGGACGCTCAGCTGTGGACGTGCCTGGAAGTGAAAGGAAAGTCCGATGCTGGAAAGAAAAATACTGCATAGGAACCTGGAATGTAAGATCTATGAACCTTGGGAAGCTGGAGGTGGTCAAACAGGAGATGGCAAGAATAAACATCGACATCCTGGGCATCAGTGAACTAAAATGGATGGGAATGGGTGATTTCAACTCAGATGATTATCATGTCTACTATTGTGGGCAAGAATCCCGTAGAAAGAATGGAGTAGCCCTCATAGTCAACAAAAGAGTGGGAAAAGCCGTATTGGGATATACAGTAATCTCAAAAATGATAGAATGATGTCAGTACGTATCTAAGGCAGACCTTTCAACATCACAATAATCCAAGTTTATGCACCAACCTCCATTGCTGAGGAGACTGAAATTGAACAATTTTATGAAGATTTACAACACCTTCTAGAACTGACACCGAAGAAGGATGTTCTTCTCATTCTGGGGGACTGGAATGCTAAGGTAGGGAGTCAAGAGATAAAAGGAACAACAGGGAAGTTTGGCCTTGGAGTTCAAAACGAAGCAGGGCAAAGGCTAATAGAGTTTTGTCAAGAGAACAAGCTGGTCATCACAAACACCCTTTTCCAACAACACAAGAGGCGACTCTACACATGGAAATCACCAGATGGGCAACATCGAAATCAGATTGACTATATTCTCTGCAGCCAAAGATGGAGAAGCTCTATACAGTCAGCAAAAACAAGACCTGGAGCTGATTGTGGCTCTGATCATCAGCTTCTCATAGCAAAATTCAAGCTTAAACTGAAGAGAGTAGGAAAAACCACAGGGCCACTCAGGTATAATCTAAACCAAACCCCTTACGAATACACAATAGAAGTGAAGAACAGATTTAAGGAACTAGATTTGGTGGACAGACTGCCTGAAGAACTTTGGATAGAGGCTCGTAACATTGTCCAGGAGGCAGCAACAAAACCCATCCCAAAGAAAAGGAAATGCAAGAAAGCAAAGTGGCTGTCCAACGAGGCCCTACAAATAGCAGAAAAGAGAAGGGAAGCAAAATGCAAGGGAGATAGGGAAAGTTACAGAAAATTGAATGCAGACTTCCAAAGAATAGCAAGGAGAGACAAGAGGGCCTTCTTAAATGAACAATGCAAAGAAATAGAGGAAAATAACAGAAAAGGAAAAACCAGAGATCTGTTCAGGAAAATTGGAGATATTAGAGGAAACTTCTGTGCAAAGATGGGCATGATAAAAGACAAAAATGGAAGGGACCTCACAGAAGCAGAAGACATCAAGAAGAGGTGGCAAGAATACACAGAGGAATTATATCAGAAAGTTTTGGATATCCCGGACAACCCAGACAATATAGTTGCTGACCTAGAGCCAGACATCCTGGAGAGTGAGGTCAAGTGGGCCTTAGAAAGCCTGGCTAACAACAAGGCCAGTGGAGGTGATGGCATTCCAGTTGAACTATTTAAAATCTTAAAGGATGATGCTGTTAAGGTGCTACATTCAATATGCCAACAAGTTTGGAAAACTCAACAGTGGCCAGATGACTGGAAAAGTTCAGTCTACATCCCAATACCAAAGAAGGGCAGTGCCAAAGAATGCTCCAACTACCGTACAATTGCACTCATCTCACACGGCAGCAAGGTTATGCTCAAAATCCTCCAAGGTAGGCTTCAGCAGTATGTGGACCGAGAACTCCCAGAAGTACAAGTGGGATTCCGAAGGGGCAGAGGAACTCGAGACCAAATTGCCAACATGCGCTGGATTATGGAGAAAGCCAGAGAGTTCCAGAAAAACATCTACTTCTGCTTCATTGACTATGCAAAAGCCTTTGACGGTGTGGACCACAGCAAACTATGGCAAGTCCTAAAAGAAATGGGCGTGCCTGACCACCTTATCCATCTCCTGAGAAACCTATATGTGGGACAGGAAGCAACAGTTAGAACTGGATATGGAACAACGGATTGGTTCAAAATTGGGAAAGGAATACGACAAGGCTGTATACTGTCACCCTGCTTATTCAACTTATATGCAGAATACATCATGCGGAAGGCTGGACTGGAGGAATCCCAAACTGGAATTAAGATTGCAGGAAGAAATATCAACAACCTCCGATATACAGATGATACCACTCTGATGGCGGAAAGTGAGGAGGAACTAAAGAACCTTGTAATGAGGGTGAAAGAGGAGAGTGCAAAAAACGGTCTGAAACTCAACATCAAAAAAACTAAGATCATGGCCACTGGTCCCATCACCTCCTGGGAAATAGAAGGGGAAGATATGGAGGCAGTGACAGATTTTACTTTCTTGGGCTCCATGATCACTGCAGATGGAGACAGCAGCCCCGAAATTAAAAGACGCCTGCTTCTTGGGAGGAAAGCAATGACAAACCTTGACAGCATCTTAAAAAGCAGAGACATCACCTTGCCAACAAAAGTCCGAATAGTCAAAGCTATGGTTTTTCCTGTCATGTTGTATGGAAGTGAGAGCTGGACCATAAAGAAAGCTGACCGCCGAAGAATTGATGCCTTTGAATTGTGGTGCTGGAGGAGACTCGTGAGAGTTCCCTGGACTGCAAAGAGAACAAACCTATCAATTCTAAAGGAAATCAACCCCGAGTGCTCATTGGAAGGACAGATCCTGAAGCTGAGGCTCCAGTACTTTGGCCATCTCATGAGAAGAGAAGACTCCTTGGAAAAGACTTTGATGTTGGGAAAGTGTGAAGGCAAGAGGAGAAGGGGACGACCGAGGATGAGATGGTTGGACAGTGTCATCGAAGCAACCAACATGAATTTGACACAACTCCGGGAGGCGGTGGAGGATAGGGGGGCCTGGCGTGCTCTGGTCCATGGGGTCACGAAGAGTCGGACACGACTAAACGACTGAACAAACAAAAAAATGATAGTGAATCTGGCAGTAGAGTTTTTACAATTTTTTTGGGAAAAAAAGTTTTTACATATTATCTCCCCTAGTATCTGAGAGAGTCTCAGGAAGGAGAATAAAGGGAAAAGTTTCATAAACTGGGTCTAATGAGTAGCCATAAATATATTTAGGATACACGTGTATGGTACATTGCAAGCACATATAATCTGTGTCACTGCTCAACATCATTACTGATCTTGGACCACACATCTCAGGGCCTAAGCCTTCGCTGCCAATGTCTTGGCTTTATGGAACTTGAGGAAATAGGTTAAACAGTTCTTAATTATTCAGCTTCTTATATCATTGGCTAGAATCCTACTGTTGGTTCACGTAAGGTTTGTGCAATTTGTCTTGCCCAACTGACAATGTGTTAGGGCACTCCGATCACAATTAGCTATATAAAGTTAACATATTATCTTAGTTGTTATCAGTAGGATTCTGGCCACTAGTATTATTATATTCTAGGGGATGTTTTTCATGGGGAACGATTTTCCAGACCTATACAATTAAAAGGCAGGTTCAAGCTATGGCATTTCCTTAATTCCAAAGGGAGTATTATGCTGGTTGTTGTGGGTTTTTCGGGCTTCTTGGCCGTGTTCTGAAGGTGGTTCTTCCTAATGTTTCGCCAGTCTCTGTGGCCGGCATCTTCAGAGGACAGCAAACTGTGCTCTGGGTAAGGGGTATTATGCTTTTAACAATCCCACTGATGCCAGTTTACACTAATGCAGTGGCAGATGTCACAGCCAGATCGTCCCAACATCCTGATGGCAATTTAACTGGGATCATAAATGTTCAGAAAACAAGGTTGGGAAATACCAAACCTGTCCTTTCCCTTGACTATGACAGAAGTACTGTATAAATATAATATGAATTGATGGACCACAATAAAAGAGAAAGGTCAGAAGGTGGCTTTATACAGGCCAAATTTTGGTTGCCTCATTTGCTATCATTGAAGAGTCAGGTTTATAATTAACAGGAAGTCCTCTGGTGTTGTGACTGCAGCAGGAAAAACAGAGATTTACCTAAATGAACATTGGCTAAGTCACCAATCACACAGTGCTCAGCACTTTAATTAGGTAATCTCCATGCTATGTGCATTGCTTTGACGGTTCTGGGACAGAGATTTCATTTTAGCAGACACCGGTGCAGAAAAATAAATCCTGTGGCAATACAGTTACCATACAAAATGTAACTTATGCTCATCTTCTGTTGACAAGAGTTATTGCATGGCTCATGCTCAAGGACAGAAGGTTATGACAACAGATTAAAACAACCCAGACACAGACTGAATGGATGTTATAGTGAAGCCTTGGCACATAATTCCTCATTTAGAATTGAAGAGTGATTTCCAACCTGGTTACTGTGAGAGAACTATTAATGTGACATGAGAAATAAATTCATTAAACACTTTAAAGGTTTCTGTGAGTCTAAAGTACTCACAAGAAATGAAAGCTGGCCATCATGTCTCTCCATGATTTACTGCTCTAATTATTTACTAATGAATAATTCAGCTATATCTCTGAACTGAGTGAAATTTAATAATTCTATCATTCTAATGGAAGGACATACCAGAATGAGAAACTCTACAATACCCTTCCACCCTACTGTCCAATGAACGTGATGCCAAGCTGGGGCTAGGTCTCTGGATTTTAAGCTAATGCTAGACTGATGGGCCCTTTTGAGGAACGTAGTTCCATCTACAAGTCTTTTATCAGGAATGTAGCCCCAATAGCTAAGAAGGTCAGGCACAAGATATGACGTCTCTATATTTCTTCTGGGCATGCCAGAGATCCACAGTCTCTGAGCATGGTTATTAAAAACAAGGAAATCTAACTTTCCCTTTGCTGTACCAGAAGGCCATCAGAATGCACTAAGAGGTTGACTTATGCTACACAGGGGTGGGCAAATAATTTCTGTAGGGGGGCCACATGAAAAATCTGAACTGTGTTTGGGGGCCGAACCAACTTTACTTAAAAATAAAATGAAACAGTGATGTTATGATTGTTTTTATTTTAAACTTGTTAATCTTCACAAACACTAAAGAGGTTTTTGCAGTATGTTAAAGATAAGCAGCTGATCAACTTTAGACAAAAAGCTATAAATGGTTTTGATGTTCAAAACTGTCCGTGGGCCGGAAAGGAGCGGGTTGCAGGCCATATGTGGCCCTCGGGCCGCACTTTGCCCAGGTCTGC
Organism: Pogona vitticeps; assembly: GCF_051106095.1. NCBI lineage: Eukaryota > Metazoa > Chordata > Lepidosauria > Squamata > Agamidae > Pogona > Pogona vitticeps. The sequence goes on along the minus strand of NC_135787.1, from coordinate 100,085,179 downwards.
ACTAGCACATTGCTGGAATCAACTGTAGAAACCGCCCAGGTTTCTATGAGCCAGTCCAGAATATTGTTGTGAAAAATGACTTCATTTCACTCCTTGGAGTTCTGATGGAAATGGCAAACTCTGCACCTTCAGTCTATAACATATACACATTGGCTGTATTTTGCTCTTAAGGTTCATCAAACCCCTGTTGGATAGGCATATGTTCTATTGAATGAAGAAAAGCTTGGGATTAGTTGGAGTGGATTTTTGTGTGAAAAGGCTACGAGCTACATTCTGCTGTGGCCCTCAAAATGAATAATCCTAGTGTACTAGATTCAAAGGTTGCCACTGCTGTGCCCATTTTTATGGTGGGGTTAGGGCACAGTGAAAGGGGGTGGGCTGAGAGGCAAGGCAATCAGGTAGTCAGGTGAAACCTGTTCCAAACTCCATATTGTCTCCCATCCTCAAAGGCAGTGAGCCAAAACTACCTAAGGAAGAATAATATAAAGAAAGCCTGAGTTAAATGGGTTGGGAGAGCAATGGAAGGTACCAGATAGTTGTTCTGTTTCCTTTGCTTATGTTTTAAAATGCATATCAGCGGATCTGTGCATGATGCTACTGTGCATCATATGCTGTTTTAGCCTTACTATCTACACAAAGCTGAAATATTGCTGTATGAAGTATTTAACACCAGAATTATAGAGTGATGTTTGTCTAATCAGGATCAACAGTGCTTTTTTCTTATATCAGATTAAGTGCTCCAGACATACATGCATTACAAACTGTTGCATACAAATGCCTCTTACAAAGCTCCACCTTATTTATGGGCTGAGAAATTGGTGGAACCATTTCACAGACTTTCTCCAATTGGGGAGGAATATTTTGATGGTGCCTCCCCCCCCCATTAGTGTTGGTAGTGGATGTTGTCTGTCACTTCTTTATATGGCAAGCTCAGGAGATGTCAGGAGCCTGCCAGTTTTGAAGGAAATCTTTCGGTTTGGAGGAGAAGCTCAGAAGGAGAGCAGCAGTTCACAGTACTCTGTCAGAGGCTATGACAGGACTGGCCTGCACAGCTGTACTAACCATCATGAAACACAAGTTGTTAACATTTCTCTACATTGCTCCATATTCCAGAAAATAGTGGTAAATAATTATTAGCTGCAGGCATCTGCATGTAATGCTATATCCAGTTTTCAGAAGTAGCAACATTTATTTATTCTTACTTGAGGATTTTACTTTCTCGTTTTTCCTGTTCTGGTGGCTGGCAGCATCAGCAACAGCGCTGCCATCATCTACAGTGACTGGGGAGTGGCAGAGAATATTTAAAGAAAATCCTGCTAATTGTCCTTTTTGGTCTGGAGGAGAAAGCTCTCAAACTTTTCCCGTCGAAAAAAATATAGAAAAAATTGTGATTTGGGTGAAGTTTCACAAATCTCAAGAACTGTGCCAATCTCATTTTTCACTCAGGTGATTACTGACTAGCACGCAATGCATACATTGAAGGAATAGGCAACAGGCCACCAGATGCTGCAGGATCCCCATACCAGTAATTGGACACCAGCCCGACTATAATTGTTGGTATGGAATCTTTCATACAAGGACATGAACTTACTTGAAAGGCAGATAGATAGGTTTACAAATGTATTTAGAACCATTGCTTGAGAAAAATAGTAACAAACATGCTGAAGACAAATCTATAGCTCATCCTTGTCCTTAGACAAGTTCATTTAAGACATATCTCAGTTCTTTCTACGTAAAAATGTAATACCCATTTTTAAGATCAAGTTACATGCTTGATCCTTTATAGTACTCTGCTTACAATAAAGTTGTCTCTATGTCTCCAGGTACCACGTCCCAAATATCTGAGTAATTTTCTTTATGTTGCATATGCAGAATGAAAAGATTAATTGTCCAGATGTTTCCTTCGGTTTTGTTCTCTTTTTCTCACATAATAAAAATCTTTCACCACTTTCACCCTCCCTTTTCATACATGTACAGCCAATCTCAAGACACAAACCAGGACTTTTACATTAAAATCATTTGTTTTACTTTAAAAATCCATTTCTAACTCCCAACCCCCACCACAATCTGCCAGTTTAAAAAAACCCTTCCCACTATATTGTTGTGCCTTTTAGCTATATCGTATTCTAACTAAATCTTTTCCAATTTCTACTTCCACTTCAAATTCTATTTCTGTGAATTGTATACTTCTTAAATTAGAAAGAGTACAGAGGTCAAGAAATTAAATTACACATCAGGAAGTCCCTAAACTGAATCCTGTCCTTATCAAGAAATCATTAGGTATCTTCCTCTCTCAGTCTCAGGCCTCCACATGCAACATGAAGATAAAAATACTACTCTCTTAGAGGTATACTATAAAAATTACAAGGTAACACAGTATGAAGCAACTTGAATATTGTATCATTATTTCAGTGTGAGACACTGATAGTTCTTACAGAAGTTTTTATATGCACCTGGCATTATCAGCCAAAAGCAAAATCCATCAAGGAATACCCTCCCAAAAGTTGTGTCAAATACTGTATATATAATGCCATCTCATATGGGAAAATTAAATGGGGTGGGTTGGCTAAGTACTTTGCAATCTAGTACATTTTTGCGGTGTACATTTTGTTCCACCAAGAAACAACCTATGTGTTGTAAATATAAAGTTACACACAAAGAAACAAATATACTTTCTGCACCTTTGCAACAAAGTAGACAGGAACTCTAAAAATGCAGATTGGTTAAAGAAATGGGTTTTGGGTACAGTGAGATAATACTTTCCTCAGAGTGTTAAAGGTGATCTCTCCCCTGAGGGTATGGTGGATATACTCCTGCTACAGTCCCTAGTTCTCACTGGAATGGAATTTAGCTCAGCAATAAATAGGGAAGAGGGAATGTATTGTAATATCTTTTGGCCCATCAAAATTGTTTATAGTATCATCAGGCTGCAGAGGGAAGGACTTTTAATAGAGTGCGGAATACTGTGCTATGTTCATGTCCTTTTAACATTTATTTTTGTTCACTTCAGTTTTAACAATTCTGTTTCTTTCACTGTTATTAATATTTTGCTCTGTTTTTTGTCTCATAACTCCCCTCCTCTACGCAATTTTGGCTGAGGTTGCTCAGCTGAGGACTTCTGGCTCACCCCATTAAGGACATTAAATATTAAGATTAATATTCTGAATTGCGATTGGAAGCTAATTTATACTTGTAGCAAGTGCAGTCTGAATAGGGTAGTACAGTTGGCTGCAACTATAGTACCTTCTACCCAACAATAACCTGCCAACTGTATTCAAAATGAATTGAAACCTCCAAGCACTTTTCAGGGGCATTCCCTTATAGCATTGGTCCCCAACCTTGGGCCTCCAGATGTTCTTGGACTTCAGCTCCCAGAAATCCTGGCCAGGAGAGGTGGTGGTGAAGGCTTCTGGGAGTTGTAGTCCAGGAACATCTGGAGGCCCAAGGTTGGGGACCACTGCCTTATAGGATGCAAGTAAGGCATAAGTCATGTTTAATTTCGCAAGGAAGTGACATCAGCTGAAGCTGTGGAACAGCACTTTGGGTCAGTAATGGACCCAGAAACAGTCCCAGGCTATGGATGTGATTCTTAAGGGTAAATGCAATGTGTCATAAACATGCTGCACAGCTAAATCTTGATCAGCAGAGCCTGATCAAGATAATCCGTTTCAGCCAACCAACAATCCCACCACCCTATTTGTTATCTGAGGCAAGTCATAGGACAGTACCTACCATTCTTCTGTAGTTCCATGAACAGAAATTAGCTGGGCTGACAGCTGACAATGACATCAACATCACTGCGGGTCATTCGCAGCACCTGATTATAGCAGCTAAAGCTACAGGTCACACACAGCACTGCCTTCCACAACATTGCTGTCATTCACTGCTCCACCTGGCATCCACATACTGCTCACTCAAAGGGGAGCACCATCAAGCCTTCCAGTCCATGGGAGACACCTGCTGGGCTGCAGGATCTGAGCTGGCTGCTCAAGTCAGGAGTCCTTCCCAGTGGTAGTCCTTGCTTATGAGAGATATTTAGACTAGCTAGACTAGCAACAAACACGAATCATGACAACTAAGTGCCAGAGAACGGAAATGGAGACGGTAGTGGTGGTGGGGGGTGTAAGGGTGAAGAGCCAATGGGGCTGCCACCACTACCAAATACTAAGATGAGCTGCGTGTTCTTGGTCCCAGAATGTAAAGCCCAAAATCTTAAAGAAACAAGTTTAGGTGTGGGGCTGAGCTACTTAATTCTCTCACTTCCAATCATCTTTACAGAGTCAAATAAAAATCTCTTCCACCAATCTTTCTTCCTAGCAGGGAAGAATATAGCTAACCAGAGCACTTTCACCCCAAGGAGGTAAATGTTGCTTGGTAAGGTAATATGAAACAGAAAAGCATCCAGTCATGAAAAGGTTAAGCAGCTCCTTTCTTCTCCAGTGTCTATTCAAATTTTCTATGCCTGGTTTTCATTTGAAAAAAAAAAAAGGTTAGAAGGAAATTGCCCTTGTCTGAATGTCATACGTCATTTGGGCCTTAGAGCAGACATTGCTACCTGTTTGATTCATATTCTGCTGTGTCCCATAAAACATGACACACAACAAAATCCAATGTAGGTGTCTTAAAATTACCCAGACAGGAGCTGAAAAGCTGGATGCTACTGTCCATGTAATGTAACTCCCAGCTGGCAGACAGGAAAGGATGTTGTAACATTAGCTTTTTAATAGCATGTAGCAGCATCTATTTTAAAAGGTGAATGCAATGTGTAGGAGCACTATGAAAACTTTCCATAATGCAGCTAGCCATATGGTGTCCCACTGAATGTAGTATTGATAGACATATCCTGCCAAAGATTGTCAGCTTGCATTGGGAGGCTCAGGTTTTAAGTTACATTTTTTTTTCCTTTCCCAGTCATTTGCCTGCAGGAGTTAACAATTCATTCACCTGCTCACTGCCTCATTCACAGCTATCATGTTCTCAAGCTGTTACCTCTAGCCAGGTGGTTACTTTCGGTCTCTTAAAGCATTTTATGCCATCTGATACGTCACACAAACAAAGTTTGACTTTGTGTTCCGAACGAAGCAGGACAGAAACTCTCTTCATGTTCAGAAACTAGTGCATAAGAGCAAGTAAAGTTAATTAAAATCTCATTTATTTATATGGAGATATCTAAGATTTACTTAGTTCTTCCTGTGCAATCTGATGTTGAAAGCATTTATTTGGTACTTATTCTGTTATGTCTGAAAAATTTCATGTCAGGAAGAGTTAACATAGGAAGGGAAGCTCTTACACAGGTAAGGTGACTAATGTGGTTAGATCCCACATCAGCATCACTCTGCCTTAAGAGTCATCTTACTTCACTCATGCAGTTCTTCCATTCAGTAATCCAGGGCAGCATGGGAAATTCTAGGAGGAATAGGGGAGAAATTTGTTTCAATTGGTTTTTATAAGAATTTATCCCCAGCTTTGCATGTTCCCTTATATATGGGATGGAAAGAGCTTGAGAGTAAAAGAAAAGAAAATGGAATGGGGAAGAAAATGAAAACACACTCTTTCATTCGGGACACCGGCAATGAGTGCTTAACTTGTAAAAGTCCAGGTGGAGATGAGGGAAAATTTCCTACGAGTTCATTTTTTTTAAGAATGTTTAAAAATGTACTTATCCTATGTTTGAGAGGTATAGAACTTGAATGCACGAAACAGAAAAACTAGGGATCCGAGCATGTGAAACATTAAGTTGTTTCTTCATGCATACTGTTGGTGGGGCCCCAGATATGTAGCTACCTTCTTAGGAAAGTTTGATATCTTCCTTCTTCTTTGAAAATATGTCTTAATTTAGACAGCATTTACTGACTGGCCTGTAATTAACTCCACAATGTGTTACTTTTTTCTCATGTAGGATTTACTAATGTTGCTCTGTAAAATGTTTGTAGTTAACTGTGATTTTATTTTATTTCTGCCTATTTCTATTTTGTGTTATGAAGTGCTCAAAGAACTTTACTCATGAGCAGTAGAATAAAATAAAATGTGAATGTTGTCAATCATTTCATTTTTAAAGACAAGTAAAACTTGGAACTAACTTCAGCCTATCTGGGCAGCAAAAGTTACAGTGTTTTCAAAAAGAACCTTTATAAAATTATCTAGGCTCAAAAACACTTGTTCAATTTCTTAGTCTTGTACTTAACTCCAGCAAGCTGCGGTCTGCATACCTGGGTCAGCAGTATTTCTACTGCATGCTTTTATCAGTGCCAACTTCAAACTATTTTCTTTGGTCTGATGGAATATTTGGACCAATATATCTTGCTCAGAACTATAACCTATCAGTGTGACGGTCTGGGGCATTTGGCCTCAAGTTTTCAAACTGAGTTCCTAGAAAAATAAAAGATCCACAGACAGAATGCCATAAATCACAGAAAGAAAACATTTGTATTTAACTAGGAGCCCAGTGGCACTGTTAAGCTTAAGGATCTGGCAGCAGTTCTATCATAATACAATCCAAGAGCCAACAACATTCACAGTCAACTGGAACTTGGCGTAGTACTCTACACAGTGATCCATTCTTGATCCTGAACAGAGTGTCTTTGGCACAGCAAGGCAGGGTGAGGAAACTCTAGTGATTCTGTCATACCATTTTCTTATATATAAGTAACAACACACTTTGAAGTATAACATTTCTCCTTAAATATATATATATATATACTTCAAAGTGTGTTGTTACTTCTCTCCCCTACTGAGCAGTGCATTTTGCATTACTTGAAAAAGCTCAACACTGCATACATGTGTGGCTAATTCCGAATATGCCCAAAGTCAGTTTATACTAGGTGAGACCAAGCAAGGGTCAGGGCCAAACATTTCAGGGGTTGCCCAATGGCCAGACCATTAATTTGTCTATAGCTAAGTATTATCCAACTAGCAGCAATTCTCTGAAGTTTCAGTCAGTAGTGATTAGAGATGGGGACAAACAAAAAAATGGTGATCCATTTTGATTCGTGATCCATCAAGGTTAACAGATCAATGGATACAAATATACTGTACTTCAACGAATCGACAAATTGATCCGTCAATTCATCATTGCTTTAAATAGCTTCAAAACTGGACCCCAACCACCTAGAGACACCAAATATGCAGGGAAGCTTCCTCAGATGCTTTCCTGCAACTCCTGAAGGAGTTGTAGTCCTTCATCATGAAGGATGAATAAAACATTGCAAACATTGGATCATGGACCCCTGAGTTATATACTCACAAAGAGGAACCCCCCCCCCCAGGTACTTGGAGAGTCCTGAATCACAACAGAGCTTCCTATGTCTTTCCCCAACACGGCTGCTAACTTTGGTGAAGACTGGATATCAGCCATCCAAGTTATTCACTTACAAATTGGGTCTTCCCAGGAGAGTTTACCACATAGCACAGAAACTAATTCTGCCTACCGGCTACTGATCAACTGACTGGAGGCCGAAAGGCAGCCACCTCCCCTCATAGCCAGTCACTCCCATAGCCTACCCACTCACCCCCTCCTTTCCCTACATTAGCCCCCACCCCACTCCCACCGACACTCCCTTACCTTAATAGCTGCTGCTGAGGTCCCTGTCAGGTCTCCACAGCCACCGAGTGTACAAAGGGAAACTGGTTGCCCTTTGCAAACATGGTGGCTGTGGATTCATTTAGGGTAGGGAAGTTGCAGCTGTCATCCTTGCAAAGGGAAGCCCGGATTCCCTTAAAGCAGGCTAAGGGAATCCAGACTGCCCTTTGCAAAGATGGCAGCTGCAGTTTCCCTACCCTAAATGAAGCCACAACCGCCATTTTTGCAAAGAGCAGCCAGTCTCCTTTTTTATGTGCCAGAGCTTAGACTAGGCCAAGAGACCTTGGCAGCTTGGATTAAGGTAAGGGGCTGTTGGTGGGGGTGGGGGAGAACTAATGTAGGGAAAGGAAGGGGTGGGAGTAGGCTGTGGTATTGGGTGACTGTGTGGGGTGGTGGCTGCCTTTCTGTCTGGCCATTGGGCAGAATGGTGTTTTTGTTTTGTTTTGTTTTTTTAATATGAAGGATGAATAAAAATGGGTAAATATTCATCTCTTCATATTTGTGGAGGTCTCTGCAACCCATAAATACAGATTGACGGATATTTAATGAATTGGCTATATTCATCAGAAAAAAACAATCTATTTTTATATCTGTCCCCATCTCTGGTAGTGATTAGTAGTCCAGCTACCTATGATCCATTTACTGAAAATGTCAAAGATTGAGGTTGTGACTACACAGCAGGAAAAGTAAGAATGGATCTCCTGCAAACTGATTTGCTGTGAATTTGCACCCAAGTAGTTGGATTTTCCCATTGAATTTAATTTAGCCAACCACACAGGGGTCAGGAGAGAGAAATTAGGACATTTGCAACCAGCCTTATTTGCAGCTTGTTAAGGCAGCTTTTCTGTAGCCATCCAGATCTGAAGGAGGCATGGCTATAGCAGAGTTACCTTAACATGGTGCGAATAATTGCAGATTAGCAATTTTCCTCTTGCATGTCTGCTGACTCCTCACTCCTTCCCGCCACCTTTTGGTCTTCTAGCAACAGCAGCGACTCTTTTAAAAAAGCAGTGGGAAGGGAAGGGAAGAAGAAAACAGACAGACTCAGGCACCACGTCTGGGAAGAAGATGGTTCAAATAGCAGCCAGTTTTCCATCTGAATGGACCCTCTCACTGCTACAGCAGCCAGGTGGAATAGCTTGAAACAGAACAGCTGCAAACTCCTCCATAGAAGGATCAAATTGTATGCATTAGCACAAGGGGTTGCACCATCTGAACAAATACTAATACATTCGATATTGGTCTTATGTGCCAGCAAAGGGAAGATATACACATTAGAAATTGTGTCAGTTTCCTCCCCTTCACTCTCTCTTTCATTCTGTCCTAGCTCCCCTGGGTATTGAGCACTACTGAGGGGGGTGCTGACTTGTACATCTAGTTAATGCAAAATAATACAACTCTGACCATCCCAATCATGGAGCGTTAGTTAATGTAGTTGCCTCTTTTGAGGTGATATGAGGTGAGAAAGAGCATCGAAATATGGGCCTGGTCTGGTAGGGACTAGTGGATTTCTAACCTTTTCAGTGGGATACTTAGGCCACTAGTAAAGAAACGAAATCAAATATTAACTCTTTAAATATTACTATTTAAATAGTGTCACCAATGTATAGGTTGCTATATTGAGTAATCTAGGAAAAGAAAAACAAGGCCTGCATCTAAGAACTAGCAAACAATCTGATGTGAATGATGTGAGAGCGCAGATGATGAATCTAGGATTAAGGAGCAAAATAGAAAACAAGGAATGAATTAGAATATAGGCAATTATGCATATTTAGGCCTCCTTTGAGTTGGAGCGGGGTGGGATCTTGAAATGGCAGGAAGCTAAAATAGATGCTTAACAAGTGGTTCTAAATCCTCTTTTAAAATATGCTGTCTGTCCTGTGCTGAGGTTCCCAAAATGTTTGCAAGAGCAAAAATGCTTCTGGAACTCTGTTAGAGGAAAGGAGACTTCAACCGTGGGGAAGGGAAGCATGATTTGAAGCAGCAACTCAACTCCTGGGTACAAAGTTAAGCGCCTTCCACTCCTCTGGTCCAAATTTCCAACTCTTGCCTTGCCTTTTAAACATACCATACTCACAAACACATGTGTAGTTTGTGTAATGTGTAGTTAAATGCTAAGGGCTTAACCCAAAGTCATTTAAACTTAGTACTGCAAGACTGCAGCCTCACATGCTACAATTCTCTCCAAGCAAACAATTATAAGACAGTTTGGAAACCTCTGCAAACCCAGCAGATATTTCTTCCAGAAGCTCAAGAACTAACATTCATGCCATCTTTAACACAGTTAGCTTCACATTGACAGATGAAGGGTGAAAAAGGGTTCAAAGATGTTTTTGACATTCCCTCCCTATTAGACACACCCTGGGGTGGCTTTGAAATTGAAACCACAGCCCCCTTTCTGGGTCATTCTGACCATATTCTCCCAAGAAGTTATTTGGTAGCAATTTAAGAATTACGGATTACAAGAGAAAGAACCAATGTCAAGTAAGGCCACCCAGAAACCCTGACATTGCTGGGTGGTCTGGTCTCTCCCTGCTGTATTATGTTAGCATTAATGCTGATGCACTACTCCATGTGTATCAACATATGACTCCCAGTCTCAAAACATAAATCCAAACCCAAAGTGAACTTTAAAAACAATGCTATAGGTGAGTGTGTTAATTAAGAGGAGAAAAACACTGTTTCTTGGGATTTAATTTGTTAAGAAAAAATTACTGGGTACAAATCTTTTCTCCTGATGTCAAAAAGAATGCAAAGTTGTATAAGTTACCAAAAGGGGCTAACAAAATTATCAAGCAGTCAGAACATCTCAGGCACAAGGATGGCTAAAGGGTTTCGGGCTTTTCGGGTAAGAAGGGGGAAAAGACTGGGAGAACATGACAGAGGCTTCCTGAAGTGCAAGATGGATGCATCACATTCTGCATTATAACTAGAAAGGGGGGGGAGAGATAATTGCCACAGTCTTTACTCAGAAAACAGCTCAGCTGATCAATCTGAGGCTGTGCTCACACCAGCAAAACATTTCCCAGTTCTCCCTCACTGATTTCAATTTTTGTAAAATTTTTAGGTTTTGGGTTGTCAGATGACACATGATCATTACCGAATCTTTTGATCTGTCTCTGCATCAAATCCACCCTCTGGGAGGCTTCAACTTTTTTGTTGCAGGATTTATCGTGCAACAGCTTCATTGTGGCGCCCTGTGTACATGGCTGTACCAAAGTTTTTTTTTCTGGCAAGCTGTCTTGTGTTGCTTCTGCCAGTTATGTTATTTGCCTGTATGTCCCTTTGTTTATTTTTCTTTAAAAAATTATGAGCGGAGTGTTGATGCTTTGTCATTGGCCTCTGCGCTTCACTTATTTGTGGATCCTTCCACCAGGCGGTGCTCCTTCCCCTGAGCCATGTTACATTTTCCTCTTGGGGACCTCTCTGGACCTTCTAAGTATAAAGGATTTAGAAGTGGTTTACCAGTCCCCTCTTCTGATGCACTCTGCCCAAGGCCAGCTGCTTTCCCCAAGTGATACAGTCAAGATGGAACACCTAGTCCCTAGCTCTGCAGCCAGGTGCTCCAAATCACTGAGCTTTATCTGCCAAGGTTGCAGCATACAAACCAAGCTAAAACCAAAGTGTGGTTGGAAAGGGAGAAGGAATTTGGGATAGAAACAATCAAGATATAGGTTTTGTGATGGGATTGGAAATATACAATTTATTGACTATGGGTTATGTAGAATTTGGTACTGTACAGGGAAGGGATCTAGCCGTGTGGCCAGTGTCCTTCAGGGGGAGCAGTCATCTTGCCCTATTACCAAAATGTATTCAGTCCAGTGCCCACAGTGCATTACACAACAAAACTGCAACAGGAAGAGAATATGTAACATAGGGTACAGCTACACTAGTAGCATGGAGTGAGCCAGCCTGGGCCAATTAGGAACAGTCAGGCTTGATTAGAACAATCTAATCAAGTCTGACTGTTTACACAGAAATGGCTTCTGGCAATATTGTGAAGTGGATTAATAAATGAGCAACTTCAGGATATTGGCAAATTACTGTATTTTTCTATTTATAAGGTGACCCAATGTATAAGACGACCCCCCTTTTCTAACCACCAAATTAGAAAATGAGAAAATGTGCACGACCGCACCCCTTTGGTCCTTAAGCCCTTTCACGGCTGCTTTACTCTGTGGCTTCGCAAAAGGCAGGGAAAGTGGCTGCCTTCCATATATGAAACATCCCTCAGTTTTTTGTCTAATTTTTTAAGTATAAATTTTATACACGGAAAAATACAGTAATTACTTTGTCTGCTCAGCAGAGGGCAGGGGAAGTGAAAACAATTCTTTTTGACTATTGCTGATTTGCTATGTTAGTTATAAATTTGTGTTTTTTTAAAAAAAATATTTTCTTTGCCTTCTTTTAAAAGGCCAGTCAAGAAGCTGCCTAAAGCCAAATGCACTGCCATGGATTCAACTGCAGGTGTTGTCTGAAGCTCTAAACCAGCCTTTAAAGGTGAGGAAAAGTTTTTTTTTTTTTTTTAAAGACAGATTTCAAAAGCCTGATTTCAATTGAATATTAGGAAAAGCCCTAACTGTTAGAGTGGACCTCACCAAAGAAGTGAAGAACTGCTTTCCTTGATGAGTCCAGAGTTTACTAGCAATTTTCACCAATGTCTTAGAAAAATCCATATACCTCTAAATGGGGGGGGGGGGATGAAGACAATTTTGCGCACAATTTAGCATGCAATATGTATTATTGGGTTAACCAGTGCATTTTTGTAAGCCATAGAATGCTGAAATCCTGGTCATGGTGGAATCACTGCCTGGAGAAAGTTAGGTTACCTACCTGTAACCATGGTTCTTTAGTGGGCCTCTATGAATTCACACAAATGGGTTTATCCTGTGCCTGCTCAGGACGTTCAGAAGATTCTAGAGCTTAGGGGAAAAAAGATCAATTAGTTCTCTCCCCGCCCCCCGCGCAGGGTATGAGCTCCGCCTCCTCTACCTTCCTTTCAGTTTTCCCTAGTCCGCCGTTACCGTATGGGGTGAATAAATAGAATGGTACCTGGATGGACAGCGGGGAGGAAGGGAGAGATATGCGAATTCACAGAGGTCCACTAGAAGAACCATGGTTACAGGTAGGTAACCTAACTTTCTTCGTAGTGGCCTCTGTGAATGCACACAAATGGGTGATTAGCAAGCTGACTTGCTGGATGAAGGGCTGTCACGGTAACAGAGATGACAGGATCACCCTTCCGAATGTGGCATCATTCTTGGCTCTGATATCGAGGCGCTAGTGCTTGGCAAATGTCAGAGGGTTGGACGAAGTGGCTGCTTTGCAGATGTTCTGAAGTTGAATGCCGCGATGTAGAGCAGTCGATGTAGAGACAGCTTGGGTAGAATGTGCCTTAAGATGTTCTGTTACTGACTTGCGTGCAAGCTGATATGCCAACTGTATCGATTGCACTATCCATCTTGATATTGTTTGTGGAGAGGCAGGTGCACCCCTGTTAATGCCATGGTAGCACAAGAAGAGACGTGGAGAACGTCTAAAAGTTTTGGTTCTGTGGAGGTAAAATGCAATGGCTCTTCTCACATCCAGAGTATGGAGCTTACGCTCAAGCGGCGTTGATGGAGATGGATATAGGGTTGGAAGTACGATGGGTTGTTTTACGTGGAATTCCGACACCAACTTGGGCAGGAAGGACACATCTAGGTACAAGGTGACCTTCACAGGGTGCATCTGAAGATAGGGAGAGTCCGATCTGAGAGCAGCTAGCTTGCTAGCTCTCCTGGCGGATGTAATTGCCGTGAGGAATGCCACCTTCCGAGAGAATAAGTTTTCATTACAGGTAGCCAGGGGTTTGAATGGTGGCTTTGTAAGCGCCTCAAGAATGAGCTGCAGCGACCATTGAAGCACAAATTTCTGTGATGGGGCGAACATTCTTCAGGCCCTTCAGGAATCTCTTGAGTGTGGGGTGGGGAAAAAGTGTAGCGGAGCTAGATCCGAGAGGCTGGTGAGCTACTGTTGCTTAAATGTAGACCTTAATGGTGGAATGTGCCAACCCAAGGTTAAAGAGATACATGACAAAGGTAATTAGAGTTGAGAGAGATGATGGGAGTGGGGTAAGTCCCTTAGATTCAATGAATTTGAGGAAGGATTTCCATTTATTACAATACAGGCAAGAAGTGGATGGCTTCCTAGCCTGACTTAAGATTGCACGGAATTCGGGGTTATCCTCCACGTCGTCGGATGTAGGGATCGGGATGGAGAATTGGCCCATCGCTCTGGGAGAGGAAAGACGGTATCACAGGTAAGTGGAACAGTTCTTGTGTTATCTCTCTCAGGTGGGCGAACCATGGTTGTCGCGGCCACCATGGGGCAATGAGAATCGGGTCTGTTTGGTTTTGGATGATCCTGGTTATTGTCTTGAGCAACATTGGTATTGGAGGAAAGAGGTAAGTGAGTTCCCCAGACCATGGTATGATGACTGCGTCTCCAAGAGATGCCATGTCTATGCCTGCTCTTGCGCAGTACCTGGGGCACTTGACATTGATATGGGAGGCAAAGAGGTCTATTGTCGGCTGACCCCACCTGAGGCAGATGTTCCGGAAGACAGTGTCATGCGTCCTGGTGGGGAGCCTGCTTAGGCAGTCTGTCAAGTAGTTCTCCGCCGATGAAATATGTATTGCCTGAGGGGCAATACGGTGGGTACGACACCACTCCCAAAATTTTATGGTGAGGTGAAGAAGAGCAAGTGAGCAAGTTCCTCCTTGTCTGTTATTGTAGTACATGACCGTGGTATTGTCGGTCACAAGCTGTACTGTTTTCCCCGCGATTCTCGGGAGGAAAGCCTGAAAGGCTTTTATGATGGCCAACATTTCCAATCGGTTTATGTGGAGCATTCTTTTGCCCTTTGACCATAGTCCATGTATCTGAAGTTCCTGGCAGTGGGCTCCCCAGCTAGAGGGGCTGTCATCTGTCATCACCTGGATTGACAGGGGAGGCAGCCGGAATGGTCTGCCGACTGACAAGTTGTGGGGGCAGGCCCACCATGCAAGTTGGTTTGCCACCTGTGGCGGTACCAAGAGCTTTTTCAGCTGAGTGTCTGTTGTGGGATCGAATTGTGACAGGAACCAGGATTGAAGTGAACAGAGTTTGAGCCTGGTGTAGGGAACCACTGATGCTGTGGAAGCCATAAGGCCCAGCAAGTGCTGAACATTGACAGCGGTGATGGTACCGAGAGGTCAGAAAAGGTGTACTGCCCGACAGATTTTCACCATTGGTTCAGGTGGTAAGAATGCTTTCGCCTGATGGGCATCCAGTTGTGCTCCTATGTAACTCACGAGTTGTGATGGTATTAGGTGGGATTTTTCTGAATTTATTTGTAGGCCTAATTTGTGCAGGACCAGAAGAGTAGTTCTTGTGGCTGCAATGGCCTCCTGATAGGTCCTGACAACCAGGAGCCAATCGTCGATGTACAGGAAGAGCTTTATTCCTTTGGTACGGAGGTAAGTCACAACAGGGGCCATGCATTTTGTAAATGTCCTGGGGGCTGTGGAAAGCCTGAAGGAGAGGGCGGCAAACTGGTAAGTGGTGTGCTGGAACTGGAACTGGAGGAATCTTTGATAGGACGGTTGAACTGAAATATGAAAGTGAGAGTCCTCGAGGTCGATGGTCGTGAACCAGTTCCCCTGCGATAGAAGATGGAGAACGGAGTCCAGAGTTAGCATACAGAATTTTTTTAAAGTATATATTCATTGAGCTGTGAGAGGTCCATGATGGGCCTAATGCCCCCATCTTTTTTGGGGGATGGCAAAGTACCGAGAGACAAAAACCTGTTAGGGTCAGCAGGTGGAACTATGACTATCGCCCCTTTCCTGAGGAGAGCTGAGATTTCCTCTTGTAAAGGCAAGGAGAAGGGGGTGGGCTTGATGGAGTTTGCCAGAGGGATGTGCATGAATTCTATAGTGTATCACCGCTCAATGATGGTGAGAACCAATTTGTCTCATGTAATTCTCTTCCATTGGGGAAGGAACGGACTGAGTCTGGTCGAGATACCAGGGCAATTAAGAATAGGGCTTACCCTTGCATTGGGATTTCTGGAAGGGCTGTCTGGAGCCCTGATATTGTTGCTGCTTAGGTTGCAACATGGTGGATTGAAGCGGCTGGTAGAAGCGTTCATGGTGTTGTTGCCTGCTGTACCGAAAAGTCTGGTACTGAGGGAGTTGTTAGAACGGCTTCTTGTATGAAGGTGGTTCTGATACCGATAAGGTTGGTATGGGATGTAAGACTTTGCACTCTTCTTCATTTTGTGGATATTATCCATTATGTCATCTGTTTTGGAATTGAACAGCCCGACAGTGTTGAAGGGAAGATCTTCAATCATGGTCTTCGTATCATCCAGGATGCTGGCCGCCTGGACCCAAGCATGTAGTATAAGTGCTATTGAAGTAAGCAGAGATTTGGAAGTGGTATCAGTGGTATGCTTCACTGTCTGCCTTTGTTACGTAGCGAGGGTATTGGCCTCTGCATAGGTATTGAGATCTTCAATGGTTCTGAAAGGGTTTGAAGCGAGGGGAGAATTTTGACCCACAGATGCTTTTGGTAGCCGCCCATTGCAGCTTGGTAGTTTGAGATCCTAATAAGCAACGTCACCAATGAGTAAAGCTTTTTTTCCAAAGGAGTCGATCTTTCTGCCCTCCTTATTAACAGGTATAGTAGAAGATCTACTGCGAGACTTGTATTGAGTAGCCTTGACCACAATGGAGTTGGGAATGGGATGTTTCAGTAGAAAATCAGAGTGCGAACCATGAGTTTTGTAATAGTGTTCAATCTTTTGTGGGATTTGGAGAGTTGAAGGCGACCTATCCCAAGAGTTCTTAACCAAAGTAAGGAGTGCTGGCATGAGGCTCAAACTAGGAGGAGGCATTTTGTCCTGCTCCATATCATGAAAAATGAAGTCCAGTTCTTTTTGAGGAATTCGTGCATCAAGTTTTAATATCTTTGCCATGCGCAAGATAAGTTGTGCATATGACGTGTAGTCCTCCAAAGGGGACTGTGAGATATTGCCAGTGGCACCAGCACCAGGAGCTTTGGATTCGTCAGAAGATGATGAGTTGGCACCTCGAGACGACTGAGAAGTCCACAGTGGTGGTTGTAGTACCGGGGCTGATAGTATAGGTTCAGCATCCAATTGAGTAGATACAGAGAAAGGTTCTGTATCATGGTTGTGAGGACCAGAGTACAGCGTGGTAGCCTGTACAGAGGCACAGCTTCTATGAAATTTGAGTCTTTTAGGTGGTGCGGAAGGCGTCTGTATCATCAGTCTCTTTCGGGATGGTGCAGCTTGAGGAGTAGAGACATCCCCTTGGTACTGCAACAACGTTTTCCATGGAGGAGCTATGGGAGGGTACTAGGGTGGTAGCAGGTAGTCTGACTGATCGTGGTAGCCATAACCCTGGTATGGATAGTGATGGTACTGGTCAGGGTATGGATGACCATAAGGAGGGAAACCCTCTGGATGCTAATATTGCTCCTCAAGCCCGGACGGCTGGTACGGAGAGGCATGCTTGCGTTTCTCCTTTCTTTTCCTAGGAGTGCATGGGACAGACTCCTATTCCGACTCAGTCTTGGTATCTGCCCTCCCTGAAGATCGAGGGCTGAAAGGGGCTATGGCCGGGTTGGATGATGCAACAGCCCCAAAATGGCCTGAACTCTGAGACATGCTCAGAATATCATGAGTTTGTTGGGCTGGAGGTATAGCGCCTTCCTCCCTGTCGGAAAGCCCAATATCATCCCTTGAAGAATCCTGCATCGGTATAGCAGGTATAGAAAGAGGTGTGGTAGCTGGCTTGGCTAAGTCCTTTTGCCTCTTAGGCTTCTTGTCTTTTTTCTTATTTGCAGGATCGGTAGACCACGACTGAGCCTTGGAAGAAGCCGGCTTAAGTGGTTTTTAGAGTTCTTGGATTTAACAGTGTTACATACAGCTATGACATCACCTGCCCGTCACTGCTGAAGCTGTGTGTCATCTACCAATGGTGTGACGGTGGGTGGGACATAAGGGGTGGAGCTGTTATATATAAGGGGAGTGAATGGTGTGAGAGATTCAGATAGGGCCAGATAGGGCTTTGAGTTAGGGTTGAGTTAGGGTTGAGTTAGGGTTGAGTTAGGGAGTTAGGGCTTGGAGATACTGAGAGATAAGAACTGTGCTACATTGAGAGAGTCTGTGAGAGTGGGTGTGTGATAGTTATAATATTATAGTGATTGTTTTATTATTTATATTCAAGTGATTTACCATTCCTTTCGTTTGTACACAATAAACCTTAGTTTTTTATTTTGAAATCATACTTTGGCCTGAAGCTTTATTTGAGGGAATGGTTGGTGGCAGTGGAAACAAAGAGTGATTGAGTGTGACGTAATGGCCCCTTTGTGAGGTATAAGGAGGCTGTTACAAACAGGTAAAAAAGTCATGCTAGATAGAGACTGGACAACAGGGCTAGTGGCCAATTTAGCAGCCTCCTGGCAAGGAGGGTTCAACAAAGGGAGGGCTGTAACCTCCATAGCAGGGTTGAGAGATTTTTCGTAGAGAAAAGATTTCAGTCGTTGGAGCTGCAGCTTAATAGCCTCCTTGGAAAAACTCCTGCACGCGGTGTATGACTGGCTGTGATGGGATTCTCCCAGACAAAATAAACAGAGGTCGTGCCCATCTGTAAGTGGAATTTGTCGAAGGCAAATGGAGCACTTCTTAAAGTCCCGAGGGGCCATAAAAGAAAAGAAAAGGGGAAAGAAAAGGGGGGAAACCGTTGAGGTAAGGGGGGATGATAGAATGGGGGAAAAAAGGATAAACTAGAGGTTCTATCATCAGAAAAACAAGTAGAATAATGTAAAATATAGAAAAAAATTTTATAGATAGATTTAGCAAGGCTAAAATCAGTAGACCCTGGCTGTGAAAGCCTTCACGAATACAAGGCTAAAATAACTTTCCTTAGTGCTCTAGTTCCTAACGTCTTACTCGAATGGTGGAAAAGAGGAAACTGAAAGGAAGGTTGAGGAGGCAGAGCTCATACCCTGCTGGGGACGATGACTAATTGACCTTTCCCCCCCCCCAAGCTTTAGAATCTTCCAAACGTCCTGCGCAGGCGCAGGATAAACCCATTTGTGTACATTCACAGAGGCCACTACGAAGAAGTGGACTCAACTACTAAGCCCCTTAAATGAGTTTGCCAAGTTCTAGCCATGGTTTGTCTTCTTTGCACTTTTCTGCATTGCTTCAGCTTGTCGTTCTTCTGACTTTCATTTGTTTGTTTGTATACAAACAACAGAATAATGGAATAGGTGTGCAGCTTGGGTATGCTCCTGGATGCAGCTTTGTTGTTGGAGGTTCAAGTGGCCACAGTGCTCATGAGTCCTGCTTACAGCTGATTTGCCAGATACAGTAGGACTGCGGTATCCACAGGGGATCAGTTCCAAGCCTGCAGTTTGAAAGCTATACATTGCATTGTATATGGTTCCCTCTAGTGGACAGGTCTGATGAACACACTCTGGAAATATGTAGAAATACATATATCTGAGGCTTTTATTTAGTATTTTCAGATAGTGGATAAATGGATTACTGGATACTAATCCCATAGGGGGGATCCTACTGTACTGCCATTCCTAGACTTCAATAGTATGCCTCTATGCTCTCTGGAGTTATTTGGGCTGTACAGCATTGTTGCAATACTAGAAAAAAAAATTATGGGCAAACTACATCCTATTGAGGAACTACTTACCAATTTTCCAGTACAGGAGGCATACAGTAAGTATGGTTCTAATCTCCAACACACCTAATTATCATTAGATTCTAATTAACCAAATTAAAGAACACCTAATAATTTAAATAATATTTTTGAAGAACACAGAGCATTAAAGAAATTGCAGTGCTTTCTCAGTCCATTATATATAACTTGGGTCCAGGCTATTTGAAGGATCATATAACCTCATATGAGCCTTCTGAATTTTTAAGATCTTCTGAAGAGGCTCTTCTCTCAGTTCCACCACCTTCCTAAGCCAACTTAGTGAGAATACAAGAGAGAACCTTCTCAGTGGCTGCTCCCAGGCTTTGGAATGCACTGCCCTGACAAGTAAGGTCGGTCCCGTCCCTCTTGTCCCTCTGTTTCTAGGCAAAGGCCTTCCTCTTCAGGCAGGCCTTTAAGCAGTACACTATCTCTGCACTGCTGGGTTTCAACTCACAGGTTTGAAATGTTTTTCAATTGTTTCTAAACTTTATTGTTTTAATCTTAATATATGTTTTGTTGTTTTTTAAATGTGATATTTACATAGTGCTTTCAAATTTCTAATTTATCTGTTGTGAGTCGCTTTGGGCCCCCTATGGTGAGAAAGGTGGCAATCAATCAATCAATCAATCAATCAATCAATCAATCAATCAATCAATCAATCAATCAATCAATCAATCAATCAGCCTCTTCTCCTGTTTTTCTTTCCACTTCTTTGGAGAACACTGTAAAAGTGATTTGTTTTCATTGACCAAAGAGGAATCATTGCCAAGATTACTTATAACATCCACAGCAAGAACGGGAACCATTCAAGCTTTAGCTCAGACGTGCTCAACCTTTTTTTGGACACAGGCATAAACACAATATGAAAGAAATATAACCCACATCAGAACTGTATAAGTTTCATACCGAATTTCATAAGGTGGTGCATGAAAAATTGTTTCCAGTCTGTGGCCCCCTCCAAATGTGCAAGGGCCCCCAGAGGGCTATATGCTCCCCCATTGAGAATGGTTGCTCTAGTGTTACTATAATAACCAAATTAAAAATACATTAAACAGAAACAGGAAATATCACTACTTTTGGCACTAATATCAGGAATATGTCACCATGAGATCCCTGATCCAACCTCTTTGCAGTAAGCTACACAACCCAGATTCTTCCTTTGCCCTGTAAATGACCTTCCATGCTTCAGTGTTTCATGACTCACAGTCCGGAGACTTCCTCACCCCGTTTTCCCACTGATGTCAGGAAAGAAATTAATTGTAATCAGTTATTTAAATAGGTTTATTTTACTTTTCCACATGTATCATTGAGTTAACACATCATTAAAGCCATTGTCCTTTGTTAAAACACAGACAGAAATAGGAATAATTGCATTCAGAGGTTGTGTGACCAAGATTATCTTCAGTAACTTTATATTTGTTTTCAATAAAATGCCACAATACCCTTTCTTCCTTAGCAAGAAGCAATAATGAGATGCTTGAATTAACAGTCACCTACTAAGGAATACTTTGGTTAAATCATCAATCCAAGTAGGGAATGCAGCCAAGACATCAAAAGACTGAGACTTAGAAGGACAGCAATGGAGGAACTAAAAAAGACATCAAGTGTAAAAATGTGTCATTGGAAAGCAAGGTCAAGATAATCCACACTCTTGTATTCCAGTTGCAATGTACAGATGTGAAAACTGAGCAGTGAAGAAAGGCAGGACATTTAAAAATGAAATATCGTTTGATATATGGTACTGGAGGAGAGCTTTGCAGATATCCTGGTCTGCCATAAAGAAAACCAAGTGAACCTGAAATCAAATCATGTCTGAACTCTCTCTCTCTAAGAATAAAAATGGCAAAACTGAGTCTGTCATAGTTATGAGAAGACTCACTGGTTAAAACAATAATGCTAGGAAAAGTCAAAGGCAAACAGAAAAGATGCGTACCAGATTATGAGATGATTGACTCAATAAAAGAAGCCACAGCCTTGAGTTTGCAGGAACTGAGCATGGCTATTAATAAGACATTTGGGAGGTCACTCATTCACAGAGTTGCCATAAGAAGGAGGCAACTTGACAGTCCTTAGCAAGTAACTAAGAAACATATGTATTCAGAAACTTATAATTCATTTGTTTCAGAATCAAAGTAAAAATGGAGTGAGAAGAATAATCTAGAACAAACATTAGTAGGGAGAGGAATGCGCTCCTTATGATCGTTCTGATCTCCATCATTTGCTGAAGATAGTGCCATGCAAAACTGCTCACAGCAAAATTGTTCCGTAAAAACTGTAATGGAAATTGCTGCTCATTCTAAAACCCAAGTTGTCTGTGACTGCAGCAAACCCATGCTTTCATTGTGAGTCTGGCCATGTCATGTGTAAAGCAGGGATGCCTGCTGTTTAAAACAAACAAAAATGGTGAACACCATTCCTTTCTGCTTTCTTCTCTCTAGAACAGTCCTCAAAAGCTACTACATGCATCAGAAGGAAAGTTCACATTGGCATCAAGGACCTTTCCTCCCAAAACATCATAGTCCTGAAGCAACAACTTTAATTGCAGATGGAGACAGCAGCCCTGAAATTAAAAGACGCCTTCTTCTTGGGAGGAAAGCGATGACAAATCTTGACAGCATCTTGAAAAGCAGAGACATCACCTTGCCAACAAAAGTCCGAATAGTCAAAGCTATGGTTTTTCCTGTTGTGATGTATGGAAGTGAGAGCTGGACCATAAAGAAAGCAGACCGCCGAAGAATTGATGCCTTTGAATTGTGGTGCCGGAGGAGGCTCTTGAGAATCCCCTGGACTGCAAAGAGAACAAACCTATCAATTCTAAAGGAAATCAACCCTGAGTGCTCACTGGAAGGACAGATCCTGAAGCTGAGGCTCCAGTACTTTGGCCATCTCATGAGAAGAAAAGAGTCCTTGGAAAAAACCTTGATGTTAGGAAGGTGTGATGGCAAGAGGAGAAGGGGACGACCGAGGATGAGATGGCTGGACAGTGTCTGCGAAGCAACCAACATGAACCTGACACAACTCCGGGAGGCAGTAGAAGACAGGAGGGCCTGGCGTGCTCTGGTCCATGGGGTCACGAAGAGTCGGACACGACTAAACGACTAAACACACACACAACAACTTTAATCAAGATCACAGCAGGGAAAGAAAAGGTTAAACTTCCTCTGTCACTTGCTATAGGATTATGATCCCACTCCTGTCATCATCTCTTATTTACATTTTTTTTAAAATATGCATACAGTATATAATACAAAGAATTATTTAATGCTATATTTTAAAAAAACCTAATCCCAGTACTTCGAACAAACCAGCCTATGTACCACTGCATTATTATTATTATTATTATTATTATTATTATTATTATTATTATTATTATTATTATTATTATTATTATTATTATTATTATTATTATTATTATTATTATTATTATTATTTATTTATTTATTTATTTATTTATTTATTTATTTATTTATTTATTTATTTATTTATTTATTTATTTTAATAAAAAAATACAAAATACACCTACTACTACAGAAAAGAAAAACTGCATTTTTAAAATCAACTCAGAGAGGCTCATAGATGAAGATCTCATTCAACCATAGCAAAGTACCTATGTCAGAAACAAGCCTAAGGAGCTCAACTCTACAGAGGAAATCAGTGCGGCTTGGAAGAACAGCTATGAAAGAAGCAGAAAAGATCATCAAGGATGTCTCGCTGAACCAAATGTGTCATTGGATGGAAAGATCCTCTTCTATATACCGTATTTATTTTCAAGTAAACACCCTCAGTCATAAAAGAGTAACCACTTAGCCACATTGGAGGCCCTTAAAACTGAAATCAACCTTAAATATAGCCTCTCAATGAATTCTCTCTCCTGGGAACTAGGACAAACATACAGAAGGTTCATCTAAGAAAAATGAATTTGATGCAGAGGTTTTCCCATCCTTGATTTGGATTAAATTTCATTGCTTTGTATGAAAAAAAATTGCAACTGCACCAATCAAAGGCATCCATCTCAACATATCTCAACAGGTGGTGTGGCTTTGATGTAGTTAAGCACTACTGCATAAACATGCTCAGCAAGAGACACACAAGCTAAATCATAACACTGAAAAACATCAAAAAGTAGATGTCTACGGCACTAGCTCAATGAACATGCTTATTATGTGATTTTAGAAATTTGGACTGGAAAAAAGCCACACCATATTTGTTAATCTATTTAAGTTCAGAAAAACACCACTAGCAGGACAAATAATGTAAGACACTCATGTTTTCTAAAACAAGAATGATACACTGTTAAAAAATAATCTGACTCCAAAATCTCATAGTCTCAACATGACAGAGGTAGAGTGACTTTTGAATCCTGTCCTTCACCTGCTGTTTTGTGCCTGAACACATTGTGTTAAATAACAGAAGAAACCATTAGAACAATAAAGGCCAGTACCTCAGTTTCCACAACCCGACATGGGTTGAAATGACTTTTTGCATCATCTCTGTGTTTTTACTTCTTTTACCAACTAAGCAAGTCCATTGGGTTCATTAAACAAAGCCTGTGGTTGAGTGTTTACTTTTATTTACTCTTTCCAAAACATCAAAAATGGAACTTATTTCTCAACCAACTTAACACTTCTTTTTTTGCACAATATTTATAGATTTTAAGACTGAAGTAACACTCACACTCTTCACAATCACATTATTTTGCCTAATAATCCTTCACCAAGTCTTAGAGCGATTTCCCTTCTTCCTTTTTCACTTCTGACGTGTTGCAAACACCACAAATGTAGCTCTGTGCAATGATTTGTTTTGTGTTGTGTTGTTTTTGCCATTTCTGTGATAGTCTGTAAGCCAGACCAAAAACCAGTTAAAAAGGTGACAAAACTTCATAATGTCATTTCTATGACTTATATTTTCATGTTAGAGCTACATTTTTATATCTTTTGTTTTGTTGTCTGAACTGAGCATCTGATTTTAAATTTTAAAACTGTGTTAGAAACCTAACAGACTCGCCTACAAATAATTGGCATTAATAACGACTTTATTATTGTTTGCATGGTATGAGCATGTAGTAAGAAAAAATACAATTGCACTCTAATTTTTACACTATTTGCAACATGTTTTTCTTTACCTGATTCTGATATTCAGCTATAGAACATAATTATAGTGTACCTATTTGTTTTTCTATCATTTACTCTTTTGCTATCAGATGACACTTTTGAGTATATCCTATGTGATTTTACCTAATGAATGGATAACTGACTGCAATATTATTGTAAAGAAACATCTAGTACTGTAGATTATAAACTGTTCAAGATGTACATGTGTTTTTATTTTACAAATGTTATGGCCATTTCATAACTGCTAATGTTTAATTTATAGTGTTTGTCACCGTGGCCAAAATGCTTTTTAATTCTTAAGTTCAACAGCAAACATGTTTGCCGTTCGCACACATTCCTGCATGCACACAAGTATTGGTCCTGCTGCTTGGTCCACATTGGAGGTGGGCTGATTTGGTCCTTTTGCTGGTGACCCAATGATGTAATTTTTAGCACCAACCAGCTTGTCCCCAGATTGTTCATACCTGCATATCTGTGGATCCCTGTCAAGGACTACTGCTTTTTAGGTCATTCCCTTTTGGTTCAATGTGTATGATTGCTGGAAGCGAACCCAAGTGGCTGTCTGGCTGTTCCTTTGGATTAAATGGAAAAAGGTGAGATTCCCTTTTTCCATTTAATTACCTTGGAAAAAGGGAAGCTCACCTTGGGGGGGAAGGTTTTGCATTTCATTTTAATAGTTCCAACTGATACGATGCATTGGGGATACTATAACAAAGCTTTTTTTTTAAAAAAGATCTTGATTGTGCTAAGCAGAGTTGCTTGAGGTGCAGTGTGGTTTCCTCATCTGAAACCACCTGACCCTTGCATGTGGATGCAAGGATTGAACCATGCACCTCTATGTGAGATTAACGAACCTTAAGCAACCCTATTTAGCCTGATTCCGCATGCTCCATTTTGACCATCTAGCCAAGCCCAAAGTCCACTAGACAGTTATGAGCAGTTTCACCATTGATGAGAACATTTGTACACAAACTTCTGGGCTATGTAGATCATTTTTCTAACTTTCTGTCTGAACACTGTCTGAAACCTAGAAATGTTCACTGATAAATAATCTTTCCCGGGTGGAAGATGGCTGCACTTCATTTTTCTATGCTAGAAAAATGAAAATGATAGGTTTGAACATTAATTTGTTATGTTACCCATTAGATGTTAGCATCAATTAATTTATTAACTGTGGGCCATTAGAAATGGGCTGACTAATTAGTTACTATTCATAGTTAAAATTTAAAATATGTAATTTGTTGAATTATCATTATTAGTTCATTAATTAAACCATTAGTTCTGAAATGAACAGTGAGATTTACTGAGAACTGCATGTAGATTGAATTTTGTAATTGTTATCGGCTCCTCTATGAGTGCTCTTTTTGTTGCTTTAAAACTAGCCTTCCCATCTGACTCCACCCCTCCCTCGGGACTAAAATCTCAAAAGACAATTATTGGTTGGGAATAGTGAGGCCAAATATGTGAAAATTATCATGTTGAGAAGTTCTGTCTATCTTAAATATAGCATTTCATCTCCCCCAAGTGCAGAGGAAACCATTACTCCTCCAAAAAGACTAGTTCTGTAAAGAACTACTAACACTTTAGACTACATTCAAATCCATTTCTTTTGAGACAAACTGTAAATACTAGTCTTAAAGTACAGTCTTTAATAAAGGTTCTTTATTCCCCGCCCGCCCCCCCCCAGCCTCATTCTCCTGCATGGGTATGGGAATCACTGTAACCTGCCAATCTCACCACCTCCACAAGATATTCTTAACACTAAAAATGACTGGCTTCTAGTCTCCTATGAATGATTTAGTAACACCCTTCTAAAAAGATAAAGATAAAACCAATTTCAGGTAAATGCTTGAATAAATATATTGATCTTTAGAAGTATCACAGCACTCTACAGTTTCTACAGCAGGGCTAATACAATAAAATATTCATCTCTTTCTCTAGACATAGATATACTTAGGGCAGGGCCATGCT